>NC_090446.1:256319788-256972288 GCF_031143425.1 Pleurodeles waltl | reverse complement strand
GAACTAGGAGGATTATAGAAAGAACCTTCGGCCTCCTGAAGGCCAGGTTTAGGTGCCTGCATATGACAGGGGGATCCCTAATGTACTCACCAAAGAAGGTGTGCCATATCATCGTGGCCTGCTGTATGCTTCACAACCTGGCTTTGCGACGCCAGGTGCCTTTCCTGCAGGAGGATGGTCCAGATGGTGGTGTTGTAGCAGCTGTGGAGCCTGTGGAGAGTGAAGAGGAGGAGGACGACGGGGACGACACAGACAACAGGGACACAGTGATACAACAGTATTTTCAGTAGCACACAGGTACGACTCAACCACGCCATTTTACATTTACTTAAAGTCTCCTGCCTCTCTACTGTCTGAGTTCCCCCCCAGTTCCTGTTAACTGAGTTGTGACTTTCCCTTCCGTTTTCAGAGCTGTGGGCCCCACTGCGTGACCTCTGCTTTGTTTGCCCAAGGACTACAGCTGTGTGACAGTGGTATGTTGTCATCACAATGTAACTGAACATTTTGGCACCGTTATGTCTAATACATTTGTTCAAATTACATGCAGACTCCAGATTTTTTAGTGCAAAAAGTGATTTTATTCAAGTGCTAAATTTATGGAACATGATTGTAAAACGGGGATGGGTGATGGTGGAGTAATGTCCATGGCAGAGTCCAGTTCTCAGTCGCACAGGTGCATTGTCCATATGCCTGTGGAAGGATGGAGCAGGGGCAGTTCAAGGTTGGACAGGGTGACAATGTGGGACAGTGGGATGACATCAGGGGGGATCGTTTGCTGGCGGGGGTCTTGCAATCCTACTCTGTCTTCTTGTGAGATCTCAGGTTCCGCTTGCGGGGTGGTTCTTCTTCTGCAGGAGGTGGGGTTCTGGTGGCCCGTCGTTGTGTGGGGGCCTCCTGTCCACTAGCGCCGGCGGAGGTGGTAGGCTGTTCCTGGTCCAGGCTAGTGACAGGGGCCCTTTGTGGTGCCACATGGTCCCGCAATGTGGTGACTATCTGGGTTAGGGCCACGACGATGGTCCCCATTGCGGAACTAATGTTCCTCAGTTCCTCTCTGAACCCCATGGACTGTTCCTCCTGTATGACCTGGATCTCCTGGAACCTGGCCAGTACCGTAGCTATCGTCTCCTGGGAGTGGTGGTATGTTCCCATGATGTAGGAGAGGGCCTCTTGGAGAGTCGGTTCCCTGGGCCTGTCCCCCCCCTGTCGCACAGCAGCCCTCCCAGTTCCCCTTTTTCCCTGGGCCTCTGTCCCCTGGACGGTGTGCCCACTACCACTGCCCCCAGGTCCCTGTTTTTGTTGGGGTGGTGGGTCAACCTGGGTGCCCTGTAGTGGTGGACACACCGCTGATTGACGTGTCCTGGAGACAGAGGCATGGGCCCACTGGGTGGGAGCTGTGCTGGTGTTCCCAGAGGGGGTTAGGTCTGGTGTAGCCTGTGGCTGTCTGTGGGGAACCGACTGTCCCGAGGTCTGGGCTGGGCATCAGGGTCCAGGGAGACAGAGCTGCTGTCGTCACTGGGGGCCTCTTCTGGGGGTGGGATGGACATCTCTGGACCCTCCGTGGCGGTGTGGTGGCATTCGGGTCCTGCAGGGGTATAAGAGTATGGTTATTGCTTCTGTGTGTGGCATTTCATGTAATGGGTGGGTGGCCGTGTCCCCCAGTGCTGGCATTCCCTTGTGGGGGCTTTTGTGACGGTGGCTTGTGGGGGTGATGGGTGTGTGCAGTGGGCATGCTTTGGGGTGGATGTCCATGCTTTGGGGAGGCATGCAGGGCTGGGTTTTGGGATGGGTGGGTTGTGATGGTGAGCCATTAGCAAGGAGTCGGTGTGTTGGGGGTGGGGGTGAGGGTGGGGGTATGATTTGGCATGCTGGTGGGGTGGGGGGAATGAAGTAGTGAAGATTTGACTTACCAGGGTCCATTCCTCCGCCTACTCCTGCGAGGCCCTCAGGATGCAGGATGTGCAAGACTTCCTTCTCCCATGCTGTGAATTCTGGGGGAGTAGGTGGGGGTCCGCCGCCAGTCTTCTGCACCGCAATGTTGTGCTTTGATACCATGGAACGCACCTTCCCCCGTAGGTCGTTCCACCGCTTTCTGATGTCGTCCCGATTGCGTGGATGCTGTCCCACAGCGTTGACCCTGTCCACTATTCTGCTCCATAGCTCCATCTTCCTGGCAATGGTGGTGTGCTGCACCTGTGCCCTGAAGAGCTGGGGCTCTACACGTACTATTTCCTCCACCATGACCCTGAGTTCTGCGTCAGAGAACCTGGGGTGTCTTTGGGGTGCCATGAGGTGAGGGGTGGTGTATGGTGTTGTAGAGTGTGGTGAGTGTGGTGGTGTATGGTGTTTTGTGCGTGGAAAGTGTGTGGGTGATGTTGTGATTTGCCTCTGTGTGATGGTGTACTCTATGCTGTGCTCTCTCTCTATCTGTCCTTCACTCGCAATTGTGGTCGTAGGGGTTTGTGGGTGATGTGGGTGTGTGTTTTATAGTTAATTGGGTGTGTGGGAGTGGTGTGTGTATGTGTCTCAGGTGTGTGTATTTTGAATTATCCAATGTGGCTGTGTTTTGTAAAGGTGTGTATTTTGACCACAGCGGTGTGTACCGCCAATGGAATACCGCGGTTGAAAGACCGCTGCGGGGATTTGTGGGTCGGAATGGCATGGGCGTATTTCTGTTGGCGTGACGGTGGAGGTTTGGTCATCGCCAGTTTCCCGCTGACCTTTGGTGTGGCGGAATATTGTGAATGTTGGGGTTTTTGGCGGTTTGCCAGTTGCGGGTCAGAATGACCGTGGCGGTTTACCACGGCCGCGGCGGTGTTATGGCGGCCTTCTGGCCGGCGGTAAACGACTTTTACCGCCGAGGTCGGAATGACCCCCACAGTCTAGATTGTGGGGCTGTGATGGGTTACAGAATCTGCAAGAGGTGTACAAGTCATGGTTTCCAATAAGAAGTATCCTAAGCCAAGAGGCTTGCACGCCCTTCAGTATCTGCATTCAGAGTTCAACCAGTTACCTCTGCTTGATCAATACATCAACTTTTGTGTCCACAAACTGATCAGTTAAAACCGCATGCATCGGTGTAGGTATGGAATATTGAATGTGAAATCACAGCTTACCATAATGTCGAAGCCAACATGTTGAGACCTAAAATAACGAAAAATAAGCATATATAGGTCTACTATACTTAACTCTCTCTCTCTGTCTCGCGCGCTCTCTCTCTCTCTCTATATATATATATATAGATATATATTTATATCTACCGTAACACACACACATATATACACACATATATATATCTTCGAAGTACGTAGATGCAGAATTAAGGATAGTAACCTGTGCTTACCTATTTGCACTTAACTTCTTCAATATTGTAGCTTTGATAATCTGGTAGCTCGAGATTTCACACTCGATATTCCTCTATTAGTAGTATCTTAATCCATCCATCAATTGTAATAACCAGAATTTTTTTCATTGTTATTTTGTAAAGTGTGTTTACTTTTCCTGTATTGTTTTAATAAACTAGTGCATGAGATAAATACACTTGACACTCGATATTCCAGACTATAACCCTTCATCTCCCTAGATGCTCTGACTTTCAGGGAGAGAGGAGATGTCAGGCACCATGGAGAACTGAGGGTCGTAAGAACATACATTGGCACTCACCTATCTGGGGTTGCTCAGACTAGAGAACCAGATCATCATCTTAAGTTGCCCATTGACTGATATATTGAGGGCCCCACAGCAGGGCTTGCATTTTGGGAACATTGAGTAAACTAGAAATGATGCAGGGGACAGTATAAAAGGAAAAGTAAGGATTCAAGGTGGATCGCAGAAGACTTTGAGTGACTGAAAGAGTGAGTGAGTGAGTGGTTGAAGGAATGAGTGCATGGTCTTTGTTGTAAGGACAAAAGAGAAAGAAGCAATACATGAGGAGTGCATGTAGGAGAGGAATGATAAAAAGCATTTCAGGGTGAAAACTGTCACCCCTGGCCTCTTCCAAGTTTCACTGATTCCACCACTGACAGAAGTTGCTTTTGGAGTTCCGAAAAAGGCAGTGGCTGGATCGTGGACAAGTTCTGCACCACACAAATGAGCTAAGTGGAGCTCTATAATAGTTACAAAATATCTCTGTTACCGGCCATATATTAATGTGGTTACACTGAATCAGAACATTGGCGACAAAAAACACAACTGAGGGACAAGGAGTCGTGCCTGCTCACTATGCTTCTGAGCTGTGCTGTCTGCAATTCAACTTTTCAGAATGTTACCAACTTGGGGGCATATTTAAACTTTTTGACGCAAAACTGTGTTTGCGCAGTTTTGCGTAAAAAATGTTAGCGCTGGCTTGCGCTATTTTTTAGCGCACCTGAGTATCATATTTATACTATGATGCAGGATGGCGCTAAAAACTGGTTAGAGTCAAAAAAATTGACATTAACCCTTGCGCCATGACGTAAGGCAAACTGACGTTAACTCAACAAAATTGATTCTAACCTGTTTTACGGCACATAAAAATGTCGCAAACAGATATACACCATTTTAACCCCACGTTTGCATCAACTTTAGACGTTAATGCAGGAAACTTTGCAAAGGAGAGGGAAATGGAACCAGCAGGCCAGGAGAGAGCCCAGGGTGACCCCCATACACCCACGAACCAGCCAGGAGGACACACAGAAATCCAGCGGGAAGGAGAAGTAAAAGAGAAGGTGTCGGTTTAGTGTGGAGGAGCATGAAATCCTTGTGAGAGAGGTGACGGAGCAGCAACATCAGCTTTTTGTCACCTCCAAATTGCCAGTTGCTAGGAGAGATGCAATATGGCAGGAAATAGTGGACAAAATTAACAGTGTGGCAGAAGTGAGGAGAACTGTAACCGAGTGCAAGAAGCGCTGGCATGATTGTAAGTGAAGAACTAAGGAGAAAATGGCAAGGAAAGGAATGGCAGGATTGCAAACTGGAGGTGGAAGTCCAGCTCCACAGGAGGACCTGGATGAGACGGAGGAGAGAGTTGCAGCGGTCATCCTGCAGGATCTGGTCACTGGAATCGCAGAACAGCACAGACTACCAGGAACCACCACAAATGCAAGGTAAATTGCATGGGGTAAATAAATGCAAACTTAACAAATGCAAGAAGGGGGATGCACATAGGACTCATTCAATGCATGTGAAAGGAGTGTAGAGGGACACATTGCTCATGAATCAAGTTGCACCATTCAAACATAAGCAACACATGTACACACTCCTTGGTTGTGCCATGCACCACAGCACATACACAACCTGGACATATGTTAATCACCACGGCTACATACCAACATGTACATATGGAGCACATAGGATGAAAGGCATGTCTAATTACTGTGCCTGTGGTTGTGTCATCACAACATCCCTTGCATATAGTAAATCAAACCCTACCAACACAACTAAGACATCAGAGACTAGGAAGTCAGTCAATATCATTCCTGGGGTTACATCATGGTGGTGTCTCATGCGGAAACACTTTGCAACTGCCTTGTCTCATTGCTGAAACACATGTGCTGTATCTTACAGCACACATTAAGAGGCACCTTAGCTAACATTACTCAGATATGTGCAGGAAGCACCACCACCCGCACATAAACAACAGATCCTCATAAGGTAGCCATTTCTCCATCACGCAGTAAGGATGCCTTTCTGGATGCAGGGAAAAGTAATCTGGGCAGATGCTGAGGGGATTGCAGGGTGGTCCTGTATCACAGGAAACATGACACTACCCAGTGTAACAAAACGGGTGCAGTGTGGAGCCACACATATTGATGCTGATCAGAACCGTGCCACTAGAGAAAATATTAACTACAGATTGCAGTCTTTAGGTCACAACACATACAGGCTAAGCCCACAACTATTCTGATACAACCATGTGAGCCAAATAGGATTGGGGAAACAATCACACAAACACAACATATGGTGTATGTCTGTCAACATCATGGTGTACAATTTCACATTGACAGGTGGGGGATGGTGCATGGGCAAGTCTGGCATTGGTAAGACTGCTACTGCAGTGTACCCTTCGCGGTTGGCAGTATGAGTAACACGCTGGGATTCCGGGTGGAAATCTGTCTCCTCATGTCAGCTCTGTGGTGCAGTTACCACTACATTGTGAATGGATCAAATAGAGTTAGCGCCAATCTTGGGGTGCATTGGGTGTGACAGCACACGCTGCTTTTATCACTGCAAATCAGGCAGTTGAAAGCACAAAGGGCCTGGGCATGGGCCCCCTGCACTGCACATTCCAGGTGCATGGGCTGTGCAGGGGCCCGCAGGGTCACACCACACCACAGTACCACCAACCTTTGCATGGGGGTTTGATCGCCATGCAAAGGCTGGTGGAAAAGCAGTAACATACCTGGAGGGTAGCACTGATAGTAATAAATGCTCTGGTGTTACAAGACAGGTGGCATTGCTAGTCTTTAAGCTGCCAGCAATCTGCCAGTGCCAGGCCATTGGCCCATGAGGATTTCCCCATGGACAACATGTGCCACTTCCACCTGCACTGTTGGTGGTGTTCATATTGCAAATGGCAGTCTGGTGGTCATAGGACTGTCAGTCTTGTAATGAGGGTCCATGCATGCACCAGTACAATTACCTACAAAATCACCATCAAACTAGCTTGAGGCTCTTATCTAAGTTCAACATTAGTCAACTGGCTATGTCCATTATTTTGTGGCATAAGGCACTGTCATGTAGAAAATAATGTTCACATCAACAAATGATACCCATGCTGGCCATCCCTGGGTCCACCCCTGTGCCAGTGTCAAATTAGCTGCACTGCCACAATGTTGTATCTCTTGCACCATAGTGCAAGGATGGCTGCATTAAGGGGGAGGTTATCATTTTGTAGGAAGGAGCACCTACCAGCACAACCAGAAACTGAAATGGCAATCTGCTAGGTCCATGTGTGCTCTGCAATGTAGTACACATACACATACATCAACATGAGGAGCAATCAAAGTAAACAACACTATAGAGCATTGGTAATGCCATCCCTGGGGTGGTGTAAGGTTTCGGTGCCGCCCTGGTGTGTGAAAAACACACAAAAACTTGGACAAGGGCAAATTACATTGTGTGTTGGTGTGGCTTGACCACTGCAACAGCCATTGCAAGGCCCTATGATGCAAATGGATTCATAGGAAGGGTCCACAATAACAAGATGATGTCAAGCCACCAAAAGAAAATACATCACACCTTGTAAATATGACGCAGTCTATTACGCCACCTGAGCCTCCCTTTACGTGACACTCAGGTGGGGCAAAGGGCTGATAAAGTGCACCCATAAAGTACAAGAACAATGTTTGGCCTGTAAGTTGTCACTGAGCCTCCAATAGCAATTCAGTGACGTGACATGTTGACTGCCACAACATAGAAAGATTGATTTTACACCATTTCATTACAGAAGATGATAACTTTCCTGCTGAGCTGCCTGTACTGGAGTTTTCTGATGATCTGGATGACCAGATGACAACTATCACCCAAGAGACTTTCCAGGATGTCCTGGTATCCCTCCAGACACCACCTCCAGTTGCAAGGAGGGCAATCAATGTAGCAGCCATCCCAGATGACCCACCCAAAACCCAAAAGTTATAACCTGCCAGCACCGACACAGCTCGATCTCTTAGGACCCAGGGACAAGCTTCCAGAGGACAGTGGTAGGAGTACAGTGGAAGCTGGCAAAGCAGGTGCAGGGAGGGATGGAGACCGTAGCATCCAGCCTAGAGGGAATGCACATGTGCCTCATGACAGCTAATGAACACACAGCTGCCAACTGAGGCACACATTCCCCACTGCATGGCGTCCAGCAGTGTCTGATGGACATTGTTGCTGTCATGAAGGAGAGGCCACAACAACTGCCCTTCCAAACTGGCAGCACCATGATTGATAACAAGCTGGACCCCATTCAGCATGAAGTGGCCTCCCTCAAGGCAGACACAGCTGTCTACCACCGGGATGTTGCTGCTGTCCTGAAAAATCAGCAGTTCCTCCTTGCTGCAGTGATGCCTTATGTTATTCCACAAATGGCATGTGTGTGTGTGTGGCCCCCTCTAACTCCTCACCACCACCACCATTAATGGCACAGGAGACACCACAGACATCAGAGGATGAAGATGTGGAACAGATCACCTTTACTCTGAAGAGTACCCAGTAGCATCAGCCTATGGCACATAGGTAGTGTTCTCCTTAGTTCTGTGCTAAAGATCATGCCAGTGTTATCACAGTAGGATATGTGCACACTTCACCCACACACTGTTGACCTGTCTGCTATGGACTGTTGTTGTCATTCACTTACCAATTGGCAATTATTGTTCCTCCACACTTATCGACACTACTCTGAAGCATGTCCCATGATATGTCCCTCATCTCTGGACTTCTGTTGTGTCACAAATGTATGGATTTCACAAATGGGGTCATTGACCTGGATTTTGTAAATATCTCACTACAACACTTCCACTTGTGAATAAACACCTTGTACAGAAGTAGCATGTCTACGTCTATTGTGATCCATCAACTGAGCTAAATGATTGTAATGTGTGAATCCATGTCATTGGTCACAGAATATCAGTACAAGAGTGCAGGACTGTGGGGGCACAAAGCTATACACAAGGTTCCTAACATGACAAATGTGTATGCTGGTCTCATCACCTACAAGCAATTCACTGAGTAGGTCACAAATGAAGGACACATATATGGTTCCCTCACCATATATGGCAGCTATGGCTGAAGAGCAAGTCTAGGTCAATATTGTCAGCTGGGAGTACCAGAAGAACTAATTGGTGTAGCACAGAGGTATCTAACCTCATTAGTGATGGCCACTGTTCAGTTTTGCAGGATAGAGTTCCAATTGTGGCAGTTGTCAGATGTGCCACAGTTCCTAACATTCCTACTGCAGGACCTTAACACTGATAGCTGAAGTACCAGACCTACCTGTCCAATACAAATTATACATAGGCCCTCATTATGATATTGGCGGTAAGTCCTGCTTACAGCCATGCTGACTGCCGCCAACATACCGCTACTGCAGCGGTATACCACTACCCATATTATGACCCACACATAGCAATCCGTCACTATACAGACACACACACAAGTCCGCCAGCACAAAGGTCAGTGATAAACTGGCTTTACAAAAACCCACACCGTTACGCCAAGACAACTATGCCCACAACATTATGACCCACGAATCACTGTGGTGGACATTCAACCGCGTTAAAACATTGGCCATACATACCACCCGCTCAAAATACACACACACATACAAAACAACACCACATTGGACAATTCAAACTACACACACCTGACACACATACACACATCACACCCTCACACCCACACCACTATAAAACACACACCTACATTACCCACATCCCTTTATGACTAACAAAAATTGCCACTAGAGAGAGAGATACAGCAAGAGCACCCACAGAACCAGTGTCACAGAACACCATCACCCATACACCATCCATGCACCTAACAGCACACACCCCAACACATCACCCCGCACACTTTTACACACACCACTCACACTACACCCATGGCACCACAAAGACACCCCTGGTTCAGTGGAAGTACTGTCAAATGATTGCTGTCCACATCCTCATCCTCTGCCTCATCTTCGTCACTGTCCACAGGGTCCACCGCTGCCACACACCCATCTCCTGGCTCATCCTCCTGCAGAAAAGGCACCTGGTGACGTAAGGCAAGGTTGTGCAACATGCAACATGCCACGATGATCTGGCATACCTTCTTGGGTGAGTACCTCAGGTAACCACCTGTTAGATGGAGGCACCTGAAACCTGGCCTTCAGGAGGCCAAAGGTTCGCTCTATAATTCTTCATGTTCGCCCATGTGCCTCATTGTAATGGTCCTCTTCCCTTGTCCTGGCATTCCCCACTGGGGTCAGTAGCCATGAGAGGTTGTGGTAACCAGAGTCACCTGCAAATACCGAGGGTTAGCCAGACACTAACCCTTAGGGCCAACCCCATACCCATACACCAACATCCACTGGGTGAGGAACATGGGCTCACATATTAGCCACACCCTGTGCCTCTGGAGTTGAGCCATCACATATGGGATGCTGCTATTCCTCAGGATAAAGTCCCATGATACTTTGCATTCACATGGGAGATGTACTGGTCCGCCAGGCACACTATCTGCACATTCATAGAGTGAGAGCTCTTTCGATTTCTGAAACCCTGTTCATTTCTCCGGGGGGAGGGGGGACACAAAGGCAATATGTGTACTATCTATTGCCCCAATAATGTTGGGGATATGTCCCATTTCATAGAAGTCAGCTTTCACTGTGGCCAAATCCTCCACCTGGGGGAAAACGATGTAGCTGCTCATGTGTTTAATCAGGGCAGACAACACTCTTGTCAGCACTATTGAGAACATTAGCTGTGACATTCCTGCTGCCAAGCCCACTGTCACTTGGAAGGAGCCAGTTGCCAAGAAATGGAGCACAGATAGGACTTGCACAAGAGGGGGGATCCGAGTGGGGTGACGGATAGCAGACATCAGGTCTGGCTTCAATTGGGCAAACAGCTCTTGGATTGTGGCCTGTCAAGTCTGTAGGTGAGGATAATGTGCCTGTCCTCCACTGTTGCCAAGTCTACCAGGGGCCTGTACACAGGGGGATGTCTCCATCTCCTATTCATCCTCAGCAGTTGTAATCTAGGGTGCAAAATGATGAGCATCTGGTCAGTTTTCAACATTTCCTAAATGTACAGTGCATTGCATGTTGTGACAGAAACAGTATGTTGATATTTAGGCCCAAATTGTGCCTATGTGTGCTGTGACGCAGTTAGGTGGCATGGCCTGCCCCCCCCCCAAAATGGCGGCCGCCTGTTCTGTGTGGAGGGACAGGTGAAAATTAGGTAATGCCGCTGACGTTGTGCGCCATTACGGGATGCGGTCGAGTACCGCTGTACAACTCCCCATTGGATAACATTGAGCCCTATGGGTTACAGTAGACAATGGTGACGTATGCCGGTGGTGACGGTACGCACCACCGTGGACGTGACTGCCATTTTCTATCTGTTCACTCACTTGCTACCTGACCTTCAACAGGAGAGGACCTACACTGTAAGTGCTGCTGTGACCTGTGTCTGGGACCAACCATGGCTTGTGTCACTGGGGAAAGGGCCCCTGCCTTCGCCGCTGCGGAGTTGGAGAGACTGGTGGATGGGGTCCTACCCCAGTACTGAATGCTGTATGGGTCTCCAGACCAACAGGTGAGTACACTGTGAGCACGATGCATGGGGCATGAATGCATAGAGTGGTGTATGTGAGGGCCTCGTGTAAGGGGGGGTGGTTGAGGGGTGCTGGGCTGTGTGCTGCATGTATGGTGGGCAATGTATGTGCGTAAGGGGATGGGAGGGCTATGTTGGGCCATTAGTGTAACAGGCCGGACGGTATGACTGATACCCTTTTTCTATGTGTATTTCCTCTGCAGGTCAGTGGCCATCAAAAAAAGGGTATATGGCGTGCCATCACCAAGGACGTGCGGATCTTGGGGGTCTACGGCAGATGGAGCACCCACTGACGCAAATGGTGGGAGGACCTGAGATGCTGGGCATGGAAGATGGCAGAGGCCCAGCTGGGGATGGCCACCCAACGAGGAAGGGGTGCCCGTCGAACCCTGACCCCCCTGATGTTCCTCATACTGGCGGTGGCCTATCTGGAGCTGGATGGGCGCTTGAGGGCATCACAGCATCCACAAGGGGTGAGTACAGTTCCCAATATACTTCTTGCATGTGGTGGGGTGGTCTCTGGCTGGGGGATGTGCGCCTGTTGGTGCCCCTAGGCAAGGCCAGACATTGCAGGGTAGGTTCCATGTTGGGCAGGGGCTGATGAACTCCACCTCCAACCAAGCTAGTGGGCATCCACCACTGGGCAGGGCTCTGTGGGTCTCAGGTATGCTGCAACTGGCGTTAGGTATTACTGTCCATGGCCTGGTGAATAGCATTGTGACTGGTAGTGCATTGCCTAGTGCGTAGGGCTGTTCCCTGTGTGTTGTGTACGCCAATGGTGGTGTTGTTGCTGCCATTGACCAAGTGTATCCTCTATCTCTTCCTCCCCTATTTGTTTTGTCATCCTGTCCTTGTGTGCATTAGCATCATCTGGCGGAGGAGCAGAGGCACCGGCGACGGTGGGAGCTGCATCCCACAGGGCCCAGGAGGCCAAATCCACCGAAGGTGAGGGCACCAGTGGGACGGAGGGCGAGGTGAGCACCACGGCGGAGACAGGAGGGGACAGTTCTGAAAGTGATACCTCCTCTGATGGAAGCTCCCTAGTGGTGGTGGACAGCTCTGTGGCCACCCCAACTATAGGTATGGCTGCCACCCCTGTACCAGCACCGTTCTCCCAGCAGCCCCTCAGCGAGTTTCCTGTGCCCGCTCACCCAGGAGGGTGGGCATCCCCTTCGCCCCAGGCACCTCAGGCCCTGCCCCAGTTAGCCCTGCTGCCCTGAGTGAGGAGACTATTGACCTCCTGCGATCCATCTCCGTTTGGCAGTCAACCACAGCGAATGCCATCCAGGGCCTGGCAAGGCATTTACAACAAACAAATGCATTCCTGGAGGGCATTCACTCTGGTGGCCCAACAGAGATCATTCCAGGCTCTGGCCTCCTCCCTGATGGTAGCCATTGCTCCTGTCTGTAGACTCCCTCCTCCAACTTCCTCTGCCCAGTCCCATTCCCCTGAACCCCAACCTAACCCAAGCACACATCCAGACCAGCATGCAGCCAAGACAACACACAGGAGTGGCTCAGGCAAACACAAGCACCACACATCATCCCACAGGCACTCACACAAACACCATCCAGATGCTGACATAACAACATCCACTGCCTCCACTGTGTCCCCCTCCTCCTCCTCTTCCACCTCCCTCCCAGTAGCATCTCCACTCACACCTGCATGCACTACATCCAAACCCACTGCCTCCATCACCATCATGCCTATCACTACATGCCCCTCACTGGCAGTCACCACCCCCATATACATGCACACGTCCCCTTTGACCTCTCCCACAGTGTCTGTGCCCCCTCCTCCAAAAGTACACAAACACAAGCACTCAGACACCCAACAGCCGTCCACCTCACAACAGCATCAAGCCCATGCACCCAAACACAGCAGACACCTCCTACAACCACTCCCTCTTCCTCCACTCCCAAACCTTCACCCTCTTCCCGCCCCAGTGTCCCAAAGAAGCTTTTCCTCTCCACTGTTGACTTCTTCCCTACCCCTCCCCCCATCCTTCATGTCTGACCAGGGTGGGCAGAACCCAGGCTAGCACCTCAGCCATCCAGGCCACTGCGACTGTAGTTTCGGCAGCTACTGCAGGTGTGAGAGACTCAAGGAGACACCCATCAGCACTGGCAGTGTGCCTGCACCAGCTGCCGAGGGGAAGGGCAATGATGTACCACCAGCTGCCAAGGGCAAGGAGGCACCACCAGCGTACAAGGGGAAGGGCAAGGTGGTACCACTAGTTTACAAGGGGAAGGGCAAGGAGGCACCACCAGAAGGCAAGGGCAAGTAGGCACCACCAGACGGCAAGGGCAAGGAGGCACCTCCAGACAGCAAGGACAAGGAGGCACCACCAGATGGCAAGGGCAAAGGGCCTGCCCCTGCAGGCAGGAGGGACAGGAGGCTTGGTGCTGTGACTGAATCTGAGCCCCCAACACCAACCATGGAGCTTCAGCCGTCCGAAGCTGCAGGGGAAGGGCTGGAGCCTCCCCCCACCACTGCCAGCACTGCCACCAGCACCACTGCCAGAAGCAGCAGCCCCAGTGGGCAGCTGTCCGAAGCTGCAGGGGAAGGGCTGGAGCCTCCACCCACCACTGCCAGCACTGCCACCAGCACCACCACCAGCACCACTGCCAGCAGCAGCAGCAGCCCCAGTAGGCAGCCATCCGAGGCTGCAGGGGAAGGACTGGAGCCTCCACCCACCACTTCCAGCACCTCCACCTGCACCGTAATCAGCTCCACCACAAGCACCGCCACCAGCACCACTGCCAGCAGCAGCAGCCCCAGTGGGCAGCCGTACGAGGATACAGGGGAAGGGCTGGAGCCTCCCCCCACCACTGGCGGTACCGGCACCATCACCGGCACTGCCACCACTTAGCAGCCGTCGCCGCCGGTGGGCAGTGCGTAGTCCTGCCTCCTTGGAGTGTAATGCATCCTGCTCACTGCAAATCCTGTGGGTATGACACCCAGGTGAGAGACTGTGACCTTGCACTCCCCAAGATCTGCATCACTGGGCACAAAGCCCCCTCCAGAACCAGTGGAAAAAGCCATCCACTCAACCCAACTATGCCAGGATGAAGCACACTGGGCACAATGCCCCCTCCAGAACCAGTGGAAGAAGCCATCCACTCACCCCATCCTTCCCAGGATGAAGCTCACTTGGCACAATGCCCCCTACAGAACCAGTGGAGAAGCCATCCACTTGAGAGACTGTGCCTTGCACTCCCCAGGACCAAGGAGTGGGCAAACTACCCACTTGAGAGACTGTGGCCATGCACTCCCCAGGACCAAGGAGTGGGCAAACCACCCACTTGAGAGACTTTGGCTTTGCACTCCCCAGGACCATGCAGTGGGCAAACCACCCACTTGAGAGACTGTGGCTTTGCACTCCCCAGGACCAAGCAGTGGGCAAACCACCCATTTGAGAGACTGTGGCCTTGCACTCCCCAGGACCATGCAGTGGGAAAACCACCCACTAGAGAGACTGTGGCTCTGCACTCCCCAGGATCAAGCAGTAGGGAGACCACCTACTTGTGAGACTGTGGCTTTGCACTCCCCAGGAGCAAGCAGTGGGCATACCACCTACTTGAGAGACTGTGGCTTGCACTCCCCAGGAAATCACACAGGGCATGTTGCCCCCCCCAGGATAATTGGTGTTGTACCATCTTCCGGCTGAGGTGTTCCCTCATTCCCCGTCCCCCTGAGGTGCGTGTGTATTTTCGACCTGATGCCCCAGCAGTGTTCTCTCTGTGTTAATGCAGAAGTATGGTGGGGCCTTGGCCTATGTGATGTGGCCCCGTGGCCCACGGACATTATGGACTGGGCAGTGTCCCTCCAGTTGTATATATGTAATTATTGTTTTGAATTTTGAGGACGTATTTCTAGATTTTTATCTTATTACACTCACTTCAATCACTTCCTTTTGTCCTTGCATTATTTCTGAGCGGTACGGGGTGGATGTGTAATGTTGTTGCATCTGTTTGTGTGTATGTAGTTGGGGGTGGGAGTGTCGCGTGTGTGTCACTCTCTTTTTCCTCCCCACTCCTCTGTGTGCTAGGCAGCAGTACTCACCGTGGTCGTCATCGCCGGCGTTGGTATTCCTGGTGTAGGGGGAGGTAGACCAGCATGGGGAACACCTGCAGTTCGGGCTCCATGGCGGCGTGGTTCTTCCCTGAGTCTCCAGAGGTGAGTCCTTTGACTTTTGAGATCTGTTTCCTCTGTGCTTTTGTTGTCATTGGTACCACCCCGGAAAAAGTGGTGGATAGACCTCTTGTAATACAGTGGGCGGTAGATTGTCTTCTGCCTGGCTGTTGGTGGTTACCGCCAAGGTGCTTGTTGCTACTGCCGTGGCGATCAGTGTGTTAAAGTGACTGTCTATGTTGGCGGTTTCTGCCATGGTCATAATTCCATTTTTTTTACCGCCGGCTTGTTGGTGATATTACTGCCGCTTTATCACCGACCGCCAAGGCTGTAATGAGGGCCATAGTCACTGTTAGAAATGGGGTCTTTGGTTGGCAGTCAGGTTACCCCCTGTCCAAGCAAGGACTCTCACTCTTGTCAGGGTAAAGGAGAATCAACCTTGGTTAACCCCTGCTTACCCCCTTGGTAGCTTGGCACGAGCAGGCAGGCTTAACTTCAGAAGCAATGTGTAAAGTATTTGTAGCAACACACACAGTAACTCAGTGAAAACACTACAACATGACACAACACAGACTTAGTAAAATAGATAATATTATTCTAAACAAAACAAGACCAAAATGACAAAAATTATTATGAATTTTCAAAAGAATAAGAGTTGTAATCCTTGGAAAACATTGAGAATGCTGTTATTTCACATAAGTAGCTGGGTAGAGTCAAAATAAAGCTGCACAGGTGAGTGTGTGTCGAAAAAGGCCAGCGAATCGTCAGTTTCTCACTCGTAAGCGGGACCCTGCGTCTTCCTCCTCTGGTCGGGTCGGCCTGCGTTGCTTCTTCTCTCCTGCAACAGAGCGATGTGCCCATCCAGACGGGCACTTCGGGTCCAGGCAGCCTTTGTGTTGATTTTCCATGCACAGCGATATTGCATTGAAAGTCCGGTCGCACGGTATCACAAAACCACGCTGCGTGGGGTTTGCGTCGTTATCAGCCTCCGTTAGTGGGTGTTGTGCATCGATCTTCCAGCCACGATGCAGGTGGAGTGTTTATTTCAGCCGCAAAGCCAGCAGCGCGTCGTTGTTTATCAGCTGAGTCACAGAAGGTGTGTCGAAATTTTCACTGCACGGAGGTCTGTGTGAGGATTTTCAGTTCTTGGCTGCCAACTTCACCTTCCAATGGCTCAGGAACTGGATAGGGCACCACTTGGTAGGGCAGGATTCTCAGCAGAAAGTCCAGGTGCTGGCAGGGGAAGTCTTTGATGGCCCTGAGACTTCAACAACAGGAGGCAAGCTCAGTTCAAGCCCTAAGTTAACCTATGAGAGAGATATGCCTTGCACAGCGAAAACCGAATTTGCCAGTATTTCACTGTCAGGACATATAAAACACATTAGTATATGTCCTACTTCAAATGTACACTGCACATTTCCCATGGAGCTACCTAGGGCCTACTTTAGTGGTGCCTTACAGGTAAGAAAAGGGAAGGTTTAGTCCTGGCAGGTGGGTACACTTGCCAAGTCGAATTGGCAGTTCAAAACTGCACACACAGATACTACAATGGCAGGTCTGAGCCATGTTTACCGGGCTATTTATGTGGGTGCACAACCAGTGATGCAGGCCCACTAGTAGCATTTGATTTACAGGCCCTGGGCACTTCTAGTGCACTGTATTAGGGACTTACCAGTAAATCAAATATGCCAATCATGGAAAGCCAATTGCACATACATTTTACATAGGAGCACTTGCCCTTTAGCACAGTACAGCAGCGGTAAAGTTCCCAGAGTATCAAAAACAGCAAAAACAGAGTCCAGCACCCATCAACAACCTGGGAAACAGAGGCAAAAAGTTAGGGGAGACCACGGCAAGGATGCCAAGTCTAAGTCATCATGAGTGGTGGGTACACTAGATGGCAGATGCATGGACTAGTAGATGTGATGTTGCAGTCAATGTGACAGCTCTGTTGACATTAGGGATTACACATGGTAAATGAGGCTTTTGTAGGCAGGATGGATTTCATAGGCCATTTTCCCCAATTTGTCCAATACACACATGGGGAAAACCCTGAGACTCACACTAATTACCCAAACTGTTTGCAATGATAACAGGATATTTACTATAAAAAGGATCTACTAAAAAAAACTAAAACCTACCCTATCCTAAGCTAACCTATACTAACTACACTTACAATACAACTAAACTATCTAACCTATGCTAAACTTAACTTACATATAAAACACCACACTCAAAAGATTGCCCCCCCCACACCCTTTAAGAAACAAGAAACAAGTAGGACAACAATGACTATAACTACACATGTACTAACTAATCCTATGACCTTTTAAAAAAAAAAAAATCATGAAAGTACATGTAAACCCCAACATGACCCCCCACCCAACGACCCACAAATAAAAAACAAAGAATATAAACCCACCCCCAACTACACTTATCCTAACTAATGGCTACACTACACTAACCTACCACTTACTACGTAAAACCCAAACTAAAATATGGTATAACTTTAAAAGTGGGAGGTGGTCCATCACAGTCTAAGTTCATTTGTGTTACTTCTTGACCTCCTTGACCTTCTTTTTGATGTAAGTGAGGACTTTGCGGTCCTCTGCCAGTGCCTCCTCCAAACTGTCCAAATGCTGGAGTATCAGGGTGACACCCCGACGTAAGTGCAGTTGCAATAGTGATGGCCCAGAAAGCTGTTGGTAGCAAAACTGGTGTGGGGAGGTGACTGGTGCTGCAGAGGTAGATGGGGTGGGTGCAGTTGGGAGCCCCTGCATTGAAGATGTTCCAGCTCAATCCTTTGTTTTGGGTGGGTGAGTGGGTCCCCTGTGTGGGAATGCCCACCGTTCCCCAGATGCTTTCTCCGAACGGAAACGGCGTGCAATGCAGCGGTAACCTGCGTGCACCTCCAGGATGTAGTTGCACCGTTCTGACCTGCGGTAGAACTGATGCCTTTCATCATGGGTCATGTTGGCAGTTGCATAATGAGGACAAGCAACCATCAGTATCAGCATTGGGTGGAGTATGTACAGATTTGTAACTTGCACTGCCACAGCTGATTACACATACAGTCCTACACAAATGCTTCAAAAAATGTGTATTGCACCTCATCTGCCTCTATAGCCAACCATACATCACCAGTATCTTGTAGATGTCAGTGGGATGACGTCAATCCATTGGAAATCATGATGGTCCACAGCTGATAGGAACTAACAATGGACGGTCAACATCACTCTCATCTACACTTTGAGCATCATATGTCCCAACACGTATGGATTTCCTGTCTACCTGAGCTGAAGGGGGGTTCAGCATTCAATCCATCAGCTCAACATCCCTGAGGATGCCCCAAGGCCTGAGCACCCATTTTAGAGTGTAGGATTGGGCCAATTGTTAGGGGGGCTGCCAATTACAAAGCTGATAATATATGTTGTAGTATATCTACATTCACGTGTCCAGGTGTAAAACCTGGCCTGAGCCTACATAACTGGGATCCAGCTGCATTTCCCATGCTATGGCCACATGTACAACTGATGCTACCTTGATATAAGAAAGTTTGTGCAAATCCGTACCTGCACATTCATTGTTGTCAAGACATTAGTGCACTGGAGCCCCTATTCTGTGCCACGTAGTGCTATGTGTGTTCAATTGCACGCACACGGTGGCTGTATGGATGCCCTGAAGTTCTGTGGCTGCAACTGTATCCAGGAGCATCTCACATCATCAGCAGATGCATGTCAGATATCCTTACAGCACCAGCAACACACACAGCATTGCCTTCTCATGCATCTGTTGTGTGACCTACATCAGTCACAATTTACATGGTGGCTACACCATATTGGTTACACTGCTGACATCTGGTGTTAGGAGATTAGTAGACTTTGGCCTGAAATATCTTGAGTAGAGTTGTCCACACATTGTGTACACAGATTACTGCAGGTCAGGACATTATGGCTCCTTGCTGTACCACTACCTCATCATCTCTTGAGGGTACTGTGGCGCCTGTGTTGTGTGTAAGCCTCCCACAGGATCCACCTAGAGAGTAAGGCAGTTGGAACCCAAAAACTGTTCCATCTTGTCTTCAAGTGTGAGCTATGTGTGGCACACATTGTGGATTATGGTGCTGTGACAAGGTTGTTAACAACAGGCATGCTATGTAAATATACAGCTGGCCTGTGACCTATGATGGCAGACATCCATAAATATGTGGTCTGCTATTACTAATCCTTTTATACTAAATTCCATGCCAGTACACATTGCCTTTAGAACTACATGCAAGCCAATCTCATTGCACAACCCTATGCTGACGGACAACTGGCATTGCAGCACTCTGAAAAATTCACAACACAGGGATGTGGGGTATTGAATAGGAGGGGGCACATCATTGTACTGTTACCTACACCAGTGATAATCTTGCTTCCAGTACTTGACTCCGCCGCCCTTTCCTATGGTATTTAGCTGGCTGTGCTGAGGGGAGATAGTCTTTGTGCCTGGAGGGACACCTTCCAACACAAACAATTCCAGAAAGCGACTCTGCACTTTTGATGTGTGCTGCCAAATGCAGCACCCATTGAAAGAGCAAAGTATGGAAGGCACAGTGACATATATGTTAGCCTGTTGTGGCATGCTAAAGCCACACCTTTTTGTGTTTTCAGGATTTGCTACAGCCTCTGTTGTAAGGAAATGTGTAGGTCATGGACACCGTCTAATTGGTATGGGTATTGCTATGGCACAGCCACTGCAACACCCATTGCATGCTCCTTCCACACAAAGTACTGCATGTGAATGGGCTGTATTGACAAGTTGATGTGAAGCCACAAAATGTGTACTAAGCCCACCATGTATACACTGTGCAGGGCATAGCTTCCCCGGAGCCTCTCAAATATAGAGGCTCCAGTGGTGCTTGGGCCTCTTACACAATCCCTATGATGTCACCCTCAATCCTTCTATGATTTCTTATTATTGGTCCAGAAAACTACATCACTCATTGCATTCCATTCTTCTGACTGACTCACACCAAACCCTGGAGTAGTTAACAGGAGCCACAAAATGGAACTTACTGGATGCATAGGGGTCTTCAAATCTCGCCACCTCTCCAATGGTGTAAGGGTCAGGTCCACCTGTAAGACATGAATGTAAAACATCGCTTAGTGCACACCCTACCTAATACAAATGGACAACATAGTTCAGTGTATTATGCTGGCTTTTATACACAATGCACAGGTCAAATGGAACTGGCAGTAGTCTGGACCCAGAACATGGTCAGGCTCCCTAACATGGCTTTGCAATATTACATCAAAAGCCCAATAGGACTAGAGTATTGAAGCACCTTTTGCATCTATACATGTCCTTGTGGGTCTTAGTGCACTCCGTATTCACATCCATGTGTGTGCGTAGTCATTATCAAGTCACAGCATGCTGGCAGTGTGGGCCAACATCATGTTTACATCTGAAGATCAACGATGCACTCAGCAGGAGATGCTACAGATCATGGAACCTCCTGCTGAGTACATAGTGGCTCTTCTCACACCTTCACTCAGCAGCCCTACAGAATGTTTGGAATTCATACTTTAGAACATTTGTTGTGACGGTGAGGTCTGCATTTTGCCCTCCCTAACTAATTTCTACACACCCTTTCATGCCTGTTTAATGGCGCAGGTGTCATTCCTAGCTGTATAATTAGAAAGTTGTACTGTGCATGCATCACTACACTTGGGGCCATAGATATAGAAGTGGCGCAGCACCTAGTGCTGGGCCTGTTGAAGTGCGGGCCCTAGTGCACTCCTGATACCACCATGTGTGCGCAGTCTCCAATAGACTGCGCACCATGGTGGTAGTTAGGGAGAGTAGGATGGCGCTTTGCAGAATGAATGTTTATTGTATTAGTTAATTAAAACCATAAAAATATTCCTTCACATAAAATTTAACAGAACAATATTGGTGCTCTAAGAAATTTATATTACAATGAAGATTATGAAAAACAACTAACTAGTTTGTTACATTCTACAGATTTGCCCCCTCTTAATTCCAGTTGCTGGTACATAACTGTATTACAGGGTTGGCTGTATAAACAGTGATGTTACCTAAGAACCTTACTTTCTTTGATGCATTCATTCGTGATGGATTGATTTTGTTTCCATTGGCACCCTCTCTATCGCTGGCTTGTTTCGGCACATGGAATTTTGGAGGAAAACGTTTGCAAAAAGTAACCAGTCTAATATTCAATATGGTGTTTTGTGGGTTGAATGCTTCAGGTAGTGCTTGTTTACAAGATCTGATCCCTAAGCCGTTTAATTCTTTTTTCAGTAAACATCTTCTTTCAGCAGCCAAAGCTTTGCAGGATTAGCATCATTATGTATTTTCCCGAGTCCTGCTAGGCACCCAGGGGCCTATTGGTCATGATGGGAGCGTATGTTTAATGGAAGCAAAGAGCAGGCGTTAGGAAATCCGCCACAAATGAGGTACAGCAGTCTCATTGACTTTTTTTAGCTAATATGGAGGCCCCCTTTGCACAAGAACAGCCCCCTTGCATATATTGTGGCTGGCACAGCCATGACGTGTGTGAAGCCTTACAAAAGTGGTGCAATGTACACATTGTGCCACGTTGTACAGACTGCGTGGGGTAAATGGCAGATTAGCGCTGCATTACCGTCAAACACATGACACTATGTTAGAGAGAAGGTTGCACTAGAGGCACTTACATATGCCCCTTTGTGATGGTTATGCAGAGTTCATCATACTTGTGTCCGGCATTGTCTAAATTGTATGACATTTGATCTGCAGGCCTCAAGTGGGGCAGAGGTTCCTCATACAGGTTGCATATGACATGTTCACAACCACTACAAGCAACACTCAGACTTACCTGCAACTGCCAGTCAAATGCTAAATGCAGCTGATTGTATGGCAATGAGAGACTTACCAACAGTTCGGCCGATTTTGATTCCCAGATGAGCCAGCAGATCCTACTTCCTTCCCACCAGATCTGCTCACCGATGATTGAGCTGGTATTCACTGCGTCCGGTCTTGAAGATCCTTGCCAGATGGTACATGACCTTGCCCCACCGCTGACACCTTGCCTCTGTGGGGTAGCCCAGGATTACCCAGCCACCCAGTTTCAGCATGAGGGGCAGGTAATAGGCCACCAACCAGATGAATCCCCAGTTCATCAGGAGACATTCTCCCTATCCTGCTCTTCCCAGACATGACAAAAGGGTACAGAACATTAATCAAAAAAAATATGCTAAAGGAAACTTAAACCCAACACCTACCCCAAACTCCCAAAACTACCCCAACAACTAAACTACTGCAGACAGACACCCCACAATAAAATGACAAAAAACAGTACACCAATCATATAAATAACAACTAAATAGACAATTTATACATCAAAAACACAGGACACAGCATGAGGGACACAACAAGACCTCCAAACACACCACAAATCTACCAGCACCTCCAAAACAGAACCACATACAGTCGCAGGGGAACAGATTGTGAAGTGAAAGTGAAACTACACATACTGTACCATGCTTGCAGGCAGGATATCCTTGTACATCACTTCCTGGGTGTGTGCGTCATGTTTTTTTGCGTCATGAGTGTATTTATTTGATGCATGAGAGTCATGCATCGATTTTTCTTCATAGTGCACTGAGAGTAGATGGTAGAGTTGAATTGTTGCTCAGTACCCAGGTGTCATTTTCGCAACGTTGCAGTATGGTGTTGATGCATTAGTGTCATATTTTTTTACGCATATTGAAATAGCGTTGTTTTTTTCATTGTAGCCGTTGAATGCACCCTAAGTAATTGCACATGTTACATGGGCTGCTATACTATGTGGTATATGTTTTTTGGCTACATGTGCAAGTCTATGCTTGAATGTCATTGCACTGTCATTGGTATGTGCAACCAATATGTGTTTTCATGACTCAGCTGTAGACACTCATTCATAATTTGTGTATATGTTCATGTGTCCTACACTTTGTCCACATGTATGTTGGTGCATGTGTTCTATGTTTTCACATATGTGTACGACGAGTGAGTAGCAAGTGCAGTAAATAGGTATGTCTGTGGGCAACATATGTCTACATACCTACAAACATATTTTTATTTTGGCTCTGTGTCATACACATGCTAAGGCATGGGTCAACCATTACATTTTGTACTCAGAGCATGCAGAGGACTGGGACTTCATTGACATCACGTGTCCCCTGTCAAGTTGAGTGTCCATGAGTGTCTACTCACTTCTTACTTATCATAATTACCTAGTTATAGGACAGCTACACATGTGCCAAGTATTTTCCAATGCATCTTAGTTGCTGCAAATGTTATGGACACATGTGTTGGTGAATAATGCTATATGCCATGTGTCTGATTGGACATGTGTTGTGTTGTTTGTGTCATACGTCACAACTTTGCTGTGTCAAGGGTATGTGCAAGCTCACATTGACATCTTCCTGCATAGACAGTAGTTGTCCTTGTAAATATTGCCTGTGTGGTCACATCACTGGCACATATGTTCTGTACATCGGTGCACAATTGATGGGTACATTTATACTGTCACAGATTTTGTGACACAATGCCATTATGTTGCTGCTAGGTTAGCTTTTGTAGTGAATCCATTCACATTAACATGGCTGGCCCATTATGGTGGTACATGTGTGCAGAGATCATTGGGATATGTGTGCCTGCCTCCATTTGTGTTTTCTGAACTGTCAACATCATGTCAGTCACGACTGTCGTATAAAATGCCGTACCACTGTGTTGCAGTGTCATAGTGTAGCAAAGATAGCAGGCCTACCCATCTACATCAATATGTGAGTTTGTGTGGCAACACAAACCCATGGTTGCAGGTGGAGGTGCAGGTTGATGGTGGTCCATTTCACTCTGCCCCTATGCACGTGCATCAAGCATCTGACAATATCATATGTTGATGTTGTCAGAGCAGTGGTGCATGGATTTATTGAGCTGGTATCTATACCATTTATGATAGCTAATTTCTAGCCTGTGCACACTCCCTACTGGATGGAGACATGCACAAATGTGGCTATACAGACCTGGTTGTGATTAATTGCAATGCAGTACGAGATGTCAGCCTTCCCCTCTCTGGTACAGAGGTCGTGTGCTTACATATGTAGGACATGTATGGATGTTTAGGAGTCCAAAGTTGTGTCCATGTTCAGCCTGCTTCAGGGTTGCATGACTGGTGTGACATAAAGGTTTGACAAATGTAATGGTTAGGATTGAATTGTATGTCACTGTTCCTGTTCTGGTACCATGCGAAGGTCACTTACCATGGTATGGTGGTGGCAGACATGACTGGGTCATGTACTAATGTGCCCACCCTCTCTGTGCATCAGATAGAGTTTGACATGTAGACATTGGTGTCTTACAGTGTCTGTTTTTGTGTTTGTCTGGTCATTATCCCTTTTGTCTGCCATGACTGGTGAGGTATGTTTGTGTCCTCCATTGCTCCCAGTCTTTTGTCTGCTAGCACCTTGTACACATCTTCTACTGCAACATTGTCAGGTGATATTGGGACAGTAAACTATATGTGACTTGTGTAATATGGAAATATTATCTTCTCCTACAACTGTCAACTCAGTTGTCAATGTCCCATTGGCAATATTAGTGAGATGAATGAGGGCCAGACACACAACATTGCACATACCTCAGCACTAGAGTAGTCTCCAAATGACATGGCATGTTGTATCAGTACAAATTAGTGAGTATCTCAGAGCTGTACACTCACATCCACTGTTGAACATGTGTTAGAAATTAGGTTTTTGGTTGGCAGTCAGGTTACCCTCTGTCCAAGCAAGAACCCTCACTCTAGTCAGGGTAAGTCACACACAATCCAAATCATCCTGTGCCCACCCTCTGGTAGCTTGGCATGAGCAGTCAGGCTTAACTTAGAAGGCAATGTGTAAAGTATTTGTGCAATAAATCATACAATAACACCATATAGCATCACAAAAATACACCACACAATGTTTAGAAAAATAAAGAATATTTATCTGGATATTTGTAGATCAACACAATAAAAGATGCAATAAGAATTTGTAGAAATATCACTGAAAAGTCTTAAGTCTTTAAAAAGCAAACAAAGGCGGTCATTACAACATTGGCGGTAAAAGCCGCTTACTGCCGTGCAGAAGACCGCCAACACACCGCCGTGGAATTCCGCCACAGCTATTATGACCCACATCTCTGAATCCGCCAAAATTCAGACACCCACACAAGTCCGCCACACCAAAGGTCAGTGATAAACTGGCGAGAACAAATCCTCCACCGTCACGCCAACAGAAATACGCCCACACTTTCACGACACACGAATCCACGTGGCGGTCTTTCATCCGCGGTCTTCCATTGGCGGTACACACCGCCACGCTCAAAATACACACACTTACAAAACATCCCCACATTAGACAATTCAAAATACACACACCTGAAACACATACACACACCACTCCCACACACCCATTACAATATAAAACACACACCCACATCACCCACAAACCCCCACGACAAAAAATTCAGAAAGAAGGCCAGCAAGAACAACAGCATCCACAGGCACACAACACCATCACCCACACAACCTCCACGCACCTCACACAACACACCACTACATATCACCACACTTATCACCACACACTCCACCCCACACATCACCCACACCACCCCATGGCATGGCAAAGACACCCCAGGTTCTCGGAGGAGGAGCTCAGGGTCATGGTGGAGGAAATCGTCTGGGTAGAGCCACAGCTATTCGGATCACAGGTGCAGCACACCTCAATTGCAAGGAAGATGAAGCTATGGCGAAGAATAGTGGACAGGGTCAACGCAGTGGGACAACACCCAAAAAATCGGGAGGACATCAGGAAAAGGTGGAATGACCTACGGGGGAAGGTGCGTTCCGTGGTCTCAAGACACCACCTGGCGGTTCAGCGGACTGCCGGCAGAGCCCCACCTCCTCCCCCACAACTAACAACATGGGAGGAGCAGGTCTTGGCGATTCTGCATCCTGAGGGCCTCGCAGGAGTAGGTGGAGGAATGGGCTCTGGTAAGTCAAATCTTAACTATAACATCCCTCACCCTACCTGCATGCCAGCACATACCCCCACCCTCACCTTCACCCCATCACTCTAACTCCTCACAAATGTCCCAGCATCACAAACCACACATCCTAACACCAAGCCCTGCATGCAACAACAAAGCATCGACACCCATCACTAAAGCATGCCCACTGCACATACCCATACACCCCCCTAAACCACCATCACACAAGCTCCCACACAGGAATGCTAGCACTGAGGTACACGCTCACCCACCCATTGCACACCATTACACACACAGATTTAACAAACATCCTTTTATGCCCCTGCAGGACCCCTACCCAACGTCACTGGACAGGAGGGTCCACACATGTCCACAACACCAACATAAGAGGCCCACAGTGATGACAGCACCTCTGTCCAACTGGATCTAGATGACCAGCCCGGACCAACGGGGACCCCTGGACAGTCGGTTCCCCTCACACAGGCACAGGCCACCACAGACCTTCCCCCCTCTGGAAACACCAGCACAGCACCCACCTAGCGGGCCCATACCTCCGTCCCCGGGACACGTCAATCAGCTGTGTGTCCACCACTACAGGGAACCCAGGATGACCCACCACCCCAACAACAACAGGGACCTGGGGGCAGTGGCAGTGGGCACACGGTCCAGGGGATGGAGGCACTGGAACACAGGGCAACTGGGAGGGCTGCCGTGTGACAGGGAGCAGACAGGCCAAGGGAACCCACTCTCCACGAGGCCCTCTCCTCCATCATGGGAGCATACCACCACTCCCAGGAGACGATGGCAACGGTACTGGCCAAGTTTCAGGAGACCCAGCGCATGCAGGAGGAACAGTATAGGGGCTTCGGGGAGGAACTCAGAACCATCAGCTCTACCCTGGGCACCATCGTAGTGGTGCTGAAGGAAGTACTCAACACCAGGAGGACACAGTGGCACTACAAGAGGCCACTGACACTAGCATGGACGATGAACTGCCCACCACCTCCGCCGGCGCTAGTGGACAGGACGCCCCGCCACAGAACCACCACACCAGCACCCCACCCCCTGCAGAGGGAGAACCACTACAAACAGTCCCTGAGATCCAGGAACAAGACAGAGAACGATGCCAAGACCCTGCCAAGAAATGAGACTACCCTGATTGTCATCCTACTGTCCCACTTTGTCACCCTGTCCATAATTAAACTGCCCCAGCTCCACTTCCTATGCCCATATGGGCAATGCACCTGTGAGACTAATAGACTGGACTCTGCCATCACCCCTCACCATTTCACTACCCCTCCAATATTTTGCATTTAAATAAACTCACCTAAAGCACAAAATGATCTGGAGTCTGTCTGTGATTTCGAAATAGTGTATTGCCAATTACAGTGACAAAATGTTTTTTAAATAGTAATGTCAACATACCTATGTCACACAGCTCTAGTCCATGAGGAATCTAAGCAGATGTCACACAGTGGGACCCACATCTGTGAAACCGTAAGGAAAAGTGACAACTCAGTGACCATACACTGGATGAAAACGACATACAGGAGAGAGGTAGTAGTGTAAAAGTACATGTATTAGGCAGGATTGTATTCTTACCTGTGTTTCACTGGAAATATTGCTGGATCACTGAGTCCCTGTTGTGCATGTCTTCTTCCTCTGCTTCCTCCTCATCACTGTCCATAGGCTCCACAGCTGCCACAACACTGCCATCTGGACCATCCTCCTGCAGCAAAAAGGCACCTGGCGTCGTAAAGCCAAGTTGTGAAGCATACAGCAGGCCACGATGATCTGGCACACCTTCTTTGGTGAGTAGAATAGGGATCCACCTGTCATATGGAGGCACCTGAACCTGGCCTTCAGGAGGCCGAAGGTCCGCTCGATCACCCTCCTAGTTCGCCCATGGGCCTCATTGTACCGTTCCTCTGCCCTGGTCCTGGGATTCCTCACTGGGGTCAGTAGCCATGACAGGTTGGGGTAACCAGAGTCACCTGCAAATGGTGAGGGGCAACTGTTAGACACACACTAACCTGGAGGGATAACCCCAGACCCAGACAACCATTCCCACTGACTTGCTTCCAGGTGCTCACCTAATAGCCACACACGGTGCCTCTGGAGTTGACCCATCACATAAGGGATGCTGCTATTCCGCAGGATGTAGGCGTCATGCACTGAGCCAGGGAACATGGCATTCACATGGGATATGGACTGGTCTGCCAAACATACCATCTGTACATTCATAGAATGATAACTCTTCCGGTTTCTGTACACCTGTTCACTTCTGTGGGGGGGGACCAAAGCCACATGGGTACCATCAATGGCACCTATGATGTTGGGGATATGTCCCTGGGCATAGAAATCACCTTTCACTGTAGGCAAATCCTCCACCTGAAGGAAAACGATGTAGCTCTGCATGTGTTTCAGAAGGGCAGACAACACTCTGGACAATACGTTGGAAAACAGAGGCTGGGACATCCCTGATGCCATGGCCACAGTTGTTTGAAAAGAGCCACTTGCAAAGAAATGGAGCACTGTGGGAGGACATTCGCCGCTGGAGCAAGAAGACGGCGGAGGCTCAGCTGGGGATGGCCTCCCGACGTGGGAGGGGTGCATGTCGCACCATGACCCCCCTGATGTTCAGGATCCAGGCGGTGGCCTACCTGGAGTTGGATGGGCGCTTGAGGGCATCACAGCAGACACAAGGGGGTGAGTACACTCTCATTCTGCTGACTTTGCGCGCAGTGGAGTTGTCTAGGTGGGGGAGGAGGGCTGGGGGTTTCCCTAGGCCAGGGCGAGTTCCGTAGGCAAGGCCCCTCCGTAAGGCAGGACATGTGGCACCCCAGCCCACCTCTGTAGAGTGCCAAGTACAGCTATTCATGCCCCTGTGTCATCTATGTGTGCATATGTCGTCCATAGCCTTGTAGGCCATTTCCCAGGAATTGAACATTGGAGCCGAAGAGCGCGGCGTAGTGCAGGGGGATTCTGGGCCTCATTCCAACCCTGGCGGTCATAGACCGCCAGGGTGGCTGTCCACGGAAGCACCGCCAACAGGCTGGCGGTGCTTCATGTGGAATTCCGAGCCGCGGTCGCCCAGCCAGGTCCGGCGGTTTCCCGCCGGATTAACCCTGGCTGGGAGAATCCTCCATGGCAGCGCTGCAAGCAGCGCCGCCATGGGGATTCCGACCCCCTTCCCGCCAGCCTATTTCTGGCGGTTTTCACCGCCAGAAACAGGATGGCGGGAACGGGTGTCATGGGGCCCCTGGGGGCCCCTGCAATGCCCATGCCACTGGCATGGGCAGTACAGGAGCCCCCTAACAGGGCCCCAGCATGATTTTCACTGTCTGCATAGCAGACAGTGAAAATCGCGACGGGTGCAACTGCACCCGTCGCACCCCTGCAACACCACCGGCTCCATTCGGAGCCAGCTTCTGTGTTGCAGGGCCTTTCCCGCTGGGCCGGCGGGCGCTCCCTTGGCGGACGCCCGCCGGCCCAGCGGGAAAGTCTGAATGGCTTCCGCGGTCTTTTGTCCGCGGAGCGGCCAATTGGCGGTTTCCGCTTGGCGGGCGGGCGCCCGCCGCCCGCCAATATTGGAATGACCCCCTCTGTGTCTGTCTTGTCTGCCAACGGTAGCGGTAATCCATGCACTCAACATGTCTTTCTTCTGTCGTCTTCCCCCCCCTTTTTGTGGTGTCCCTGTTCTTGTGTGCATTAGCATCATCTGGCGGAGGAGCAGTGGCACTGGAGCACGAGGGAGCTGCATCCCACATGGCCCTGGAGGGCGAGACTATGGACTCGGAATTCACCAGTGGGATGGAGGGCGAGGGGAGCTTCACGGTGGGGACAGGAGCTGACACCAGCGACACGGACACGTCCTCTGATGGGAGCTCCTTTGTGGTGGTGGCAACATCTGTGCCCCCCGCATCTACAAGTACAGCCGCCACCCCCCCCTACCAGGACCGCCCTCCCAGCAGCCCCTCTGCCTTCGCCCCGTGCCCGCTCACCTAGGAGGGTGGGCATCACCTTCGTCCCAGGCACCTCAGGCCCTGCCCCAGTCACCCCTGCTGCCCTCAGTGAGGAGGCCATTGACCTCCTCAGTTCCCTCACTGTTGGGCAGTCTACCATTTTGAATGCCATCCAGGGTGTAGAAAGGCAGTTGCAACAAACTAATGCATTCCTGGAGGGCAGCCATTGTCCCCGTCTCTAGCCTCCCCCCTCCGACTTCCTCCACCCAGACCCAATCCCCTGTACCTCTGCCTCTCCCAAGCACACCTACAGACCAGCATGCACACACGTCAACACACAAGGGAAGCTCAGGCAAACATTAGCACCACACATCCCACAGGCACTCACGCAAGCAACACACACATGCAGACACACCAACATCCACTGCCTCCACTGTGTCCCCCTCGTCGTCGTCTCCCTCCTCCCTCCCAGTCTCGTCTACACTCACACCTGTATGCACTACCTCTACAGCCACTACGTCCCTCACCAGCACACCCGCTCACATGCACTCACCACCCTCACTACCATTCACATGTCCCCTGTGTCCTCTCCCAACATGTCTGTGACACCTCCTCCCAAGATACACAAACACAGCCACACACCAACCCAACAGCCATCCACATCACAACAGCCTCCAGCGCATGCACCTGCACCCAAAGTCACCAAACGTACACCTCCTACCACCACCACCTCTTCCTCCACTCCCAAACCCCCTCCAGCTACCCGTCCCAGTGTGTCCCAAAAATATTTCATGTCCAGCCTTGACCTTTTTCCCACACCTCCCCCACCCCGTCCATCTCATAGGTCCTGAACTAGCACCTCAGCCACAAAATCCCCGGGACCATTGGTGCCTGTAGGCACGGGTATGTGGAGTGCACCGGCCACCAGGACAGCCAGTGTGGCACAGAGCCACAGCACAGCCTGTCCCCCACCTGTGAAGCATCAGAAGTTGGCCAGTGCCCGGCGGGAGAGGGGGAAGACTCCAGCCACCCAAGCCGCTCCCAGGGGTCCCGGTGGGAGTGTGGAGTCAGCTGTGACACCTCCCAAGGTGGGGAAGGGCCACAAGAAACCCGGCAAGTCTGTGAAGAGCTGCACGGCGGAGAAGACCGCCATCATCCCCGCTGTCCAGGAGTACCCCACCAGCCCCAGCCCAGCTGCCCAGGAGGGCCCCGCCAGCCCCAGCCCAGCTGCCCAGGAGGAACCCGCCAGCCCCAGCCCAGCTGCCCAGGAGGGCCCCGCCAGCCCCAGCCCTGCTGGGCCATGAAGGACCGCCAGCACAAGCCCCTCTGGGCCATGAAGGACCGCCAGCACAAGCCCCGCTGGGCCATGAAAGACCGCCAACTCAAGCACCGCTGGGCCGGGCACCGCCAACTCAAGCACCGCTGAACAGGGCACCACCAACTCAAGCACCGCTGAACAGGGCACCGCCCACTTAAGCACCGCTGAACAGGGCACCGCCAACTCAAGCACCGCTGAACAGGGCTCCGCCAACTCAAGCACCGCTGGGCCGGGCGCTGCCAACTCAAGCACCGCTGAACAGGGCACCGCCAACTCAAGCACCGCTGGGCCGGGCACCCCCAACTCATGCACCGGCGAACAGGGCACCGCCAACTCAAGCACCGCTAGCCCATGAGCGGCAGGGGCACTGACGCAACTGGGCCCATCACGGGGTGAGTGATGCACTCTAGGCACCAGTCCCCCTCCAGAACCAGTGGAGACTGTTATCCACTTGAGAGACTGTGGCTTTGCACTCCTCAGGATGTTACAGTGGGCAACCAACCCACTGTAGAGACTTCAGAGACTGTGGCTTTGCACTCCCCAGGATTGAACAGTGGGCAAGCCACCCCCTGTAGAGGCTTGAGAGACTGTGGCTTTGCACTCCCCAGGATTGAACAGTGGGCAAGCCACCCACTGTAGAGACTTGAGAGACTGTGGCTTTGCACTCCCCAGGATTGAACAGTGGGCAACCCACCCACTGTAGAGACTTGAGAGACTGTGGCTTTGCACTCCCCAGGATTGAACAGTGGGCAAGCCACCCACTGTAGAGACTTGAGAGACTGTGGCTTTGCACTCCCCAGGATTGAACAGTGGGCAACTCACCCACTGTAGAGACTTGAGAGACTGTGGCTTTGCACTCCCCAGGATTGAACAGTGGGCATTGAGCCCCCTTGTGGATCTGACGTCGTGCACTCCTCCGGCTGAGGTGCCCTCCCTTCCCTTCCCCCTGAGGTGCCTGTTGTATTTCTATCTGGTGCCCCTGCAGTGTTCTCTCTGTTTTGATCCGGTATCGAGTGTGGGCCTCGCCCATGCATTTTGGGCCCAGTGGTCCACGGACTATAAATGGTGCAATACCTGGAATTGTATTATTGGTGTATATATTTGTTTATAGTGGATATATATTTTGGAGTACTTGATTTTAATGGATTACAATTGTTACAATCATTTCCTTTTGTCTTTGCATTCTTCCGGGGGGCTTAGGGGGTGTAACTGTAATGTATCAACATGTATTAGTGTGTGTGTTGTAGTGGGTGAGGATGGAGGTGGGGGTGTTACGTATGTGTGTGTCACTCTTTTTTCCCTCCCCCCTCCCCTGTGTCGTAGGTGCAGTACTCACCGTGGTCTTCGCCGCCGGCGTTCGTGCTCCTGGTAGAGGAGCAGGAAGACTATTGCAGGTAGAATTTGGAGTACCAGTTCCATAGTGTCCTCGTTCCTCGTGGTGTGTGTAGAGGTGAGCGTTTTCCCTTCGAAATTCCTGTTTCCGCCGTGTTTTTACCTGCAATGAATCCGCCCCGGAAAAGGTGGCAGATTGGCCTGTCATAATAGTGTGGGCGGTACTTTGTCTCCCGCCTATCTGTTGGCGGTGACCGCCGCGCTATTTGTTTGTACCTCCTTGGCGGTCTGAGTGTTAAAGTAGCTGTCTTTGTTGGCGGTTTCCACCACGGTCGTAATTGCAATTTTTTTACCGCCGTCCTGTTGGCGGTCTTACCGCCGCTTTAACACCGTCCGCCAGGGTTGTAATGACCACCAAAGTCTCTTTCAAGCACAAAGTACCTGGTTTGGAGTGGAAAATCTCTGCAGAGGTCAGCAGAGGAGACGATGCGTGGAAAAATGGTGTGTGCGTTGGTTTCGCCCCTTCACACACGGACTTGCGTCGTTATTTTTCACGCGGGGAGACGTGCGTTTTTCTGCGGGAAGAAAAATGGTGTGTGCGTCGGTTTCGCCCCTTCACACACGGACTTGCGTCGTTATTTTTCACTCGGGGAAGACGTGCGTTGTTTTCCGGCATGAGGGCCATCTCCTTCTATGCTTCGCGGGATGTCCCAGGGTCTGTGCGTGGATCTCTCGGCTTGTTATCCAGCTGCGCGTTGTTCCGGGAGGCTGTGCGTGGAATTTTCTTTCTCACGGCAGGCGTCGCGTCAATTTCCTCTCTGGAAGTCGAGTGGCATTGTCCATGCGAGGCCGTGCGTCGAAGTTCCGGTCGCATCGTAGGCGTCGCGTCAAGCAGCGTCTTTCTGGATCGGCGTGCTGCGATTTTCTCACCGCGGACCAAGCTGTGCGTCAAATTTTTCGGCGCACAAGGAGTCCAAATGAAAAAGAGAAGTCTTTTTGGTCCTGAGACTTCAGGGAACAGCAGGCAAGCTCTATCCATGCCCTTGGAGAGCACCTTTTCAGCCAGACAAGAGTTCAGCAAGGCAGCTGGCCAACAGCAAGGCAGAAGTGCTTTGTAGAAAGCAGACAGGTGAGTCCTTTGAGCAGTCAGGCAGTTCTTCTTGGCAGGATGCAGGTTCTGGTTCAGGTTTCTTCTCCAGCAAGTGTCTGAGGTGGTAGGGCAGAGGCCCTGTTTTATACCCAAATGTGCCTTTGAAGTGGGGGAGACTTCAAAAAGTGGCTTAGGAGTGCACCAGGTCCTCTTTCAGTTCAATCCTGTCTGCCAGGGTCCCAGTAGGGGGTGTGGCAGTCCTTTGTGTCAGAGCAGGCCCACCACCCTCCCAGCCCAGGAAGACCCATTCAAAATGCAGTTGTATGCAAGTGAGGCTGAGTACCCTGTGTTTGGGGTGTGTCTGAGTGAATGCACAAGGAGCTGTCAACTAAACCTAGCCAGACGTGGCTTGTAAGGCACAGAAAGATTTAAGTGCAGAGAAATGCTCACTTTCTAAAAGTGGCATTTCTAAACTAGTAATATTAAATCCAACTTCGCCAGTCAGCAGGATTTTGCATTACCATTCTGACCAAACTAAATATGACCTTCCTACTCCCTTCAGATCAGCAGCTGCCACTTCAACAATGTATGAGGGCAGCCCCAATGTTAGCCTATGAAGGGAACAGGCCTCACAGTAGTGTAAAAACTAATTTAGGAGTTTTACACTACCAGGACATGTAAACTACACAGGTACATGTCGTGCCTTTTACCCACACAGCATCCTGCTCTAGGGGTTACCTAGGGCACACATAAGAGGTGACTTATGTGTAGAAAAAGGGGAGCTTTAGGCTTGGCAAGTACTTTTAAATGCCAAGTCGAAGTGGCAGTGAAACTGCACACACAGGCCTTGCCATGGCATGCCTGGGACAAGGTAAAGGGGCTACTTGAGTGGGTGGCACAACCAGTGCTGCAGGCCCACTAGTAGCATTTAATCTACAGGCCCTAGGCACATACAGTGCATATTACTAGGGAGTATATTAAATAGTCCAATTGGGTATGATCCAAAGTTACCATGTTTAAAGGGAGAGAGCATATGCACTTTAGCACTGGGTAGCAGTGGTAAAGTGCGCAGAGTCTAAAAGCCAGCAAAAACAGAGTCCAAAAAGTGGAGGGAGGCAAGCAAAAAGTTAGGGGTGACCACCCTAAGGCATGTCAGGTCTAACATGTGTCCCACCCAGCTGAAAGTGGGGAGAGCTACCCGACCTCCTGGGTACTCTCATCGCTAAGGTGGAAGTATCTGGAGAGACCAAAAGCATTGGTGTGGTCAACCCCTGGGCGATGCTCCACCGTAAAGTCCATCCCCTGTAGGGAAACGGACCACCTCAAGAGTTTTGGATTCTTACCCCTCATCTGCATGAGCCATCTGAGGGGCCTATGGTCTGTCTGAACCCGGAAGTGAGTCCCAAACAGGTAGGGTCTTAGCTTCTTCAGTGCCCAGACCACAGCAAATGCTTCTCTCTCAATAGCACTCCACCTTTGTTCCCGTGGTAATAGTCTTCTGCTAATAAAGACTACTGGTTGGTCTGAGCCCTCCTCATTTAGCTGTGCTAGAACAGCCCCTATGCCATGCTCTGAAGCGTCTGTCTGCACAATAAATTCCTGGGAGTAGTCAGGGGCCTTGAGCACGGGGGCCGTGCACATGGCTTCCTTCAGAGAATCAAAGGCTTTCCGACAAGCGTCTGTCCAATTCACCAACCTAGGTTGTTTCTTGGAAGTTAGTTCTGTCAAGGGGGACACAATGGTACCATAGCCCTTGACGAATCTGTGGTAGTATCCAGTGAGGCCCAAAAAGGCTCTCACCTCAGTCTGTGTTCTAGGTGTTTGCCAGGCCTTGATAGTTTCAATCTTGGCCTTGAGTGGCTGCACCTTGCCACCACCTACTAGGTGTCCCAAGTACACCACGGAACCCTGCCCAATCTGGCACTTACTAGCCTTGATAGTCAGGCCTGCCTGTTGCAGAGCCTGAAGCACCTCCTTGAGGTGGAGCAGGTGTTCCTCCCAGCTGGAACTGTAGACAGCTATGTCGTCCAGGTAAGCTGCACAGTAGGCATCTTTACCAGCTAGGACCCCGTTAACCAACCGTTGGAAGGTAGCAGGGGCATTTTTCTGTCCAAATTGCATCACCCGGAATTGGTAATGGCCTTCAGGGGTGGAAAATGCTGATCTTTCTTTAGCCCCCTCAGTCAGGCCGATCTGCCAGTCCCCTGAAGTAAGATTGAACGTACTCAGGAATTTGGCAGCACCGAGTCTGTCAACGAGCTCATCAGCTCGGGGGATGGGGTGAGCATCAGTCCGGGTGACTGAGTTGAGACCCCGGTAGTCCACGCAGAACCGGAGTTCTGGCTTCGGGGCAGTAGCCTTAGGAACCAATATCACCGGGCTGGCCCAGGGACTACTGGATTTCTCAATAACCCCTAAAGTCAACATCTTGAAGACCTCCTCCTTGATGCTGGCCTTCACCTTATCCGACAACCTGTAAATTTTGTTCTTCACAGGGGAACTGTCACCTGTGTCAATGTCATGAACACAGAGGTGGGTCAGTCCAGGAGTAAGGGAGAACAGGGGGGAGAACTGCTCTAACAGCTCATAGCAGTCTCCTCTCTGGGTTAGAGTCAGGGAGTCAGAGAGAATGACATCCCCCACTGACCCATCCCCTTCAGGGAGAGGTTCACTCTCCTCTTCCATGCCCTCATCTGTGACCAGGAGCATACTGACCTCAGACCTCTCAAAGTGAGGTTTGAGCCGGTTGTGATGGAGGACCCTTAGGGGGTGCCTAGGGGTCTTGAGGGCCACTAGGTAAGTGGCCTCCCCTTTACGCTCCTTGATCTCAAAGGGGCCAGTCCAGCGGTCCTGGAGAGCCCTGGGCTCTACTGGCTCCATCACCCAAACTTTGTCTCCAGGTGAGAACTCAACCAGAGTGGTCTTCCGGTCATACCACTCCTTCATCACCTCTTGACTGGCCTCGAGGTTACTCTGGGCCTGCTTCCAGAAGCGTTGGATTTGGTTGCAGAAGGCCAGCATGTAGCTGACCACATCCTGGGGAGGTGACTTGGGAGCTTTCTCCCAGCCCTCCTTCACAATGCTTAGGGGTCCTCTGACAGGGTGACCATAGAGAAGCTCAAAGGGGCTGAACCCCACCCCTTTCTGGGGCACCTCTCTGTAAGCAAACAACAGGCAGGGTAAGATGACGTCCCACTTACGCCTCATGGCATCAGTCAGGCACTAATCATGCCTTTCAGGGTCTTGTTGAATCTCTCAACAAGCCCATTGGATTGAGGATGGTAAGGGGTGGTAAACCGGTAGGTCACCCCACACTCATCCCACGTGGACTTCATGTATGCAGACATGAAGTTTGTGCCCCTGTCAGACACAACCTCCTTAGGGAATCCCACACGGGTAAATATTCCCAACAGGGCTCTGATTACCACCGGTGCAGTCACTGTTCTCAGAGGGATTGCCTCTGGATAGCGGGTGGCATGGTCCACCAAAACCAGGATAAACCTGTTGCCCAAGGCAGTTTTGGGGTCCAAAGGACCAACAATGGTGATGCCCACCCTTTCAAAGGGGGTGCCAACGACTGGGAGTGGGAGCAGGGGAGCCTTAAGCCGTTTCCCTGTCCTCCCACTAGCCTGGCAGGTGGGGCAAGCTCTGCAGAAGTTATCTGAGGCTGTCCTCATTCTGGGCCAATAGGAGTGGGTGTCAAGCCTGTTAAAGGTCTTGTCTTGGCCCAGGTGTCCTGCCAGGGGGATGTTGTGAGCCAGACCCAGTAGGAAGTTCCAGTAACACTGTGGGACCACCAGCACACGGGCTGCCCCAGGACCTGGAACCTTACGCTCACTGTAAAGGAGATCATTCTCCCAGTAAATATGGTGAGTGCCAGAGGCGTCACCTGCTGCTTGGGCTGTGGCCTGTTGGCTCAGACCCTCAAGGGCGGGGCATTCCTTCTGCGCCTTGCAGGATTCTGCTCGGGTTGGCCCCCCCTCTACTTGCCAGCCAGCAAGTTCAGGTAGGTTACCCAGGTCAGCTGTGTCCTCCCCAGTTGGCTCAGGGGCCTCCTCCTCCTCAGGGGCCACGTCCACCACCGTGGGAACATTTGAGGACGGTTTCCCGTGCCTCTTGCCCTTCCTCTTTGCAGCTGTCTTTGCCATTCTTCCATGCTCTAGACGCCCTTGACTCCCTTCCCGGGCAGCCATGGACCATGTGGTCATGCAGACCCACTCAGGTAACCCTAACATTTCCAGGTGGGATCTGAGCTCTACTTCTTTCCAAGCAGTATGCTCAAGATCATTGCCTAACAGACAATCTACAGACATGGCAGGACTCACAGCTACATTCAGAGTACCAGAGACCCCCCCACTCAAAGGGAACCAGAGCCACCGGTAGGTGACTCTCACGATTGTCAGCGACTATGACCTGGTGGAATGTATTAGGGACTATCTGCTCTGATGACACCAGCTGACTCTTGATAGTAGTCATACTGGCTCCTGTGTCACGCAGAGCCTCCACCTTTTGCCCATCAATGGTGACCCACTGCCTGTACTTGGAAGTATTTTGGGGCATGTGGGCTTTGGGCACCATTTCTCTTTCTCCCAGGGACACTAGGGAAACCTCTGCCTGCTCCCCAAAGCTATCTGGGTCCATCTCCCCCCCAAGCGCTACACTAGTCAACCCAGGTGTCTGTCCAGTAGTGGACGGTGCCCTCTTGGAGCACTGGGGGTCGCCTTTATAGTGACCATACTGGTAGCAGTCTAAGCATTTGGGGTTGGATCTCCCTGATTTATCATAAGTCCCTGGCTTTTTCCCAAATCTGGAAAAGGAATGGTTGCCACCCCCTCCCTGGGAATTCTTTTGGGGGCCTTTTGAGAGTTCCTTATCTGTAAGTTTATCTCTCCCCTCTTTCTTCTGTTGGCAACCCTGACCACCTTTGTGGGTGTCCCCCCCCCCAGTTACCTTTTTGGACACTCTGGTGCTAACCCAGAGGTCTGCCTCCTCAGCAAGCTTTCTCGGATCAGTCAGCTTACTATCTGCCAAGTGCTGGCACAACTCTGTAAAAGTAGTACTGAGCATATGCTCTCTCAGAATCACCTTACTGGAAAAGTCAAAGAAATCTACCCATGTTTGTGTGGTTTGTTTGGTGCTGTCCCTGAACCTCTGACAGTATCCCTCAGGGGCCAGCCCAAACTTGGCAAGTAAAGTGGCTTTCTGAAGTGGGTATGTGTTTTGATCAGGTTGATCCAATGTGAGAAGTGTGTCCCTCCCCAATAGCGGCATATAACCCTACATAGCTGTACCCCATTGCCCTTCAGGAACCTCATGAGCCCTTAGTGCAACTTCATAAGCAGCTTACCATTTATCTATGTCATCTCCCACCACAAAACTGGGCATCACATTTTTGGGTGTACAAACCTTCTTTTCTCCAGCAGGTCCTGTCTGTATGCTGCCACCATTACTGCTGGATTCAGACTTTCTCACCTTGATCTCCAGCTCCTTGAGACTCAGTTCTTGAGCCAACAATAGTTTCTTTTCAGCCAAAGCTCTCTCAGCTGCAGCTTCAGCTCTTTCAGCTTCCATCTGTTTGGCTGCTCTTTCAGCTTACACCTGTTTGGCTGCTCTTTCAGCCTCAGCTTGTTTGGCTTCTCTCTCTGCCCTCCTTTCCTCCTGTTGGGCCTCAATTTTCAGTTTTTCCATTTGTAATTGGAACTCCCTTTCTTCTCTCCTTTCCTCTGTGGTCAGGCTTTGCTCAGAGACACTGCTCCCTGGTCTGGAAGGGGGCACAATTGCAGTGGGAACATTACCCACTGATGGCAATAAATCCTCTGAGAGGCCATTTTCTGGCTCCTCTTCCTCATCATCCTCCTCTAAATGGGCTTCTGCCCAGGACCTCAGCGCCACTTGAAAGTCCTCCTTTTTGGAGGCCCCATTGGTGGGTACTCTCATCACCCTGCAGAACCCTTTTAGCTGTTTAACACTATGGCCCTCATTCCTACTCTGGTGGGCGGCAGTCGCCGCCCGCCAGGCGGGAACCGCCAATTGGCCGCTACGCGGTCAAAAGACCGCTGACGGCATTCAGACCTTTCCGCTGGGCCGGCGGGCGCTAACTATGTTAGCGCCCGCCGGCCCAGCAGGAAGGAGGGCTGCAACACAGGAGCGGAGCCGGCGGTGTTGCGGCCGTGCAACGGGTGCAGTTGCACCCGTCACGCTTTTCACTGTCTGCTAGGCAGACAGTGAAAAGCTGGCTGTGGCCCTTTTAGGGGGCCCCTGCACTGCCCATGCCAGTGGCAAGGGCAGTGCAGGGGCCCCCAGGGGCCCCAGGACCCCCGTTCCCGCCAGCCTCTTCCTGGCGGTGACAACTGCCAGAAACAGGCTGGCGGGAAGGGGGTCAGAATCCCCATGGCACCGCTGCTTGCAGCGCTGCCATGGCGGATTCGCCCAACCGGGGCTAAATCGGCTGGAAACCGCCGGCCCCGGTTTTCTGACCGCAGCTTTACCGCTGCGGTCAGAATGGGCAAGGAAGCACCGCCAGCCTGTTGGCGGTGCTTCCGTCATTCGTGGCCCTGGCGGTCGTAGACCGCCAGGGTCAGAATGACCCCCTATATGTCTCCAACAGGGCTAGGTCCAAATCTCCCACTTGAGATCCAGCCAGAGACATGTTGAGTGAGGATTTCGTTTTTGAAAATTGTCAGGAAAAACGTATTTGCAAAAAAGAGATAAAAATCAAGTTGACCTTCAACTGTGGGTAGGTAGTGAAATACTTAGCTACTGTATGTCACTGCACAAATACAAGTCCTATCCTCACCGCTGATCACCAATGTTAGAAATTGGGTTTTTGGTTGGCAGTCAGGTTACCCTCTGTCCAAGCAAGAACCCTCACTCTAGTCAGGGTAAGTCACACACAATCCAAATTATCCTGCGCCCACCCTCTAGGAGCTTGGCACGAGCAGGCAGGCTCAACCTAGAAGGCAATGTGTAAAGTATTTGTGCAATAATTCATACAATAACACCATATAGCACCACAAAAATACACCACACAGTGTTTAGAAAAATATAGAATATTTATCTGGATATTTTTAGATCAACACAATAAAGATGCAATAAGAATTTGTAGAAATATCACTGAAAAGTGATATATAGGGGGTCATTCTAAGTCTGGCGGGCGGCGGAGGCCGCCCGCCAGACTTCCCCCTCCGAAATACCGCTCCGCGGTCGAAAGACCGCGGAGGGTATTCTAAGTTTTACCCTGGGCTGGCGGGCGGTCGCCAAAAGACCGCCCGCCAGCCCAGGGAAAAACTCCCTTCCCACAAGGATGCCGGCTCGTAATCGAGCCGGCGGAGTGGGAAGGTGCGACGGGTGCTGTTGCACCCGTCGCGTATTTCACTGTCTGCCAAGCAGACAGTGAAATACTTGTAGGGGCCCTCTTACGGGGGCCCCTGCAGTGCCCATGCCATAGTGTCTTAAGTCTTTAAAAAGCAAACAAAGTCTCTTTCAAGTCCAAAGTACCTGGTTTGGAGTGGAAAATCTCCGCAGAGGGCCGTAGAGGAGGAGATGCATGGAAAAATGGTGTGTGCGTCGGTTTCGCCCCTTCACACACAGACTTGCGTTGTTATTTTTCACGCGGGGAGACGTGCGTCGTTCTGCGGGAAGAAAAATGGTGCGTGCGTCAGTTTCGCCCCTTCACACACGGACTTGCGTCGTTATTTTTCACTCGGGGAAGACGTGCGTCAGTTTCCGGTACGCGGGCCGACTCCTTCTATGGTTCGCTGGATTACCAGATGTCCCAGGGTCTGTGCGTGGATTCCTCGGCTTGTTATCTGGCTGCGCATCGTTCCAGGAGGCTGTGCATGGAATTTTCCGTGCGTCGAAGTTCCCGTCTCACCGTAGGCGTCGCGTCGAGCGGCGTATTTCTGGATCGGCGTGTGGCGATTTTCTCACCACGGAGCAAGCTGTGCGTTGAAATTTTTGGCGCACAAGGAGTCCAAATGAAAAAGAGAAGGCTTTTTGGTCCTGAGACTTCAGGGAACAGGAGGCAAGCTCTATCCAAGCCCTTGGAGAACACTTTTTCAGCCAGACAAGAGTTCAGCAAGGCAGCAGGCCAACAGCAAGGCAGCAGTCCTTTGTAGAAAGCAGACAGGTGAGTCCTTTGAGCAGCCAGGCAGTTCTTCTTGGCAGGATGCAGGTTCTGGTTCAGGTTTCTTCTCCAGCAAGTGTCTGAGGTGGTAGGGCAGAGGCCCTGTTTTATACCCAAATGTGCCTTTGAAGTGGGGAAGTCTTCAAAGAGTGGCTTAGAAGTGCACCAGGTCTCCTTTCAGTTCAATCCTGTCTGCCAGGGTCCCAATAAGGGGTGTGGCAGTCCTTTGTGTCAGAGCAGGCCCTCCACCCTCCCAGCCCTGGAAGACCCATTCAAAATGCAGATGTATGCAAGTGAGGCTGAGTACCCTGTGTTTGGGGTGTGTCTGAGTGAATGCACAAGGAGCTTTCAACTAAACCTAGCCTGACGTGGATTGTAAGGCACAGAAAGATTTAAGTGCAGAGAAATGCTCACTTTCTAAAAGTGGCATTTCTAAAATAGTAATATTAAATCCAACTTCGCTAGTCAGCAGGGTTTTGTATTACCATTCTGGCCATACTAAATATGACCTTCCTACTCCCTTCAGATCAGCAGCTGCCACTTCAACAATGTATGAGGGCAGCCCCAATGTTAGCCTATGAAGGGAGCAGGCCTCACAGTAGTGTAAAAACTAATTTAGGAGTTTTACATTACCAGGATATGTAAACTACACAGGTACATGTCCTGCCTTTTACCCACACAGCACCCTGCTCTAAGGGTTACCTAGGGCTCACATTAGAGGTGACTTACGTGTAGAAAAAGGGGAGCTTTAGGCTTGGCAAGTACTTTTAAATGCCAAGTCAAAGTGGCAGTGAAACTGCACACACAGGCCTTGCCATGGCAGGCCTGGGACAAGGTAAAGGGGCTGCTTGAGTGGGTGGTACAACCAGTGCTGCAGGCCCACTAGTAGCATTTAATCTACAGGCCCTAGGCACTTACAGTGCACATTACTAGGGACTTATAAGTATATTAAATAATCCAATTGGGTATGATCCAAAGTTACCATGTTTAAAGGGAGAGAGCATATGCACTTTAGCACTGGTTAGCAGTGGTAAAGTGTGCAGAGTCTAAAAGCCAGCCAAAACAGAGTCCAAAAAGTGGAGGGAGGCAGGCAAAAAGTTAGGGGTGACCACCCTAAGGCATGTCAGGTCTAACAACATGGTAATGCAATTCTCCCAGCATGCCACAACCTAGCTGACTCTTTCCATGATTGACTGATGTTGATGTGTGTAATCTCCTTAGTGCTGTAGTTATCCTTTGCCAGATGCTGGTGATATGGCTGTGTCTCTTCTCACTCAGTGTGATGTGGGTCTCTGACTGTATAGTAGAATGCTGCACATGTTCACACATGCCACACATTATTGTGATATTGGAGGCCATTACATGTATGAGCAAGTTAATTATATTTGGTACCATGCAATGGATCTGTCATGTAAGTGACAATGAGTGGTTTGTATTGCTATGTGCTGTGTAATGTTGTTATACGGGGCATACTGTGTAGACATTCAGACACAGGTCAATCATTGTAGACAATGGCATACCCATTGCTACCTTGGATGGACACCCATACATTAGTCTACATGTATTTATCATTAGTAGCAGTGGGCATGTGTGAATCAGGTCTATTTGTGTGACCGATGTGCATCCTATGTAGATGGGTGTGTCACACACTCTGCCTACATTCCAGCCAGACTATCATTGGACAGAGGCATTCTCTCATTGTAAATCATAGACCGTACAATCTGTAATGTGTTTGTCTATGGATTCAACACCCCTAGCAGCTTTATGTCACTGCCAAGCCACTGACCATATACCCAACCAATGTGTATGTGCCATATATGATTTACAGTCCTCCATGTATCAGGGATGTGGCCTATTGTAGTGCCAGTACATAGTCCCATGGACACACTCTGCAGGCTTCCAACATTGACTAATTACCATGGGCAATTACTGACCAACCAATGTTACCTATGATGTGCCCCCCTTGACACACATGTACGGTGCAGGCCAAGCTACTCTCACACAGTCTTGTGACAGTGTTCAGTTCTAACATTACTTTTCCTTCATTTCCTGACAGCCCCTATCTTATGTGTGACCCCCTTGCCTGCTACCTATTAGGAATGATGTTGTGTTGGTGAATGACCTATGAAATTGCACATTGCCCACATGATGTAACAATATATGATGAAGTGCATGGATCTTGACCTTTAGAGGTTACATGCCAGGGATTTGGGTGTCACTGAAATGTGAGTTGGAGTCAGTAGAACCCCCTACATCACCAAAGATGTGTGTACCATACATTTTGTTTCTGTGTTTCTGACACACTCCATGAGGTTAGATCCACATTCCAAAAATATATATATTGGACAATGAGGAGACCAAGAATTGTGTTGTTGAACAAACTTTATTTGAGGTGTTTACAGAGTACTTTTTTGGTTGACTATGTATAAAAATTGTCAACAATTTTCTGTCTCCTGCAGACTCCTGCCACTATGTTTGGTAGGTCACCCTCAAGGTCCTCATCCCCACGATCCTCCTCCTCCTTATTGTGGAACATCTACTTGTCCATCCCAGGGGATATTGTTTCTGACACACATGTTGTGCAGGATATCACATACCAGTATGATCTTGCATACCAGCTGGGAAGCATACAGGAGGCTTCCTCCTGTCATATCCAGGCACCTGACCTGGGATTTGAGAAGGCCAAAGCTCCTCTCCACTACATTGCGTATATATCTGGTGTTCTCAAGTATGCCAGACTCACAGTGGCAGTTGGACCGCTGCGGACGTGGCAGTATGACCCCCACTATATGACCGTAGTGGACTCAGCACTTTTGGACCACCAGCATTGCCAGGTTGCCACCAGCCAGCTGCCTGGTAGTCCCAGCGGCCTTAATCTGCCAGGGCAGCCCTGCAAGCAGAGCAGCCCTTCGGATTTGGACTCCCAAATCTGCCAGCCTTTGCATGGCGGTTCCACCGCCATGCAAGGGTTGGCAGAATGGTGGTGTGAGGTGCCCCCTGGAGGTCCCTGCCCTGGCCATACACTTGACATGGGCAGTGCTGGATCCCACATGGACAGACCTGTAGACCTTTCCAATACACAAACTGCATGTACTAATAACCGCTACCGGTGCTGCTGCACCCACCATAACATCACTTACAAACTAGCTGCAATGTTTGGCCCTCTTCCCAGCTGAGCCGGCGTACAGAAAATTATGTTTTCGCTGATGGCCCAGCAATAAACTCCTAATTGGGCCAGCAGGGTTTAGACCACAATGGCAGTTTAACTGCGGTGTGAGTTTATCAAGCGGCATCTGTCCGACAATAAACGCACGATGAGTGTCCAGGTGTCCAAGGGTGTGTATCATATTTTGGCATGATGATCACATTTGGTACCAGTGTATGTCCTATCTTCTTAGTAATTAGATTTTTCTGCCAGACTTACTACACATGCACAGTGCAGACTTTAGGAGGGGGCCCTGCTATATTTTTGAAAGGTCACTGAGTACAATGCATAGTCATGTCCTACATACTCCTACAGAGATCTACTATGGTATCCATGTACATTCCAGTTTAGCAGGGAATCTGCGCCATGGTGTACTATTGTTAGTCTACAATACAGGCATGATAGTGCTATGGGGAGCTAAGTGGGGCATGTGACGTGTCAGTTAAGCAGTTGTGGCACCATTTCTCATGATACTGTCCCATTGTCTACAATGGCAGGTACATTAGTCTTCCAATGTGTACAATTCAATTCATTTGACAGATGTATGTGCAGCCTTCAGGCATGTTAGGCATGTGTAGATGGGATGTAGTTGTGTTTGGCACTACTTGGGTGTCATTTGATGTGGATTGTGCCTGAGTCTTGCAAACCATGAATGAGGTGATGATGTGCCTAGGTGTGACTTTCTTCACATGCTCATGCCATAAGCCATTGACGTGGCGGAGATATTGATGGTTTGGTCTAATGTGTGTGAAGTATACTTAGTAGTCAACCAGTGGACACTTGTAATGGTTTGTGGTCTTATTCTGTAAGCAAAGTGTACATATCTCTTCCTGTCCTTCACGTGGTGTGTTAGGTACATGTGGGTGTCAGCGCTTGTGATGTCCAATCATTGTAGTGTACTGTGGCATGTTGCATATGTGTTGTTGCCAGTAAGTCTGTGGTCCCATGAGTCTTTGTTGTGGTGTATATGTTGCTTGTCCTACAGGGTCGGTCTGTTGCGTGTGTATTGATTGTGTATTGATTGGTTGGTTGACTTACTGAAAAGTAGGCCATTGCCATTTTGTGCATCCTGGAACCGCCCGTTGATGGTGGAATATGAAAGCATCATGGACGCTGCTGGGGTACTTGGCTGAGATGTTGGTGAAGAGCCCACGCTGGTCCAAAATGGCCTGCACATTTATTGAATGTGTGTGCTTGCAGTTCCTGTATAGGTGTTTCGTAGCTGTAGGTGGCACCAGTCACACTTGGGTGCAGTCCATTGCGCCTAGCACATGCAAAAACCCAGCAATCAGATAGAATCCTTGCTTGGTCTCATGCTGCAGTTGCTGGGTGTTTGGGAAGCAGATGTGGTGGGGTCTGAGGCGGATGATAGCATCTAGGACCCTAGACAGGTAAACAGATATTGATGGCTGGGAGACACCAGCCACTAGTGCCCCTGTTGTCTGAAATGATCCAGAAGCCAGCATATGCAGAACAGTGAGGAGCTTTGTGATGGGTGGTATGTTGTAGGGAGTTTGCAGCCTTGCTGTAGTGTCTGGTTCAATCTGGTTCAGCAGGTGTAGAACAGACTCCTGGTTGAGACGGTAAATCCTGATTGATGTCTTGCTCCCTGAGGCCAAGGAGGGTTGTCCTTTGCTGAAATATCCTCTCCTGCCTTCTGTGTTTCCTTTGTGGGTGCTGTTGTAGTGTTTGGGGTTGCTGTTGTGGAGGTTGAGGGAGCAGTTGTTGTTGCGGATGTCTTCAGCGTGCGCCTAGCTGGAGCAGTACGAGTTCCATGTTGTCCTGGAGGAAGCAAATGTTCCTTCTGGGAATTTTCCTTTTATAGTGATGTATGTGCCTCATTTTAATGCCTGGTCAGACCCAGGCATTAAAATGTGATGCAAAATGGGGTTAACGTCATCTTTTGGGTCCGCCTCCCACCCGTGTGTCTTTTTTGCACAGGGGATAAATATGGCGCTAGGGGCTTAGAGTTGTTTTTTGGATGGGAATGCCTACCTTGCATCTCATTAATGCAGGGTTGTTTCACACATTCAAAAAATGATGTTAACTCCTATATTTTGATGCTAGGCGAGTCTAGCATCAATATATAAATATGGAGTTAAGTTTGCGCTGATTTAGCGTAAAAAATTATGCAAATTCAGCGCAAACAGAGTATAAATATGAGCCTTAGTACATGCAGTGCAACCAAATCGCTTATGTAAAAAAAACTTTGTTAACATATCTGTTCTTGCACAGAATATGGTCATGATAGACAGCTGGCAGATATTTAAAATAAATGCCCCTGACAATAACCTTCTATTTCACCTTCCAGCCTCTCTCGACAAACTTTGGTAAAATATTAACATTAATTTGGCACTTGTTCAGTGAATTTCAGTGAATTCCAAGCCATCCAGAATTTAGCGTCTCAGGGAGCTCACATTGAGGGATAAGAACAGAAGGATAACGTGGGCTTGGGCGGCTCTTTCTTGTGTTGTCCTGCCAGCAACCTGCCAAACACTTCACCTCTCATCCTTGTATGGTGTTCAGGGTGCCAGTCTGGCTAGTATATGAGCCACCGCCAAATAGTGTTTTTTCAACCGGTCCTCATCCACATTTGAGAGCCTTCACACAATTTTGGCCTCTTTCAGCCTAGCAGGAGGAGCTGGGATCTGGGCGTTTTAATGCTTGTGCAGTTTCTGCTCAGGTTGACCGCCTTCTTTCCTTATTCCTGAAGTTTAGTTTTTACAGCAGTTGAAAAAAAAAGGTACATGGCTACTTCTCATGTCCCCAGCACCCATTTCTGCCGATTTGTCATCATTTTAGGCATCTGACAGCTTATCTGCCTGGTGCATGTCTCCATGTCGATTATTTGGCCTTTCCTAATTATCCTCTTTTTTGGTGTACACATCCAGCACTCCACTTCCCATGTGGCTGGATGGTCCTACAAGGCAGCCTGTAGGTTTTAGTCCTCCCCTATCTGTAACACAGGACATCCAGGAAAATAGGCGCTGCTTTCCACTGCCTCTAGGATAAAATAAGCCACTAAACATAATATGCGACTTGGGGCCAGATGTAGCAAGAAGGCAAATTGCGAGTTGCAATTTGCGAGTCCTTCCGACTCGCAAATTGCAACTCGCAATTTGCTATGCAGAACGGTGTCTCAGACACCGTCTGCGAGTCGCTATGGGGTCGCAAAGACCCACCTCATTAATATTAAATATATAAATATACAAAATGCATTTCTGCATAGCAAACACACGTTTGCGACTCGCAAATGGCGATTTTCGCCGTTTGAGACTCACCATTGGTTTGCTACATCTGGCCCTTGGAGAGTATATTATAATCACCAGCTAATTGCAATTATATTTGGCAGCCTAACTCTCACAACGCCTACGCGCTGCATCACATGATACAATAAGAGCAGTTCTCCAGTCACTTGCGCACAATACCAGACCTCGTTTCCAAAGAGATCACACACAATAACTAACACTGTCACCCACACGCTCCCTAATGGTTTTTACAGTGTGCTACATATCGGGAAATGAGTGTGGTACATGAACGTCAATTCGCCAAAATGCCAGGGGTAGTGGAAGTGACTTCACACGCCATTTGACGATACTTTTACTCACACACACACACACACACCTTTACATAAACACATACACACACACTCCCTCCCATAAACGGACTCTCACTCGCAAGCAGGGACACACCGTACATTTAGTAGCATGTTTACTTACCTCAGATGCCAGTAAGGGTCATATTCAAGATAAGTGTACTTCATTCTTTGTTACACTAATAGTCAAAAGTATGTTTTTCACTATTAGTTTAATAAAATGCTGACAGAAAAGCAGGAAAATGGAGCTCCAACGGATGTCTGCAAGGACGAGCTGCCCCTGGGCTCCCGGTACTGACTCTGCCACCTCTGAGGCCAGGGGTCGCACAGAGAGTGCAAGTGGCGCAAGGGGTAATGCGGAGGTCACAGCTGCGACCGCTGGAGACCCCTAAATGACGTCCACGGCTTCGCAGCCCACCACAACGAGGTATGAAGCACTGTATAAACAGAATAGAATAGCATGCATTGGAAACAGACCATACAAAGTTAGCCCACTGATTCGCTAACGAAGTTGAGTGAGAATAGGATGGGGATACCCACAAAGAGTTGACAGGTCAATTCAGAAATCCAATAATGTCAGCTCAGACTTCCATCCTTCCGAGGAGGACAACGTGAGCACTATAAAACTGAGTAACACTAGTACCTGTCATAGACAGAGTTTAGAAAAGGGCATGTGTGGTACAAAGCGCTCTTCAAAAAACTCTGTTATTAATGTTAAATTGGGTGTTTATTCACCGTAGCACCTCTTTTATAACACTATTGTCTAGCAAGTCTATCAGTAGCAATTCCCTAATGGAGCCGTCCAACTGCACTCTCGTACGTGCTGCTCAATAACTTTATTACTTCGAAAAGAAGTCATCAATGAAGCTAAGACCTACAAAAGGACACCATTTCAATTCCTTTTTATTATTCAGGACATGAAACTCCGACATTTAGACAGCGAGTTTAAGGTTCAAGATACTTTGGGGAACACCTCTCCAAATGTGTGAGGCCCAGAGAAGTCTGTGCGGAGAGTAACTTGGTCTAGGTTAATTATTTTTGAATGCTGAGCTGACAGGTGAATTTGTTGTTCAGTCTCAGATTTCTTCCCTCACCGCCACTCAAAGTGACGTGACAACCTAACGACTGGCCACAAAGTCCCAGATAACAGTCATCTGCTCACTTGTAAACGCAGGTGAAGGACAGGTGTTGCTTTTTTAAGCAAACTCAAACATGTATATGCCACCTCCGTTAAGTTTCATTAATAACATATTAAAATCAAAACAAAAATATGAACTATATTTCATTTTCAGTGATTTTAGTGGAACTAAAACAGCGACAATTCAGTGGATAAAACATTTAAATCACTGTTTTCCTTAGAGTTGGGTAAGAAGTATAATTGAGAAACACGGAAAAAAGCATCCAGCGACTTAAGGGATACATTGGACACGAGCCAATGAAACGCAAGGAATTAAAACACAAAATAGAGAGTAGCATTGTTCAGGGGAATTCACCCCTCTTTACCCACTCACGAAACACAACGAAAATACAAAATGCAAACAAAAACACACAAACATGTATAAATAATTGTAAAAATGATTACTAGTACGTTTTAATTTTTAATAGTTCTTCTGTTTTGCCAGGTGTGATAAGCAGCACCCATATCTAAGAATAAAAAGTGTACTCCAGGAAAAAAGATAAAATGGTAGGAGGCCTCACCTGGGGGACTGGCCATACAAGTTGCCTCATTATTAATGAAGACTGCAGGCTTACTTGCAGTTAAAAATGTGTAAATAATGTTGATGAAGGAAAGAGTGGAGTGGGGCCCTCTCGAATTTCGACATCCGTGTTCCGGGTAGTCTTCTTCCATTCATTATACAGGAGTATCGACTTATTAACATTTGATAACCAGTCACTTTGTCATAGCTGGGAGGATGACTGATTGAATTGAAAGTTCACTATTGACAAAGGCGTTCAAAAGTTGGGAGCTAGAATCCAATCAAAGGCATTTGCCTTCTGAAATGGGTAAGTTCAGAACCATAAGTTCGGTCATATAACAATTTTTATTTACAATGGTTAAGCCTTGATTATGAGCCCTGTCCAAACCCGTTTGCGCAGAGAGAGTAAAATTCTGGGCCCAGATTTATCAAAGGATTGCGTTGCCTCTGCATCGTGCAAGGGAAACGCAATCCTTAATTCAGATTTACCAAGCCATTATAGGCCACCATGAGTGGCCCTGAGTGGCTTGGTAAATATGGAGTAACGCAAGGCAGCACAATATTCTCTCCTGGGAAGATGTTACATGGCTGTGGGTGGGTGTTCCCATGCATCCCCCCATGCATTATAGTGCATTACTGGATTTACCAAGACAAGTAATTCTGGGAATGTGTCACAATTGAACACTTTCCTGCTAGAGGTGCAACTAGAAGTATCTTTATTTCTCCTTGCTGCTTCCTGATTCTGCGTGGACTGCATTCTGCAGCACACTTGGAAATGGGAAAACAACGTAAAGGGTTTTTTTTGTGCAGGAAGGTGTTTTTTCTGCACAAAAACAATCCTGTCTGCAATGTAGGCACCCCTGTACCATGATGCAAGGATGTCTAATTTGACTCTATGCAGCACATGAGGCGCTAGTACACTGAGGGGCATATTTATACTCTGTTTGCGCCGGAATTGCGTAGTTTTTTTTTACGCAATTCCGACGCAAAACTAACTCCATATTTATACTTTGGCGTTAGACGCGTCTAGCGGCAAAGTCCATGGAGTTTGCGTCATTTTTTAGCGTGGACACCTACTTTGCGTTAATGATATGCAAGGTAGGCGTTCCCGTCTAAAAAAGTGACTCCGAGATATGTGCGCCGTATTTACACTCCCGGGCAAAATTCACACCCGGGATTGGGCGGGTCAAAAAAAATGACATCCAGCCGCTTTTGTGCCGTTTTTTAGCGCCTGGTCAGGGCAGGCGTTAAGGGACCTGTGGGCTCGGAAGGAGCCCAGGGGTGCCCTCCCATGCCCCCAGGGACACCCCCTGCCACCCTTGCCCACCACAGGAGGACACCCAAGGCTGGAGGGACCCATCCCAGGGACATTAAGGTAAGTTCAGGTAAGTATATATATATATATTTTTTTTTTTGTGGCATTGGGGGGCCTGATTTGTGCCCCCCTACATGCCACTATGCCCAATGACCATGCCCAGGGGACAGAAGTCCCCTGGGCATGGCCATTGGGCAAGGGGGCATGACTCCTGTCTTTGCTAAGACAGGAGTCATTTCAATGGGGGTTGGGAGTCAAAAAAAATGGCGCAAATCTGGTTGAGGCGAAAAATTTGCCTCAGCCTGACTTGCCCCATTTTTTGGCGCCCAAGCTCCATATTCCCCTACGCCGGCGCTGCCTGGTGTACGTCATTTTTTTTCACGCACATCAGGCAGCGCCGGCGGCTAACACCGGCTAACGTCATTGAATAAATATTGCGCCCGCATGGTGCTTCAGAATGGCGTTAGCCGGCGCTAATTGTTTTGATGCAAAACTGCGTTAGCGCAGTTTTGCGTCAAAAAGTATAAATATGGCCCTGAGAGAGCAGGAATGTGTCATATTCTGGTAAATATGGCACATTCCTGCCCTTTTCATTTCGCACAGTGCAGCAAGTTGTTTTGCTGCGTCGTAGTACAGTAAATACTAATAAATAAGGCCCCCAGTTACTGAGGTAATTAACACTCTCCTGTGCTATTTTTCCCTTGTGAAATGTTGGTGGTTCAAACCTGCCCAAATTTACCAGGTGAATAATATGCAATATATTCATATATATTTGGAATTTACTACTAAAATAGATTTTTTTCTGAGGTAGTTCCTCGTTTTCCAGAGAAAAATCTGGAATGGCGGTATTTACTGTAACTAGCAATGCTGCAGCTCCCTGTGTCGGTACTCATCTGTGGTAAATACCGCACGCAGCCTTACCCCACTCACTCATAATAATGTTCTTTGAAATGTCAGAAATGCGGTATTTAGCATTCTTTACAAAAACTAGTTATATATGTGTAGATCTTTAGCTTGAGGGTTAGGAAAGTATCTTTTTCTCTCCTCGGTTATTTAAGATTGGGTTTCTTAAATCACTGGCTGACTTATGATTTTTGGCAACCCCCCCAATATTTAATTACCTCGGTTTAAAAGAAGCACTCTGGCACATATCAATGAGTTGGGTGGGTCTGTTCAGACTGCTCTGAGTTCTCATCATTGAAACAAGCATCCCCTACCAGCTGCTGCAGCAATATAGCTCATAGCAAATGTTTTCTTCTCAAACCGTATGATGCATCCAGATTTTCTGTGGGCAGTGGGTTGTGTTGGAAGGCTAGCAAACATCCCCCTGGGGTTCTTCGCCTATCTAGTTGCTGATGGTTAAGAGTGCAGCCACAGGGTCGCAGGTCTGGGACTGGCAGCAGGCAAGAGTCTGCATCCCTACCAGCATCTGGCAGGCAGGAGAGATTGAAGTGTCAGCAATGAAAGAAGTGATGTGATTGGGCTTCGAGGGTGGGATCTGGATAGGGAACTACGGCCACAGAAGCTTCACAAAAGAAAGGAGCATTGACACTGGCAAACTGATCACTTAAACAAGCACATACAAGTTTTGGAGGCTTTCACTTGGAAACAAGGGGGTGCCCAGTACCCAAACTAATTAATTTCCAATTGCTTGTGTGCTATGGTGGAGGCTTTGAAGATGTGCCTCTGTCTAAGTTAGATTATTTCAGAAAGGCTGGGTCAGAAGGTGGTATCAGTTGGAATAACTATGACCTTAACATGTGGTCTTACACAACACGTAATCACTCAAGAACATTTGAGAGACTGGGCAGAGTGCCTAAATCAGGGTTTTAAATTTAGGTACAGAAGGGATTAAGCCAGATTATCAGTACATCCATTCATAATAAATGAGCATACAATTAATTTAAATTAAACTGATATGAGTAGGACGCAAGATAGTTGAGGGAAGTTATAGTTTTCATGGGCTAAACTAGTTTATATTCCCAGTTGGCTTTGTTCAATTGTGGGTACTGTAAGGGGTGACAAGGAGATGAAAAGCGGAGGAGTATTAGGGATGTCTGCATTTGGCCTTTCTGCTTAATGAGAACTTGGCTGGGATGGTCTAGACAAAACAGTTCAACAGTTGTCATTGGAGAGGCTCATGATGAAAACAGATGGCTTAATTCAGTGTTTGGCGAAGCAGGAACCCAGCAAAGCTTGCCATTGTCCTGCACTATTTGGAGTAAAAAAGTGCTTGGCTTAAACTATCATATCATCAGCTGACTCCACCGATCTAAACCGTTGACCTGGCAGTCTGTCTATCCAGGGCATGTCAGGCCGAAATGATGGGCACCGTGCCATACTTACGGTGGAGCACTGTTGCTAGATTTTCCTGCCTTCACCCACCAAGCTAGATATGGCAGTACTCCTCAGCAGTGAATACCATCAATGGGCCCCACACATAGGGAGAAAATTCCCTTGTGTCATTGATTTTGTTTTGATTTTCAAGGACAAACTCTCACTTTAGGAGTTTATTCTTAAAACACAACACTATGTTCTGGGCAGGAGCAACAAACATGGCACCCACTGAGGTGCCATGGCTCTTTAAGGTATTTTTTTTCTTTGAACTTTGTTCTCACTGAAGGGAAATGCATCCAACAAGCAGTAGGACAGGCATCCTTCATACAGGGAAACAGTTCCAGTATCCTGGTAATACAGTATACCCCGTAATGACCACCCTTGTCCAAGCAGACCAGAGTGGAATTACCACAGCATGTGATACTTCCCTTTATATGAGGATACTTCTAGATCCCTCACTGAAACTTCACCCGAGGAGTTCCCTAAAGCAGTAGTGATTTCTGTAGCTATAGAAAATGCCTTCTATATGCTACAATGGGCATATCTGATCTCAGTAATACAGTATATAGGGACTATATGATGGATCAAATGGAGTATGTTATTATATCATAGACCTACAGCAAGGGTGCAAATTGGATAGTATGTCTCCAACAACTATTACATCAACAAGGGTACTAGACAAGGGTGCCCACTACCCCACTATTATTCGTAGGTGCTATAGTCCCAATTGCGGAAATCCTAAGAACAGAGGGACAAATGAGAGAATTCCCACTGATGGATGGGGTGAATGCTATTTTACTCTACAATGATCACCAATTGACATATTTGAGAGAGGGAATGACTGGACTGTGGCCGATTGTTCAGCTACTACACAATTTTTGAGATGTGTCAGGCCTACATATGAGCTGGTCCAAGAGTTGTGTTTTCCCTTTACATTGAGGCACTGAAGATCCCACTATGGCCCAATATAGTATTACTTGGGTGCCTCAGACTTTTAGATATTTTGGAATTAATATTTACTACGCAGAAGAGAATCTTAAGAAATGGAACTTGGAGTCTCCTTGAGGTCTAAATGAGGAAATGTGGAATATTGGAGGTCATTTGGGCCACCCATCATGTCGAGCTTCAGCCTAATAAAAAGAATGATTCTCCCTAGATTACTATACTACTTCACAAATCTTTCAATTGGTGTCCCAATATATTGGTTCAGACATTTAAATGCAATGATTGGAGATTTGATATGGTATGGACACAGGCATAGATCTTATCGACACTGCAGCTCCATATCACAGAGAGGGCTTGGCTCTTCCGATTTTGAACTATATTATATGGCAGCACAGTCACAATGGGTTGCCCAGTGGTTGGACCACAATGAACGGGAGGAGATGGGACAGATTTATGATGTGTCAGATTAGGGTTGGTTGGTGGTATTAATATTGGGGGAGAGGTGGAGTCCGGGCATGGAGAAGTATTTTGCGCCTCAAGTTAGCCGTAAAATGCAGGAGGAATTGCTTTAAAACATCCTCACATGTATTATTGTAAGCACCAGAATAGCAAGCTGGACAGAACTGGGGATGGTGACAGCAGGAAGTTGTTATGCAAATGGAGTGGTGATTCTTTTAAGCACAGTGACAAAAGAATACGGGCTGCCCTCAGGGTAATTCATGGTCTATGAAGCACTAACACACTGCACAGTAATTGGGATTCCATGCATGTAAGACTACTACAGCGTAAATTACTACTGCTCCTTTTTACAATAGGGTCGCGCCCCATACTGGTTACCTGGTTTTAAAAAACACTGAATAACATGACAAAAGTAGTACCAGACGGACAAGATTACATTGGAAAACTAATCTTGGTACGAACTGGAAGATAAGAAAGAAATTTGTAGAAAGATGTGTCCCCACCAGTACCTTTGAAGGCGTATTACCTCAGGGTCACCCAGAAGGTATGGGTTTAATGTACTAATGCATGCAGCATTAGTGTATTAGAATGAGGTGCACAAGAACGAAAGAGGGAACCAGCTGGTGGGGACAGAGATGATGATTAGTTGGAAAATAGATGCTCATTAAGTTCAAAGGAGTCCCTCCATGTAGGTCATAACAGGCACTGCAGTGAAGATGGAACAATGCACCTAAATCGGAAGTAGCGTTAGGTATAAAACAAAAAGTCAACTGGGTAGAATCAAGATGTTCCAGTGGCTGAAAAAGCCTGGTTGAAGAAAGCAAGTGGTTCAAAAGAGCTGATCCAAAGCCAGCTCTATGTATAATTTTAGCAATAATGCAACACAATAAAATTATGGACGGAATGCTGAACATTGTCAAACATTCACCCCCAGTCACAGATCTGGGTTTAATCCATTGTTTTTTTGCTCGCCATGCCATTGCAGTTTGGACCCAGCCAAATGCAAATCATGGTAAAAGTCCAGCCCTCACTTCCAGGCCAGGTTCCGGACTTGACTGTTCCCATAGGAAGCAGGGTCAACCCTGATTTGCATATGGCTGGGTCCCAACAGGTGTCGAATGGTGAGCAAAAGAACAATGGATTTAATCCCGATCTGTGAGTAGGGGTGAGTGTTTGAAAAGTTTCAGCACTCCGTGCATGATCTGTTTCTGTTGCTAAAGTTGCCCTAAGTGGCCAGCGTATGCCCAGATGTGGGTCCCTTGCTCACTGTGCCACTGGATTCAAACTAGCCTGGCTGATGAGAGGTGATAACCAAAACCAATACCATGATGCTTGTTTCCAGTCCAGGGAGGGCCTTGCCTAGCAGTTTTGCTGGACTGTTTTCAAGGGGATCAGGGTCAAGACTAATTTGCATATGGCTGGGTCCAAACTGGGGTGACATGGTGAGCAAAAGAACAATGGATTTAACCCAGATCTGTGATTGGGGGGTGTGTTTGAAAAGTTTCAGCACTCTGTACATTATCCTTTTGTGTTGCTAAAGTTGCCCTAAGTGCCAGGCTATGCCCACTCGTAGGTTGGCATGGTGAGCAAAATAAGGATGGATTGAATCCAGATCTGTGATGGAATAAGTGTTTGAAAAGTTTCAGTACTCCGTCGATCATCGTTGTTTGTAGCTAGTTTTAGCAATGTCTGTTTGACAGCTGTGCTGTCAAAACACAGACCTAAAAACATTGATTAAGGAAACAGTCCCTGGAGAATATTGGTATGAACTCAGTAATTTTCACCCAATAATAAGTATATATTAATGAACAATCAGGTACTGAATTGGTGCCCACAGTGTACAAATGAGTGATAAACACCAATCTTTGATAATACTCGGTTTTATGCAATGGCTGATGAACATTTACTTTACGGTTTATGCAGAACCACTGGGAAGCTGTTCTCTGCATTGTCCTAATTTTGTCCGTCATGTTGCTATTTATTTAAAACATATGTGTGCTGCAACACTTTGCATTAAATGAGAGACTAGTGGGCCCAAAGTTCAGAAATGTATGCACTGTAAACCGCTCCAAGCACTACATGTCACTCTTGCAACATGTCTGACTTTATACTCAGTAAGAATGACTGATAGAAGGAAAGGCTGGATTGCGATTGCTGTGTCCTGTCAACACAGGGCAATTTATAAACCTGCCAGTACCGTAGCTGAGCTCATAATGCGTAGTTCATTATCTTCTGTGCATGTGTGTGGCAGACATATGGGAAAATAGTCACCCAAACTTTAGCAAATGGTTTCCCACGTTCCTGCAACAGTTAATTTTGTTGGAAGCTGCGAACGAATGAGATACAGTCCAGGATCTTAGCTGCCCTCTTTGAAGCACAGGGACCTGGGTTTTCACGATGGCTCAGACACTTCGCTGTAGCTGTGTGATTCTGGGAAAATCACCTGTTTTCCTAGTGCTTAAAAGTGTAAACTTGTGTGAAGTGTAATGTAAGGTAAATATGCAAATATCCAACTGGTGTATACCACCCTTGCTACCCAGCTAGGTTTGTGCCATGTACGTACCAGCATATTACATTTGTAAAGGTTATACCTACTGCAATCGAGCAAACGTTGACAACTGTATGCTGTCAAAGAAAACTGACTTGAAATTTTAAAGCATTTATTAACAAAAGGAATATATATATCAGCGAATCACAGAATCAGCTGGAAAGGAGGCCCCCATCTATAACGTGTAATGTGAGCGCTGCTAAGCAAAGTCAGGACATGAATATACAGTATTTCACAAACAGACTTTCTATGAAAACCACATGGTTTGGGGGAGCGAAGAGAGCACACAGGTGTCCGAAACTGAGATCATGAGAAAGGAAGTAGACATCTTTCAGTTGTTAAAACAAAGTCATTTTTTTTGGCTGAGCAAACTGATCAACACTTTTGAGTCTGAAAAGTCAGGATGTGAAAGAGAGGCTCTGAACGTCACTTGTGAGCATTTCCTGTAGTCACGTGTAGCATGAGCACAAAATATGGCTGCCGGACTTATAGTTATTTTAAGGCAATGGTTTACGTTGCAAATGACACATGTGTGATACAACTATGACAAGAATGCTTTGGCTCCTAGTGCAAACGCCTGGACTGGGTGTACATCTACTGTATAATTGTGCACTATTTTTTGTTAAGAAAATCAGCATTAAGAGGTTGTGTTGGGTTTGACAGAGCAGACGTAGGAAGGAAAGGGAATGCTACCATAAGGTTGGCAAAAATAAAGCGACACAGACAGTAGATTTTCAAAGGTTTTCAATCGAACACAGTTTCCAATTATGATGTCTGTAGTTTCAGGAAATGGTGGTGCCACTCCCAATGCCTCAATATAAGGAATGGTTATGGATCCTAATGCATATAAGCAGTGGGGGTATGACATCTCGAGTAGGGAATATCGAGTTACCACAATTCCATAGCACAATCAACAACAATATTGAAGCATAAGTAAGTATATAGTGATAAGAATAGGTTTCCTATGCATAACTCATGCAAATGTGCCTTGCCATAGATCTCTTTAAGGTACATAGATGTGGAGTTAAGAATAACTGAGCTATACTTTTCTAGATGCACTTATCGCCTCAACATTTTGGTCTTCTATATTTTGGCTATAATATTCTGGTAGCTTGATATTCCCTATTCAATATTCTGGACTACAACCTATATAAGCACAACAACAGTTTTTGTTTGTTTAGGTGTTTTTTTAACCTATAACATACCTCTATATAGCCACTTCTGGGTGCTTTGCGATATTTTAGGGTTTCAGAAATACAGAATCAGAGGCAGAATTCAGACAGTCACAGTGAAAAGAGCAAGCATCACTCACCAAAAGGAATATGGTGGAATGTGATCTAAGATGTCTCCTATTATACCTTCAAGCACTCCTATTAGTCCCCTATCACCCTAGAAACACACAAGAAATATACCAAATTATAGGGTTAGCTGATTGCAACTCAGGACATGTATAGACAAGGGTCCCCACTGCTTTCTAGGAATTAATAATGCTTTTCCTTGTCCTTACAAGAAGGATTCCAGGGAACTACATATGGAACATGCTACACTTGTCCAAAAAACTGTTTGTAATGATATGCATAGCCTATGATCAGTGCACACGACGTGCACATGATTTTCTTTTTACAAATGCCCATTTGGAATACATACACATTTCCAATGGCTAATTGTGCTCACATGCGGAATACTATGCAGGTGAAAAATTACCACATAGGAGTACATTTGGGAGTTCTCAAAGAGTGTGAACCTACAATTGTGAACCAAAAAACAGAGAGGCAAGGAATACATCAAGAAGTAGCCTAACACTTTCAATTCAAAGCAGCAGGCACAGTCACCCATGAGGAGATTTGCCAGGAGGAATGTTCATTTGCAAAGAAAGTCACATGCCAGTACTCCAGTAGTACTCAGATTCCAGATTGCTCATAGTTACACCTATTCAGCCATGGATTAAGTCACCCACCTAACAAAATTCACACAGAGGAACAGTTAGTATTGCATACACAAACGACAACACTTCCAAAGAATCACTTATATATATGCAATTAAATATATGCCTAGCTAGTGATAAGGTGACGTGCATTTTTTGCCATCAAATGCAAAGGGTAAACACTTATCTTCATCACAATAAGTCTACAGAGTAGTGCATGAATTAAGCACAACCTTGGCAATGATAAGTAGCCATCCACTTCCCTCACATTAACTATGTGACATAGCATGATCACTTTGTATACCAAGCGTTTGTCCACTTTCATTGTTTATTACATACACTTTGCAAAGGAATCTGAAGGATGGGTAGATTTTCTCTGGGATTCAATGCAGGACACCTGAGGCACACCCTCACCACAGCCGCAACACATTTCTAAACAACTAATCACAGAGAAAATCTACCCATTCTTCACATTCCTTTGCAGTACTGTAAGAGACTGGTTAGTTCAGCTTGGTGCTGATATTTAAGAACAAGAAGGTGGGGGGAGAGGACTTAAGACAGAAAGATCACACTTGTCAGCATGACTCACAAAGAGCACATAGGGAGAAATTGTTTTCCTTCATAGATGATCCTCAACCTTATCATGGAAAAATATGTTCATATCATCCATTGTAATGTCTCAATTGTTCTTCGTTCTCCATATTTGCAGAGGCAGCTTGGACCATGATTCCCCATGATCATGAGACCACCTCTGCGTAAACACCACCAGCAGTTAGCAGGATTATGCCAGACGAAGTTGTTTACAAGCAACAGCTGAAAATAAGGAAGTGCATTCATGTTATACTCTATTGGATTCTGTTAGTGATATCTTCCTATAAGGGGAGAACTCAAGCTTTAAACCATAATGAACTTGGACTAAACCTTCCAAGCACACCCTCACCCTCTCGGATGCACTCACTCTGTGCAAGCTCACATAGTAGCAAAATGCTGCGACAATTGCTCCAGCCCTGGTGGACGTTCCATGCTGTGAGAAGGAATGGCTGTTATAGGGCTAACTGACGGATAGTTACCAAAAAGCAGCATTCTCCTGCAGGGGTTATTGTTGTCTTTCAGTGGAGTGCAAATTCTGAGCACTTACATAAGTATTGTTCAATTAATTGCTTGCATACTTGTGTTCCAGTTTCCCTATTTTCTAAGTCCTGGCCTTTCCAGATGTTCTCACTCGACACTAATATGTCTCTAATTCCAAAATACGTGCTTCATAACTCGCTATTCTTGCTTAATACATAGTTAAAGTCCGATGTGCCCTTCAGCAATGCCTTGAGGTTCACGACAGCAACCTCATACAGCAGCAATTTCACAATGATGTGCTTTTGAGTCAAAATGTGCCAAATAACACCCTCAAGTGCATCTGAGGCAATGCACGCAAGTCCCAATACGCACTTTCAGGTGTCTTTTGAGTCCATGGGCTCCCAATTGATTATTGTGTATGCACGGTCTACTGGGACTCATTGATAACCACTGGTTGAGCGCAATGGGAAGTTGACTCCTTTGCACGAGACACCAACCATCCTTCTGTTCTTGTTGATTCATTTGAGAACATCTAAAGACAAATTTTAGTTGTCCAGCAACATCTCTTGATGCCTCAGACAGAGTCTGGTGGCTGTCTATGTGAATGATTGGCTAAGCTTAGGGAGCAGATTGTATTCCAGCACAGTGAGGTTACCTGATTGCTGTCCTTCCTGACCTCTGCCAGATCCTTCCAATCACCTCTCTTTCCCGCCCATCCACATGTTTAAATTTGATCATCATTCGACATTACTCCCTTTACTATCACTTCATCCACAGGTGGTCCTGTTCAAAATTCCCCTCTCCCTCAGACTGTTCTTGAAAAGATGAAGGTGATCAACCTGAGTGTGGTGATGATAGTTCGTAACTGCCAAACATCAGCCCAGAGGCTTATGCCAGAGGATCTTTGATATTTTCTTTCAGTTTGAAACTTAGTTTTTTTTCAGAGTCGTAGTAGTTTTTTCCGTGGTTTGTGGACACTCTCAATTAAAATACCCAGTTTCCATGCTTCTCACCCGAGTCAAGATTATGCCCTTTATTTATTTTTTCACTCATCTCTACCTATACACAACCCTAGCCACTTCTCAACATTTGCCTAGTTATTTCATGTATTGCGTTCCCATTACATTCCCCATCAATTCTGTTTCTCACCATACGGTTTACTACTTATTTTTCAGTGCTCAAGGTTAATGTCGAAGGGTGAATGTTGATTGACATCATCAGTGTGAAAATGGTGTGTGTCTTTGATAAGCTAAACACTTCAGGTGCACTACAGAGGGGATTTGATTTTTTATGATGTGGTCAAATTTGTATGTACTTCCCAAGCTTTGACAGTCAAGCAGTTGAAAGAGTTTCCTGCATTCCTTTGCCTTATGACCATGTGTACTTTTCAAAGGATGCATATGCCAGATGTGCTGTATATGTGTGAGCATTCTGACACCATGTGGAGCCAGTACTTTGCAAGTGGTATTGCATGGGACTGCATACTGTTAACGCAAAATGACTTAATTAAAGATTATTAAAGAGTGTTTATGTGTTCAAATAATGAGTTTGTTAAAAAATGATCAACGTAGGAAAATTAATGTGCACATTTGGAATTGTGACCTCGGAGATTGTCCACCAGGATTCACCAATGTACTAATAAATGACTAGTGTACATGGAAAATAGAAAAACGTATGTTTTGCAATGATGGTAGGCCTTAACTTAGCTAATGACTTGGCCTAGTTTTGCCAGGCCTCATGCAGAAGCTGTATTTCTTCGCATTTAATGGGAAATGCTGACTTGCTGAACTAACCGTGAACTGCTCATTGTTTAATAAAATTTGCTTAGCTGAAACCTCTATGTGAACCGACGAACAGGAGATGATGGAACTAGAATTGTAACTATTGAGAGTGTAAAGCGCACTGAGGGGGTCATTCTAACCCTGGCGGTCGGTGACCGCCAGGGCTAAAATGACGGAAGCACCGCCAACAGGCTGGCGGTGCTTCCTTGGCCATTCTGACCGCGGCGGTAAAGCCGCGGTCAGAAAAGGGCAACCGGCGGTTTCCCGCCGGTTTACCCCTGGCCCAGGGAATCCTCCATGGCGGCGCTGCTTGCAGCGCCGCCATGGGGATTCCGACCCCCTTACCGCCATCCTGTTCCTGGCGGTTTTCACCGCCAGGAACAGGATGGCGGTAACAGGTGTCGTGGGGCCCCTGGGGGCCCCTGCAGTGCCCATGCCACTGGCATGGGCACTGCAGGGGCCCCCTAACAGGGCCCCACTAAGCAGACACTGAAAATCGCGACGGGTGCCACTGCACCCGTTGCACCCCTTTGACTCCGCCGGCTCCATTCGGAGCTGGCATCCTCGTAGAAGGGGGTTTCCCGCTGGGCCGGAGGGCAGCCTTCTGGCGGTCGCCCGCCGGCCCCACGGGAAAGCCAGAATGGCCGCCGCGGTCTTTTGACTGCGGTGCGGTCATTCGGCGGTTCCCGCTTCCGCCCGCCAATGTAGGAATGACCCCCTGAGTGTACTTTCCCAGGACTTGAACAATGAAGGCACTGACTGGAGAAGAAGATGCAACATTTTCGATACCTGACGAGCCGGATGATGAGGACATCGTAAAGCGGACCAATCAATGACATGAGAACTGTGAAATATTAGAATTCATAGATTTGGAATAGAACAACTTTTGGATAGAGTCATAACTTGTGATTAATTGACCAATTGGAAATTGGGGGATAGTCTGGTAACTTCAATATAACAACATGACAGAGAGATGACAGGCAGACAGATGGAGAGAGATGTCAGATGCCAGACGCAGATGCTAGATGTTACTAAGGCGATTCAAGATTCTTTTATTGGGCTCATACTTTTGTGAGTCTGAAGTGATGCTGACCTACTGATGACCTCAAGACGAAGACTGACTCTGTTGCTTATCCATTCCCGAGGATAGGTAGATATGATAATGTGACTGAATATAACTTTATGCCTTTTCTTTCTAGGTACCAACTGCACTGTTTAATAGTTTTCTTAGCTAAATTGTTTCTCCAAAATTCTTGTTCTAAATTGCTTTTGCATGAAGTCCCACATGCTGATGCTAATCTGGACTAGATGAGGTTTTCCCTTATATGACGGTTGACTGACTTAGAGACATATGATTGACGGACTGTTTTGCTGAACTTTATGAATAGGGAAGACTTATTACCTTTGATCTTTCTATTGAATTTTATTAATGCATTAGAATATGTTTTGATGCAAGTTTTGGTTAGATTATGTTTTTGGTGCCTTATAATAACTAGTATGTAATTCTTTTTATTTGATTTGAATTGTGTTGAATTCATCTTATGGCTAGTGTTGTAACAAATAGGGATATAAAATCACTAAAACGTTTAATAAGTTGTGGATATTCATGACTGGAGGGTCATGGGGTGTTGTGTTCCTTTGATTCATTGCTGCTGATGGCTAATGTTTATTGAGATGCATATTGATCATTAATTAGAGTACTAACCATACCCTAGCTAGGATCCTCCATGCGAATCAAAAGGTTATTCGACCTATGCGCGTCCCCTTGTAAGTTTACTTATTAAGGGCCAGGCGCGCAATCAATACCTTGGCATAATTTTCTGAAAAGCGACTAAACATTTGTGAGAGTATGGAAAGTCAAATTAAACCTGCGCACAAAAACGCTGAAAATCGTTAGTATGTGATATTAATGCCCGGAAATGTCCCGATATTCATGCAAAAGTCTTACTCCACTAAACATTGGAATATTTGCTGTCTTATTTATTCACTGTATGAAATGTATATTTCATATAACACATTTTGAAATCCAAATACATTTTACACATTTTATCCATTTCCACATATACATATATAAATACTATCACTTAATTACAAATGTAGACATTTTTTAACAAACCTAATAATTTTAGAACAAGACATTTCATTTTCCTAAAGCATTAAAAATAAGATAGGAACCTGAGAGCGTGCAGGAGAGCAATTTACAAACTCTTACAGGACGGATCTTTTTATGTTGATGGAGACAGCAATGGAATCAACAATACTAAACAATTTTGATTTCTGTGAAGCCCTTTTAAACACACAGTAAGGACCAAGATTCGAAAATTAAGCTTAAATGGTTTATTTCCAGACAATAATCAGTCCAATGTATATGCCTGTCATGAAAATGTTGAAAATATACAGAATTACAGCTGACAAGCTGAAATATCGCAGTCGGTTCAATCTCATCAAATTGAGATACAAAGCTTTAACAACCACAGTCATACAGAAACTCAGAATTAGTAATAGGTGTTCTATAAAGAAACCCCTTCTGTGGAGAAGTGTGGAGAAGTGTGGCTCAATGGTTAGAGCGGCAAACCCTGGTGCAGAAATCTGGCCCGGGACCAGGGTTCAATTCCCACCTTGGTGGGTCTTAGACTCAATTTCCTCGGACCTGATAATTCTTGCATCAGTGCCTAATCTAATTCATGGGTCCCACTCTGTAACTCTGGGCAATAGCTTGCTTTATCTCCACAATGGCCCCAACAGCGCTGGGATGCCTGGCTTCACTTTCGAGGTTGCCCAGGAGTGGGCACCTCACAGGGAAAAAGCCAGGAGGGGTTCCACAGCGGTATGTGTACAGCGCCTTGAGACCCTAACGGGTGAGTAGTGCGCTATACAAGTACGAAGTTTACATTTTTTTTTCTTCTAGTCATTAAATAATTCTAAAAGCATCTAGCCAGAATTCTAAGTGGTTGGAATGGAATCTTAAGGAAATTCGGAAATGCAAGAAGGTGCCAGCATAGTGTAGGCTTCAGTAGAAGTTCTCCAGGAAAAAAGGGATAAGTGTTTAGCATAAAGCTTCACAAATGCAAGAATAAGGGAAGCAGAAAGGTCTGAATGCCTCAAAGTGTAAGGGAAGTCTGCATTAACTCCCGAACAGCAGCATTAACTAAAACAAACATAACCTTCAACATGCATGTTCCCCCCTTCAAGGACCAATCGGCGTCTGATCCGTTGTCTACATTTGCAAAATCACCTGAATTTTTCCTCCCTCAGAATTTGGACAGTTACTGTGACCTTGGACATTCTATGTTCCTGGTACATGATGAATAGGAGGCTTCAGCTGCTCATTAAATCTTCACATCTCTTGCCAAGATTTCTTCTCTCAGACCTTACTATCAACAACCTAATAAATACGACAATACTCCTTTCCCTAGCTAACAATGCACCTGGAAATGAAAAGAACACACAACCTAAGCAAAACACATTTTTAAAATTAAGGTCTTCAGACAATTGTTAGCATGACTTTAACTAAACATTTAATGTACATCTCGAATACGTTTATACATTCACACATTAGCTTTCAGAATAAACATAAATGTGAAAAAGAGGAATGCATTTTACTTCGATAAATGCAGCATTGGAATGCACTTATAAAACCTCAGCTACTGTGATTGTATCATATTGATGTGTCCAAGCACGCACATGTGTTAATTCTACTAAGGCACACAGTAAATATAATATCAAATGTAAGTGTGTATCTTGTGCAGTGATGACATGTAAAGGATGTAGCCTAAATTGCGCTACTCCAATCTCCCATCTGATGGCAATGTAAGCCATCACAATCTCACACAGGTGAATCCATACCAGGTGAGATCAAGTCAAGACCTTGAAGTTTTCAACAACTTCTGTCTAGTATTTTTCAGATGTTTCAGGTCATCATAAAAGCTACACTGACTCTCCTCCAGTTCCCCATCCCTTCTGGTTCTTTCAATCCCTTTTATTGTTGTCTTTCCTTCCTTGCCTTTACATATTTATATCCATTGAAGATGATGAAAAGACGTATCTCTCAGATGACAATAACAATAAGAGGTCTCAAGACAGAAACAACTATTCCACTTCCTACGTTTCCAAACCATCCGCAAATCCTAGAAAACCCATAATCAGGTAACAATCCTGTTTTTCTGTCAGGCACATTGTGGAGGCTCATTAACATCAGAGACAAAGGGGGTCATTCTGACCCTGGCGGACACCGACCGCCAGGGCCAACGACCACGGAAGCACCGCCAACAGGCTGGCGGTGCTTCCATGGGCATTCTGACCGCGGCGGTACCGCCGCGGTCAGAAACGGGAAACCGGCGGTCTCCCGCCGGTTTCCCGCTGCCCCAGGGAATCCTCCACGGCGGCGCTGCACTGCTGTTCTGCTCTTGACACTTCCTCCTGCAATCTCTTCACTTCCTCCCAGGTATCAGTTGTTGACAACAAAAAGTTATAGTTGGTCTCACCTTGGGATTCTTTCACATGCTCACCACTGAATGTTTGTGACCCACATCCACAAAATCGGGTGACCTCTTCAACATATTGGTTGTCCATCATCACTGTGGTGAGCAGAGCACTTTACAACAGAACTTTGTTCAGGAAGCTGTAGTGCTTCTAGCAGTCCCATAACATACTGCCCACTATGAATGGGAGGGCCAGATGAGTCATAAATCCTCGTTGTGACCATAACTGCCCAAAATCTTAAACAACACCAAAGCTGTAGTGACTATCTGTAAGTATAGTCAATCCCAACTGGTCAGTGACACAGCAAGCTCTGGGAAGAGCTACCATTCAGCCACTTGTGCAGAAAACACCCCTTGAAGCCGAGAAGCTTTGACTACTCCTGAGACTTCCACACTGAGGTACCCATTTTCCTCACAAACAACAGGAAAGCTATTAAATGTGACAGGATACATCCCAGTGCCAACACTTTAACCTAAATATATGTTGAATGTAATCACATTCTCGTATAATTTCACACTTATCCAAACAACAAGATCCCACTAAGCATGTTATATAATGATCTGTTTTTAGGTATTATATGAACTTTGAACAAAGGAACGACCAGCTTATCAACCCGCCTCCCTGTATGACGATGAGTGCCATAAAGCCAAAGGATTGTTAATCAAGGCTATTAGACAGGGTAATCATGCCCACATTAAGCAATCCAGTGCAAATTATACAGCATTTACAGCTAATAAGAAGCAGAAGTGGATAGATTCCAACTGGTTAGCCCTTGCAAAGGCCACAAAAAAGAAAGATAAAAAATCCTTCTGGTAGATTTTTGCACATGTTGACTTTTTAACTTCTAGTCCCATTGAATATACAGTGCAGCTCCAACAGTGGGTTGATAATTTTACAACAAAGTATGCTGCCCTTCCTAACTTGGCTGAACCAGATGCTGTCCCTTGGGTCCAAGAGAGAGAGTAGACATAGAAAGTGTCTTTCTTTTTTTCATTGATGATACTCACAGGGCTATACAATCCCTACACCCTGGCATGGCTTATGGCCCAGATAAGGTCCTTGGTGACCTATATCGGTCAGAACCCAAGGATTAGGTCCTGTATATAAGCAACCTCTCTACTTCAATTTTAAGAGGAGATGCCATACCCGCCTCCTGGCTTGGGGCAAAAACAAAAACAAAATATAAAGGGGGGGACAGAGCACATGCTAGTAATTATAGGACTACCAGCCTAATTGAAAACTTTCAGAACGTTTTTTGGCACCAAATGTAGACAAATTTTAGATGGGGGCAGAGGGTGAACTTATGCCCCGTGAACTAATAACCTACGGAGTCCGCCAGGGCTGCTTGCTACCACCGAACCTGTTCTCTCTTTATATTAATGATGTGGTAGATTTTCTACTAACCAGTGTACATGACTGTCCTGAAATAGGGGGCTGTCAGTTCTGGCATTATTATTTGTGGACATTACTTTTCTAATACCCCGTAGTCCATCTGGTTTACAGAATCTACTTGACAGTTTTGAGAACTATTGTGATACCTGCACGTTGGAAGTTAATTTTCTAAAACCAAGACCATGGTCCTGAAACCACACAAATCTTTTAAGTTGGGATTTGTCATAAAGGAGGGAGACTCCAAATGGTTGATAGCATTGACTATTTGGTAGAACAGATAGACAAAATGATACAATTGAAGGCACAAATATTGAAACAGAACTCTCCCATTTGCATAGTGCTTCCTCTATCACCAAAAGCTATAAGGCGACTACCCTGAAATCAGTCTCACTAATTACAGAAATTTATAGAGCCAAGGTGCAATCAGCATTCCAATATAGTGTGGAATTGTGGGGATGGAAAATATGAATGGGCTGATATCCAAAGAGAATAGCTTCATTAAGTCTCAATTCAAACTGCTCATAAGTACTCCACCGGTCATCCTCTTCTTTGATAACAGATTACAAAGAATTGATGATTAAGCGAGACTGAAGCCCCTGCTTTTTTGGATCAGGATATGGTCTATTTCAGAGCTGGCCCCGTACAGATTAGCATTAACTGAAGTCATGGGCCCTAGCAACAGCGACTCAATTCCCGGGCTTCAGTACATTAAGCAGCAACTGGGGACATTAGGCCTGGGCTCATATTGGACAAATACATCGTTATTGAGAAAGAATACCAAGCCACTACTAAAAGAGAAATACTGGGACTGGGTAAATGACTTGCATTCCCTGAATGCCAGAGTGGGAGAGATGGTAGAAGAGTTCTTGTCCTTTAAACCGTCTCTGAAATTTGAGCCCTATATGGTTGTGAACATACCACCCTTAGCACGCCCAACCCTCAATAAAAACAGGGTAGGTACTTTGTTGGGCAATGCATTTATCTCTAAGTTGGTTTCAGTCTATATAATTAACTCAACTGCCCTTCATGTAATTACAAAACTGCAAATGTAGAACCGCTACTTTTTTCCCCTGCCTATGCTAGACCCAGGCATTCATGGCTTTAATCATTGTGCATTTCTTTAAGTAAAAAAAAAAGAAGCTTATTGTATCTGAAGGAAGGATCAGAGCATGCAAATAGCACTACGCCTTGGCTGATACCTTCAAGCAGTCTGGAGGATAAGGGAAGTGGCAGGATTCTCACTATAGCATTTTAAACATTTGTTTGATAAGTACCATGTGACCTGTTGATGTAACTTGATCAATCACTTTTATATTTGTATATTGCTTTTTATTAGCATGTTTAATGAATTAATAATGTTATTCAATGATGTGTTTCTATAATATGTTGTATTTATGGGTTTCACCTGAAATAAACTATGAATGGTGATCATGATGACACACTTAAGACTGTACAGACTGCGTAACCAGCTCTCACATTTCCCTCATTGTCTCTTAGGCAAGACCCATCCACTAACAGTATGTAATCAGACTTCAATAGAGATTCATCCCATAGATCTGGTTTTGACTTGGTGCAAAGTTCAGTGACATTGAGGTAATCATGCTCAACCTCTCCATCATCATTTTCACTCTCTGAGAGAGGCATGAGGGTAGCAGGATTAAAAGTTTCACATCTCTTACTGGTAACATTTTCAGCCACAAGTTCATCTTTTCATATTTCATCAAGCAGCTGTTTGTAAGGTGCTGAGTATGTGTCAACAGTATCTCAACTGAATGTGGCACAAGAATTGTTAGGGGATGTCCCATCACAATGCTCTTGCATCATTCTAAGCTAACTCCTATGGCTGCCACCACTTTAAGACAGCGGGCAGTCTTGGGGCCACAGGGTGAAGAGTAGAAGAGAAGCGTGGCACATGGCATCTCAGATTTCTGTGCACATATGTAAGTACTGAGAGAGCACAGCCCTCCCTCTCAATGCAGAAAAAAGTAAAATAGTTAACTGTAATCAGGCAATCCTAGTGCCGGGGCATGGCAGAGACTTTCTCCCAGCCAGCCGGAGGAAGGCAGCCAAGCAGTTGTTATCCAGGTGTTACAGATCAGACACATCATTGTGTGTTAGCCTTTATAAAGTCTTGACCACCTGGGAAAAGTTGAGTACTGACGGCATTAGCCCACCATTCCCCAAAATATCCTGATTTCTCTCTGGATGGCTGGCTGTTCATTGTAAGAATCACTGTGATTCTTTCTTGTGACACCTTCCTCACTCCTTTCTCAATTTGAATATCCAAGGTAAAGAACTTCTTTCTGGCAATACTGCAGCTTACTCTTGGACACTTTATATTCATTCTCAGCGAAGAGGTTCAGTAATGCAGTGGTGTCTTGTTTAGAAGCTTCTTGGGTATCAGATGCCACCAGCAGGTTGTCGATATACTGAATTAGGCCATAAAATACAAGGTATGATCGGGGCCTCATGTTTTTTTTGAGGATCTCATTGAAAATTGAGGGGTTCTCTGTATACCTTTGTGGGACTCAGCACCATGCTGAAAGGTGAAAAGGTACTAACTTTCCTCAAGCAAAGGAACAGAAAAGAAAGCCTGACACAAATTGATGACAGTTAACCACTTAGCTTCAGATAAAATTTGAAGCAAAATAACAGCTAGATTTAGTACCATGGGACAGCAAGGAATAACAATATTGTTGATCCCTCTCAGGTCCCGCACTATCAGGTACTCACCGCTAGACTTCTGTAAGCCCATAATGGGTGAATTATGTGGACTTCCCATTATCTCCTTCAAAATGCATTGCTGTATCATTGACTCAATCACAGAGTAATTCCAGCAATTGTTTCAGGGGTTAGATTGTACTATTGAGTTCTTGAATACTTAACATTGTGCTTTACTTTTTTGGGAACATGATCAAGTTCTTTTATAAGACCAATGTCCTTTCCTGAAAAGTCCCAGACCTCAGGCTTCACTGCATCTCTGAGATCCAGTGGTAAATACTCAGATTTCATTACAGGATACAACTCAATCTCTGACTCTTGATTCATCAATTTAAAGCCTACATCCTCATCATGGGTCTGGAACTTGATACCCTTCAATGTGCAATAGATAGTGCAATTTAACTTGCATGATAGATCACATCCTAGTAAGCTCACAGGACTTGAATCACAGATAATTGTCATGAAAGGACCCTATTTTAACAGGTATTTCTTCTAGTAAGGGATTTGTAATTTGCTTATTAATGACTCCTACAACTTGGATTTTTTTTCCAGAGAGGGGTAGGTTTGGAACCTCCACTAGCCTAGCAGTAGAGTGGGTAGCACCAGTATCTATCAAGAAAGATACCGGGTGGCCATTCACATAATCTTCTATGGATGGATCAATCTAGTCTACCTCCAAGACTGTACTAAGTACACAATCTTCATCCCCCCTCTGTTGCTGTCATTGTGACTGGTCAGAAGTGTAGCCTTCAAAGAAATCAAACACAGGAAACTGTTAAATTGGATTCTGATTTTGAAAGGAGTTTTAGTTTAAATACGTAGAAAACTTGAATTAAATCAGAGACCATTCGCATTTTATTGCAGCATTGGAGCAGGTGGAACCTGCATCACTGGAGCTTTGGACACTTTACAATTTTGCATTCTCAGTCTCAGTGTATTCTGTGTTTGTACGGCCTTAATACTCGGGGGGCTATACAAACCCTTAATTCTGAATCTGGTTCTCAGTCATCATTCTGTTGAGATTAAGACGCATTACTACTTCTAATGGCCTAACTTCTTACAGTAATGACAAGGATTCAAACTCTTCAAAGTTGCCACATTAATCCCAGTACTCAGATCAATTTGAACACCATAACCTCTAACTTGCTGTGTGAATCTGTTTCCACCTTGCATCACAGGAACTCCCTCCTGATATTCGCTTTGCATAGAACCAACACTCCCTACAAAGGGTTGACTCTGACTTTCTCTCTGCTGCTTTCATCTGTGCAACCACCAACTTTTCCTTCAGTCACTTCTGATTCATTTCCAATTCACCATTACAATATTTTGCATATCTCAGGATCACATTGACTGACTTATTCTGCCATCAAATCAAGTGTTGTTAAACCATCAAGCTAATCTCATGTCTCAAACCCGTCACAAACCGGGATACAAAATTTCGAATGTCTTTGTCTTTGAGTCTCCATTCCACTGTGCTGCTTAAACACCTGCACAAATCTCTCATAATAAGCATGCACTGACTGTTTAGGCACGTGCTGTCAATTTGAACCCAATCAAAGTCTTTAGCTGGTATTTTCTGGCAAGTTGTGTCTGGCACCATTCTTGAGCACCAGCCGGGCACTATATTTATGGAAGCCGGCGCAAAGGGTAGGCTAGTGTAAAAAAAAAAAATTAGGTTAGCCGGGTTGGGGTGGCTGTATGGGAGAAGGGGGTTTTGCACCAAAAAATAACATTAGGCAGGTTAGAGTAAAAAAAAAATGACTCTAACCAGCAGGGTGCCATTTTCAGACACAAAGCCATCCATACCACATGACTCATGTCTTAGAAAAGACACGAGTCATGTCCATCACACCAGTGGCCAGCACAGGGTACCAGGGTCCCCTGGGCATGGCCACTGCGCCCAGTGCCATCCAGGGGGGGCCATTTCAGGGCCCCCAATGGCACTTTAAAAATAAAATATTTACCTGTACTTACCTATACTTATCTGGGCTAGGATCCCCCATCCTCCGCTGTCCCTCTGTTGTGGGTGGGGGTGTCCATGGGAAGGGCAAATGTCGGCTTCTGCCATGGTGTTCCACCATGGAAATAGGCCCACAGGTCCCCTAATGTCTGCCCTGTCCCAAGCTTTAAATAATGGTGTAAAGCAAGCTTTGCACCATTATTTGACCGCCTCCTCCCCCCGTGCATGATTTTAGCACGGGGGATAAATATGGCGCAAACACCATAGAGTCATTTTTTGCATGAGAACCCTTATCTTGCATCTCATTGACGCAAGGTAGGTTTTCACATCCCAAAAATGACTTTAACTCCATGACTTTGGCGCTAGATTGGTCTAGCGTCAAAGTATAAATATGGAGTTAGTTTTGCACCGAATTTGCGAAAAAAATGATGCAAACACGGCGCAAAACGAGTATAAATCAGGCCCATGGTCTTTTTATCATTCAAATTAGAAGAATTTTCCCTAAATACGGATACATTTTTACCATTTGTAAAGTTGTATTCCCCAAAAACCATTTTTATTTAATTTATTTAATATCTTTTATATTTAAAAATTAAACCTTTATTTCTTTATCAAAGACCATCATGGCATTTTTGTAACCCTGAGGAGCTAGCATAACAATGTGATCTGTATAAGCAGGCAAGGTAGTTTTCGAATTCCTTTCCTAGGGGCATCGCATTTTGGTATAGATGAAACGGATGGCAAATTATTTATATAAAGTGGAAAGGTGAGAGTAATAGCCTTGTTTTAAACCACTTCCCATTCTAAGTCTTTAAAAAAAAAGACCTCGATCGCCGTCCATTAAAACATGACAGCAGGCTCTAGTATTCAAAGCTATTACTAACTGTAGTAAAAGCTACTGTAGTGTTTGCATTTTTAACATATCAGCTTGACACATATTAAAATCTTCACACCATTCGGACTCTAGTTTGCTTAAAACCCTAATGTGATATTTTTGTACAAGGAAAAAAAGGAATAACATCAATCCCTCTGCAAATAAAATGTTCAAAATCCTGTATTATCAGGTTCACAATTACTTTTGAGTAAAAAAGGGACTCTAGAAAAATTACTACTTCATGATTCCAGAAGGACAAAAGTATTTATATCACTACTTCTGACTTTTTTCAATGCTACAATTTCGTTCATGCCATTTAGAGAATAAGATTTAATAATGGGCACGTACTGCTCAGTAAAGAGTGCAATAAAGTCCAAAGGAGTTGGAAATCTAGAAAAGTGATCAACTCCTGGTGAGAACAAGTGTATTGTTAGCTGATTTTTTTCTTACATGAGAGAACACTGCAGAAGTAGATGTAGATGGTATGAATTCTTTCACATTTGTTTTAGTTCAAGTTTGAAAATGGTTAGATTTGGCTTTTGTACAAAATTTGCACGTTCACCGTTATTCTGAATGGTCACTGCTGGAAAACTATCCTTTGGGGTTTGCACTTCTGACACCTGGGGACATATTTATACTCTGTTTGTGCTGAAATAGTGTAATTTTTTTACTCTATTTCAACACAAACTTAACTCCATATTTGTATTTTGACGCTAGACCCGTCTAGCGTCAAAATATTGGAGTTAAAGTCATTTTTTGTCTGCGGAAAATTACCTTGCGTCAATGAGATGCAAGGTAGGCGGTCCCGGGCAAAAAGAAGACTGTAAAGGACACATTTATTGAAAAGTGGCACAACGTGGTGCTGGGCCAAAACTGACAGCGCCACGCTGCATCACTTTAATAACGCAGAGATGCCCGTATTTAACTGAATACAGCACACCCCTGCGTTTTACCCTGCGCTGGCGCTAAATTTAGCTGCCAGCGGCAACGCAGGCATGCTTGCACCATTGTGCAAGGATGTCTGTGTTGAGGGGTGTGATTGTTTATGTGTGTGAAGGTGTCCCTTCTTGCACATAAACAATCACTAATGGCGCTTTGGCACTTCTGTGTGTGCTACACAATGCAGCACACACAGAAGTGGCAAAGCGTAATTTTCAAATGATTGTTTATGTGCAGGAAGGGACACCTTCCCGCACATAAACAATAATTTCTGCATTTTGCTTTTTCTATGCGTGCGGCAGAATGCAGCACACATAGTAAAAGCAGAAAATGAGGAGGAATAAAAGTATTCTTCCTCGTTGAGCCATGCTAATGCCACCCCTGGGGGTGGCATTAGATTTTGGCGCTTCCTCAGGTTTCTGTGATTTCATAAATCTGAGGCAGTGTCAAAATGTAATGGGTGTTGTTGTGGCACTCCCACAGCAACACCCATTGCACGCCTCTTCCATGCACAGTGTTGCGTGGGAGGGGGCTGTATTTACAGGGTGCCGTTAAGCCACAAAAAGTGGCTTAACACCACCTTGTAATTACAGCGCTGTGCTTAGCACCACGCGAGCGTCACAAAAAGTGATGCTCCTGTGGCGCTAAGACCCTTGTGCCTTATTTATCCTCCCGTGAAAAAATTGCGCACGGGAGGGAGGCGGGCCATTATTTAATGCCTGGGTCAGGACAGGCATTAGGGGACCTGTGGGCTCATTTCCATGGTGGAACACTATGGAATGAGTCCACAGGTGCCCTCCCCAGGCCCCAAGGACAATCCCACCAACACCAGAGGGACAGCAGAGGATGGGGGACCCCATCCCAGGAAAGTACAGGTAAATAAAGGTAAGTATTTACTTTTTTAAACAAAAATGCCATAGGGGCCCAGAGATGGGCCCCCATAAATGGCACAGGGTGCAAGGGCCATGCCCAGGGGACCCTTGTCCCCTGAGCTGGCCATTGGGGTGGTGGGCATGACTCCTGCCTTTTCTAAGGCAGGAGTCATATGGCCTGGTAGGTTTAGCATCATAAAATGACGCTATTCTGGTTAGAGTCATCTTTTTTTACTCTAACCAGCCTAGCATAAATTTTTGGTGCTAAACGCCCATCTCCCATACCGCCACCCCCAGTCAGCTAATGTCAATTGTTTTGATACTAGCCAACCCTTTGCGCTGGATTTCACCATTCCATTAATGTGGCGCTCGGCTGGCATCCTGGAATGGCGCTCTACGTTTTGACGCAAACCTGCGTTAGAGCAGGTTTGTGTCAAAAAGTATAAATCAGGGACCTAATGACTTAAAGTATTATTTCAGCACATTACATAAAAGATTATTGCTCACTGATTGCAATAGGGCATGGCTTTCAAGTGCTTGCATTAATGACAGAGAAATATCCTTATTCAAAATTGGATCAACATAAATTTTTCTTTCACATCGCTTTTTTATCCTCTGATATTTCTTTGTCATTCTTATCTCATTTCCTTTTTTCTGGTCACACAAAAGTGTTTTTACCACTTTCTACATCTGGATCCTTCCTCACTCTTTTTTGAAAGATAGAATAGAGGGCTGGATGGACGAAAGTAGCCTCTTTCTAGCTTGGTTACCCCCACTTTTGGCCTGTTTGTCAGTGTGTTTGACTGTGTCTACTGGGACCCTGCTAACCAGGACCCCAGTAGTTATGCTCTCTCCTTCTAAATGTGGTTGTTGGATACTATTAACACAGTATTCCACTCATAATTGGCATACTGTTGCCCAAAATAAGTCCCTACTATATGGTACCTAGGTACCCAGGGCATTGGGATTCCAGGGGATCCCTATGGGCTGCAGCATTTCTCTTACCACCCATAGGGAGCCCATGCAAAGGCTTATACAGGACTGCCATTGCAGCCTGTGTGAAAAGGTGCATGCACACTTTCACTGTCATTTACACTGCGACAGTGTAATCACTTATAATTCACCCCTATAGCAGGTCCTCCTGAATACCTGTGTGTGAGGACACCCCTGCACTGGCAGAGGTGCTCCATGTCCTCCAGGACCATTTTCCCAGACCTTGTGAGTGTTAGGATGCCACTTTACGCATGTACTGGACACAGGTCACTACCTATGTCCAGCTACATAATGGTAACTCCAAACATAGGCATGTTGGGTATCAGACATGTTGTAATCATACCCCAAGGCTTTTGCAAGCATTGGTTGTATGCTTCCATGCACTCTGGGGGCTCCATAGAGGACCCCAAGTACTGCCATTGCAGCCTTCTGAGGTTTTCCAGGCAGCCCCAGCTGCTGCCACCTCTCAGACAGGTTTCTGCCTTCCTATTGCTCAAGCAGCTAGAACCCAGGAAGGCAGAAAAAAGCATCTCCCTTTGGAAATAAGCATTACAGGCTTGGGAGGGGTAGCCTCCCCAGCCCACTGAAAATGCTTGGAAGGGCACATTTGGTGCCCTCCTTGCATAATCCAGTCTACACCTGTTCAGGGACTCCCACTCTCTGCTCTGGTGAAAAACTGGACAAAGGAAAGGGGAGTGACCACTCCCCTGTCCATCACCACCCAAGTGGTGGTGCCCAGAACTCCTCCAAAGGGTCCCTGGGTTTTGCCATCTTGGATTCCAAGTTGGCAGGGAACTCTGGGAGTATCTGAGTGGCCAGGGCCAGCAGGTGACATCAGAGCCCTCCTCTGATAGGTGCTTACCTGTTTAGCTGACCAATCCCCCTTTCAGGGCAATTTAGGGTCTCTCTCTTGGGTGCAAGACTCCTGCAGGAATCCTCTGCATCCTTTACTTCACCTTCTTACTGAATAAACTGCATCTGGACCTTCCAGGAACTCTACATACTGCAACAATGAGGCAAATACGACTTCTGAAACATTGTATCTTCAGCTCCTGCCAAACTGTTTCCAGGTCATGCATGCTCAGAGGACAGCCTGTCTTCAGCCTGCACCAGAAGAACAAAATAATTTCCCTTGGAGTGAAGGAGTCACTACCCTGCTTCAGCAGACACCTCTCTGCAGTGACGACTGGTGGCGTGGGTCCCCTCTTCTGTAAAAGTGCATGGATCCAGCATCATGTGTGGTGGACTGAAGTGGTCCAGACAGTCCTGACGTCCTACTGTCTAACTTTGGTGGAGGTACAAGCTTGCCTCCCCAGGCAAGACAGTGCCCCTGTGCACCACACGTTTTGAAGTTGCCATGGCTTGTTGGCATCTTTCAATAAAGTTCTTCATGCACCGTGCAGCTCTAGCCACCAGGCCCCAGCACTCAATACTGCGACACACAGCTTCCTGAGTGGTTCTCTGGCAGCATGGGATTCCTTGTAGTGCTGCGTGGGACTCCTTTTGCACCTCTGTCCCCTTGTTATGCGACTCCTGTGCACGCTGCCGGGTCTCCTGAGGGCCCTCTGACTCCCCCTCCTGGGTAGAGTCCACCAGGTCTCTCCTGGTCCCAAGCAGCGGCATTTTCTGCTAACCATGTGCTTTGCGTGTGCCAAGGCTTGTTGGCAGAATCCAGCAAGGCAAAACAAACTGCAATCATCCATCTGGCGTGGGACATCATCTGCACCAACCAGAAATGTATTTCTTCACCAGTGGTTCTTCTTTTACACCTTCATCCGGGATAGCAGGGGCTCCTCTTCTCCATGGACTCTTCTGTGCTTCTTGGGTTTAGTCCCCTTCTTCGACAGGTCTTCAGGTTCAGAAATCCATCATTGGTGTCTTGCAGTCTCTTCTGGTTCTTGCATAATCTTCTTTCTTGTGTTATTATGTGTTCAAGTAAAGTAACTGTCATTTACTCCTGCTTTCCGGGGCTCTGGGGTGGGATTTCTGCTATTATAATCAACTAGTTCTTTTAAAATATTTCTTAATGAAGAAATTTGACCTTCTTTCAATGATTTTTGTAGTTTCTTTGCCTTCCAAATTCGTTTTCAGCCATATTACCCTCCTATATGTGATCACACAAATTGAAAAATAATATTTTCAGAAGCATGCAGTCCTATTGGCTCTCTAGAGGTTTTACCCTGATGTTGAGAAAGATCATATGGATTAACTAAATTCTTGCAGGTATTATCTCTGCTGTCAGTATCTGGAGCCTCCACCACCTTTGGGACAAAACTGGAAAGGATCAATGACAGGCTATCTAAGGCCAGGGTTACTAGTTGACCTTTCCAGTAAAGTTAAAATTGAGGATAGAATTATTTGTAAAGTTTGAAGGTATTCAGAATATTATACAAAAGCTCCTGGTAGTTTGCACAATGCAAGCAAATTATTCTGTGGAGTAGCAGCTAGCTCAGGCATAGAGGCTGATTTTATACTTGGAGTACAGCTAAACAGATTCATAGTTGGTTTATGGCAAATATTAGGTTTGGTGCAAGTGAGTTTTTCCTATATGCCTCCATTGTCAATGTTGGTGCCAATATCACTAGATTTCTTGTGGTTTAATGCAGCAAGTTTCGCCTAGATAAACGTTTTCATTTCTGAGTATGTCCAACTCATTTCTTCCATCCACTTGGAAAAAAAATTGGAGATAGGTGCCAAACCTTTCAAAGAATCCAAAGAATCCAGATGGGAGCCACTATGTCGCAGGGTGTGTCATTTTGTTATTTTGCATGACCTTCTAATAATTAATCATCCAGTACAACGTTTTCTGTCCGTCATTTTAAAACATGGATAAAATCTAAGGCCCTTATTTATACTTTTTTAGCGCCGCGTTTGCGCCGCTTTTTGACGTAAAAACGGCGCAAACTTACAAAATACGAGTACTAAGGCAATATTTTTTTTAGCTTTAAACCAAATATCAAGTTCTGCAAGTCACATCTGAAGTCGCCTTCACATAGACTTAGTAACACCATGTGGTACCTGCCATCTCTCACTACAAAGATTCGTGTAGGAGGCCAGACAGTCAGTGAAAAGTTGTGCACTGGGGTCATGGGGTCTCAGCACCCCTGAAAACCTCTCCCACAAATCACATATGGGGAAGAGAGAAAAAGATATAGAAGCAATATGAAACAGTATCACAATTCACATACCTTGATCTCCCCTCATGCTTTCTGCACTCTCAGCAGCAAACACTCCTACGAGGTTCACAAGCCCGCTTGTTTGCGGCCTTTGACGATACTTGCTTGGCCTGAAAAAAATAAAATTAAAGAAAGTTTCTAGTCTCTGAACTCTGCTGTACCCTGACCAATTATTCTGCTACAGAGCTTGAAAAGAGGATATCAGACTTTACTTGAAGGTAGAGACCCAGGAACTTTAATAGTGAAGGTGAGCTCTGTCTGATAAATTGGTTGTGGAGGCCCGAAGGACAAATGGGACATAGAAAGTTGCAAGTTGTGTCAGGCAGGTGGTAGAAATGCTGTGGGCACCCGCTCTGCCGATAGTTGTAATAAAAAAACACTAGCAGTGGGCTGCCGGCCACAAGCTTTGCTGACCCTTGAAAGTGTATCACCATAATCAAGTCACAAGTAGATCTGCCTTACTGCTTGAATCCCTAGGCAGCTGGTGAAGGCACAGGGAATGGCTTTGTTGTGCCACTTGATTTGGGCGGAGCTGGGACACCAAGAAACCAAGGCACACACATGCCACCCAAGCTGGTCCTAGGGCCCATGCCCACGCACAGTTCCCAGGATGTTGACTCTTTTATGACTCTCGCTCTCACAGTAGCTCCCACAGTGGCAGACTTCTGTACATAGCTATGGAATGTCTCCATATATTTTGTTGTTTTAATAGGAAATATATTAAAGATTTGCTAAAAAATTCACAACTTTGCACACCACAAAATAAAAACTACACATCACTTGCAACACAGGCTCATGAAACTTATTACCATCAACTTTCACTATCTTAGACATAAAGGCATATCTTGTTGTGATTTACATTTTGTAACTTACAGGGGTTGATGTATTGTGATGTGTATTGCTACGAGGTGAGATTTGTGTGGATGGCTATGTCAAGTGTTTGAGTAAAGTACATTTTGCACAGTGATCATGTGACGTTATGGATTGAGATATACTCAAACACTGGTAGGCTGCTATTCACATTAATGTAGATGGTGCCCTCAAACTTGACCATTAGGAAAAGAGGCCGGATTGAAGGCACAATCACACTCCTCAACTGATAACTGCAAGGGCAACTTGCAAGAGTTAGACTCACTAGAACTGTTGCTTCTATCAGTTGACTGTTTCCTGTTGCGTTTAGTACCATTGTGCCTTCTGTAAGACTTAAGAGGTATGTGAGCTCACTGAATAGTCTCTAGCATGCCTTTTTAACTCTATAGCCTGCAAGATATTGCTGTCTTCCTGCATACAGTAGGTAAGACTGGAAAATGTTTTCACGGTTTTGTTGTGGAGCCACCTTTTTGGAAACTTGGCCCAATCTCTGCTTCATGTTGTTGAAAGAGATCTAGCACCCATAGTGTAAGTTGTTTCCGGCCCACTCACCATTCATGTATAATTGTGATGTATGATTGTAACCTAATGCAAAACAATGCAAGGAAAAACCAACAACTGTCTACTCACTAAAGGATCAGGTAATCGAAACACTTCCAAAGCAGTACCGGCATACAATTTCTGACTATGCTTTCACAATTATACAGTGAATGAGACTCGACCAGCGGTTCTCAATCAGATTGATACAGTTCCTCCATGTGCACTCAGGGTTCACTAGTACCAACCATCCACACTCACACCAGGAATACTACTGGGACTGTTGATGATGTCTCCCGACCAGCACCTAATACTGCAGACAACACATTAACCAAGTGGCTTCTACACGTGTGCGTTATCCTGGGATCCTAGGCCTGAGGGACCCATTAACCAACACAGCCTCTTAGCAGAAAGCGCCACATTCACACAAAAACTTAAAAAATTCCACAAAACACTTTACAGCATCACACTTCATCCCAATCTTAAACCAAAGCAGCATAAGTACAAGCCCTATTAATGCTCACACATCTGCTGCAAAGGAACAACCATGGAACTCCTTTAATCTTCTGAATGAACCACGGGATCAGAATTTGGTCTAGGTTAGGACAATTTCATAATAGGCCTAGAGAGTCCCAAGGACTGTGCCTAATTATTCACCTCTTCGTGGGAGAAATCGTACTCTGCTACCGGATTTGCCTGAGCATTTTGGGTATGCTCTAAAGGAGGTCAACAGATCTTTTCACCCTAGCTAAAGGGGTAAGAAAAAATCATCAACACAATCAATACACATTTAAATTACACTATGACCAATTCAGTCACATACGGAAAACCCAAATCGGATATAAAGTTAAGTGGTTTTATAACAAGCTCAGACTCAGGTTAAAGTAGGTAATTCTCAGGGCAAGACTATAAAATTAAAAAATTACCATCAGATCGCCTAAGCGTTGGACCAACTGAAGCTTAATTGACATCCAACAAACTAAACATTCTATCAAAGCAATACAGAACAAAAGCACCAAAACTTGATGCTCTAAAAATACATGTTGATCATCTCTTCTAAGCATTTGCATACGTTTCAATCATCTAATTAATTCTTTAAGCAATGGTACAAAGTTTTTAATTTCTCCTGTCCTCAGCTACAAAACCTGGGTACAAAAAGTGAAAAAGAAAGTAAAGGACAATAAGAATTTGGAAAAATGACACCTGGGGCAATAAGAACCTAACTAAGTAGGCAAAAAGTAGGCAAAAGGGGAAGGTGTCAGCATATCAGAAGCACGATCAAGAGTTTTCTTATGTGTCCGGAGGAAAATGTAAGGGGCAGATTTATTAAAAGTGGTGCCCCTTAGTGCCCCGCTAATGCCACCATGTGTGTGCTGTATTTAAAATAAGGCGCACCATGGCAGCAATTAGGGAACTAGCATCATCATTTTTTTACGCTAGTTCGGTGCTTTGCTAGACTAGTGTCAAAAAGTTAGATGCTAATCTTGCAAAGCACCCAGAGGTCCATTGAAACCAATGGGAGCCTCCTTTTACGCCTGTTCTGAGTAGGCATTAAAAATCCCAGAAAAAATGACGCAAAGACATTTTTCAGATTTCTTTATGTCATTTTTTCGACCCCTCCTAGTGCTGGAATGCCCCCTTATGCTGGCTGTAGGCATAATGTGGTGCAGGAGGTTACAAAGTAGCACAATGCATGCCTTGCACCACTTTGTAAATATGTTGCAGTGTTTTTGATCTTCCAACACCACATTTTCATCAAAAAAGTGACGCTAATGTGCCGTTGGAATGACACTAAGGGACAGATGTAGCAAAGGTTTTTACCCATTCTGTGTCTATGGGGAAAAGTGTTCGTACATATGGCCCTAAGTCCTCTTAAATCTGGGCCTAAGTCTTCTCTCAGCTACACACTTGGGAAAGTGCGGGGTAAGGGCGAATAGGTTTGTACCTCTTAAAGTACAGAAAAAGAGTCACCAAAGTCCAAGTGAGGTCTGCTCAAATCCAACTAGGGAACAGTAAAATAAAGTCCACGGTGAATGATGATTTGTCCCTAAATCAAACCACATGGATTTGTAGGTTTAATTGTCCAATAATAGCACATCATACGACAGGCATCTACAACATTAGGACAGATTCCCAGGACCATCATGGGCAGGCGTCCATCCTTGTCATGGACGTCAATTCACCAACATGCCAGGGGTAGCGGAAGTGACATCACATGCCCTGTGACCTTCACGCATATGCTTACACATACACACACATCAATACATACACTCTCACATAAGCACACTATCACCCACAAGCAAACACACAACATACATTTAAAAGAATATTTTGTACTTACCTCAATTATCAGGGAAGGTAATTTTCCAGCTACCTGCATTCCAAATTTATTGCACTGATAGTGAATTTAATCTAATATTATTCACTATTAGTGATAGAAAACAAGGAGGGGTAGCCCCAACCAACGTCTATAATATCAAGAAGCTGTGTTCCAGGCACTGATTTTGCACCTCTGAGTCCTGGGGTCCCAAAAGAAGTGTCAAGGCTCACAAGAGGTCCATGATCCTTGCTCTCCTGTATGACTTTGCAACAATTTTATAATGTCCATGTTCTCAGTTTCTTTAAGCTCTCTATGCATAAAAGAATAGGACATCTACTTCCAAACTAACATTTTATGGAAAAGACATCTGTAAAGAAATGACACATTAGCAAAAGAAAACAGCTTTCTCAAGTTCTTCAAAGTTTAAGGCCTAGCAATTAATATGCCTAAACTAAAGCAAATTATTTAAAGTGGCACATTTATTCATGTTAGGCAAAACACATATAACAATATAATTGCAATGTCATCATTAATAAATCCGATCAATAATTTATGTTACAGTAACTTTCAAAGGTAAAATAACTTGTTAATACATTCCAATAGGAATGATGGGGAACTACATTTTCAACATTAGGATATGATATTTAAAACATATTCTTTTAGAAATTCATTACTGTTTAAATGAAAACTATTTCTTACATGATAAGTAAACATATGAAATCAAAATAAATTACTGTACTTTGATTAGAATGACTATATCACATCACATTAAGTCACTGGTCTACAGTGAATGCACCATCACCTAGGCTTTCAGTGCACCACTTTACAGTTTACTTGTTAGCAATTCACACAATAAAATGCCAAACTTGTCACATATAGATCATTACTGTGACATCAACATAGCAGTAAAACTTCAGCTACATCAGTATCATGGAGAACAAAGAGGCATTACAGGGAGCCAGTATGGTTAAAGCCAAGCCCAAGACACTCATACATGGCATTGCCATAGCATTTGGCTGGCTCGAAGGCCCTGGCTGAATCATTGATCCATCCAAACCAGGGGCCGTGGCAAGAAAGGTTAGATTTTCAACATCCTGGATACAAAGTCACAACTGGAATGGGAAGATGCAGTACTCTAATTGTGGGTGAGGACCTGGATATGTAAGCATCCAAGGTCCCTGACGTTGTAAAATACACATCACATGGAGAAAGGACTGGTACCCTTGCAAAATAGATATAGATGTGATAGGGTAAGACAAAATGCTGGTTGCAGGGAAGATAGTTGGGGTCATGGAATGGTTGAGGCAACTACTAGGCCTTGCCACTGTGCTGGACATAATAGCAGGTTGCTCTGTTAGTCTGCACCTCATAGTAAAAGTGGTAGGGTTTTATGACTTCAGAGTCTCTGTGGCTGCAAGGCTGTAAAAAATGCCTTGTCTCATTCGTTTAGAAAAGAATAATTTCACATTTGTGATGTCAACGCAAAGGAACGTTTTTGGAGGCTGAATGCTACATTCACTAAAGAGGGAAGGGTGACTGTATATTGTAGAGAGGTAATCCAGAGTTATATGATGCCATATTGCACAAAGCTTTACTCGCCCTTAACACCCTGGCCTCTGAAACAGAAATACCATGCAGAAGTTGATGATGCTTGATGCCGATTGTCTATTGGTTTGTGGGTGGGTAATTGGAGATGTATTCCAGGTCCGCTGCCCAATAATGCAGCAGCCACCTGTGTCTTATGTACTTTTCCATCACACTCCTTTTCCTGCAATTTATTCTTTGTGCATTTTGCTACCTCAATGGCATTCACCGTATCAGTTAGATGCAGTCACGTGCCCAGCTTGTCAGCTGTACTGAGACTCTGTAGTGGCAGACAAAAGTGTTCTACATTGTGCCCGCATCCTCCGCGATAACAGATTTATTCTTTAATGTTTGATTCACTGCCTTAATAGCTTGAGGTGGAAGTACAGCGAATAAGAAGAGAGCTGTGGATAGAATAAGGACTGTCAGTATTCTTATTTCAACTATTTTCAGTTGCAACTGTACATATATTTGTAGCATGTGCCTTATGTGAGGAGCATGTGCCTTCTTCCATTCACAATATTACGCGAACCTCTTTTAAAGTTTGGAGCTTTTTGCACACCTAAATCCATACACATGATTCATGAGGAACATTGATGCATCCATGACTGGTAAACACATATTATGGGTTGCCCATAGTAGGGCTCCACACAAGCAAATTTACCAGCTGAGGTTTTGGAATTGGCTGTAAATACAGAGTTGTGTTCATTATGAGATGCATGTGTTTGCAAAATTGTATTTTTGTGAATTAGAATTGGTGATATGAAAATTTCCCACTTGCAATTTAAGATGATCTGCAATTCGGGAGTTGGAATCCGGGCATGGCTAACTTTATCTTTCATCTTTCCAAAGACACTGATTTGAGGACTGGATAATAACAGCACCGGTCATTTACAAAACTTAGAAATGGCAAACGAGTGGTACAAAGTCAGATAATTTTTATTAACCTACAAAGAGGCATGATATGCAAATTGAACTGTGCAATAATATTCTTTGAATATGTAGGGTAAAGCCAAAGTTTCAATTTATTGTCCAACAATGTGGAGTCGTGCTAGAGCAAGCCTGAGTTAGCCCTTGGTTGCAAAACAGGGTAGATTATTAGGAAAGGGGTGTTTAACTGTTCTTGCTTGACATCATACCTTTCATGTCACAGAGCCTCATCCACAAATGATGTTCTGCAGTAAATTCCCAGTATGTTGATAAATCCCTAAATTATGTGTAAGGATCCACCATTAGGGACTTGTTGAATGGCCCCCGTCATATCCCAATCGGCCTTTTGCAGGCTTTACTGTGACACACGGACAGACAGCACAAGACTCACTCTGTTGTCAGGTGCACTGCCCCCGAGCAGTGCAGGCATGTTTATTTGTTCACTGCAACCGGCCCTCAGGATGAGTTTGTGTAACATTGTATTGTAGCAGCTGGGTTGCTCAATCCATCCTTTTCCACCTTTATTGGAAAAAGCATAATAGAAACAAGCAATCTGACATCAAGACTGCTATGCAATGTCAGCTTCCATCTTTCAAATCTTAAATTCAACACACATAGGCCCAGATTTAATAGGGCCTAGCGCCATATATCGCCACATTAGCGTATTTTTTTTTCGATAATGGGGTGATATGATGGCAAAAACGCTGGGCCATATTTACAAAGTGGAGCAATGCATGTATTGCACCAATTTTTAACCCCTTGTGTCACATTATACCTGCACCAGGCATAATGTATGCAAGGGGGCGTTGCCCCAGTTGGGCGCTAGTCCTTCAAAGTACATCAATAGCATCAAAACATTTGACGCTGTTGCCGGTACCCTGCACCATGGTGTGCCATATTCTAAATACGGCGCAAAAGGGTGGCGATAGGGGGTGCTAGAAAAGTGGATGCATTGGATGCAGTGCCACTTTTCTTAAATATGGTCCAAAGTCTTTCAGTGTCTGGCTGGGAAGGGGGTTGCTGCATAGCTGATATGGATGGCCTCACCCAGCATCCTCCATAGAGGATGCAGTCAGGTTATCGCCCATCTGCTGACGTGCTGTTCTGGATATTGTCGCCGGTTGTCCACTTCCTTCACTGGTATCACTGTCTGTTCTCCGACAATGGATGGATGAGTCCACACTTCTCAGGTCATCGGGGTCACATGCAGATTCTGCCTCCTTACCTGGGGTTGGTCCTACACTACATTTTTGTACTAGGACATGTTCCTTGATACCTCTGTGCTTTCCCTCATGACAATGGCAATGGTGCCATGAATCTGAGACACTCTTTGAACTCTTGACCGTGAAAAGGCAGGCCATTTTCTGTTTTGACTTCTTCCGGCAATCAAAGTAATGAAAAGATTTTCTCTAGCACTGGTTTCACACACTCAAATGCTATAGACTTGACAAGTTCCACTGCTGGAAATTTGAAGTGTCTGTCCATAACTACAAGGGTGAATCTGTTGTCCAGAAAACTCCCAAATACCATGCTTAAGGAAGACCAGGTGTTAGACCTTGCATCCTTGGAGTGGTCTTCCCTGACTTTATGCCTCTTCTTACCAGGATGTTGCTGTGTGCTGGACTCTGTTTTTGCTGTTTTTGTTACTCTGGCACTTTACCAATGGTGACCAGTGCTAGAGTGCAAGTGCTCCCAATATGGAATTGTATGTGTAATTGGCTTTTCCATAATTGGCATATTTGATTTACTAGTAAGACTCTAGTAAAGCGCACAAAAGGTGCCTAGGACCTGTAAATCAAATGCTACTAGTGGACCTGCAGCACTGATTGTGCCACCCATATGAGCAGCCCTGTAAACATGGCTCAGACCTGACACTGCAGTGTATGAGCCCCTAAGGCAGGCCTTAGGTAGCCCCATGGGCAGGGTGCAATGTATGTTAAAGGTAGGACGTGTGCTGGTGTGATTTTACATGTCCTAACAGTGAAATACTGCCAAAGTTGGTGTTCACTGTTGCAAGCCTCTCTCTCTCATAGGTTAACATGGGTTAAATAACTTAAAGCGCAGTTTTCCTTTGAGAGCAGATAGAAATTTGGAGTTTTAGGTCTCTGAAGTCACAATTTAAAAATACATTTTTTAGTGAAGTTAGTTTTTAGATTGTTGGTTTGAGAATGACACTTTTAGAAAGCAGGCATTTTCTTACTTAAACCATTCTGTGAAACTGACTGTTTGTGGATTCCCTGTCTGGGTCAAACTGACAGTTAGGCTGGTTGTGCATCTTCACTAGACAGTGACACAAAGTGTGCTTGGGTGTACCCTGCATATCCTGATGGGCCATCAGGGCTAGGCTGCAGGGAGGAGTGGTCACTTATACCTGAAAGGGCTGTGCCTGCCCTCACACAAAGTAGTCTCCAACCCCCTGGTGTGTTTCCTGAGCCAGGCGTGGGCAAGGCAGTATCCTGTAAACAACAGAAACCTTTCTTTGAAGTTGGGCAACTTCAAAGGTAGAAAGGGGTATAAGTATTGGACCCTGAACCCTAGACTTTAGATTACTTCAAGGATACAAGAGGAACCTCTGCCAGGAGAAGATCTGAAGAGCTGAAGGAGAAGTGCTGCCTCTGCCTGCGACTGTGCTTTGTTAGGCTATCCTGAAGTTGCTGATCTGCCTGAGAAAGGGGGCAAAGACTGAACTTTGTGGTATATTCCTGCTTGTGAGGTGTCTCCAAGGGCTGTGTCTGAGCTTGCTCCCTGTTCTGAAGTCTCGGGCCATCAAAGACTTCTTCTACCAACACCTGGACTCTCTGCTGAGACTCCTGCCCTACCAAGTGGTGCCTCATCCACTCCCTGGGTCCTTGAAAGGAGAATCTGGTGAAAAACCAAGAAAACCAAGTGCACCAACTTCGGACGACTCCTTACTGATGCCGCTGCTGGATCCTATGATGCTGCCTGCAACTGAAGCTGTGGTCCTCGCTGGATTGCGACAACCCCGCAGGCCAGATGCCGCCCAGTCTCGCTAAAGGCCAAGACTCTGTGAAGTCCCGAAGTGCCATGTCACCGATGTCCGTGACACCCGACTTTGACGCACTAAGCCAGAACCGCAGGATGTCGAACCTGCCGGAAGTGAGGAGATCCAAGGCTTTGCACCTACGTCACCTCACCTCCAGTGCTCCTCAGCAAGGACCCGATGCCTCGCACTGATGCCTCTGATCCGCAGCAGCACCAGAACTGAAGCTGCACCAGCTTGTTTCCTCATTTTCACAAGGTACTGTACCTGGGTGTCCGTGTGACTCCATGATCAATGCCATTAGCATTGGATTGTTGTGAACGACTCTGTCACGATACCATGATATCACCAAATTGAAGCATTTGTGCTTCTAAGCACTATATTGAAGTTTAATCTTTAAAAATGCATTACTTTGCTTGCATATGTTGGATTTTTGTGGTTTTGGTCTTGCTTTACTCAAATAAATATTGGCTATTCTTCTAACCTGGTATTGAGTTTTTTTGTAGTGTTTCACTGTGTTACTGTGTGTGTTGATACAAATACTTTACACCTTGCCACTTAGTTAAGCCTTTCTGCTCATGCCAAGCTACCAAGGAGGTGAGTGGGGGTTACCCAGGTGTGTTTCTCCTTTACTCTGACTAGAGTAAGGGTCCTTGCTTGGACAGGGGGAAACCTGACTGCCAGCCAAAGGCCCCATTTCTAACACCAGGGCTTCATCAGTGATTACTGGCACCACTGGAGGTTACATGCTCATGAGTACACAAGATTGACAGAGCTTCACCTGGTGTTCGACCATTTGATCCATCCCCAGGAACCAGACCCTGCTTTCATTTTGGCAATGCCCTGGTAACCCTGATGAGCTAGGTCAAATGTACGGATCCACAAATGGTGGGATATGACAGTTTTGTGGCCTCTAAAGACAAGCCCTTCTTCATTTTCACTGCGCTCATCCCTGCACCCCCACAGCTGTGTCCGTGCCTCTCGTTCTACTTCCGTCAGACCGTTCAGGCCATCCAGGAAGTTTTTCCACTGCCATCCCACTAATGGGCTTTTGACGCGTGTCAAGCATATGCCAGCTTTGGTAGCCTCTAAAATCTCTCCCACCAACGGAGCCCTTGAGCAAGCCAATACAGTAACCATTTTCCTGAAACCTTCCACTCCAGCTTCGTTGCTCCCTCATCCCTGGGGTTCATTGCCATTGGATGATGCAATAGGTAATCAGCCGGGTTGTTCACACCTGGCCAATACACAACATCAAGGAGTGCTGTTGCAGCTGGACGGTCCACCTTTCAATCCTTGGGGGTCCCTGGTGTGCTGTGTCAGTGAACAGAGGCACCAATGGTTTGTGATCTGTTATCACTTGAAACTTCTGGCTACAAAGGTAAAGGTGAAAGTGTTTGCATGCCCACCTTATTGCCAGGGCTTCTCTCAATTTCTTCACTTCTTCGCAATTTGAGCATAGCAGGTTTTTACTGCTGTAAGTGTTCTGCGTGCATATGAGATGGGAACCCATTCTCCTTGACCTTTCATCTGCAGTGGCACTGCACCCAACCCACTCTGGCTGGCATTGACGATCAACTCAGTTTGGCCTTTTCGGACTGAAATACACCATGGTGGCATCATGCAGCAATTCTTTCTCCACCTCCTTGAATTCCTTTGCAGCTGTAGTTGTTCTTTCCCATGGTGTATCTTTCCGGGTTAAGTTGTGAAGTGGGTTGGAGGTGGTGGCAATATGCGGTATGAACCAGTCCCAGCAATTGGCCATGCCCAGGAAGCTATGAACTTCTGAATGGGTTCGAGGTACAGTGGCTGTTCTTATGGCTTCCACGTTCTAGGGGGTCTACTTGGAGCCCGTCTTTAGAAAATCTGTATCAGAAAATTCTTTGTTGGTATAGAACATACACTTTTGGTGTTGGATACTCAGCCCTTAGTCAGCTAGCCGCTGTAAAGTTGCTTTCAATCATATGTGGTAATCTTCCATTGTGTTAGAATAAATAAGAATGTCATCCCTCACGTTGATGACACCCATCAGTCCTGTCAAGGGCTCATGAATGGCTTCCTGAAATACCTCAGCTGCCAACGAGTCTCAAAGCTGAGGCGCTTAAACCTCCAGAGTCCCACATGTGTGGAGAATGTCGTTATATAGTGACTGGCTTCCTCTAACACCAGCTGGTGATATCCAGTGTTAAAATCAATCTTGTAGAACTATATAGCTCTGTTGATGTCCACTACTTTCTTGTCGATCAGGGAAGTGATGTGTCATTCCCAGCATTTGGCTTGGTTGGGTAACCTCATGTCCACACATAACCTGACGTCCCCTAGTTGCTTGGGTTTTGGGGCTATGATGAAGGGTGACACGCATGGTGTAGGGCCGGTTACTTTTTCAATTACCCCAGCTTGTTCCAACTGCTGCAGTCCCCCCTTTACCAAGGAATGAAGGTGGAACAGCACTCTCCAATGACATAGGGCCACTGGTCTCACTGACTTGTCAATGTAGAGTTTGAATCACACACCCTTCATACATCCCAGTCTCTGAAACAATTCTGGAAAATACACCAGGATCTCATCAGTATGGAACTGATTAACCTGTTTGGCAAAGAATACCACCCCCAGGTCTTCAGCTGTATGGCAACCCAACAGTGTCCCAGTGTTGCCCTTGGTTACGTGAAACTTCATTTTGGTTTTCGTGTCTCCATAGGTTGCCTCCACTTTAATGACACCCTTCAGCGGAAGGGGTTTGTTCCTCCATAGGTAACTGGCGCATAGTCCCCCAGCAGGGAAGGTGAAAGAGGATTGAGTGGAAGCTGCCCAGCAATGTCCACAAAGGACCTGAGGGGTCACCAACACTAAATCCAGTGAATAGGGGTGCAGAAATTGCTGAATGGAATGCCATTCACCAAGTGATGTTCGGCCCACGGCAAATCATGTCTGAAATGTGGAAGGGTGAATCACTTCACAAACGTTTCCTGTTGCTCTCGTGCCACAGGAACGTCAACCATAAAGGAGAGGCGAGTCGCAAGTATCAAGCAGTTGTCATTGGAAGAAATGTAGGACAACCATGACCAGACAAACAGACTGAAGGAGGAGGATGATGAGGAAATATTCACGGTATTGTTCACTGGAGGGAAAACCAGCAGAGAAGACCTGTCCCTAGGTGCCAAATAGACATCAATAGAGTGCAGATCACAGCCCTAATAGACACAGGGGCATTCATGAACGTCATCAATGCTGAACAATTCCTCAGACTTGAACCCCAACCAGGATTGCGTACAACTAAATCTGAAATTTACAGGTAGTGGGACCCTGCCAGGATTAAGATGCCATCAAGGGATATTTCAGGCTGCCGCAATATCAATTTCTGAAGATTGGACAAGCTGTAACCTCAGATCAAGTGGGCACAAATCTTATCCTGCTTGTCAACTCCTGTGCATGTGCTTGCCAATTTACTTAGCCATGCAAAGAACATGTCTACCAATTCACCTTCAGCTTCAAGTGCTTGGCAACATTTGATATCTCTCGTAGTCAGGACTCAACTGGGGTCAAAACGTCTATTCAGCACTGCCAAGGCAGCGTCATAGTAATCGTCAGGCCCTATGTTCGGCAGATCCTCAAACAGGTTGTACAATTCATCTCCTATGTGCAGCATCATGGCCCTCAAAACGTCTCTGTTGGTTTTCCGCATGGTGCGGAAATAGTGTTGTAGTCTCCCAATCCACTTGCGCCACCGCGGCACAGCCGCCGCAGGGTCATCAAGCTGGTGAAAAGGTGGCAGCGCAGTGACTGTGACACTCGTGCCATGTTGAGGAGGGGGCACCGCTGCCTGGTTCAATGTTGACATGGTGACTCTAAACTTGCCTTTCACCTGTTTTATCTCTCTTCACCTATGTCTTTCGACTGGTGGTAACGTTAGGGTCCCTCTATGTCAATAATGGGTAGGCATCACATGAACAATTGCATGGGAGGGCCTAGTCTCTCCCCCATCTGCTGCTCCTCGTGCTCTTCCAGTCAGGCCCTGAAGATTTCCTGTGCAGTCTATACTCTTTTTTTTCTTATGATGTCTCATTATTATTTTTTCTTCCAAGCCAAAAAGGGAAAACCAAGGTCACTATCAGTCAATCCACTCTTTGTTCCCCACAGTACCTTGGCCTGTACACTTTTCTCCCGCAATACCACGTGCACTTCAGGAGGTTATTTGCGGCTCCATGCACAGCCACTCCTCACCTCGGGCATACAGACCTGCCTGCGGTGCAGGTGCGCGCCTTACTTGCTGGTCCCTGCCATGAGCGCCGTCTTCGGTGCACTTCTCTGCTGACAGCCTCTAGCGTGTGGATGTGCTTCGAGAGCGGGGGTGCACTTCTATCACTGCCCACTCTGACTCAACAGATGCAGCCACTCCCTTTTATCATCGCCACCACCCGGTCTATGCCATGTTCTGCTCGGCCTCTCACCGCCTGTATTGGTACAAGAGCCCTCACGATACAGGCTCACCGTCTTGGGCTATTTGCGGCACTATTTAGTAGGAGGGTGCCCACCTTGTCGCCAATGTTGAATGGCCATCGTTGTACCCCACTAGGCCTTACTCTGACACCCGGGCAGACAGCACAAGACTCACTCTCAGTCGTTAGGTGTGCTGTGCCTAAGGGGCGCAGTCACATTTTTTTAATTCCCTCAGACCGCGCCTGGCCCGCGGGATGAATGTGTGTAACATTGTAGTGTAGCGGCTGGGTGGCTCACTACTGGACACAGAAACAGCAGCTCTTTCAGAAATGGAGCCCTTGAAGGGCAAGCATCATACTTCCAACAAATGAAACATTTCCAAATGCCAGAGAGTGACTTTTATTTAAAGTTCTCTGCGCAAAAATCCTGTTTCTCTGGATAGACTGCCAGCAAACACAAACAAATGATTATCTGTTAAATATACACGGCTGCGAACATTTATAATTTTAAAATTGCCTCCTAATTGTAGTTTCCAAACAGGGAGAATGAAATTCACGAAATCCGCCAACAGCGCTTTCCATTCTTTCGCTGTTTTAAATGAGATAATGATAATATCTGCGTTTCTAAGTGTTAATGACTTACTCGTGAATGGGCTTTCCCTTATAACTGTGCAAACAAAGGTAGCTTGTGCTTACCTTCTGCTTCCGGACTGTTGTACAGCACTGAGAGTGAAAAATGCAGAACGTTGCACTTCTGAAAAGAGGGATTTTGCTTGCAAGATCAGTTCACGCCTCTTTCAGATAGGAATCACGCATAGCGCCCTTGCAAGCAGAAAACAGCAAAGAGGCTTTTAGATGAGTGTGATAGATGTTTGAGGCTTCCACGCTGTAAACCATGCCGCTTCTGGATCAACAGCAAAGCCATCGACAGCAGAGTTTTTTTTAAATTGCACAACGCTTTCTTCGCCGTACTGCGTATCAATGGAAAGAATATCGACTGCCTGTGGAAAACTCCAGAGCACCTAAGCGTTCTCAGATGTTGTGTGTCTAGTAGTTATTCCATGACTTAGTTACGTTCCTTCCATTTTGTGTTTGAGTCTAAAATCCTGGTAAATAAATCAGTATCTGTCAGTTGACTTGTAAGGACTGCAGCTCTGTTGGATGGGACAGCTTTTAATACAGAGAAAAAAAGGCGTTTTAAGGCATGGGCAAAGTGAACGATTCCCCAAGGCTGCGTCCTTACAAGGAACCCCTGGGAAAATTACCTTTTGATCTTTCATACTTCTGTCTATTTCTCATACTTCTGTCTATTTCTCCATCTCATCCTTTAACATATAATCTAGTTTCTCCAGCTCTCACATCCTCGTCACACTGTACATGAAAAGGTGCTACGCCTTCTGCATAATCTATTTTGTGGGGTATGTATATGTTTCACAGGATCATTAACATACTCTTACCTTCTTGTAGGCCCCAAGAAAAGGATACCCTAATGCCATCTGTTTGTAAATACACTAGACACAGCTAATCCCGCAGACCTGAAAAGGCAATAAAAGAAGCAGTAGGAGTAAAAGAACTAGGATGAGGGAGGAAAAGTTGGACTAGTGGGATCACTGGACGATATCTAAGCATTACTTTCTCATTTACCCTTATCTTCAGCATTACATGTAAGAACATGGCCAGGTGGTGAAAGCAACTTTGGTAGAGCATTGTTGAGAAACACAGACACTAGACAAACAGCTAAAACCATGTCTACCTTCAGGGATCGCTACTGCTAGCGCATCTGACCTTAATAAGTAATGTTACAAGGGGATGCGAATAGGTCAATGACCCTTTTGACACGCAATTAAGATGTTCTTACCATAGATCCAGTACATAATCAATAATCAATACACAATAATCAACAATAATTAATAATCAATAAAATCAATAATCAAGGGAGTCAAGAATTGTCACACACCATGACCTTTCAGTCATGAATAACCACACCTTTAATAAACGTTTAGAATGTTTATTTCCCTGTATGAACAATGCTAAGGTCATGTAGAATAATCTCAAAATCAAATGAAACACATACAGGAACAATACTGGTTGTCCAAAGCGGCGGAAGAATTGTAATCTAATCAAAGCTTGAACTACAACACATTCTAAGGTTATGGTGCAAATCAGTTGCACAGTCAACTGGGTCAATTTGATAACACATGGAATTCATCAGATACATTTATCAAGCATTAGTCCCTGTTATCATAAGTCATTAGTGAGAATCCTTGACTGACATCAAATTAGCATCGGCATGTTGGGCTTCATGAAAAACAATTTAGTAACACCAATTTGGAAAAAACATCTAACTATGACTCTATCAAAACAGCGCAGTTGGTACCTAGGAAGAAAAAGCAAATATGCATAATAATCAAATCTGGATATACCTTTCCTCAGGATGGATCAGCAAAGCGGAATCCGTCTTCGTCCTCAGGACATCAGTCGATCAGCAAGGCATCAGGCTTCATCATCAGAATTTAAAAAGAGCAAAGTCTTTAATCATTAAAGTTAAGCACGTCTCTTGTCAAGACACATAAGAAAGTATTCATCTCTCAGTCAGAAAAAATGGGCAGTAAGCTGTCTTCTCTCAGAATGACTCTTCCCTCTGTGCAGTGTCGTTAAGATAAAACTGACCTAAACTACCCCCAAATCCCTATTGGTCAGTTAATTGTATGTTCACATCCAATAAAACAAAAATCCAACATCTATGAATTCTAATATTACTCTGTTCAGACGTCGTTGATTGGTTTGTCTTGCGATGTCCTCATCATCTGGCTTGTCAGGTAACAATATTGTTGCAGCTTCTACTCTAGTCCTGGGACAGTCAGTCTCACACATATTACACATAAAATGTTGCATTAGCAAGAACATCATCTCCTAGCAGTCAGTTCACAGGAGAAGCTTCAGTTACGAGCACATTTAAACAATACAATAGAAATTCACAGTTTAACTCACTTGGTCAGCTATTTTATTAAATGCTAAGAAATACAGCTTTTATATGACGCCTGGCAAGTAGGCCAAGACACTCGCTATTTTAAGGCCTCCAATTAATAAAGCTAATACTTACTGCGTAACCTTTAAAATGACATATTACTGCATGAGTCTAACATATATTCAACATTTCATACTATTTAATCATTGATTAGTACACTTCGTTAACATTGAAGGCCATTCTTCGTGATCCCATTTTCAAATGCATGCATTTTTTTGCTACGTTATTATTTTCTACATAAACTTATTATTCAAAATACATAAACACTCATTAATAATGTTTATTACGACACCTGTGCTAGCAATACATACCACCAATCATATACAACTAAATAGTGGATACCTTCACCTAGGAGAAACAATCATACTCCTCCACTTGGTAGTGAGAGGTGACAGTTGAGAGTAGATGTGCTATATGCCAAATTTCCACAATGGAAATCCCTCTAGACACTGTCTTGGAAAGCGGTGCAGCAAGTGGATCCTCATTGACTGAGTTCTACTGATCCCAGCCAAACACCTCACAGGACAAGGAGACACTCCCTCTCTTGCCAACTCAGGGTAGAAGAAGAATGCCAGAGGCCCTTTTTGGCAGCACCAAAAATCACAAAGACATAGGGCCTGATTTAGAAGTTGGTGGTAAAGGTCCCGCCATCAACTTTTCAATGGGAAACCTACCCACTGCCATGAAGGTCCATCTACCTTATTTAGATGTCAGCAGGAGCATAGGCGAAAGACCACCAATGGTCTGCCGTCACTGCCAAGAATCTTAGTCCGCATCAATGGTGCCATAGGCAAAAGCGGCTTGCAGCAGGACTTCAACTCCTTTTACTGCTGAGACAATCATGATGTGCAGTCCCGCCGATGCAACTGTGACAGCTAAACCTCCACACCTGAGTTGGCAGATTGGCAGCTATATAAACCCAAAACTCACCATTTGAACGCTTTCCACGTATCCTGTCATCATGAGCCCGCTGCTACCAGTTCTCCTGTCGCTCGTGAGCCAGGTCCAAGATGGAAATCAATCCAGTCATTGCTAGGAACAGATTGTAAGTCATGGGTATTCCTGTTACCCTCAGAGTTTTAGTTACATAGTAATACTAGACTTGTGCATGGCTCAATCATTTGTGTAAACATCACCATACTGATGCACAGTGTTGAAGTGTGTAATGTAGAAGCTTGAAAATGCATCAGAACAGACCTCAAGATACAAGTAGCACCTGCCAATTTTGTACGCACTGCCTAGATGGTAATGGACACTGTTAGAAATGAGTTCTCTGGGTGCCAGATGTATACACCCTTGTACCAGTAGGGACCACATTCCTAGTCAGGGTAAGTCACACACAATCCAAATTATCCTGTGCCCACCCTCTGGTAGCTTGGCACTGAGCCGTCAAACTTTACTTAGAAGGCTATGTGTAAAGTATTTGTGCAGTAAATCATACAGTAACACAGTGAAAACACCACAAAAATATACCACACAAGTTTAGAAAAATAGATAATATTCATCTTAATAAAATAAGGTCAAAACGGCAAAGATTCAATAAGCACAGGTTGAAATATCACTTTCAAATGGTTTAAAAGAGTCTCAATCCTTAGAACTAAGCAGTTGTCTCTTTTGTACACACAGTACCTGGTATGCATAAAAAATAACAATGCACGGAGACCGCAGAGCAGGAGATATGTGGATAACTAGGGTGTTGTGTTGAATTTTCCGACGCTACGCAGACCTGTTGTTTCTTTCCATGCTGCAAGGTGTTTGCATTGGTTTTCATTGCACAGTCTTGGTTCCTCACTGCGGTGCAGGGATGCTTGACATCCAGGGACAATGGGGGGAAAATCCTTGATGCGCTGGAAGAAGGCATGGGCACTGCGTCGATCCGGTAGGTGATGTGTCTAATTTTCCATCACAAGGCAGGCGCTGTGTCAAATTTTCAGTCGGGCTGTGTCGATCCGGTCAGCTGTGGGGGGATTTCTTGGTCACAATGCAGGTTTAGCATTGATTTCGGAGGCGGTACAGGGATTTTTGATGCACGAGGAGTTTCCTGGAGAGATGAAGTCTTTTTGGTCCTGAGACTTCAGAAAACAGGAGGTAAGCTTAATTCAAGCCCCTGGAGAGCACCTTTGAGGAAGGCAGGTACTTCTCAGCAAAGTCAGAGGCCAGCAGGCCAGCAGGGCAACAGCAGGGCAACAGCAGGGCAACAGCAGGGCAGCAGTACTTCTCAGAAAAGCAGTCTTTGGGAAGCCAGGCAGCTTCTCTGGCAGGGTGCAGGTGTAGGTTCAGAAGTTTCTGGTTTGGTATGGTCAGAGACTCATTTAATATACCCCAAAATGCCTTTGAAGTGGGGGAGGCTTCAAAGAGTGGTTTTGAAGTGCACAAGTTCCCCTTTCATTCATGTCTGCCAGGGTCCCAGTAGGGGGTTTAGCAGTCCATTGTGTGAAATGTAAGTGTCAGGCCCTCCACCCTTACAGCCCAGGAAGACCCATTCAGTATGCAGATGGATGCAGGCGTGATTAAGTGTCCTGTGTAGTGGTTGTCTGGGTGAAATGCACAAGGGAGCTGTCAACCAGCACAGGCCAGATGTTGATTGGAGACAGGCTGTAAGGCACAGATCGTTTTAAATGCAGAGAAATGCTCACTTTCTAAAAGTGGCATTTCTAAAATAGTAATGTAAAATCCTCCAACCTCACCAATAAGCAGGAATTTTTATTACCATTCTGGCCATACTAACTATGACCTGGTTACACCTTTCAGACCAGAATCTACCATTCAAAAAGTATATGAGGGCAGTTCTAATGCTAGTCTATGAAAGGAGGAGGCCCCACTGTAGTTGAAAATGACACATAAAACACATATGTACATTTCCTGCGTTTTACCTACATAGTACCCTGCACTATAGGTTACCTACGGCCTACCTGAGGGGTGACTTGTATGTAGAAAAAAGGGAGTTTAAGACTTGACAAGTACTTTTAAATACGTAAGTCGAAGTGTCAGTGAAACTACACATGCAGGCCTTGCAATGGAAGGCCTGAGACATGGTTAAGGGGCTACGTATGTAGGTGGCACAATCAGTGCTGCAGGTCCACTAGTAGCATTTAATTTACAGACCCTGGGCACACATACCGCACTTTACCAGGGACTTGTTAGTAAATTAAATATGCCAATTGGGGATGAACCCATGTTACCATGTTTGTAAGAAGAGAGCATGTGCACTTTAGCACTGGGTAGCAGTTGTAAAGTACGCAGTGTTCTAAAACCAGCAAAAACAGTGTCAGAAAAGTGGAGGGAAGCAGTCACAAAAAGTTGGGGGGTGACCACCCTAAGGCTGTCAAGTCTAACATGTGTCACCCCCAGCTGAAAGTAGAGAGAGATTCCCAACCCCCTGGGAGCTCTCATCACTAAGGCGGAAGAATCTGGAGGGACCATCAGCATTGGTGGGGTCAGTCCCCGGGCGATGCTCCACTGTAACGTCCTTTCCCTGTAGGGTGATGGACCACCTCAAGAGTTTAGGATTTTCACCCCTCATTGGCATGAGCCATTTGAAGGGCCTGTGGTCTGCCTGAACCCGGAAGTGGGTCCCAAACAGGTATGGTTTCAACTTCTTCAGTGTCCCGACCATAGCAAATGCTTCTCTCTCAATAGCACTTCACCTCTGTTCTCGTGGTAATAGCTTTCTGCTAATGAAGGCTGCTGGTTGGCCTAGGCTCTCCTCATTCAGCTGTTCTAGAACTATGCCTATGCGATGCTCTGAAGCGTCTATCTGCACGATAAACTCCTTGGCATAGTCATCGGCCATGAGCACGGGTGCCGTGCACATGGCTTCCTTTAGGGAGTTAAAGGCTTTCTGACAAGACTCTGTCCAAATCACCAACCTAGGTTGCTTTTTAGAAGTTACTTCTGTTAAGGGGGAGACCATGGTGCCAAAACCCTTAACAACCCTACGGTAGTACCCAGTGAGGCCTAGGAAGGCTCTGACCTCTGTTGGGTTCTAGGTGGTTGCCAGAACATGATTGTCTCAGTCTTGACCTGGATGGGCTGCATCTTGGCACCATCTACGAGGTGTCCAAAGTACACCATGTAACCCTGCCCAATCTGGCACTTACTGGCCTTGATTATCAGGCCTGCCTGTTGCAGGGCCTGGAGCACCTCTTAGAGGTGGAGCAGGTGTTCCTCCATTCTCCTTATCACACACCCACTTTTTTCTTTGCCCTGTGCTCATGAACATGCCAGTTTGAACTCAACTGGAACTGTCCTCAATTTCATTCTCCCCCTGTTAACCTCACACATTTGTGAACTATCAATGTGGCCAATCTACCCTAATGGCAATGTGGGCCTCATCCTCACTGAAGCACTCCTCTCCTCCACATGTCCTATGACATGTCCCCCCTCCCCCCATGGACTCTGTCTGGACATTCACTGGCTCTATATATCTTTTGGGGTTGTGGTCTTGTGAACTGTTCCTTTGAACCTCCTAATTATTTGCACATGTAAATAATAGTGCTTGGTACAACCTGTGTGGTGTATGTGTGGTTTATTTAGGACTAAGTTGAACATGGTGCATTGTGTGAGGCAAATACATCAACTACTTGCCAAAGGGACGTGTGCAGTTTGGAGCTGGGCACAACACTACACAGACAGAGTGAAAGTTATTTGTATGTTGACTAGCAAGCAGTTACTCAAGCTTGCAAGCATGACGTGCGACAGGTATCATTCAGTTAATGTTAAAGGGGATTTAACTCACACCTCAGGTGGCTGGTCTACCCATGGATAGTAGCAAACTAACAACATTTCTGTGACAAGCCAATGTAAATGTAATGTCTAAGGGGCAGGTATCAATGCGTGAGTTAAAAATCCTTGGATTAGGTAGAATGCTTAAACACAACATCCCTTCAATGCACGTTGCAGGACTGACCCCCCACAGAACTACTGTCTGAGAATACCTGTGTTGGGTTGTGTATTCATTCATATTCAGATTGCCACGTATACTGCTCATGTTTGTAATTAGAGCGTGTAATTTCATGGTCAACCTGACAGGTACCTGTCCATAAGTAAATCACTTAGTCACACATGTTGCCGAACACTGCTAGTAAAGCCAAAGGCATGTACTTAAGATTACCTGAGCAGACATGCTAACTCCTACACAGTAAATCATGATATAGAATTGTCTGTTGCAAACAATGGCTTTTAATTTTACCTTAAAAATGTATATGAGTAAAAGTACCTAACCTACAAAACTTAACTATTCTACCCTAACCTACACTACGGTATCCTAAATACTAACGTCAACTACCTTAACTTAACCTACCTTACTCTGTACATTTAACACCACATGATAAACTTTAACCCCATCCCCTTTAAAACACATCTTCAGACAAAGAAAACAGAAACTACATCTATACATAACTATCTACACATAAAGGCCCTCATCATGACAATGGTGGTAAATCCCTTTTACCACCACGTTGACGGCCACCAACATACCATTGCAGAGGTGAACATCCATTTGCCATATTATGACACACACACCAAACCGACAGAATACTGCCACAAACACATATTTGCCAGACCAAAGGTCAGCGTTAAAGTGTTGGTACCACCACCCATACCGTTACACCAACAAAACAACGCCCACCACATTTTGACCCACAAATCACCATGGCGGACATTCAACGGCGGTAAACCATTGGCGGTACACACCGGCGCGGTCTCAATGGCCATCCAAATGCAGAACCACACAACATTGGCCAATACCAAAAACACATACCTGACACTGATACACACACCACACCCACCCACAGCACTAAAAAACACACACCCACATTACCCACAACCCTTTACAAACAGCAACAATTGCCACGAAACAGACATGAGTATCACAGAGACAACTAAACACACACACTACAAACACCCATTCATCCGTCACGCACCCCACATCCCACACCCCCACATAAATCAACACCCTCTGCACAACACATACAACACCCATGTCTTCACTAAGGCACCCCCGTTTCACTGATGAGGAGTTGCGGGTCATGGGGGAGGAAATAGTTAGGGTACAGACACAGCTTTTTGGAGCACAGGTACAGCAGATATCCATTGCCAGGAAGATGGATCTATTGAGGAGGATCGTGGACAGGGTGAACGCCGTGGGGCAGCATCCAACAACAAGGGACGACATCAGGAACAGGTAGAATGACCTACGGGGTAAGGTACGTTCCGTGGCAGCAAGATACCAGCTCGCCATTAAGAGGACTGGCGGTGGACCCCCACCTCCTCCCCCACAGCTCACAGTATGGGAGGAGCAAGTCTTGGCAATCCTGAGGGACTCACTTGAGTAGACGGAGGACTGGACACTGGGGAGTCAATACTTACTACATTTCACCCCCATGCCTGCATGTCATCTCACCCCCTCACCCTCACTCCCATCACTCTGCTCCATCCCACACAGTGCACCTACACATGTGACAAACCCCAATTCCAAGCCCTGCATGCCATACGAAAGCATGGACAGCCCTCCCAAAGCATGCACAGCATGGAGTACTAACAATCACACAATACATCACCATATACAAACAAAAGTGGCAGGGCAACAGCAATGATAGAGGGGAAGCTAGGGATGTACCATATGTCACAGACATGAAGCAGAATACATCTCTTACATCCCCACAGGTGCCCCTGCCAATACCAGCGGCGAGGCGGTGCTACGACTCTCCAGTCCCCAACAGGAGATGCCCCCAGCCATGACAGTAACTCTGGACTTCTTGATCTGGATGAACTACCTAGCCCATCAGGGACCACTGGTCAGTCGGCAACCCCAGCCCACTCACAGTCCACCACAAAGCCTCCCCCCTCAGTATCCAACACCACAGCATTCACCCAACGACCCCACATGTCTGTCCCCAGGACACGTTAATCAGCAGTGTGCCCAAGTGTACAGGGACCCCAGTCCACACCTCAGACCCGAAACAATCAGGGTCCTGGGGTCAGTGGCAGTGGGCACACCGTTCAGGGGACACAGGGACACTTGGACACTCAGAGGTCAGCTGTGCGCCAGGGGGAGGACAGGCCCAGGGAACCGACTCTCCAAGAGACACTCACTAATGTCCTGACTGCCTACCAACAATCCCAGTACAAGATGGGCCAGATCCTTATCAACATGCAGAAGAACAAGCGGCTGCAGGAGGTACACCATCAGGAGATCAGGGAAAAGTTGCAGGCCCTCATCACCACTATGGTCTCCATAGAAGGGGTGCCGGCTGATATGGCCAACCTCATGAGGGAATAGACAGCACACCAGCGGGCCCCTACCACTAGCCAGTCTACTGACCAACCCCCCACATCTGCTGCAGCTAGTGGACAGGAAGCCCTGCCACAGGTGCCACAGGCCACCAGCACCCCTCCCCCTGCAGAAGGTGAACCACCCTTCAAGCGTTCCCTGCGACCCAGACAGAAGCCAGAGACACTTGCCAAGACCAAGACCACTGCCAGGAAATGAAACCCTCCTGAATGTCCCCTTTGTGTCTCACCCTGTCACCTTGTCCACTCTGAACTGCCTTTGCTCCCCTTCCTATGGCCCCTTGGACACTGGACCTGTGCTACAAACAGACTGGACCAATACCCTGGACTTACCTCTACCATCGCCCCATTTCATTTCACTATTCCATCTCTAATTTGCACTACAATAAACACCCTTAAACACAACTTGAGTGACACTGTTTTATGTGATAAAAATGTGCAATAATGGAAACAGTCACATCTTGTACAAATGATCTGACCACTATGACAGGATACAAATAGTTACCTGTAGCTGTCTGTAGTCATCATATCAGTACACAGTTGTTATAACACCAACATCTGCAAAATGAGATGGCAAAGGTGACAGTAAGTTGAGATGCAAAGGAAGTGAATGTCATCCTGCTATAGCCACACTGAAAACACCAATAGTCAGAGGAATGGTCAGTTCCAGAGTCTCACCTGTGTGTCACTGGAAGTATTGACGTATAACTGATGTTCTGTTGTCCACATACTCATTCTCTGCCTCCTCGTCCTCACTATCCTCAGGGTCCACTGCTGCCAAAGGGACATTTCCAATCTCCTCCTCCTCGTCTGAGTGCCAGGCTGTGCAACATGCAGCATGCTACTACTATCTGGCAGGCCTTCTCGGATGAGTAGCACAGGGTCCCACCTGTCAGATGGAGGCATCTGAAACTGGCCTTCAGGAGGCAAAAGGTATGTTCAATGATACGCCTGGTTCGCCCATGTGCATTATTGTACCAATTCTCAGCCCCTGTAATGGCATTCCTCACAGGCGTCAGGAGCCACGGTAGGTTTGGGTAGCCAGAGTCACCTGCAAGTATTGATGGAGAAACATTAGCCTTGACACAATGTATAGTGATGTCTCCTGAAGGCATACAATGACATATATTACATGGGGACTAAGGCTCACCTATAGTCACACCCTGTGCCTCTGTAGTTGTGCCATCACATTTGGGATGCTGCTGTTCCTCAGGAGGAAGGAAGAAGGAATCATGCACTTAACCCGGATATTTGGCAGTGACGTGGGAGATTTACTTGTCAGCCAGCCACACCATTTGGACATTGAGTAAGTGGAAACTCTTCCGATTCCTGAACACCTGTTCATTGTGGCGGGGGGAGACTTATGCAATATGTGTTCCATCAATCGCTCCAATAATGTTGGGTATATGTCCCATTGCATAGAATCCTGCCTTCACAGTAGCCAAATCTTCAATCTGGGGGAAAGCAATGTAGTGGCACATGGGTTTGACCAAGGCAGACAAAACCATTGCCAGCACTATTGAGAACATTGGCTGTGACATTCCTGCTGCCAAGCCCACTGTCACTTGGAAAGAACCAGTTGTCAGGAAATGGAGCACAGATAAAACTTGCACAAGAGGGGGGATCCCAGTGGGATGACAGATAGCTGATATCAGGTCAGGCTCCAATTGAGCACACAGCTCTGTAATAGTGGCCCTGTCCAGTCTATAGGTGAGTATGATGTGCCTGTCCTACAATGTAGCCAAGTCCACAAGAGGTCTGTACAAGGGGTCTTGTCTCCTCCTCCGATTCATCAGCAGTTGTAGGTATCTAAGGGACACAAGAGTGAGTAGGGTGTCACAATTTGAACAATGGAACCACCACCTCAGTGTACATAGAGCATTAATGTGATGGGACAATGGGAAAGGCAATGTATGGGCAAATTATAGCAATGACTCAGTTCTCAATTATCTGACTGTTGTCCACCACCAAAAAATGGCAACCGCCTGTCCTGCATGTAGGGACAGGTGCAAGTGAGGTACCTCCACCGGCATTGGGCGTCATGGCGGAAGGCGGTCTTGCACCACCGTGCTATTCCACATTGGCTAATATGGGGCTCTATGGAGTACACTGGCTCATGGGGGATCACCGGCAGCAGTGACGGTGTACACAGCTGCGGGCGTGACTGCCATTTTCTGTCAATAACCTCACTTGAATCCTGACTTTGCACAGGACAACACCTACACTGCGTGTGCTGCTGTGACCTGTGTGTGGATCCTGCCATGGCCTGTGTAACCGGGGAAAGGGCCCCTGTCTTCACTTTGGAGGAATTAGAGCGCTTGGTTGAAGGGGTCCTACCCCAGTATGGACAGCTGTATGGGCCTCCAGACCAACAGGTGAGTACACTTTGGGCACAATGCATGTGACACGGTTGCATGGAGATGTGTGTGCAAGCATCGTGTCATTTGGGGGGTATGCCTGGTGGTAGTGTACATAGTGTGCCACAGGTGATGTGTGTGCCAATGATGATGATAATGGGATTTGTGGTCCATATGTGTGACAGGCTGGATGTATGTGTTATTGGTAGGTGGCATGGGATCCTGGTGGTAGGTTTCAGTTAGTGGGTGCCCCTTAATGCCAGGTCAGACATTGCAGCGTGATCCAGCTCAAGGGAAATGAGTGTATTGCAAAATCTGGTAACCTAGCTAGGTTGCATTCTATGTCAGACAGGGCTTAGTGTGTCCCAGGAGGGGTGCAGTTGGTGGTGGTTGGCTCTCATCTTGCTGTGGCACCTAGACAATTAAATGCCATTGCGGTACATAGTGCACAATCCTGATCCCTGTGTGTGATGGTAATGTGTATGCCAACTGTGGTACAAGGAGCCCTCACCTCCAGCAGAGGCAGGCAGGGTAAACCTCCACCAGCAGTGGTCAAGGAGCTCTCACCTCCAGCAGAGAGCATGTAGGCCACCCTCCAGGACTGTTGTACAAGGAGCCCCCTCAGAACCAGTGAGCACATTCCCCACCTCAGAGACTGTGACCTTGCACTCCCCAGCAAAGAGAAATGAGTATCGAGCCCCCTCCAGAAACAGTGGGCAAGTTCCCCACTTCAGCTGTGGTGCCCCCACCCCCTTCCCCCTGCCCTGAGGTGCCTGTCCTTTTCCAAAATGATGCCCCTGCACAGTGTAATGCAGAAATTGTCAGGAAACAAGCTGGGGCTTGGACTGTGCCTTGTGGCCATGTTGGCCTTTTGTACTTTGTACTGGCCATTGGCCCTTTCTGGACATTTACTCCAATTAAATTTTTTCACATAGGCAATATGGTGGCCGTTTAGCATCAAATTACAATAGCAGTGACACCTAAATGTAGCCCTTGCATTATTATGACGTGAGTCCTTTGACATTGGTTTTCCTCTCTTCTGGTGTGTATGGTGTGTGTGTGTGAATGGTGTGTGTTGTGCATGTGTGTGTCACTCTCCTTTTACTCCCTCCCTCCCTTGTGTGCTAGGCGGCTGTACTCACTGTTGTCAGCTTCATCGGCATTGGTGTTCCAGGTGGAGCATGGCATAGAAGAGCATCAGGAGAACTTGTAGTTCCGGTTCCATGGCGGTGGTGATCTCGTCTGTGTACTTGTTGGTGAGTCTTTAGTTTTCTGTGTTCTGTTTTTGCCAGGTTTTTGATGGTGTTGGTACCGGCCCGGAAATAGTGGTGGTTTGCTATGTCATAATATGGTGGGTGGTTCCTTGTCTTCCGCCCAGCTGTTGGTGGCTGCTGCCGTAGTCAGTGGTGTTAACACCCTGGAGGTTGGTGTGGTACATTGGCTGTCTATGTGAGTTATCACCGCCATGGTCATAATTTGGCAGTAATTACTGCCAGCCTGTTGGCGGTATTACCACCACTTTAACAGTCACCGCCAATGTCATAAAGAACACCATAGTCCTAAACAAATATATATTTTGATTACTTTATTAAATGTAATATATTTTGTATTTTTTTAATAAACACATATATGACACATCAATCTCCCGCCCACAAAAAAAAAAACACCCTAAAATCCTAAAATTGTACCCACCCCTACTAAAATCTATAAACTAATATACCTACTCTATTCTACAACAACTAACCTAAACTAAGCTATAAAAACATCTTATCCTATTAACAACTATATACAAGGGGAAGTGAAGAAAGGGTCCCTGTGGCTCATTTGTGCCGTGATTGTCCTCCGACAGCCTGCTTGATTTCAGTCAGTAGTAGTGCAACATTGCACATCTTATTTTGAATCTCAGGTCTAAAATTTCTTTACGTATGTCCTACTCAAAGGTGCCAGTTTGTGGAGCGTGGTAAACATGTTGTCCTGTGTGCTTTCCAGTGGAGGTGCTTGGAACCGGTCCAGGAGAGCCACACTAGTCTGCTAGTCCTGCCTTGACTTTGGTAGGTCAGTCTACTTTTGGTATTCCCTGTGGGAAACACCCCATTTCTCGGATGCCTTCTCCACTTAAAATCTCTTGGCCATAGCCCAATAGGCTTTTTTGACAAGCCTGATGTCTCAGTACCTCTCCTCCCAGATGAAGTGCTCTGCTGCACCAGGGTCATGTTGTCAGTTTAATTAGAAAGAAAGACTGTCAACAAAGCGTAACTAAGAACTGGTACAATAATCATAATATATCTTTAAACATCACACGTTGAACTTCCTTTGCCCCAAAATATCTTGAAGGTTTAAGTGAGCATATATTTGCCTAATATCTATCACATCCTAATTTACAACAGCCAAAGTACCAAAGCTAAGCAAATGTTGCTTAATGCAAATGCACCGTCTTGGCACATATAGGTAAGACCATGTTAATATTGATTATGCTTTGGAAAAATGCTGTTTTGTACCCATGGTATGGTACACATTTCATGTTTTACTGATCATTAGTGTAACCTCTGCATCCTGCAATGACCTTGATTCCATTGGCCTTAGCCAAGGTAAAATGAGCGAGGTCTGCAAGATACAAGTATTGTGTCAAAGCATTGGGTGCCTGATATGGCAAGGACACATATCTGGACACCTAGATTTACATGTCCCAGGTATAAGATGTAAGAATGGAGGGTGGATAGCTCACTCACATCACACAGAGATGTTTGAAACGTCTCATATATGAACTCCTTTAAGTCCATGGTGGACCATGCCATGATTCTTTATATACTCTAAATGTAATTGCATGTGTCCCACTAAACAACCTAGTGTCTGTCCCTACGCTTCTTATATTTATGTCACCTTGCTGCACACGGGTGCCTCAGCACATATTTTGATGGGTGTGTGCATGCATGCCTTGCATCTCATCTGCACAGGTACCTTGCGATATAAATAGCTATTGCTGTCCAAAGTGTGATCCTGTTTTTTATAAATTCTGGGGACTATCATGGCGAACACAATCTGAATATGGATTGGGCATTGGCATGTTGGATGACTATGCTGTGTAGACATCCCTCTGGTCTAAAATACCTTGCCATAAATATGAAGATAACAGCGGATAGAAATGTTGATGTATCCACCATAGAGTATGGGGCATTACACAACATGAGTGGGCCCTTCAATGCCTTTCCATGTGTGGAATGTTTACATCTGTCTTTGTTAAGCTTAGGGGCTCAGTTCGTCAGAACTTCACTTTTTGTGAGGGTCATGTGGTGCTCACGCAGGGCCAGTTTTTTAAAGCCTACATAATGCCACCCTGCATGGCTTGTCGTAACCCTGTAAATATGACACATAGAACCTTATTTAAAAACTGTGGGGCTGCACCCAATGCAGTGCCATGTTTCTTACGGCACTTAGTGCACCCCTAACACCTCCATGTGTGCGCCGTTTCTAAGATTTGATGCACCATGGTGGTAGTTAGGGGAACTAGCGTCAACATTTTTTATGCTATTCAGAGCTTTTCAGGATTAGCATCAATAATTTTGACAATAATCCTGCAAAATCTATTAAGTCCCATTGAAAACAATGGCATGCCTCCATTTAATACCTGTTCTGAGCAGGCTTTAAAAGTGTTGAAATATATGAAGCAAAGAAATCTTTTAGATTTCTTTGCACAATTTTTTCAGCCCGTCTAACGGGGAAACGCCTGCTTTGTATACATTAAGCCCGGCACAGGCATAATGTAGCACCAAGGGTTACAAGGTGGTGCAATGCATAAATTTGGCTTACCGATTTTGGCCACATTGGGCCACATTAGCGTAAAAAAAAAACGCTCATTTGGATCAAGGAGGTGCTAGTGACTCTTAAATCAACCCCGTAGTATTTCTGTCATTACTGTGGTGTGAACCCCCCCTCCTGTGTGAAGTAGTCATACACATTGGACAGACATTGCAATGTGAGCAACAACAGTAGATCTGTGCATCTGAAATGCACTTGTTAGGTTTCCTGTCCCCAGTGATGTTCATCTATAAATCCACTAGCACATACGATCACACACTAAGGCATTGTGGCCATTGGTTTTCGGTTAGAACATTGATCATGTGGGTCCTCAGGGATAGGAAACATATCCACCTTGACATTAGTCAGAGTGGGCTGCACATCCAACAATTATTATCTGCAGTTCTCTCCAAATCTTTATGCTACATGTGGATTTTTCAGTGTAAGGGATGCACATTGACATTGCAAAAAGCATTCAACATCACAGACTATCCAGCATTCAGGATGACACTCACTGATAACATCTGGATCCCTGAAGCTCTCCACCCCTCTGGCTGTGTAAGGCATGATACATTGCACTGTGATTGTAGGACACATACACTGTGGTCCATCAATCAATCAAAGCATTTGTAAAGCGCACTACGCACCCGTGAGGGTCTCAAGGTGCTGATGGGGGGCTGCTACTGATCGAACAGCCAAATCTTGAGGTGTCTCCTGAAGGTAAGTAGGTCCTGTGTCTGTCATAGGTAGGTGGGAAGAGTGTTCCATGTCTTGGCGGCGAGGTGGGAGAAAGATCTGCCACTGGCAGTCGTTCTGTGGATGCGTGGAACGGTGTCGAGGGCAAGGTCAGCGTAGTCAAATGTAGCACAGTACATATGATTAGAAATTGTCTAAGTAACCCATGTCTATGTAACCCTTGTGATTGTAACAAATGAAATGGCTCCTGTGACATGCCTTAATAATAAACATTGGTAAGACAGGCTGACATGTACACACATATGATGACCCAAAACCTACATCAGGTGGACACATTGCAGAACCAGTGAAAATAACTCACTACTGCAAAATGTCAGAAGGATAGCAGACTTTCATGGCTCTCTGCACCTACATAACTCACAGACCACAATCAGCAAGGTTTAGCAATACCCGTGCCTTAGTCTTTTCTTTACATGTACATGATTACACTATATACATCACACATTAGCCACTTTTGTTCCTTCATGTGATGGAGATTGTAGTGAATCCTAGTTTGTTTTAGAGGGATAACAGGAGTTAGCTTAGCCTTCAGCTTGCAGACACGTGCCCCCGTCACCTAGTGACTTTTAACCTACTTAGCTTGCTCTGTCTGAGCCCATTTAATTATTTAATTCTTCTAAGATGGCTGCCTTGTTTATAGTTAGGCCACTTGTTATGCTTTGCATTATCAGTGCCACCGCGTTAAGGTGTCAAGATCAAGTGACAAAGACAAACAAACAGTAGGTGTTCACACTTTGGGACTTTCCCTCTCTATACTTTCGAGGGAATTGTTTATATTAATTGTCGCCCCAAGCATGTCTATTATCTATTGTTTGGGAACACACCTGCGTCAGGGGTCCAAGTAGATCTGTATAAATACATCACACTTCAGACAGATAATCAGAGGGATTCTGACCAGAGGGCATCGCCACCATCGCTGTTATAGATGCTGCACGGCGTCTTGACGCTGACCCAGTCTTCGTGTCTCTGCAGAGTCTGAAATAGAGACCTCATTCCAAGGTAACGAGGGTTGGTGGCTCCTCTCATGGACATGGTATTGGCAGATTAGGTTTAACATACCCAGCCCTCCTTTAGGTAGGAGGTTAGGCCTATCATATTAGGGTACTAGGACATATTACATACCTCATGTCTTTTCATGCTATTGCAAGATGTTGGGGGTCTTTGTAATAATGACTCTTGTCTTTACAATTCTGTTTCTTGCACTGTTCATTATCCTAATCATTGCAGCCCATGCAACCATCGCAGATTGCAGTTGTGTTAAATACAACTATTTAAACTTTACTTCATCTTCGTTATTGCCTGTGTTTGGATGAGGCATGATATATCTGTGAGAAAGGGGTAATCTCCGTTTAACCACAACACTCCTTGATATGTCATACTTTCGAGTTCATGCGTAAAGGCTGCAAAAAATCAACTTACTGTTTGGGTTTTTGGTAAGGGGCTGCTAGTGAGCCGGAAGGGTTGGGACGACAGCTGTGACTTGTTGTAGGATAGGCATAGTCGCCTACAAACATAAGTACTGTCATCCTTAAACCAGCAGTCTTGCCTAGAGCAAGAGTCCAACTATGACAAGATCAGTATCTGTCAGTGCTGCATGGTTGTAGACATTGACCATACATGTTCTGTGCATCCCCAAATGTTAATGTTTTGAAACTGAACCCCAAATTGTATGCGATATGTTCAGATGTGCAAATCCTGTCAGACCTTGGGATAAAGTAACATACATCGGACCTCATTTACATGAGCCATGAACTGGACTGTAATTGATGAGAACAGCTCCAAAGAGAGCACGTACCTCAGGGCAGCGCAAGTTAGGATGTTCCCTGGGGGCAGCCATAAGTGTGCTGTGCACACTCTCTCAGTTAGGCACAGCACACCTGTTTACATGTTCACCATGGTGCAAACAGAGAAAGTGCTCACTAAGTATGAAAGGGCCACTGGTCACTGTGGGCTCATAACAGCCCAGTGTTTGAGTGGATCTTTGGCATGCTTCACCTTTGAAAAAATATTTTGTGGGGACATGTCATTTTTGCACTAAAACATATGTGAGCCACAGACACTATAAGCACAAACCATCGATAGGCAAATGAGACCCAAGAAAGAATCCACAAACTATGTGTACTTACCAACAATTCTACCAACTTTGATTCCGCTATAATCCAGGATGACATCCACCCAGTGATGTTTAAGTTGGTTGGTTGTCTGGTTTATGTCAAACAACCTCTGCGTGTGGTACCGGATCTTCTTCCACTTCAACTTGCGGGCTTCCATCATGTAGCCCTGGATGACCCTTCCACCCCTCCCTACCATGTTGGGCAGGTAGTGGGTGATCAGCCACAGGAACCCTCTAAACTCCTAGGCATTCATGATACAGGCCCTTCCCTTCCCTGGCATGTCCCTCCACAAAGACATTCTGAAGCAAAACAAACTCCATAAACCCAAAACTACCCACAACTACCCCTAACAATAATCATACCCCTAAAGGGGTACACCTGACGAAACACAGCACAAAACAACACAATATACAATTACAAGGGACAATGTACATGTTAGGGACACTACAGGGACAGCAGACAGTACTACAATCTCCAAAAACACCACTTCTGTCTCCAGCACAATCAAAACACGCCTTCTCACAAGCATAGACAAGTGGACTGTTACTAAAAGAGAAAATGAAAGTCACTTCACAGTTACTGGTGTGTAGCATAGCTGATCCATTGCATCACTTCCCCTGCTGATGCATTGATTTGTTTTAATGCTTCCAGCCAATGCATGGATTTAACACACGGCCTGATAAAGCACCATGTGGTAATTCAGGTGTGTCGGGTGGGATGTGTCATTTCCGGCTGATGCGATGGCTATATAAACACATAGGGGGTCATTACGACCCTGGCGGTTGGTGGAGAAGCGGCGGTCTTACCGCCAACAGGCTGTGGGTAAAAATTTTGGAATTATGCCATGGTCATCCGCCACTTCTCCGTTCCGACCGCCAGGGCGGAGACGACCGCTGGGCTGGAGACTTGGGTCTCCAGCCTGGCGACCGTCACTATACCGCCGGCGGTATCATGACCCGGCTGACCACCATGGATTTCATGGGGTTTGAAACCGCCATGAAATCCATGGCGGTAAGCACTATCAGTGCCAGGGAATTCATTCCCTGGCACTGATAGGGGTCTCCCCCACCTCCCACCCCGAGTTTTTCCCCTACACCCCCTACCACCCCTGCCACCCCAAAGGTGGCAGGACCCCCCTCCCCATCCCGACCCCCAACATTACCTTACACATACACACCCGACACGCACGCAGGCACCATCAACACACATACCCGCACACACATCAACTTACATGCCAACAACCACACACACAGTCATACGCACACACCCACATTCAGACATACACGCACACATCCATACAGACATACATACAGACATACACGCACTCATTTCCAAACACACAACACCCCCGCATGCATACACGCACTCACACACACCCTCTACATACACACACGCACACCCCCATGCACGCACACAACACACAACCCCCTTCCCCCTCCCTCATCCCCTAACGGACAATCAACTTACCTGGTCCGTTGATCCTCCGGGAGGGGATGGGATCCATGGGGGCTGCTCCGCCGGCACCACACCGTCAACAGAACACCGCCACGCTGAATCACAGGACGTGATTCGGTGGGCGGTGTTCTGTTCTGGCAAAAGACCGCCGAGGTCAAAATGACCCCCATAATAGGCTAATGTGTCTTTATTTTTGATGCAATGGTGCAAATGTGTGTGTTTTCTGTGTAGTGTGATGTGCAATGCATGTAAACATTTACAGGGATTGCTGTGTTGCCTGTGAATAGTTAAGGTGACCTGCTTACTGTCTTTGCATGTGTGTAATGTGTGTATTGACAGTGTACATATGTGAGAGTGTATGCATTACTGGGATAATACTATGCATAGGGCCCAAACCCTCTGTCAGTGCTACGGTACAACTTGCAAGAGGAGCCGAGTGTGCCAAATAAGTACTGCACCCAATTACATTGCTTGAGATAGCCCCAGGGATTCCACAAACTTGCACTGGCATGGGGTCAGCACACCATATATGCAGTCCTCTGCTTACCTGTACTGTGCAACACAGTGGAGATAGCAGGCTGTCAAGCAAGTTTGGGGTGGTTACAGTTTCCCTTGCAGGCAAGTTTCCAGATTGGCTGAACCCATCTGGAAGGGATTGTATGGATGGGGCCATATGTACCCAATCTCCCCCCCCCCAGGAGGCTCACATTCGGGTATGCACTACCAGTGCACCTCCGTAGATTGACTTGCCTTTGGCCCACATCTTACATACGGCGTACAGTCCAAATAAGAGTTACTGTCACATTAGCATGGGCCCACGCACCCATGCGCAAGACGGTGCACCCTCTGTCAATGTCACAGCCAGTATAACTGTCCCTATGGGACAACTGTGTCATGAATGTCGGCAAAAGTATGTGCAGCACTTTCAGGCATTTCCTGAGACCTTGGGGGACAACAAAGCGTGTGCAAAAGCCCACTGTTCACCTGCAGCACTTCTACCAAACTGCACCTGGTGTGCAGACTGTGGTACCTAAAGTGCCATTTTCAAATTGTCTAGCAGTGTAACGGTTCCCAGGAGAGTCAGATTTTCATAATTTGGGGGACACATGTTTCTCACTCATGCTGATGGTGCAATGCTACACCGCCATGCATGCCGTGGCGTGACCTCCAAAATATTGAGGACAGCAAGGCAGTGTACATCAGATCACTACTACACTCTGCATCAAGGAGGTATTGCTGATGCATAGTAGTGGGTATTCACATGCAACACCCATGTAGTTTAACAATGTTACAGGTAATGAGACTCACATGGACCTGGCACAGTCCCAAACTTGTTAGACATCCTCATGAGAACCTAAACAGGGATATATACATTTTTGTGACCATGGCTCATCTGTTTCCATGTGTCCTGCATTCTGTTGCTCACATAGGCCATGTAGGACTATTCCATGAATGCTTTATGTGCAGGAAAGTGTTGAGAGAACTTTAATTCAAGTTGGCAGCAGAGAGGGTATAGGTATGGGCCTTTTCTAGAGCCCCATGTTGGCATCCATAAGTTTATATGAGTCATCCTGATTATCCATGGGGGTTGTCCAGCAATAGTGTACCGACAAGGTCCCTGCAATACACCCATTACACAGAGTAGCACTAGGAAGTCTCTTGGAGTGCCTTCATTTACTCCATAACTATGATCCCAGGATGAGCTGCATGGCCAGACTTTGCATGGCCTCATGGATATTGTTGAGAGGCTTGTGCCACCATATGGGCCAAGAGTGGTGTGACACCAGTGTCACTGGCCTGTGGTATCTAAGCCTGTATTTGTAGAACTTGCTATACTAGGCTGTCTTGTGGTTGCAGTATACCCATTCAGCGATTGACTGACACTGTGTGTTTCAGCCACTCTAAGTGTAAGTAAGTGGCATGCAGGGGACAAACTGACTCTCTACATTTGCTATGTAAGTGTTTTGGCATTAACAACCCATGTTAATATGTGTATACCAACGGTTACCAGAGAGCCTTCAGAAACATACCATAACATGTAGTACTACACAAATAACAGCTGTATGGCCTGGTGTTTTGTAGGGTATATGTTGCACATTCACATTTCAGGGGCTCCCTGTCTTTAAACACAGGATTACTCTATAATGTTGCATCACAAGATGAGGTTGTCTAACCACAACTAGTCAGATGTATTCCAATCATAAATATGTTTGCCATTGACATCCATCACAATATACACCCATAATGTGTGATTACTTGAAGTTAGGTGATGGGTATGCATTCAGACACAATGTTCACCTGTGAATTTCTAGCCACATTCACAATATCTTGGGATGCATTAGTGTCTGGCACCCTCGGTGGATGAACCTTGCTTTTCGTAATTTCTGATGAACAATTGTCTCATACTCATATTCTTGGTGTTGTGTCTTCACATTTGCACTGTGCTCATGGGAGTAAAGTCATGGTTTGTATCCGAGTGCAACACGCCAACATAGTAGGCTACATCACTGCTTTTTCCATTGGCATCTTGGCCTAGTGGGGCAAATGTGGGCACATTGTTACTAGGTAGACACTCTTGCACTGGCAAAGTGTAGTATTTAGCACTTGTATGTGTGATATGAGATCTCCTAAAGGATATGATATGTGGTTGCAGATTTCTAAGTTGCATAGGTAGACTGTAGGGGTTGGACCTTGTTCCCATGCACATACTAGGTGGCTCACTTCACAGTCACCACACTATGAGTAAACACTACTATCCTCTACAAGTATGAGACCGTACAAATGGCTAGCTATACAAGAAACATACAAAGTAATAGTACACTATCTATGTTAGCACTTCATGTTCATTGTGGTTCCCAACGGAGTACTATTTGGTACAGGTTGTTGCCATGCACTCTATTTTGGATGTACCAGTTGTTGTTCAGCGCTGTTTGTCACACACAGCTACACACATTTCTGTGTGGCAATTAGTAGCAGATGTGACGTGAGTGTTCAGCTGTTTACTGTGACTATGAAGTTAACTTGCGTATACACTGGTATTGCAAATATATTTATTTTCATATATGTTCACCATTTCATTTGGCCATACGTTTGTGACATTGTGAGTCATTCACGCATTTGTGAAAAATATTTGACCTATATGGTCCCTCCGCTGTTTTGCTGCTACTTATGGTACATTTTGTTCTTGCTCCTCTTCTTCCTCATCCTCATCGCCTGGCACTTCCTGCTCCTTATTGGCATCGCCCATGGTACATTTGTCCGTGCACAAATATTATGCAACATGCAGCAGATGAGTATGATTTTGCATAACAATGGTGACGAGTATAGCAATTGTCCCTCAGACATATCCAGAGTACTGAAGTGGGACTCAAGGACTCTGAAAGTCTGTTCAACTGTGGACTGGGTCCTTCTCAGGGCATGATTAAAGCTCTGCTGGGCTTCCGTTTATGGGTGTTTATAAGGAGACATCACCCACAACTGCAGATTGTATCCTTGGCCAGCTGCAAAGAAAGGAGGGGTAAAATTAGTAAATAGTCATGAGAGGTGATGGCCCCTCATTCATATACATCTGTTATGTACCCTGATTGACTAATACACTTTGCTAACAGATATGCTATGACATTGTTTGGCATACATAGAAGTTTTATTTAGATTTGACTGACACTGTACTACACATACAGGTTTACTGTCCTCTGTGATACACTTACTATTTGTCCTATTTGTCCTGAGTGCCAATGCCATGAAGCTGGGGATTTGTCACCAATAGGGAGATCCAATTATCCACTGAGGAGACAAATTCTCACACTCATCTATTGTCTCTGTTTATGTCCAATATTGACATTTCTGGACTGATACATGCCAGAATTATCTACCTGTAACTGGGACTGGTAATGTTGCATACTTCATTCACACATATTTGCCAGTGAGAGCATGATGAACTGTTGTTCAATAGCTACTGCCATGGGGAGGGTAGTAAGTGAAAGTCAATATGAGGCATGTGAGGCATGATAGTGTGCACATGGCAGTGAACTATCTCCACTATGTTGGCTGTACAGTGCATCCGGTACACTAACCACACTACGTTGCTACACTGCTTGGGGACAGTGTAGGACATATTTTCCATATGATTCAGTGCTCCAAGTTTGCTGCCTGCACTGTCAGACGATGTGCAGCATTACTCCACAACAAGCATAATATTGCCAAGGTGACTGTGTTGGTGCCTGTTCAGTGATATGTACTTAGTGCATGAGGATATACCTTGCTGCACAGTCTGGAGCTTTGGAGGACTGATAGAGTGGTTTGTGTGCCGCAAAATGGTGAGCACATTGGCTGGAATGTGTGTATATGATGGCTAATGTAATTCTGCATGACACACATGATTCTAAGAGGTAACAATAGGACTGTATTTCGTAGTTTCAAAGGTCTGAGATACATGACATTCCTCATGACCACTGGAGTTACCTGTGGACACACAGACAACAGAAAGGAAGTCCTTTCTTTCAACAGTGATGTGTTCACACCATTTCACATAGTGCAGCCTTAGTGTGGATCTTTCTAACATTTGGATGCACACATAAGGCCTCATTTACCAGTTGTTGTTACAGGGCAGCATAGGATGTCACTTGGCTGTGCTGCCCAACATACAAAGGTAAGGGCTGGAATGTGCCATGTTAGTGACATACAACACATCCACGTTCCACCACCATATACTCCATCACATATTGGTGATTATCGTCAACATATACACCCTTGTACAATGGACCACTTGTGTCAGTGTTGTGCTCTCATATAATTTTTGCTTTATCGGACCGATTCCTGCACCAAAAACTAACTAGCTATGCCATTTCCTCATTCTATGTGTCCTTCAGAATGCAGCACAGAACATACTGGTAATGCCAAGGAGGAATGTTGTTATTTCTCTTCATTAGACCTCTCCTTGGGAGGCACACTAATCTGAAAACAGCTCCAGGATCATAAGTCATTGGATCTGTGAAAATGTGTAAGATCATCATTGTTGCATAGGCAAGCCCATCGCAAGGCCCATGGAACACATCCTTGACATAGGGTGAGGCAACACTGCACTCTGTTCTGGCCTGCCTTACTCCATATCTATGATACCACGAAAGAGCATGCAGGCTGACTTTGCATTGGCTCATAGGTATGAGTTAGGGACCTGTTCCACCAGAGCATAATAGACATTGATGCTCCACAGTGCTGTCCGCTTGTACACGCGGCCCACAGTGGCATAGGCAGTCCCAACATGTATGACTTGTTGGGTTGTGTGGCACATATGCCATGTAGTATGGTGCAACTATGCAGGCCCACACCTGCTACGTATGCACCGTTTCAGTCATCAAACACAGAAATTGCTATTTTGTTATATAATATTTACTCTTCCTAGGTCAGTCATGTACTTAAGATGTACTTACCTGCCAGTAGGCCATTCCCATATCTCCTATTCTAGAATGGCTCATTTATGATGAAATTACAGACGATGAAGGAATCATGAGCACTCCCTGGGTAGTTTGCAAGGACATTGATGAAGAGGCCCTGATGGTCCACGATTGCCTTCATGTTCTTGGAATGCGTAAGCTTCCAATTGTGCTACAGGTGGACTGTAGCTGCAGGAGGCACCAGTTGCACATGGGTAAAGTCCATTGCCACCAACACATGTGGAAATCCTGCAATGACATAATAGCCTTGCTTGTTTTCATATTTCTGCAGTGTGTTGGGAACATGAGGTACAGGGATGTAAGGCTTATGATGGCATCCAGGACAGAGAGGAGGATTGAGCCAGCATGTGTAGTACAGTCAGTGGCTTGATCTGCAAAGGGATGTTGGTGCACTGTTGCAATGTTGTCTGCAGCCTTGGTGCTATCTGATGCAGGAACTGGACAATGTACTCCCTCTTGCGTCTGTAATAGTCAGTGACCTCCTGCTTCTTGAGGCCAATGAGGGTAATCCACTGCCGGTATGTCCACTCCCTTTTCTGGCATTGCTTCCAGGGTGCAAGTGGTAGTGGTGATGGTGGTGCTCTTCTTTGAGCTCCAAGATGCAGTGGGAGTAGGCCCATGGTGTCTTAGAGCTTGCCAGAGTGATCTGGGTATGTCATCCTTATGTATCAGAGCAAATGCATCAATTTTACATCTGGTCTGATGATGCTTTAATTTTATGACACTATTGAGACTCTGCATGTCTTTTGCCAAATAAGCGTAATTTTTCCATTGCCTTGTAGACACTGCTGCATCAGATCTTCATGTTTTTTTTTAGAGGGAACACCTACCTTGCATATCATTGATGTTATCTGACACAGACAGATCTGGCGCAAGAACGAATCAACACACTGGAGAGAAAAGTGACACTAGAGCCCTCTAGCATCACTTTGTACATATGGAGCACTAAATGCGCCACCACTGTAAAAAAAAAGATGCAGCGGTGGCGCAAACATTTTGTAAATAGGCACAACGTTTCTAACATATTGCTTGCACTGTCTCACATTACATTTAGAGCTGAGATGCGTTCCATTTGTTAAGCATGGGTGCTCCCATTTATCCATCCATGGATATTACCCAATTACAGATTTACCAAAGTTTGTAAACCTGGCATTGTGTCAAATCGATATGTCTCCCAGATGGTGGTAAAAGAAGAACAAAAATCGTGTTTTCTCCTTGTTATTTCCTTTTCTCTGTGTTATTCATTCTGCATCCGGCGCAGAAAAAAGAAATGCCTCTTTGGGCAAACATCTTGTTTTTAACTTATTTTTAATTCTTTGTTTATTTTGGACAAATTGGTAAAAAGATTGTGATTTAGGATAGTACTATGCATAGCATACCATAATGATACATTAATGGACCAACAAAAGTTTTAAAGATGTGGATGACATTTTTAATATGTTATTAACGATACTGTTTAGATATAAGAATAAATAAATATTTTTATAAGAATATAGTGCAATATAGTTGCTTTGTTTATATGTTGTCATATTGGCATTTAGTTTTTGTCTATCACCATAGGAAAATGAGATTGTTCTTGTGCTGGCGAATAGCATGTTGTTGCTGTGAATCCAGAATCCAGGGTTACAAGTGAAGGGTTTTGCTATATACACATATATATATATATATATATATGTATATATATATATATATATATATATATATGTATATATATATATATATATATATATATATATATATATATATATATATATATATATACACAACAAGGGAATCTTGTTTGTCTTTCTAGTTATACACTACTGTGTCCCTTGCTGGTTTTCAAGGATTACTTTCCTCTGGTTGAGGTCAAATTTTTACAAAGTCATCGAGTCCATTTAAAAAACACTGCTTGTTTCAAACAAATCCCAAGTAAACTGTGCTCAAATCTTTTGTGAGGTTTCATTCTTTCATTCTTGTTACGAATATAACAAGCATTAGCAATCCAAATCATTTTGTCTGTTGTTAGTGGTAAGTTCAATGCAAAGCTTCACCTCACAAAAAAGTACAGCATAGACAGCAATTGCACAACCTTCTTTATCACAAGGAATAAGCAAAAGACAAGTTGCAGAAGGAGGAGGGACATCACAGGGTTCTCAAACACATATAGTACAGGTGCAGTATAGGTACATAACACAAGAAAGGAGGAGTGAGAGGAGTTAAAGGGCTGTTGCACAGTCTCCGTGAATGGACAAAAGCATGCAAGAAGTGCAACAGTCCTGTAAGAAACAGCCAAGACTTCTATGAAATTACCATACATTCACATACTCACATACGATGATGAACCATCACCTGCCTTGTATGGTATGCTTCATCTTTGAGTTCCGCACCAATTTCTGTCATTCATCTGATACCTTGCCTATTTTCCTTTCTCAATTACCTCAAGCTCATCACACACTTTTCTTCTTGACAGTCAATTCAGTATTGAATGCTATATATTGCTGTTAGAAATGGGGTCTTTGGCTAGCAGTCAGGTTACCCCCATCCAAGCAAGGACTCTAATTATAGTCAGGGCAAAGGCTTAAACACACCTGGTTAACCCCTGCTCACCCTCTTGGTAGCTTGGCACGAGCAGAAAGGGTTAACCGAGAGACAACGTGTAAAGTATTTGTACCAACACACACAGTAATACAGTGAAAACACTACAAAACGACTCAACACCAGGCTAGAAAAAAAGCCAATATTTATCTGAACAAAACAAGACCAAAATGACAAAAATCCAACATCCACAAGTCAAGGTATGAATTTTTTAAGATTAGGTGATATCAAGACACCGTGACTGAGTTTTTCCCAACAATCCGATGCCAATGGCGCCGGTCACGGAGTCACACAGGCACCCAGGTACAGTACCTTGCGAATATGAGGAAACCAGCCAGTGCATGGAGTCGGGCATCGCCGTGTCGCTGGATCCGAGGCGGCGTCAGTTCTGGTGCTGCAGAGCAAAGGAGCAGAGGCAACACATAGAGGCGTTGGGTCCGTACTGCAAAGCGGTGGAGGTGATGTGGTGTTGATGCGAAACGTTTGACACGCACACTTCCGCCGAAGGCGATGTCTGGCAGTCATGACGTGGTGTGGAAACTTCCCCAGAGCCGCTGCGTTCAGCTAGGCTGCAGCGGCATTGGGCCTGCAAGGTTGTCACCTTCCAGCGAGGACCACAGCTTTGGTTGCGGGCGACATCACGGGATTCCGCAGCGGAGTTGGTCTGGAGTCATCCGAAGTCTGTTTTCCTGGATTTTCTTGGTTTTCCACCAGCTTCTCCTTTCAAGGGCCCTGGGACTGGATTAGGCACCACTTGGCAGGGCTGGAGCAGGGAGTCCAGGTACTGGCAGAGGAAGTCTTTGATGGCCCTGAGACTTCAAAACACAGGGCAAGTTCAGTCCAAGTCCTTGGAGATTCTTCTCAAGCAGAAATATATCAGAAAGTCCAGTCTTTGTCCCCTTTCACAGGTAGAAGCAGCAACAGCAAGATAGCCCAACAAAGCACAGTCACAGACAGGGGAAGCACTTTTCCTCAGCTCTTCAGCTCTTCTCTTTGGCAGAGGTTCCTCTTCAGCCCAGCAGAAGTGATCTAAAGTCTGGGGTTTGGGTCCACTACATATACCCCTTTCTGCCTTTAAAATTGCCCAACTTCAAAGAAAAGTCTCTGTTGTTTATAGGATCCTGCCTTGCCCAGGCCAGGCCTCAGACACACATCAGGGGGGTGGAGACTGCATTGTGTGAGGCAGGCACAGCCCATTCAGGTGTAAGTGACAAGTCCTCCCTCCACTCTAGCCAAATGGCTCATCAGGATGTGCAGGCTACACCCCAGCTTCCTTTGTGTCACTGTCCAGAGGGAATTCACAATAGCCCAACTGTCAGTCTGACCCAAACGTGGAATACACAAGCAGGCAGAGGCACAGAATGGCTTAAGCAAGAAAATGCTCACTTTCTAAAAGTGGCATTTTCAAACTGACAATCTAAAAACCAATTTTACCAAAAGATGTATTTTTAAATTGTGAGTTCAGGGACACCAAACTCCATATTTCGATCTGCTCTCAAAGGGAATCTTCACTTTAAGAATATATAAAGGCAGCCCACAAGTTAACCTATGAGAGGATAGGCCTTGCACAGTGAAAACCGAAATTGACAGTATTTCACTGTTGGGACATGTAAAACACACCAGTACATTTCTCACCTTTAACATACACTGCACCCTGCCCATGGGGCTACCAAGGGCCTACCTTAGATGTCCCTTACATGTTTAAAAAGGGAAAGTTTAGGCCTGGCAAGTGGGTACACTTGCCAAGTCGAATTAGCAGTTTAAAACTGCACATACAGACACTGCTGTGGCAGGTCTGAGACATGTTTACAGGGCTACTAATGTGGGTGGCATAACCAGTGCTGCAGGTCCACTAGTAGCATTTGATTTACAGACCTGGGCACCACTAATGGACTTTACTAGGGACTTACTAGTAAATCAAATATGCCAGTCATGGAAAAGCCAATTACACATATAATTTACACAGGAACACTTGTATTTTAGCACTGGTCAGCAGTGATAAAGTGCCCAGAGTACCAAAAACAGCAAAAAAAGAGTCCAGCACATAATCAAAACATGAGAAGCAGAGGCAACAAAGACAGGGGAGACCACGCCAAGGATGCCAGATCTAACAATTGCTTTCTCACATATGTTCTAGTTTCACCTTCTCCTCAATCCTTTCTTTTAAATAACCTCTTTTCTGTCCCACACACTGCAACTACCATTACATTTTGATTCACACTAACGCACAGCCTCACCTGTCTATGAAATGCTTCTCTCACAGACACAAACAATCATTCCATTACCCCTTTCAAATATAAACATTCTATTCCCTCTTTCAAATCCTTCTTTCCCTAACAAACCCCACTTTTATTCAGGGGCGGCTCCTCTATAAGGGTGGAGGAGCGTCGCACACCCACCAGCAGCGGCAGCTGCAAACCTTTTCCCCCAAAACGCTAATAAACTTTGTTTATTATTATTTTTGGGGAAAAGGCGGGCCACGGGGTGACGAGCAATGAGGGGGGAGTGCTTGAAGGTCCCTAATAAAGTGTACTACATGTGCTCAGTGCCTGTAAATTGAATGCTACTAGTGGGTGTGTAGCACTGATTGTGCCACCCACACAAGTAGTCACTTAACCATGTCTCAGGCCTGCCATTGCAAGGCCTATGTGTGCAGTTTCACTGCTATTTTGACTTGCCATTTAAAAGTACTTACCAAGCCCTAAACTCCCATTTCCAACATGTGAGTCACCCCTAAGGTAGGCCCCAGGTAACCCCTAGGGCAGGGTGTCATGTTGTTAAAAGGCAGGACATGTGCATGTGTGGTTTACATGCCCCCGTAGTGGAAAACTCCTAAATTGGTTTTCCACTACTGTAAGTCCTGCCCCTTTCGTAGGATACCATTAGGGTTACCCTCATATACTGTTCGAGAGGTAGATTCTGATCTTAAAGGGGTAACCAAGTCATATGTAGTATGGCCAGAATGATAATACAAGACCTTCTTATTGGTGAGGGTGGATTATATATACTATTTTAAAAATGCCACTTTTAGAAAGTGAGCATTTCTCTGCACTTAAAATCAATCTATGCCTTGAAGCCTGTCTCCAATCCATGTCTGGACTGGGCTGGTTGACAGCTACCTTGTTCATTTCACCCAGACAACCACAGACACAAGATACTCAATCACACCTGCACTCATCTGGATACTGAATGGGTCTTCCTGGGCTGGGAGGGTATAGGGCCTGCACATTTCAAAGACTTGTGGCCTGCCCTCACACAATGGACTGCCAAACCACCTACTGGGACCCTGGCGCACAGACCAGTACTGAAAGGGGACCTTGTGGACTTCATAACCACTCTTTGAAGTCTCCCCCACTTCAAAGGCATTTTCGGGTATATAAACTAGGTCTCTGACCACACCAAATCGGACATTTCTGGACCTGAACCTGAAACCTGTCAAGAGGAACGGCCTGGGTGCCTAAAGGACTCATCTGGACTGCTTTTTTTTACTGCCCTGCTGTTGCTCTGCTGCCCTCTGACTTTGCTCTGACTTTGCTGGGAAGTGCTCTCCAAGCACTTGGATTGAGCTTTCCTCCTGTTTTCTGAAGTCTCAAGGCCAAAAACACTTCATCTCTTCAAGGAACTCCTTGTGCTTGTCGGTTTGGACGTAACAAGGTCGCCAGCCAAACCTACATGCGCACTTCAAACTGAAGTGGCCACTCCTCACTGCTGCCAGACATTGGCAGCAGTGAAGTAGTGCCCTCACCCTGCCCTCCCACTCTGTTTGCAGGCAGAAAGTGTAAAAAATAAAATGATAATAAAATCATTTTATTAGCATTTAATTTTTTATGCTTTTTGCACAGCAGTGCAGGGGGTGGTGACGCGCCTCTGCTCCTACAGAGGAGCCGTCGTTGCATAACTCATCTTGAAATCCACATCAGAAACCAGCCACAAAGAAGTGTTCTGGATTCTGCATCCCGTCTCAATTCAGGCCATTTGGATGCGTGTGAGGGAGTCGAGGCATCCAGTTGTGCGCATGGCCGGGTGCTTCCTTGCTGCACATGAGCCTTTAGAATTCCCTTTGTGCATGTATCTCCAGGGAAATCAATTGAGAGCCTGTGTAATTAGTCATTGTGCTGACTCAGCAGCCATCTTAGATCTGCAGTAAAATCGCATTAGGAACTGGGTGATTTAGAAGGTCACATTGACGTCCCAATGCTGTAGCCATTTTAGGAATCAGTCAGGACACCTTTTGGTAATGTCCTAATTACGTACCAGTAATCACCATTGCTGTTAGTCCTACTCATCTTTGACCCTGTCCATACACAATAATTTATGGTCCATCCCAAGAAAGGAAACAAAACAGGAAACGCTTACTAGACTCCCCTTCCTCCAATCAGGCACATAAACACATACCTCACTGGAGCACTTCCTGACATGCCAAGCCATACAAAGGCCTGATACCAGGGGGGTAGGTGAGAAGTAGGACTGGGTTGAGGACGAGAAGGATTAAGAGTAATGAGGATTACCGGTAAGAAATCAGGGCAGTACCTTTATGCCCCTAGTTGTCAACCCAGTCCTTACACAATGAGGCATACCAAAACAAAACACCAAGGAAAGGCCTTTGTGGATGCCATACATAACACTAGAAAAAAGCACACAACACAGCTAATGTAGTGACTGAAAGAAACCAAAAACAACAAGCATGTCAGACTGTGGCAGTCCCATCCACTGCCTGCAAGACACCTTGTTCAAAATTCATTTGTGTTGGCTGGGCACGGTTCAGGCAATAGTGAGTTTAATAAACATGGATTCAGAAGCCCAGGTCTCCACAAATACATTTCTTCCAAGGGGACACTCTTAAAAGCGGCCCAAGAGGCAGAGAGACCCCTAGTGGAATGTGCCTCAACAGTCACCAAGCAAAGCAAACCAGCACCCTGGTAAGCCAAGGAAACAGTGTCCTTAATCCAGTGACTGAGGGTCAACTTGGAGGCCACATGCCCAATGGTCTTCAAGACCAAAAGTTACAAAAAGGTTGTCAGATGTCCTAAAAGGGGCATTTCTGTTAACATAGACAGACAAGGCAGGCTTAACATCTAATGTGTGCAGCAAGTGCTCTTCAGAAGAAGAAGAAGGACAGAGACCTGGCAAAATAAGTTCTTGTGAAGAATGAAAATGGGACGCAATCTTAGGAAGAAAACCAGGATTAAGGATCAGGACTTCGGCATCCTGCAAGAACCACAGAAACAGAAAGGAACAATGCAGAGCAGTCAATTCACGTAACGTCAAGCAGAAGAAACAGCCACCAGAAAGGTGAATTTGAAAGAAAGAAATTTTAGATCCATCGAGGACACAGGCTCAAAACGTGCAGACTGAAGAGGATGAAGAACCAAGGAAAGATCCCTCGAAGGAACAAAAGATTACACCAAAGGTGTAGAGAGAAAGAAACTGCGAACCAACCTGGACACCAAAGTGGCAACACTCATGGACAAAAAGACGGGGCCGTGAAATGCCCGGATAGCAGTCCATTGACCCTTCAGGGTGGAAAGTGCATAACCCTTGTCAAACTCATTCCTAAAAAAAATTGTAGGATAGCAGAAATAGGAGAGGCAACAGAAGAAAGATCGTGAAGGGAACACCATGAATTAAAATTAGCTCAATGCTTAGAATAAGAGGAGAGTGTGGACTTTCTATGTGAACCTTGCACCACAGTAATAACATGATCAGGCAAACCAAGCCTCAGCAAAGCCCTCTGTTCAACAGTCAGACTGCAAGTGTTAAGGAACCTAGCAGAAGGGGTTGAATGAAAGGAAAAGAAGGGGATGCCTGAAATAACGATGCATCCATTCCCCAGACCCCAGGAACAGAACAGGGGCGGAAGTGAGGTAATCCTTGAAGAAAAATAATCCAGTCGAGGACATCCGAACCTCCTGCAAATCAACCAAACCACCAGAGGACATAGTCTCAAGTCTAGGGATGTGGTAAACTTCCCACTCAGGGAGTCTGCCATCACATTGTCCACACCCCTGGTATAGTGAGCACAGATTGATTGAAGATGACACTCTGTCCAGTGTGCAATCCAGCAAGCCACCAAATTGAACGAGTCACTGTGAGTGCTGCCCTGATGACTGATGTAGGCAACAGTTACTGTCTTGTCCGAGTGAACCAACACATTGCACCCCAACAGAGGAATTCGGAAATGGTGCAGGGCTCTATCTAATGCTAACAACTCCCTCCAATTGAATGAGCGTCTTGCCTCCACTGGAAGCCACTAACCCTGAACCAACTGGCGACCCAACATAGCAACCCATCCCAGTACGCTCACATCTGTCACCAGCACCACTGGAGGAGAAGGATGCAGCAACAATCCCCTGTTGAAATTGGATGAGTCCAACAACCATTGCAACCATTGCAGACTGGAGATCATTCACGGTGATACAGGGATCTTCTGAGACTTGTCCTGAATCTGGAACCACACAAACTTGTGTATGTGCCACAGCAAAGGTCTCAGATGTAGATGGGCCCAGTGGACTGGGAAAAAAGTAGCCACCATATGACCTTGTACAGCCATTGTACAAGTGGTACAGACTTCACAGCCTACAATGACTGCAACAGACTGCAGCCACATGATCCTGGTCTGAGGGAGGAACACCCTCTCCTGAATTGTGTCAAACTCTAGCTTCCTTGTGTCTGGATGGAAGTTGCATTTTAGAAAATTCAGGAAAAAACCATGACTTTCTAGCATATGAATGGTCTGAGCTAGATGCTGCTGCAGCACAGGATATGATGGAGCGTGAGGGAGGCAGTCGTTCAGGTAGGGGAATACGGAAATCCCCTGGAGATGGAGATGAGCCACCAAGGGAGCACCACCTTCATAAACACTAAGGGAGAGAAGCGACGACCAAAGTGGCAGGACGCACAACTGCCAGAGATGACCCATCACAGCAAACCACAGAAACTGTTGAGTATCCAAGGCTACCGGGACAGGAAGGTATGTCTTCCTGAAGATATTATGTAGCTATGACATAACCCCTCTGAACTAACTGAATGAGGTTACAAGGTTTCCATTTTGAAGGAATCTTCCAGAAAAACGTGTTCAGGGACTTCAGATTGATCACATTCTGGAAACCCCTGTCACTTTCGGGACCAGAAATACAATGGAATACCCTCCTGACCCCCTCTGGACAGATGACATCAGAACAATGGCCTTTTTCTCGAGAAGTGACTGGATCCCTCTCCTCAAAGCTTAGAGTGTCTCCAGATCTTGCAGGACACAGGTCACAGGTCACAACACTTCCTGATGGAGAAGGAGAGGCCGGGAACTTCATTTGGTAACCCATGTCCAGAATGTGAAGCACCCATTTGTCAGATGTCGTGAGACCACAGTTGCCCCAAAGCAGCCAGAGTCTCCCATCAACCACAAGAGGATCTCCAGGGTGGGTGCTTTCGGCATAGTCAGGATCTCTGAAAGTCAGTGCCATGGTTGGTGCATGGCCACTGAAATCCTTTGGCTGGAAACATCTGTTTCTCTGAAGAGGACACCTACCTGCGCGGAGGCTGAAGAAAAGACATTGAAGGTCTAGCATGTTGATGTTTCCGAAAGGATAAAGAATGCTTCCTTTCCTTGAAAACACAATTTAACTTCTCCTCCAGATCACAACTAAACAGGAGGGGCCCAAAAAAAGGGCCCAAAAAAAGTGCAAATGCAATGCCATTGAGTGCTGTGCAGCATTCGTATTCCAACCCTTCAGGCACAAATTCCTCCAGGCAGCAATGGAGGCACCACAGGACTGAGTGAACGCCCTAACAGAGACAAAAGCAATGTCCAACAAAAACTCACACTGTCTCTCCATAGACTCCAAGAGGTCAGGACACTGGCCACCTTCCTGCATAGTTGAAAACTGTCTTAAAGTCAGATAATGAAGACTGTGCTACATAGGCCCCAAAAACACCAGCATGCAAAGCCAGATGTGCTACGGAAAAAGCCTTCTTCACAGAAGAATCCACCTTCTTATCCGCCACATCTTTCAGCCCACCACGCTTGCAAAAATTGAATATATGTGAACGTTCTCAGGCAACTTATCCTCCATCTCCTCCAAAAGATAAAGCTTGACCATAAAGCGGGACAAGGCAATACATTCAGGAACTTTCCACTCATTTAGCAACAAACTGATGAATGGGTAGGGCCACACTAGGTAGTTTCTTGATCTGAGGCAACACAGTCTCCCTGGAAATACGGTGACCACAGGAATCCCATATTGACATGAATATGGGCTAATAATTCAGGCAGCAGATCCTTCGAAATACACTTCCCCCTATGGTCAACAATCTGCAAAGATCCATCAGAGGGAGAGGAGCTGGAAATATCCAAGTAGAGACTTTGTTCCCTTGAAAGATGCAAGGCCTTCTTCTATTTCTTCAGTGAAGGTCTCCACAATAAGTTGTTTCAGTTTATCATCCTTTCTCAACCATGTCTTTTTGGGAGGAGGGGGAGAAGGCGACATCACCAGAGTAGATGACAAAGAAGCTGTGGAACTAGATGAGCAATGCCTCTGTTTTGCAGCATGTTTATCCATAGTCACTGAATATGACAAGCTCTCACCAGAGCACTCTGAGTCAGGAATACCAAGGAGGGGGCATGGTCTGGCCACGTACAGCGATGGCCGCCTAGGTGCTGGGCTCCGCTAGGTGGCGGGCCACGGACCGGGGGCTGCGGCGCTGGGGGCGCACGGTAAACCCCCCAACCAGCGCTGAAGTAGGCGCCGAGGACTGGCACCGCGCAGAAGACGGGGGATGCGCCCTCTCCCCTGATCGCAGGAGAAGCGCGAACAACGTCATTGAAGCCTGCGGCAAGATTTGAAGCCGCGGCCTCAAGTAGCTGGGGACTCGGGAGACACGCTGATCCAGAGGCGCGCCTCCCTTTGAAGTGACCGCCGGGGACGATGATCCTCTCAGAGCCTCCCCGCCCACCCTCGCTGCTCTCCCCCACCTCCCCTCGCTCGGAGCTTGGGGAGTGCTGGTGGGGGTCGGCAGCCCGCGAGGAGCGGCGGAAGAACCGGGGACCCCTTCCCCCCACCTGATCCAGGCATCAGGACCTCTGAAGCCTCCCCCTCCATGGAGACCACAAGTGAGTTGCTGTCCCCAGGTGGGATGAGACATCGCTGGAGCCCACGCTGGCCCCACCTTGCCACACACCAACCTCTGCGTCCTCCCAGCAACGAGGCCTGACAGGGACAACCGTGGCCTGGAGTATCTGGGAGACCCCATCCAGGAGGCGTGCCTCCCTCATTCTCTCTAGTTGGACCTTTGGGTAGACTCTGGGGGCTGTGGGGCCGGAGAGTCGCTTTACTCACCCTTGCCTCTCTCCCCTCCCTCGCTTGGACCTTGGACCCTGGTGGGTTTCTGCCCTGGAGGACGCGATGGCACAGACTGGGTCCCAAGAGACAAAACGGAAACGGCCGCCCTCGTCCAATCATAGTCTGTTTGCTGCACCACACGCAGGCTCGCCAACTGTTACAAGCTGCCAGAACGCAAGGTCCGTTCAGATCGGACACCCTGGAAATCCGATTCTCAGCTGATTTCTCCAAAGAGACTGCCGAACGAAGGAAAGCCTTCCTATCCCTTTGCACCCGCCTCTGTCACCTAGACATGAAATTTGGCCTGTTTGAGCCAGCCAAGATGTGGATCACCAAGAACGGAGAATCACTGAACTTCTACGACCTGGAGGATCTAAGAGCATTCTTAGATGGCCTGCATGACCAGTCCCAAAACATCGAAATGACTGCCCATAATCCCCTGGACATACGGCACCTACACTCAGGAGTCGGCCACCCGGTAACAGCATTCGAACCTGAAGGAAGATTCAGCGCTGATCCCCAAGTTAGGGGAAGAGACCTAGACAGACTCACAAATACCTACGACGATAGGGGCCAAGTGATCCAGGCGGTGGCGATGCATACACAGACACCGTACAGAGACAAATCCCGTTCCCCTTTGAAGCTCACAGTGGCCCCCACTTGAGGGAAAAAAAACACTGGGCCCCTGGGAGCGCTCACAGCTGTTGACCATGGGCTGCCCGGATACGCCAAAGGGACTTGGCGGCGAAGAGGACGAACCGGAGTGATGAGTACCTGACTTTGTGATCTAACAGACGCACCATTATGGGGAGGTACTGCTCCTGACTGCCTTTGTTTGTTTTTGCTTGTCCCTGTCTGTTGTTATTACGCATGCTCATACTTTTTTCGTTCTTATATTTCTCTTTCTCAAATCTGAGCACTAAGTCTGCCTTCAGCAGTTTCGTCCCTGCTCCAGCTATTTGTCTACCTGTTTAAAAAAAAACACCAGCATTTCTTCCCAGTTCCCACCTGTTACTGATTAGTTTTATCTTTGATCGTTTTCATGATTGTCGTTACTTGCCCACTATCGGCGGTAATGTATAGATACAGCTGGCTAATGCATGGCAGAGATGCAACACCTACCTTTCTCCCCCCCGTTGTGTTTCATTCACCCCTCCTAACCCTTCCTGCACTTCCCCCTCACCCCCCCACCCCTCCCCTTTCTGGACTTAGGAAAAATAGAAAAACCACGATACACTGAAACTATTACCGTGCTCCCCTAGGCACGACCTAGGCACTGACCCAATTGTTCAACATCCTTGCAGGTCCATACACCCCTCCCCCTTTTCCCCCTGTCCTTCATTCTCCCCCCCCCCCCATTTTCGTGCGGTACAGCGCCACCCGATTTCAGATCCCTAGACCTTTGAACATGGGTCGCCACAAGAGCCACGTATAATCTGAAAACAGTCCCCTCCCCCATAGCCTCCCAAATACCTCTTAAGTCACCCAGACTTGCACGCAAATGGGAGATTCAGATCACGGGGGCTCGGGCGCAGCGTGACCGTCGCCTCCCTCAGCCTGGCGCCCGCTGGTCGGGCACCAGGAGCTCAACTGGCCTGGGTTCAAGACCCGCAGGTTACAGTTCGTGAACGCCGGGACCTTTGTCCCGATTTTCTTTTTTTTTCCTCCCTTCTCTCTTTCAGTCTTGTCCATTTGCTCCTCCCCCCGCATACCTACCCCCCTCTCTTTTCCCTCTCCTCCTCTTCCACTTGCCTACCTCCACTTCCACCCCTTTTTCCCCACCCTCCTTTCCCTCTTTTAGAGTTCGGGCTAAGTTCCTATTTCTCTCCCCCCCTCTTGTCCCTCATGCCCCTCCCCTTCCCCCTTTCTTGTCGTTTAACCCCATCCCAGGCACTCCTACACCTAGGCAGGTGCCCATAAGGCACAGAGATGTCTAATCCGAACTTAGCACCAACAGTGCCTATGCGGATCATATCATGGAATGTAAACGGCCTTACCCATTCCATAAAAAAAAAAAAATCCTATCCTATCTCAACTCTAAACGCGCCGATATCGCCCTATTGCAAGAGTCGCTCTTAGACAAATCCGAATCCAATAAATTACGTCGGGATTGGATGGGCACTGCCCTGTTTAGCTGCAACCCAACCTTACCCAATACGGAAACCACCCCAAGGAAATGCGGAGTGGCGCTACTGCTCCGGAAAACCCTGCCCCACACAGTTATCAAATCATGGACGGACCCCAAGGGCCGCTATGTATTCGCTAAACTAAGGATAGGCGGTACGTCTATGCCTACACTATGGGGGTCATTCCGACCCTGCCGGCCAGCGGTACGTTGGCGTTAACACCGCCAACAGGCTGGCGGTGTTCCGCCAGCAATTATGACCGTGGCGGAAAAGCCACGGTCATACCCCGCCCTCCAGGCGGAAGCCTGGCGGGCATAATCCCCAGGGCAGTGGTGCAAGCACCGCTGCCCTGGGGATTATGAGTCCCCAACCGCCAGCCTGTCCGTGGCAGTAGACACCGCCATGGAAAGGCTGGCGGTAAGGGGATGCACGGGGTGCCTGGGGGCCCCTGCACTGCCCATGCACTTGGCATGGGCAGTGCAGGGGCCCCCAGGCGTAGCCCCGTCGCGCATTTCACTGCCCAGTTTTCAGGCAGTGAAATGCGCGACGGGTGCTACTGCACCCACTGCACATCAACATTGCCGCCGGCTCTATTACGAGCCGGCGGCAATGTTGATGTGCCATTTCCGCTGGGCCAACGGACGGTAACGCTGTTACCGTCCGCTGGCCCAGCGGAAATGTCGGAATAGGGAGGCATGAATACCGCCGGCAATGGCGGTATTCTGTCTCCCCCGGCCTTGGCGGTCTGGAAAAAAGACCGCTGAGGTCGGAATGACCACCCATGTGTAGGCTCTGTCTATGCACCAACTGGCCCAAAACGCCTCTTTTTCCTACAACTCAATGGGCTCCTGACTGTCATAGGGGCATCCCGCTATGTAATAGGGGGTGACTGGAACCTAGTCAGAGATGCAGTACTGGACAGAACGGGGCCCTTGGATGTAAGTAATAATGCAGACAGAGCCCTACAAACCGACATACTATCGGACAACGGCCTAGTAGACCATTGGAGACTTCTACACCCGACAGACAGAGAATTTAAATTTCTCTTACCGGCGCAAGGTACCCAATCCCATAACCTAGTGGCCCGCACTCAAGACGATTGTATACTAGCAGGTGGCCTCTCGGACCACTCTCCAATCAGCATAGCTATTCGACTGGGTCTCGTATCCCCGGGCCGCAAACCTTGGAGATTTGCAATCCATCGCTATCGCTCTCCTCAGGGAAAGTTACATCTACAGGATCATGCAGCCACTTACGCCCAAGACAACCTGGGCACTGTTGACTCTAGTCGAATCATGTGGGCTGCCGCCAAAGCAGTGATACGGGCACAGCTAACGAAGGACGCTGTGCTGGCGAACAAAGACAGAAAGGAACAACAGGCGGAACTAGAACTCCACATTTGTTGGCTTACTAGACTATTCACTGTGCGCCCCTCCCTTCCAGGGCACCGCAACTTGGAACGTGCCCAAATAGCCCTCAATGAGCTATACACCTCCCAAGCCGAGTATGCTCTACAGAGGCTACAAGGCAGACTCTATGAACTGGGTGAGAAGGCAGGACGCCTGTTGGCAGCCCAGCTTCGCCAGAGGACTGCTGCTCTCGCTATCCTGGCCATCCGTGCCTCCTCCGGAGAAATACTAACTCTCCCGCAAGCCATCGCTAACAAATTTGTGTCCTTTTATAAGCACCTTTACACTCCAGAGACAACATCCAGTCCCGCCCAGATGACAGCCTTCCTGTCAGAGGAGGGACGCGGCCTTCTAGAAGGGGAAATAAGCAGTCAGGAAATAGAAAGAGTTTTCTCAGACCTTCCATACCACAAATCACCCGGGGAGGACGGATTCCTGGCGGAATTCTATAAATGGGTAGGAAAATAGGCGATTGATATCTAACACACGGCCCTGAACGAAGCCTGTTCGGCGCAGGCCCTCCAACACTGCCACGATAGCCGTCATCCCTAAACCCGGACAGGACCCCTGTTGTGTGGCAGTTACCGACCCATATCTCTCCTAAACGGTGATATCAAAATACTAGCAAGCATCCTAGCAAATAGACTACGCAAAGTTATACCGTCCCCGATCCACCACACGCAAGTGGGGATCGTGCCGGGCTGCAGCACTAGGAACCACTTGCGCACCCTATGCCATACCCTATGGACCTCGAGGGACCTACCGGAGGCGGCGCTGGCTCTGTCCTTAAACGCCGAAAAGGCGTTCGATCGCGTAGAGTGGCCCTATTTGTTTAAGACACTGGAGAGATTTGGTCTGGGAAGCAGATTCATCTTAATGGTGTGGCTATTGTGTGATCAACCTGCGGCGAGAGTTAACTGCGGAGGATTCCTCTCAGACCCTTTCCCTATCTGTAGAGGCACACAACAAGGTTGCCCCCTTTTGCCCCTCTTATTCCTTCTAGCAATGGAGCCCTTTGCAGCAGCTATTCGATCCTCCTCTTCTATAATAGGCCTTACACTACTGGAAGGCATCTCTAAAATCTATTTATATGCCGATGATGTCCTACTAACTCTCACGGATCTAGAATGATCCATTCCAGCGTTGTTAGAGGTCATAGATGGGTTTGCAACCCTCTCTGGCTACTGCATCAATTGGGATAAGAGTGAGGCGCTCCCCCTCTCGAGAATGACTACGAGAGCAGACCTCCTAGGCTTCCCATTTCGCTGGACACCGAAACACCTTAAATACCTAGGGGTGCTAGTCAATCCGGGTCTGGCGCACATGGTGGCGGACAACATTGATCCCCTCATTGCATGAATGAAGCTGGATTTTGCAAAGTGGAGCCAATTGGGTCTCTCTATGTGGGGCAGAGTGCAGGCGGTTAGGATGGTCACGTTTCCCCGCTTGACTTATATTCTGGGACTCCTCCCCTTACAGGTGCCCCTTTATACGTTACGAAATAGAGCAGTTGTATGGGGCTCAATGCGACCACACTTATCGCCTGCCAAGCTCATAGCCCCTCGCTCCCACGGGGCTCCCGTCGGTGGAGCACTATTCACTAGCACTACACCTGTCTCAACTGTACCATGTCCTGTCCAACGTGTCGGACCCACCCCAGTGGGTAGCTGTGGAGCGGTTGTTGCTATTCGCGAATGAGGGACTTGGAGGGCCTTACTGCGATGACCTACCATCCGCCAACTCGGTGAAACCTATTTTGAAGGCATCCCGGGTGGCCTGGCAAAGGGCTCATCGCCTGCTTGGGGTTCACCCTCTCCTCCACGCTCAAGCACCTCTGTGGCGCAACATCGGACTCCGGATAGGCGGCGAAGTGCTCAATTGGCCACAATGGAAGAGGGCCGGCATCCACACCCTCTCCCAGATCCTGGAAAGTGATACACTCAAATCTTTCCTTAGACTCCGGGAAGAATTTGATCTTCAGCCGAGCCAAGAGTGGAGATACTTGCAACTCAAACACTGCATTAACCAGGGGACCAACGTTGCCCGACGAGGGTCCCAGACTTCACCCGTAGTGACCTACCTTTAACAATGGGGGCAACATAGGGGAGTCATGGCGGGTCTCTATGACCTACTCACTCGGCAACTTTACTCCCAACCTCTCCTAGACAAGCTACGCTTACAGTGGTAAACCTGATTGCAACAGACATTTGACCCAGATGCCTGGGAGGACATTCAAGAGGCCCTGGACAGAGGTACCCAAGAGGCGCGCTAAAAGTTTTGCCTTTTTAAGGTCCTGCACGATTGGTATTGGTCCCCAGTGAAACTGCATAAAACAGGACTGCTCCCACATGAGAAATACTGGCGATGCCCAGAGACATACTGTGACCTAAAACATATCTTAATTGACTGCCCAACGATCCGACCACTATGGGATGCTGTAGGCTCCACTCTGGCCGACTCCATGCTACTCCCGTCACCACTTCCCTCCTCTCTCATACTTTTACAAGATACAACCTCCCTCCTGGATCTCTCTAGACCACGCAAAAGGTTGCTACACACAGCATTAGCCACCGCAAAAATCTGCATCCTCCGTCACTGGCGGTCGACGACCCCCCCAACCCCAGAAGAATGGATCATAGCCATGACCCGTATTGCCATGCATGAAAAAATCATCTATAACTTGCAAGATCAATCTCAAATATTCAACCAAGTGTGGGCTTCCTTCCTCACCATGGGAAGACCGTAGGACGCCACCTGCCACCCTTCTCCCCTCCTTTTTCCTGACTCCCCTCCCCCCTTTTTGTTTTCTCACCACCTTTCCTTTTCTCCCTGCCTCCCCTTCCCCAACCCCCCTCCCTTTTTTCATTTACCAGTCCCCTCTCTTTATTTCTTTTCCTTTTCTTTTTCTTTTTTTCTCACAGCCTCACTGGGGCCTTGGCTCTGGTTTTTCCTATTCTTTCTAGTTTATTCCTTCCCATAGAACCTTTTTTCTGAGACACGGAAAGGACTCTGAGTATTAAGCCTGACTTACACCGAATGATGACAGAAGACCCAGGCTCCAATGCCCCGATAAATCTGCTACTCCGCTAATACACTATCCCGGCTTATGTCACTATCACTATCCCGTTGTTATGACCTTCAAAGTAAAAGCACCTGGCCTAAACTTAGTGTCCTCCTGTGTAGGCCTGATACGGCTTGCTCCCAACTCGGACCTCGACACAGTGAGGAGCGAACCTCTTACTCATGGGGGACCAGAGGCCCCTGTACCTATGTTCTTATGGCTTTATTTGTTCTTTTCTTTCCCTTATTTCCCCTACCCCCTCCCTCTCTCCCCCCAATTGCCCCATAACATTACGTCCCACTTATATCTCCCCCATTCTCACTTTCATCTTTTTTCTCTTTCCCTTTTTCTTCTGGCCGACGGGACAAGTTTTCCAAGATACAATTGACAAAATTTCAAGGCCCTTTTGTGTTCTCATTATTCTTTGATTCATTGTGTATTACTGTTTTGCAAATGCGGGAACCTGGGTCCCTTTTGGTTTATGTATCATTTTGCAGTGTTTACAATAAAAATCTTAAAAAAAAATAAAATAAAAAAATACCAAGGAAGTAACACAGCGAGATCTTTTAAAAAACAAACATGCATGCGAAAAGGCAGGCACAGCTGCAATGCATTCCACAAACACCTCCGCTGTGCACTACAAGAATGCAGACACATCAAAACTCCTGCATGCGGATTGAGGCACTGTTCTCCCGAAGAGGCCATAGCACCAGGGACTGCTCAGAAACGGAGCACCTTGGCCCGCACAGAGTACAAAAATAGAACCATGGCCCCCACAGTGTATTCTGAGACAACAACTGAGGCAGATCAACAAAATTAAACCAAAACTGACTGCCAAGACTGGAGCAACCACACACCCACAGTTGGTAAAGCTGCATTGCCGTAATCAGGGTTAAGTCATACCTGCATATGGGACACCATGGGAGGCACACTGCTATCCTGACATCACTTTCTGCTCCCACAACGGTCCCAAGGTCACCCTGAACCCTGAAGAGCAGGATACCCTAAAACAAGGTGGAGTTGAGAGGCCCAACAGCCACCTCAGCATCTCCTGCAAGTCCCAACAAAGACAGGAAACAAAACAGAATGTGCTCCAGTGAGGTATGTATTTATATCTCTGGACTGGAGGGTAGATGGGGCTAGAAAGCATTTCCAGTTTTGTTTCCTGTCTTGGATTGGACCATAACTGATTGTGTAAGGACTGGGTTGAGGATGAGGGATGTAGCGGTAATACGTACACCATGAAAGCATGTTGCATGGTTGGGTAAAAAAAAAGATTTCATTACTTTCATTGCTCATTGTTATGGAGTTTATGTGCTCACATCAGACTGGTGATGTGCACACCATAGTACTGTCTATGTATTACTGTTGGTTCTTCTGGCATTCATCGATTAGTGATTGTGTGCACACTTTGAAGCGAGGATGCGCACACCATAGAGAATGTCTATAATTACTGTTTGGTTAAAGTGAGATGCACATCAGAGCTCTGGTTGAATTGCACATTGCTCATTTGTAATGCAGTGATGTGCACACATTAACGTCAAGGCTTAAATCATAATGCGTTCATTGAATTGGTGAAGTGCATACCATAGTGACTGTAGCATTATTACATATAACTCAATTTAGCTGTGGTGTACATGCCATACTGACTGGTACAATGTCACATACCTTTAGATAGAATTATAATTAATCACACAGGAAATTTTGCTTGTTAAGCTGTTGTTATGGAAGTAATATTGTATTATTATACAAAACCTGTATGCCCAGACATTTAGTCCAAACACATTTAGTGCTAATGGACAAATGTTCCAAATGGCCATAGATTGGTAACCTACCCAAAGTTGATTCTACAATGATTATTTATTTTTTGGGAAAGGTGATTATTAGATAAGGAATACCCAAATCACTTTTCATTGATAAGGGTCCTGAATTCACAGCAGAAGAATTGAAGGAGTTTTGGTGAGGAATGGAGTGAAGCCTAAAAATTCATCCGTTTATCATCCCGAAGAAAATGGTATTGTTGAACGTGTCAACAGAATATTAATGATGAGTATTCAAGCAACCAGTAATTTTAGGGAAAGATTGGGAGAAGGAATTAGCTAAATATATTTGGGCATATGGGATGGGGTCTCAGTAGTTTGAAGTAGAGACCCTCACTGTAGTCATGGTAAGTGAATCACACAGTTAAGATAACCCCTACTCACCCCCATGGTAGCTTGGCTCAAACAATTACACTTATCTCAGAGGTAATCTGTGAAATATTTGTACACACACAGTAACACAGTGAAAACACCAGTTCCGAAATCTAATATTTATCTTAATAAAACAAAAAAAAAAACAGCATACACAAGTAAAGATAGGAATTTTCAGAGTAAATGTAATATAGCTCTCAGAAACACAATTGCTCCAAATGGGGCTATGAAAACAACTCGATGAACTTGCTTCCAACAGTCCGGCACCACCCGCATGGGAGCGCGGTTGGCCACCAAGCCATCTAAACCCCAATTACAGTCGCTTGAAAAATGATGAGGAAACAAAGAAGCTGCACAGAGTAGTAGAGGTGAGATGTCGCTGGAGTCGGTGCAGCATCGGTTTCTTACTGCTACCTGGGCAGTGAGATGTCAGTTCCTTACTGCTAGACAGGGGAGGTAAGGCATCAGTTCCTTATGGTTGCAGAGGAAGTGATGCGGCATTGGTGAAGCGGTATTAGTTCCTCACGACAAGACGGGGTTAATGAATCCAGCAGGTCAAGGCACGAGACATGGACTTGGCAGTGTCGCAATCACACCACAGGGCCACAGGTGGAGTCGAAGTAGAGAGCCACGGATGTCAGTGACACAGCACTCTGGACTCAGGCTTTGGTGGGACTTCCGAGGTGCTGCGGCAGGCCTGAAGTGAAGGTCGAAGCTGTTGCACTCAGTGGGGACCCTGGTTCCAGTGCAGACAGCGTAATGGAGTCAGATTGCAGCTCCAGTTCCAAAGTCGTTCTGGAAGGCGATGCACTAGTTTCTTCTTTGTTGCACCAGAACCCACATTAAGGGTGCAGGAACTGGGTGTGGCACCACTTGGCAAGTCAGGACTCTCAGCAAGAGAGCTCAGGTGAAGTCTTTGATGTCCCTGAGACTTCTTAACTGGAGACAAGCTCAGTCCAAGCCCTTGGAGAACCATTCAAAGTAGGAAGGAAGGAAGCCAAGTCCAGTCCTTTCACTCCCAGGACAGAAGCAGCAATCAGAAAGCAGCAAGCAGCAGGCCAGCATAACAAAGCAACTCTCGGGCCGCAGCACTCAGCGCTGGGGCACGCTGCGCCCCCAGTCTCTCTTGCTGCATTCGAGGCCCCAAATTGGGCATGGGGCCTCGTTTCTTTCCAGCACAGCACACCACACCTCCCGGCACCTATAACCTCCCCCCACTTACCTGTTATTGTTGTCCTTCTTTTCTGTTGTCCTCATTTGTTCTTCCCTTTATGTTTTTCCTGCTTTCCCATTATTCCCCTCTCTTCCCAGCTTGCATTGGTTCCCTACTCACTATGGTTCCTTGTCCTTTACTTTCTATGTGTTTTTTCCCTATCCAATACGGTGTCCTTGCACTTCCTGTCGGTCGCTTCCTGTTTTATGGGTATTTAAGGGCAGTGATTCTCTTACTCCTTGCGCTGCAACGCTTTCTGTTTGGATGGTGTCTTTGCTCCTTCTCCCTTGCGTCAGATACTGGTTATATTTTTGTTCCAGTGTTTTCCTGTTAATTTTTGATCCTATATTTTGCATATTGAATTTTGCTCTTGTTCCAGGAAATTCCTTTTTGAGTTTTTTTCCCCTTTTTAGAGTTTTTTCCCTCTGGCACTACTTCTAAAGGACATGGACTGCCCTTGGTTTTGCTATCGCCTGCAGCACCGGGGCTAGCAGAAAGAGTCGCCCCTACCTGGGCGAAGGTCGAACATTCAAGAACAAGAACCTCGTCACTCGTTCAGCGGACTCCGCGTAAGTCGTGACAGCAGCAGGCAGAGTGCCAGTCCCTCCTACAGCATCTAGCTCTTCTTCCTGGCAGGATGACTTCAGTCGAGAAGTGTTCTAAATATGTGATGTTAGATGTCCAGTACTTATACCTTTCTGTCTTTGAAGCAGGGAAATTTTAAAGAGAAGTCTTTTTAGTGCCCTAGCTTTCGCTGCCCTGGCCCCAGACACACTCCAGGGTGTTTAGAAGTGCTTTGTGTTAAGGCAAGCACAGCCCTATTCAGGTGCAAGTGTCAGCTCCTCCCACCACTTTAGCTCAGGAAGGCCCATCAACCTGGTGATGGACCATCAGGATTTGCAGGGCATGCCTCCACTCCCTTTCAGTGACTGTCTAGAGTGAACGCACAAACAGCCCAATTGTCAACCTGACCCAGATATGTATTCAGCAGACAGACAGAGGCACAGAATGGTTATGCAAGAAAAAGCCCGCTTTCTAAAAGGGGCATTTTCAAACTCAGTTCAAAAATCAACTTCACCAAAAGATGTATTTTTAAATTGTGAGTTCAGAGACCCCACACTCTAAGTTGCTATCTGCTCCCAATGGGAAATTACATTTAGAAGATATGTCAAGGCAATGCCAAGTTATCCTGTGGGAGCGATAGGCCTTGCAATAGTGAAAACCAAAATGAGCAGTATTTCACTATCAGGAGATGTAAAACACACCATTCCATATCCTACCTTTTAAATACCCTGTACACTGCCCATGGAGCTACATTCGGACTATCTTGCAGATATCTCACAGGCAATAAAAGGAGGGTTTGGGCCTGGCAAGTGGGTGCACTCACCAGGTCGACATGGCAGTTTAAAAGTGCACACACCATCACTGTAGTGGCAGGCCTAAGACATGTTTGCAGGGCTACTCATATGGGTGGCACATTCAGTGCTGCATGCCCACTAGTAGCATTTGATTTACTATACTAGGGACTTACTAGTGATTCAAATGTGCCAATCATGGACAAACCAATCACCAACGCAAATGTAGACACGGAGCACTTGCACCTTAGCACTGGTTAGCAGTGAGAAAGTGCCCAAAGTCCTAAAGCCAGCAGAAATTAAATACAGAACACAATCAAAAAGAGACGGTCAGATGCACATAGGTTGGGGCTAACCCTGCAAAAAAGGGCCATTTCCCAAAGGATTACTCCAATATTGATGGGGCATAGCCCTTTTAAGGTTTTGAGACACAGAGAACCATTCGTGAATGATAACAAGGATAACAAGGCTTGAAGTAGTCAGGAATTTAAAAGCAAATGGTCTCCAGAAGTAGTGAAAGCAAATATCATAGCAGTACGAAGGGTTTCTAAACACCACTATGATAAGAGGCACAGTGTGAAAGACGTTGACCTCTGCAAAGTTGATTGGATCCATGTGAATCTGGGGGTGAAAATCAGGAAGGGACATAATACATTTTCAAAACCTTTGTAGGTTAGGGAAGATTACTCTAGTTCAGCCAAACTGAGTGATTGTAAGTGTGGCAGTTTAGAATATTAGCAAGATGTAACAGTTTAATGTAATGGGACCAGATGGAAAGGAAGGAAGGAAGTTGTAACAAAGAATTGGTTGTGGGTTGAGGAAGATGGCCTTGCTCCCATTCCGTATGTGATCGTAAATGTCACAAATGTGATCATAAGGGACTCTAATCGTGTTCCAACTACTATTGAGTAAAGCTCTGCTTGTTCAACATCCACCAGTGAAGAATGAACAACAGGAAGAGGAACTTTAATTGAGGAGACCGATAGTGGTGTGACGGCCTTGATTGCTAAATTGAGGCTGGTGTGGGTGGATCACGCAATTTATATTTCTGATGTGTATTATTTATACAGTGTTCATGCTTCTATGTGTGTAGAATATTTATGAGGCGAATTGCATTGTCAATTAGCATGTTTTTTATTTTTTGACATTATTTTATTTATTGGCATGTATTTATTTATTTATTTAATATTTTAGTTATTATTATTCACTTATACATTTTAATGTTAGTCAAACCTTAGGACATTAGAGTATGTACTAAATTATAAGAGTGAAGAAGTGTGGTGTCGGAGTTCTATATATGTGGAATTCTGCAGAATGTGGCTAGAACTTGGGAGAGGGATAACAGTTAAGAGGAAAGTGTTAGTTGATAGAGATTGGTGGGAAGAAAGGACATATGCCTGTCCTTCAGTAAATTACTTATCTAATCTCTTTGTGTACATATGGTCATGACAGTGGGGACACGTTAACAGTTACATTTAATGAAAGACCTCCCATATAAAAGATGGAAGAGCTAAGTGAGGAAGTATCGAGGTATTAGAAAGCAGTGTATGAGGTTACACAGTGTCATTAAGAAATTCCAAAATCATACAGAGACATTGTAGGATATTAAACAGGCATCACAATTCTGGCAGCTAGTGACTTTTAAAAGTGGTGGGGCATAATCCTCGGTTCGAATTCTGATGAGCTTCTTTTTTAATGTTTCTCTCACACTTTCTTGTCCCAAGGGCCTCATTTACGAAGATTTAGCGTAGGCCAGCGTCACATCTTTTTGATGTGATACCCAATGCCAACTCAAAAGGGCAGGAATGTACTGTATCTCTGAGATACAGTGCATTCCTGTCCTTTCAGCCCATGTCGGAGCACAATTTGGTACCTAGTGCCAACCAATGCTTAATTTGTGCTTGTTGTTTCTGGTGCTGAGTACAGGCACTTATTTTTGAGGGCCGGGGCTTATTCTTCTGCCTCAAGCATTTGCTGCGAGCAAAAGACACATATGTCAATGACGGATGAAGGGAAAAATGAAAAAGCGTCACAAAGGGAGAAAGTAGAAAGCTGCAAGAGTAAGCTGAAGGGGCAGGGAGTGGCTTTATATGGATTAAAGAGGCTCGAGATGGCTCCAGGACTACGCCGCCTCAGTATTCCATGTTCATATGTTTGATTGCAGCAGCCTCATGTGTAAGAGTAGGGCTTTGAGCACCGTCACCTTTTTATTTACAAATTAAGCACTGGTGCCAACACAGGCACCCTTGTTCTGCATTGTTGACAGGATGTTTTAGGGCAGGAAGGGACACATTCCTGCACAGAAACAAATATGGAGGTGTTGTCCTCATTTTCGGTGTGCTTCAGAATGCAGCATACATGGATAGAGGTGCATTGCCACTTTCCCTGCGCCCCTTCGCACCCCCCTACCACCTCGTATTTAAAATAGAGCGCTCCATGGCACAGGGTAGGGGGCAATTAAGTCATTTTTAAACACTTTATTGATGTACTCTGCAGGAGTAGTGCCAAACTGTTGGTACTACTCCTGCAGAGTACATAGGGGCCCATTCTAACGAATGGAAACACACTTTTAACGCCTGCTCTTGATCGGGCATTAAAAGTGCCATAGTAAATGGCGCAAGGAAATTCCATAGATTTCCTTGCACCATTTTTCCAGCTCCCCTAATGGGGGAACGCCCCCTTTGCATACATTATGCCTGTGCATGCATTGCAGCGCCCTGTAAATATGGCGCAGGGATTTTGGCCTCATTGGGCCACAGTAACATCAAAATAAATTACATTAATGTGGCACAAGGTGGCGCTAGGGGCCTATAAATATGCCTCTAAGTTTACTGTCTCACTTTGACGCACTCAGTCTTACTCTGTCTCACTAATCCACACAGTCTCAATTATTCTAGTCTGATCCACTCTGTCTCACTCAGTGCTACTCATTCTCACTCATTCTGAATTACTCAGTCTTACTGTGTCTCACACACAGTAATACTCAGTTACACTCACTGTCATTCTCCCTCACTCACTCACATTCATTCTCACACATACTCATCCTTACTGTCACTCCTTCTCTCTCACTCTGACATACTCCTTCACTGACCTTCTCTCACATTAATTTGCGCACATAATCACACAGACATGCTCACAGTGGTGGAATGGTGCAGACACCTTTATGCACTTGTGTCAGCAATCAAACAATGTCACTAGCCGCCTCAGTTTCTTGCTGGTCCCCAAGTGGGTCTGCCTTTTATTTTCATAATACAAGAGTGAATAACTATTTACTTTTGATACAAAAAATATGGTCCACAAAACAAGGAGGATGTAGTGTAGCTGTGGAGCCTATAAAGGAGAGCCACCACGGGTTCTGGGACACCCATCCATCAAACGAATACATCAACTCAATCATTCATCCTTTTACTTATCCACCCCTTTCATCCATCCATATTTTCAATAATCCACCCATCCTTTCACTCATCCATCCACCATTTCACTCCAGTTTTCCACCCTTTCACCCATCCATCTATCATCCTCCCTTTGGATCATCCATCTATCCACCCTTTCACTCAGCCATCCATCCTTACACCCATTCGTCCACCTTGCAACCCATCCATCCATCCATCTCTACATCCATCCATCGATGCCTCCACTAATACATCCCATCATTTACTCTTTCATTCAGTCACCCATCCTTTCACTCACTCATCCATCTATTCATCCATCCATCAATTCTCCCTTTCACTCATCCACCCACCCATCCTTTCACCCAGACATCAATCTACCCTGCCTTTCACTAATTCATCCATTGTTTTACTTATACATCTTTATATACACTCTTTTACTCATACATTCTTTTGCTCATCCATATATATTTTCACTCCATCCATTCATCCACTTGCCCATCCTTTTACACTTCCACTCATCCATCCATTCTTTCACTCATTCTTCCATCCATCCATCCTATCTCTCATCATCCATTTTTCCATCCTTTCACTCCTCCATCCATTCACCCTTTTACCTTTCCATCCATCTACCCATCCATCTACTCATCCAAGCATCCATCCATCCATCTATCCATTTACCCTCCCTTTTACCCCTCCATAAATTCACTCCATCCATGCATCCACTCATCCATCCATTTACCCTTCCACTCATTCATCCATCCTTTCACTCACTCTTCCATCCTCCATCCATCCGCTCTCTCATCATCCATCCATCCTCTCTTTCACTCATACATCCTCTCTCCCTTTTACTCTTGCATTTTTACACCCATCCTTTCACCCATTCATCCACGCATCTATCAACCCGCCATCCATCCATCCTTCCTTTCACTCACTCACCCTCCTAAGTTAATTATAAGCCTTTGTCTGCTGATCTGCAGACAGAAGAGGCCCATCGAGAACCCCACCCCATGGCAGCTAAAGCAGGGAGTGGAGTCGGTGTGTGTGTGGGGGCGAGGTTACATGCACCTTAAGCAGAAGCTTAACTGCATACTTACCTCTCACTCTACTAGTGCAATTGTTGTCCACAGATGGTACCTTCCTTCTCTCGGGCCTATATACAGGGAGTGCAGAATTATTAGGCAAATGAGTATTTTGACCACATCATCCTCTTTATGCATGTTGTCTTACTCCAAGCTGTATAGGCTCGAAAGCCTACTACCAATTAAGCATATTAGGTGATGTGCATCTCTGTAATGAGAAGGGGTGTGGTCTAATGACATCAACACCCTATATCAGGTGTGCATAATTATTAGGCAACTTCCTTTCCTTAGGCAAAATGGGTCAAAAGAAGGACTTGACAGGCTCAGAAAAGTCAAAAATAGTGAGATATCTTGCAGAGGGATGCAGCACTCTTAAAATTGCAAAGCTTCTGAAGCGTGATCATCGAACAATCAAGCGTTTCATTCAAAATAGTCAACAGGGTCGCAAGAAGCGTGTGGAAAAACCAAGGTGCAAAATAACTGCCCATGAACTGAGAAAAGTCAAGCGTGCAGCTGCCACGATGCCACTTGCCACCAGTTTGGCCATATTTCAGAGCTGCAACATCTCTGGAGTGCCCAAAAGCACAAGGTGTGCAATACTCAGAGACATGGCCAAGGTAAGAAAGGCTGAAAGACGACCACCACTGAACAAGACACACAAGCTGAAACGTCAAGACTGGGCCAAGAAATATCTCAAGACTGATTTTTCTAAGGTTTTATGGACTGATGAAATGAGAGTGAGTCTTGATGGGCCAGATGGATGGGCCCGTGGCTGGATTGGTAAAGGGCAGAGAGCTCCAGTCCGACTCAGATGCCAGCAAGGTGGAGGTGGAGTACTGGTTTGGGTTGGTATCATCAAAGATGAGCTTGTGGGGCCTTTTCGGGTTGAGGATGGAGTCAAGCTCAACTCCCAGTCCTACTGCCAGTTCCTGGAAGACACCTTCTTCAAGCAGTGGTACAGGAAGAAGTCTGCATCCTTCAAGAAAAACATGATTTTCATGCAGGACAATGCTCCATCACACGCGTCCAAGTACTCCACAGCGTGGCTGGCAAGAAAGGGTATAAAAGAAGGAAATCTAATGACATGGCCTCCTTGTTCACCTGATATGAACCCCATTGAGAACCTGTGGTCCATCATCAAATGTGAGATTTACAAGGAGGGAAAACAGTACACCTCTCTGAACAGTGTCTGGGAGGCTGTGGTTGCTGCTGCACGCAATGTTGACGGTGAACAGATCAAAACACTGACAGAATCCATGTATGGCAGGCTTTTGAGTGTCCTTGCAAAGAAAGGTGGCTATATTGGTCACTGATTTGTTTTTGTTTTGTTTTTGAATGTCAGAAATGTATATTTGTGAATGTTGAGATGTTATATTGGTTTCACTGGTAATGATAAATAATTGAAATGGGTATATATTTTTTTTTGTTAAGTTGCCTAATAATTATGCGCAGTGATAGTCACCTGCACACACAGATATCCCCCTAACATAGCTAAAACTAAAAACAAACTAAAAACTACTTCCAAAAATATTCAGTTTTGATATTAATGAGTTTTTTGGGTTCATTGAGAACATGGTTGTTGTTCAATAATAAAATTAATCCTCAAAAATACAACTTGCCTAATAATTCTGCACTCCCTGTAGAGTCCAGATAAGGAGCGCACTGTCATGCTCAGACCCATAATGCTTTTTTTCAAAGTGAAACCAATTGCTGTGTTATTGCCAGGAGAGCAGTCTCCTGCACCCTTCCTACAGCGTGCCCTTCTGTGATGATCAACAAATGGTTGCCATTCACTCCCTCCTGGTCTCATAGGCATGCCCCAGCCATTGAAGTGGATGGAGTTTTGTAACTGCTCCCAGGGCCACTGTTTCTGTGCCCCAAAAACAACCGGATCACTTGCATTTTAATCCAGCAGTCCCACTCCTGTGATATTACTGCTGTAGCTTCTACCTGCAGGTTGCAGAAAACCTCGAGGCTGTCACGGCGATTCCCCTTTTGCCCATGAATACCTGTCGCCCGTGGATGAAAGCCGTAAATTCACATCAGCCCACGCAGACGAGGTCCGCAATATATAAATAGATGTGGAATTATACTAGTGAGTGAAAGATTTTTAAGAACAGTTTAGATAATTGGAAAGTAAATCACAGTTCCTTAGAGTTGGTTAGTATGAACAGAAAAGTGAAACTTTACACTACAAAATATCTAGTGCTGAGGCAGAACAGGGCGGAGGCCTGTTGAGGACTATTCACAAACAGTGAACATGTCGTCATGTATTGAACAGCACAAAGCAGTAAAAATATAAACAAGGGAACTTCAGATTTAGCAATTAAGGCACCAAGATGGAGAAGATGCGTACGTCAGCAAGGGAAGATTAGCACACAAAACACCTGTGCAGGCACTGTTCTCATTGTACCGCAGAATTAAAAGGCCTTAATAGAATTTAAGTGAAAGTCCATTTGTATTCACCTTAAGTATCAAGTATTTCGTAGATAATAAACATGAGCACTGACACGGACGACATTAACCACCGTGCCAGTGTGCAGGCAGATATTAAAGAAAAATAGAGCCTCATTACTAGTCGCCTGGAATAATCCCATCTATTTCCGTCCCTCCTAATAAACTGAAGGGAGATCCTGGTAATTCCAAGAGTGGGGAATTAACAGGGATTACCAGTTTTTGGGAAACAACTTGTGGGAAGGAGTGTTCCTGCAGTGATTGGTGCATGCCTTCCTCCAGTTTTTCACACAGAGATTTCAAGTCCTTTTAGTAGCCAAAATCTCAATTTCAACCACCACAAAAGTGTCGCTGGTTATTCTTAACAGCGGCCCAATTGCGTTTACCTGGGCACTTGTAATGAGACACTATGTATAGCAGAGATTTTGGTCAATGAACATATACTAAAGCATTACCAAGGACTCCGTACTTAAAAATCACTAGAGACTCACTTTGGCCCACTCTGCTTTCTCTAATCCTCAACACAATCTCATAATATCCCCCACCCATCTGCCTTTACCACAAATGACTTTGATAATATACATGTTATATAAATACCCACAAAGATAAATCAATTAAGATGAGGGTAACCTCATCTGACCTAGGTATAAACCATCAAAGAAGAAGGCATTCCCGAACAGAAGAAGAACATGTGTCAGGTGTGGTGTGCAACAAACAACACTACAGCTAGATGTAAAGGACATAATGCAAACATTTTTGCAGATGAGACCTTCTATCAGGCAGGTTTGGTATAGGGGATCGGCACAAGGTTTCGCCATGTCCCTGTGTGTGGGTGCTTTCACTTGAAATGTTGTTTTGAGCCCCTCTTCCTAGGGCAGGTCTTAACTAGCATCTTGGGTGATAGTGTTTTAGCCTGCATTATTGATTTTTGGTCTCATTTAGACATTGGCGAGCTGGGAACCCCACATTAAATCAGGAGGGCTCCTGTCTCACCAAACTTATGGCTTTCCTGCCTCCTTTAGAGGCAGATTGAACGGCATATTTACAAGGAGCTTACATTGGCGCTTCATCATTTTCTTTTGACGCAGCGGCAGCTCATTCTATGTTCCAAATGTCCCTATGAGTGCTCACGATGCCTATTTCTTCAGGCACTCCATCATCAACAAGCGCTTCCAGAATGGGAAGTACAGGAATGGCCTACTGGTTGGTAAGTACAGGACAGACGCAAGAACATTAAATAGTGTATGATAATATGTTCATCTCTGTTTGCGGTAAATGAGACAGTGTTTATGATGGATGGGTTGGTGTGCCTCATTCTTGGAGCATACACCATGGCTCATGTGCAAAACAACCCTGCAAGTTATACATGATAAGATCTGCTAGAGCTACTGAGTGTGCCTTTCAAGAGTGGAAGATCCTGAGCAGTGCAATGCTATAAAAAAGGCTGTGCTGCAACACTGTGTGGAAGGAAGTGCTTCCATGACTCTTGTCTGTGGGTCCACATGTAACTCCCATGGACATGAGGCATGTAATGGATCAAACACAATCTAAACTGTGAAATGTCTCCCACCAATTGCCATCCCTAGGTTATGTGTACCATGAAAATGTATCTTCAGTGATCCTCAACCCTCTTGCCACCTACGTGTGGTGCATTCCGTGGCACGCAGACATACACTATGAGGCCGGCAAGGGTACAAGCTATGCAGGAAAGAAGCCTCTAATGCACAAAGTATATGACACAGAAAATGCAGCCATACATTCACCCTGTTACAATTGTGCCAGTCTTGGTGCTACGTAGCCTATTTTGTGCCAGTGCCATTTGAAAAATCAGGACGCTGCTCTATGGCCTTAAATGTGTCTTACTCTTTCCCTATTTAGCGAGGCAGTGCAGTGCTGATAACCTACTAGTTGCACTGTACAGTTCAAGATTCCTATATTTGGGTGCACTTGTGTCCTGTCAACATAGATGACATAGTGCACTGCCATGTGTAGATAATGATTTCCCACATTGACATGCACTCACCAGTCCATCCATGGCAGTAGCTAGAGAACAATAGTGACTACTGCTGCCACGTCCAAATCTGTGTGAATGAATGTGACCACATCCTTTCCCCCAGGTAACTATTTTAAATTAAGACATATAGTAGACCAGAAATGCCATGAGTAGTCCCAATCCAACACATTAGAGAAGTGTCAAAGAAGTGTCTCCTCAATGGAGTACTCACTCTCCATATCAGTAAACAATCACCTCATGCATGCTATTGGCAAGAAACAGTTCTCCAAAGAGTGAGTGTATCACACAGGCCAGTATACTTGTATGTGTAGTACAGTGTCAGTCATACTGAAAAAGAAAGGCTGTATATGCCATCCAATGTTAGTGCAGGTCCCATACTGGTGGAAATGTGCATGAGTCATACGATACAAATAACAGACATGTACTTGAAAGTTGATCCATCAATCATCATGGTCATTGACTGATTTAGCATTTCCTGTCTTTTCAGCTGACCAAGGATATGGTCTGCAGTCATGGGTCATGAACCCATTTGTCCATCCCCAAACTGAGGTCAAGAGAAACCACAGCAATGCAATTGGCAGGACCAGTGGTAAAGTGGAGCGGGCATTTAGAGTTCTGAAGTTTTACTTTTGCTGCCTCAATATGTCTGCGAGTAGATTGCTAGACTCCCCACCTATGGTATGCAAAATCATCCTTGTGTGCTGCATATTGTACAACGTATGTGTGCGGACAAATGCCCCATTGGATGAGGGCCATGAGAACCATAAAGGCACAGATAGAAATGATGGTGAGGTTAAGAACCAAGGCCATAATATACATACAATTGCTGGTACCCGGTGATGAAATAACATTAACATAACTTCTTCCCAGACAAATGACATATCTCGTTGGACACTAACTTATTTATCGTTTTCAAAGAGTGTTCAGAAATGGCAATAAATAAATGAACAATACAGTTGTGGAAGTAATCTCATTTCAGAGTCACTTAAAACAAAAATACACTCACATCTCACATATTGTTTTTTTCCCCATCACAAAAGTAGGTGTTACAAGCACTGCAGGACAACATCATGTGTAGCATGACATGTGCCATATGCATGTTCTTTGGGAAGACTTACACCAAACCCAGCTAGCAACGTGGCACAGTGTAAACATGTTGTGAGTATGTGTGCTGCTGCTGTGTACTGATTGTCAGACATCCTACCACAATCCAAAGGAAGTATAAATGTAAACAGTGTGCAATGCCTGTGTGTGTGTGTGTGCTGTACATCTCACCAGTTGTAGTGCCTCATATTTTTAGAGGACAGTATAGTGAACTTATGTTCTGATGACTGTGACCAGAAGTGCATATGATGTGCATAACCACACCGCCCTACACATATGCTACATCAATGTTTGCAAACACAGAGAAAAATCAATCTGGTATTGCACATATAACATATAAATGTGGATTCCTTAACTGTGCTGGTGCCAGATTGACTACCCAGGCCCAGTGCTTGAACACTGTCAGCACTACAATTCCTCAGAGCTTGCTCGCTGCTAGAATGTTCCACCTCCAAGCACCACCAAATCTGAATGCCGTCATGGTGCAGTGTTCTATCTGGCATCCTTGGCGTGGTTTCCCCTTCTTTTATGCCTCTTCTTCCTGTATTTTTGAATGTGTGGACTTCGTTTTTCCTGGTTTTGGTACTCTGGGCACTTTACCAATGCTGACCGGTGATAAAGTGCAAGTGCTCCCTGTATAAATTGTGATTATGGTTGGTTATCCCTGATTGGCATATTTGATTTACTTATAAGTCCCTAGTAAAGTGAACTAGAGGTGCCCAGGGCCTGTAAATCAAATGCTACTAGTGGGTCTGCAGCACTAATTGTGCCACCCACCTGAGTAGCCCTGTAAACATTTCTCAGACCTGCCACTGCAGTGACTGTGTGTGCAGTCTTGCACTCTCAATTCGACCTTGTAAGTGTACCCCCTGGCCAGGCCCCCACCTTCCCTTTTACTGTTGTGTAGCCATTTTAAGTATAGCTCCATGCACATTAGTTTAACATACTAGGCCAATGTGCACTTTGCCCTAGATATATTTTATTCAGCTTCGTACTGTTATTTTACAATGACCAGTTTTTACGGTCTTGTTTTAATTTCTTCTATCACACTGTTTAGCTTCGTTCAGCACTGTGTTCTTAAACAATGCATTCTTGATCGCCCTGTGCTTCAGTCAAGGCTACAGTCTGGTACACTGCCGGTAAACGTGGTAGAAGTTTAGTCTCCAACATTCGTAGAAAATACACATCCTAACCTAGGGACATTTTCTTAGAACATTTGCTGTGTTAGTTATAAAAACACTTTCTAGTCCTAGTACACGTCAAGAGGGAGATTCCATCCAGGGAACCACAAATGTACGCTGAATGCCCCGTTGCAGATGCTGATGCAGAGTACAGGCCTTTGCTCAGGTATGAGGATTGATGTCTCCCCGGGGGAACCTGAAAGGCAGGCTTAGAGCTTAACATGCTGTGCTCGAAATATAATTTAGAGAGGCAATAATCCATCGTTACTAACAGCACCATGATAGCCTTATTCTTGTGCTTCACTCTCATCGTCACTATTTTAATATTACTGTGTTGTGTAGTTCTGGTTATCGCAGTTCACGCGTTGCTATCCAATATGCAGTTGTTTTATTAAACCAATCTTTAAAACTTATACTGCCTCTATTGTCATTTATATATAAGACCGTACTGTGTATGAGAGAACCGGTTGTGACCTGAGTGACCACGACTTCCCTGAGAAGTACTGATATGTCATGCGCTCGGCTGCCCAATTGTCTCTACCATTTGGGAGAGATGAGGCACTGCTAGTTAGCAGGAGCAAAAAACGGATTTGGAGTGACAAGCGTCATCCACCGTGGTTCAGACTCAGTCCCCCACATAGTGGACGATCTTGCTGCTCAAAATCCAGTAGTCTCATTAGGATAATGAGAGCCTACGCGACATGGTGCCGCCAACGTTTGGTTAGGCTCTAATTTTCGGGTCCACTGCAATATCTCAGTCTCATTTTATATAATGAGACCTCAGTTCCGTATACGGAGACGTCCGTGGTACTGAGGATTTCCACAACAGCCGTATAGGTAATCCTAATTCAGCCGGCGGTTTTTCAAGCTTGAACTTTAAAAGGAAAACCCCCATCTTGGTGTGCCTTCTCTGAACTCTTGGGGCCATATTTATACTTTTTGACGCAAAACTGCGCTAACGCAGTTTTGCGTCAAAAAAATTAGCGCCGGCTAACCCCATTCTGAAGCACCATGCGGGCGCCGTATTTATTCAATGACGTTAGCCGGCGTTAGCCGCTGGCGCTGCCTGGTGTGCGTGAAAAAAAACGACGTACACCAGGCAGCGCCGGCATAGGGGGATATGGAGCTTGGGCGCGAAAAAATGGGGCAAGTCAGGCTGAGACAAATTTTTCGCCTCAACCCGATTTGCGCCATTTTTTCCGACTCCCAACCCCCATAGAAATGACTCCTGTCTTAGCAAAGGCAGGAGTCATGCCCCCTTGCCCAATGGCCATGCCCAGGGGACTTCTGTCCCCTGGGCATGGTCATTGGGCATAGTGGCATGTAGGGGGCACAAATCAGGCCCCCCTATGCCACAAAAAAATAAAAAATTAAACACTTACCTGAACTTACCTTAATGTCTCTGGGATGGGTCCCTCCATCCTTAGGCGTCCTCCTGGGGTGGGCAAAGGTGACAGGGGGGGTCCCTGGGGGCATGGGAGGGCACCTCTGGGCTCCTTCCGAGCCCACAGGTCCCTTAACGCCTGCCCTGACCAGGCGCTAAAAAACAGCACAAAAGCGGCCGTACGTAATTTTTTTTGACCCGCCCACTCCCGGGCGTTAATTTTGCCCGGGAGTGTAAATACGGCGCACATGCCTCGGAGTCAATTTTTTAGACGGGAACGCCTACCTTGCATATCATTAACGCAAAGTAGGTGTCCACGCTAAAAAATGACGCAAACTCCATGGACTTTGGCGCTAGACGCGTCTAACGCCAAAGTATAAATATGGAGTTAGTCTTGCGTCGGAATTGCGTAAAAAAAAACGACGCAATTCCGGCGCAAACAGAGTATAAATATGCCCCTTAGTGCTTCTATGATGGCAAATCCCCAGGTTGTACAAATAGCTGTTAACATGAGACAGCCTCTCACAGCATACTTACTAGCAAATGGCTTCACGGGCCAGGGAGGTCCAGTTACGTTTGTGGTGGACGCCCACGCAGCTTATAGAACAGAGCTTTTTTACTCTTGGGTCACATTTCCAGCGGTTGATGGGAACACAAATACATTTCACACATATACAGTTGCAAACGCGCCTGGACAATACAGAGCGTACGCATATTTAGAGATACCTCTATCTTATCAAGAACGTAATAATTGGCTTGATGGCGCCCTACCCCATACGATATTACCAGTTAGGTTAGGTTCACTAAGTAATGATGGTCCTACCTGGCCTTTATTAGCCACATACACACCACATCCTGCAGTTGCGAATTTAGCAGTAGCTGAGGTTCGACGCTTATATATTGAATTAATAGCAATATACAGACGATTAGTGCAATTTGTGATGCAAACGTTAAATACAAACCCAGCGCGTGCTGCTCCAGCACAACCACATGCAGTAACACCAGGTATAAATCCGGTGACTGTGCATTCAATTATGGGTAAGGTCCCGGCCAAACGGGAGGAGACTCGGTTTTGGCTAGCACAAAAAATTAATACGCTGGAAGCAGTATTTCCCCATACGGGACCTCAGGATAAACATAGGATATTAACTATGTGCTTGCCCTTTGGGATGGTCCCTACAGTTGAAAACTGTAATACATGGGGCACAGTATTTGCCACGCTCTATACATCAGCACACGGGACACCGACACTTGCCAACTTACCGGAAGTGCTTAAAAAAATTCAAGATGAATACAGGGCTGCCCCGGCCCTAGATTTGGGAATGCAACTGATGGGCAATTTTGCCACAGTTTCTTCAATCATCCTAAGTAATCTTAAAGGGGAAGCAGTTGCACTTGCAGTGCGCATGCGGCTCTGTGACGTTCCGCAACAAGATCAGGAACGAGAGCTGCCTAAAATAATAGCGGAAACATATTCAAGTATCGGTCGAGATAGCCTTGGGGCTAGACCACAAAAACCTAAATTTCAGGGTAAAATTAATAAAGATAGTACTAAACAACAACCTGAGGGTAATAAGAAACTCTGGGATAAAAAACAACAAACACCTAAAAAATAAAGGGGAGAATCTCCACGTATGGAGACCCCACAGAATAGTTATAATCTCAGGAATAGAGATAAAATAAAAACGCCTGATAGATATCAATATACTGATACACGCCAATCTCGTTCCTTTCAGGACTCATCAGAAAAAAGAAATGAGAAAGGTGGGCGATCAGAGCGAAGAACAGATTACGTGAAACCGAGACAGGAATCACAACGCTCTTCGGAGGTTTCTGTTAAAAAGGAAGAGAAACCTGTACAACAAAAACAACAATTTAAAAAGAAAAAAGTGGCAGCAGTCTCATTTCGACATGCCACACAGGAAGAGGGTCCTCTTGAAGAACAAGAACTGGGCTCTAGCACTGCTAGACAGCGCGGCAGAGGTCACAATAGTTCGCCGGAATCTTCTAGAGCATCTGGAGGTGAAAGCAACTGATGACTTTATACAAGTAGAAACTGCGGACATGCGTGTCTCCGAGCCTGATAGGCTGTACAAAGTAACACTACAATTCGAAGGAGACATTGAACGCACGATGCACGCAATCTTTTGGGACTGTGTAGTCAAAGTATATGATATCTTGTTGGCTGAACAAGATTGGCCGCCTGATTTTGTCCGCACCTGCCCATTTGGAGAAAAGGTCATTAAACCTTCTTTCTCGCCCCTTGTTCCGGAAGAACTCCCCTTGTGCTATAGAATGGGCTCTAGCACAAGCACCCGCTTTATATAGAAATCACGTGGGGTGGGATAGGGACTCTCTCTACCATGTTATTCCTATTAAAAGTGAACCTCAGCCACAACCGCAGTATCCCATAAAACATGAAGCAAGGGCAGCGGTGAGAGAGATGCTCACACAATTGGAATACCAGGGTGTGATTGAACCCTGTGTCTCACCTATGAATAACCCTTTATTCCCTATAACTAAGCCGGGTCATTCATACAGAATAGTCTTAGACTACAGATATTTAAATGGACATACACGTACATATGCTATACAAAACTCACATAGCACTGCACTAATGAGCAACATTGTGCAGAAAAAATACAAAACAACTTTAGACATCTCAAATGGGTTCTTCTGCCAGAATAAAGCGCCTGAAAGCAGGGTCTTAACAAGGTTTAGCGCATTAGGCTCTCAGAAATAATTCTGTTGTTTGCCCCAGGGGTATGAGAACAGCCCAGGACTGTTTGCGGCTCGTGTGACTGCTATTTGACACGAGATAGACCCTGAAGCATTGTCCTATGTAGATGATATATATCTAACGGATGACGAGTTACTACAACATTTAAGAAGGGTAGCCCGCATTGTTGCAGGGTTTGCCGAACTTGGCTACAAATTTAACTTTAAAAAATCAAAAATTGCCTTCTTCAGTGTCCTGTTCCTGGGACATGAGCTGTCGAGTGAAGGGAAGAGCCTAGCGCCACAATTTTTAGAAAAATCTGCACAATTACAACCACTGAATACAATTTAAAAAGTCAATCGTTGTTGGGTTTTCTAAATTTTGGCAGAACATACATTCCTGATTATGCAACACGCATAAAACCTTTATATGACTTAATGCGTCCCGATTTTTCAAGTAAATTCTGGACAGTTGAACATACATGCACTCTTCGAGAATTGCAGACAGACATGCTAGCAGCAAAACATTTACACACAAGGGACAACAAAACACATTTGGTCATCAGGGTATTAGCTGGGGCCATCGGTTTCACCTATGTGACATTTAATGAAGGTGAAACACTCCCAATAGCATACAAATCACATTTGTATTCAGCTGCTGAACAACGCTTTGCACCCACTGAGAAAATTCTCACTGCTGTACAGATGTCTGTTATTAAAGAAAGACCTCTTGCCCGAGGGAAACGCATCATTGTTGTTTCTCCAATTCCAGCCCTAGAGGCTGTTACAAAATCTAGCGTTCCGAACGCAAAAGCACTGCATCCACGTTGGATACAATGGGCTACGACTCTAACAGCCACTGATGTAGACTACATTTTTGATTCAAAGTTACAAACTCAAGAATTTCTACAATATGAAGTAGAATATCCAGTTCCAGCTAATACTTTGCCTATTGATCAATATCATAGAGTCATGTACACCGATGGCTCTGCGCAACTAGCGATTGGAACTAAACATCAATGCTCTGCTGCTTGTGCAGTCGTAAGCGGCTAAATTGAGGGGAAGAAATTTTGTCCCCTACATACCTATACACAAACCTTAGGAGATTGTACAGCACAATTGGCTGAACTAAAAGCTCTGCTGATGGCACTAGAACATCCGAATCCAGCGCAGCCCACGCTGATTGTTTGTGATTCATATTACTATGTCCAGTCCTTTAATGAATATCTGCATTACTGGCGTCAGAATGGGTTCAGAGATTCCAAAGGCAACACCATAAAACACAGACTCCTGTGGGGGAAGGTAGCAGACCTGAAAGAGACGCTACCGAAAGTCCATGTTGTGCATACACTTGGACACCAGCGCGTTGGAATACACGTTGCTGGAAATACTTTGGCTGATGAAGCCCCAAAGTCAGCGGTGGCAGTAGCCACTGTAGCTGCAGTGACTCGCTCGAGTTCCAAACCTGACAGAGACACTTTGGCTGCCATAAAAGCTACGATTGATGGTACGCCTTATCCTAAAGGATTTCCTAACAAATATCAATACTATATGGGAAGTATGCTGAACGCTGAAGTTAAAATTCCAGGCGTAGGCGTACGTGACATCCCTAATAAAGATATAAGACCACAATTGATCAAAGCAGCGCATGAGGGAGTGGCATCTGCACTTGCTGGTGTGGCGGCTACAATTTCATTCTTACAGGCCTGTTATTGGTGGCCCGGTCTCTACAAAGAGACTAAGCAGTATGTCCTTCGTTATGACATCTGTCAATAAATAAAAATTTCTACGGCCAAGCGCCCACTGCAGACACCCCTCTTAATTTCTATCAGACCGTTACAGTGTGTGTACTTGGACCATTGCGGTCCACTAACACCTGATAGTGCATACAAATACATATTAGTCACTGTTGATTCATGCTCCAGATTTGTATGGGTGAGGCCACAACGCTCGGCTGACGCTCGGACTGTTATTAAAGATTTGCGAGTCTTTATTGGTATATATGCAGTTGCTGCATTCCATTCGGACCAGGGCCCTGCTTTCGCCTCAAGGGCATTCAGGGACACCATGGCTTCGTTGGGGGTCCAACTGCAGTACTCGTCTCCATTTCATCCTGAGGGAAATAGTGTTGTGGAGCGATTAAACCGTGATTTAAAGCAATCCTTAACAGCCAGAGTCTTAGGTACGGGTCGTAGTTGGCTAACACACCCATATGGAGTTCAGAGAGCACTAAATAACCTGCCTAGAAGGTCCCTGGGGGGTCGTACTTCATATGAGTGCCTGTTCGGAACACAAATGTTTGTTCTGGATCTTGATGATCCTGGCGTGGAGGCAGCAGAAACACCTTTAGATATAAATAATCGTATCACTGTTTTACAGGAATTATAACAGTTTCGTGAAGACAATTCTTCTAAAAGTGCTGCCTCCACAGGAATTAAGGATGTGCCTGTAACATCTACCGGCTGGATTCCCAGGATTGGGGATCTTGTATGTGAAAAGGTCGCAGTAAAAAAAGAATTTGGCCTTTCTTATCGGGCACCAGTCCCTGTATTGGGGATACACGGTACCAGAACTGTTATTCTACCACCGTTGCCAGGTGCCAATAAAAATCGTTTTGTTTCAATTGACAATGTCAAACTACAACGTGTGGCCGATTCTGCACAGCCGACTAAGAGGAACATCCAATAGTTCCTGAATCCCTCTCACTACTGGAGAAGAAGTTCAGCTACAAGTTGTTTATACCAACACTGATATCTCTCTGAGCTTGGGAGGATGGATGATGATGATCTTGCATTAGTTCCACTAACAACAAGAAATTTAGAAACATTTGATCAAGTCACCACGACTACAAGCCAGACGGATGGTGCTGTCTACAGTGTGCCACCACAGAAACCACCAACTCCACCATTGACCACGGCTACCGCCTTTTGCACGAACTGCCTCTGGTTACTTTGCCAACTTTAACGATGGTCTATCGGACTCGTTCGCCTCTTCGACAGCTGACCTGTCAGGTGCACGTAAGCTAATACATTGGCTTAAAGAAACATATTTCATTTTTCCATAGAACTATGTGTGGCTTTCCTTGACTGTCCTAGCCTTTCTACTTTGGATTGGTTTTGTTATTACCTTTTTCTTGTTAACACATGGTCATTTTCTTCCCGAAAGATAAGAGGTTGAACAGGTGGAGGAGGTTTTGAAACCACATTTTTCATCACATAAGATCCGAAGAGACTTGTCTTTTGTGAACATTTCCGCAGTTCCAATTCCTGATGGGATTGTTTGGGACAAAGTATTGTTCAATATATATGGTCCCGCAGAAATTATTCAAATACTGTATGTGTTAAAATTATCAATGAATGATATAGTCATACCAGGCATTGTATCTGATGATTGGGATGTGACAACAGTTGATTCTATAATGACAGAGTTGCAATATTATACTGTCTATGAAAACGAAGATGTTTAGGAACTTAAAGAAAATTATGGTGATATGTTTTGCTATAATTATTATGGGCACCACTTCATACATAGAGTGAGTAGTCCAAAAACAATATCTAATTACACGCATTGGGAACATTGTCCAACTCCTCCTCAAGGGAGTTCAAAAATGTATACTGACAAGTTTGCGTATTTTTCTGGGCATTGCCAAAAAATGCTGAGTCATATTATTTTAAAGTAACTCCTACTAAGGATATACATATGTTATTGACCAACACAACATTTATATATTCAGAATCCTTTGTTTCCTGGTTATCAATAGAAGGTTATAAATACTGGTCCAAATATATTGATTTGAAAAGTGTTTGGGGAACAAAAAATTGGCAGACCAAGCGTACAGGAACATTGTTTAGAGCATGTCTCATCCCTGTTCAAATGACCTTTTTGAATGAAACAGTGCAACAAACAAGTTGTTTAGGCTTAGCAACAATCAGAGAATTAAATATGCCCAGTATACCTGCCCCTGCAAAATTTGATAACTGGCAAAAGTACACAAATGCAACCATAGGCGAGCTCAATGAGTGTGTCCAGAAGGGTACGTTTAATGCTTCACTGACACGTCCAAGCTGGTGGTTATTGTGGCCCATAGATACCAACGGGTGTCATCAGCATTTTATCGCCTCCTCAGGGGGTTTCTGGACGAGTAGGCCAGAACCTCGCTATATATCAACAGAACATGCTGACATAATTACAACATATAGTGAAGGAAAATTGTGCCAGCAGTGGCTAAAATCATCCTCACTTACTGTGGTTAAAGCACACCTCAATCTCCTGTCTAACAACACTGACTTACAAGATTTTTTGTCAGGCCCCAAGATACCACGTAGGAAACGTTTCTTGTATGAAGTATACAATGAACTATGGAAACTTTCTCAACAAGAGGCTGCAACCCGAATAAGGCAAATAGATGAGGAAAATTTGAAAAAGGCATTAGCTGTTGTGGATAATGGGATTCACACTTTTGTCCGACCGGATATATAGAATTAACAACATTGTTTCTTCTGCTATAGACATTCTGCAATCTGATATGTCTTCTTTATAGCATGGACAGAGTCAGACCAGGTCCATTATGCAGTTGGGTTGGACACTTCAAACATTGAAGGCGGGTCACGTTCCGTGGCAGCACATCAGTGCCAGGGAAATATTTTTTCCTTTAATTTAACCCGGCAACAACAACTAATGGCAAAGAAAGAAGCGACTTATGTCATGCTTAACTTTGAGAAAATAGAAAGACTGCCTTTTACCGTGGCCGAGATTCCTTCGGCAGAGTGGTTAATACACGGGGTTATTAATCTGCCCATTTCAACATTACAATTCACTTCTTGTTTGAAACATGTTCCGGTAGGCAGATATGAAAAGTTGGGAGATAGTAACATCCATGAGGTGTGGGAGCTTCCTTTCTCATACATATGCCTCAATGGCATGAAAGAGGTCTTTCTTAGCAGTAGTGAATGCGAGACTTCAGTCAGCCATTCGATGATTTGTAAGCAGCTGTCCTTGCATGGGGTGTGCAATGCCTCGGTTGCAAACTTGGCTTGCTATCTGAAGGGAGTTCCAGTCCCCTTGATTAAACGCACGTTCCAGGTGCTTTCAAACGGCAGCTACATCCTTCTCAATAGTGAAGACTGTTGTGGCATGCGGGCCGGAATAGTTTACGTTGTTTCGGTCTCTAAGGTCGTTACATGCTGCGGGAACGTGTTGTTTCCCCCCACTAAATTAAGGGAGTTAGCTGATATCTGGCCTCATATTGCTACTTCCAAGGTGAATTTTGACAAGTTGAGTAGACTCAAGGCTTTATTGTTTCAGAAGCATGTGGCCCTTACATCTGCAGGCGAGACCTACGCACTTCAAGTGGCAAGGTCGTCGGTAGAAATACACTCCCTGTTAAATACGAACTTTCCGAGACACTTTGGTGAACTCATGTGACGTATATTTAATTAGTCCGGCACAGCTGGATTAGCAAATTTTTTCAAAGCTGTTGGTACTGGTTTTGTTCACACCTTCTCCTCTATATTCGGTTTGATACCTTCAGCTATTCAATCAATTTTCAGTAGTATTTTTGGGGGATTTACAACAACTTTGTCTTTATTAGCCGGTATTTTGCTGTTGCTGTTGTTTTTCCACAATAGCTGTCCTGCCGCAACAAGGACAAATGAAGGAGCTCCCATCAGCACAGCTGTGTCGTGAACGCATGATGCAGCAATTTGGAGCAACACTGCTAGAACATTTGGGGTGTGACTGGTCTTTGTCATTCAGACCGGTTTTGGATTGTGTGCAGCCCGTGTTTCGGTGCCGTTGGTGCACTTTTGAACATACACTGGAAGTTTGTCTTTCACAGCAACGCCCCACAGTGATTGATGCTGATCTGTTGATGTTCTCATGAGGGTTCATTACCAGACATGCGCACTACGGTTGCGTTTGCTAAGAGAAGCTGATTACGAGCTACCCTTCCTGGAGGAAGTTACCATCAAATCGTTCATGGACACTGCACGGGATGCCGCCTTGGTTGATACTGGGGCTATGGAACACACCTGCTCCTTTGTCATTGTTGGCGCGGATTTACCGGTTTTGTCATCTGCCGAAGTGGAAGATCTCTTGCTGTCCATAACATGTGATTAATTCGTCACAGTTCTAAATTGAATTTTTTTTTTTTTCTTAGAATTCGGCTCTAAGCCGCATGTTCACTTATAAATTGTCAAGTAATATGCTATTGTGAATTCTTAACTTGTCAAAATTAAGTAGGGTTTATATATATCTTAGGTTAGGGTATTTTAGCTTCGGCTTGAACCACTTTCTACCGACAAGGGGAGGGTGTTGTGTAGCCATTTTAAGTATAGCTCCATGCACGTTAGTTTAACATACTAGGCTGCTATGCACTTTGCCCTAGATATATTTTATTCAGCTTCGTACTATTATTTTACAATAACCAGTTTTTACGGTCTTGTTTTAATTTCTTCTATCACACTGTTTAGCTTTGTTCAGCACTGTGTTCTCAAACAATGCATTCTTGATCGCCCTGTGCTTCAGTCAAGGCTACAGTCTGGTACATTGCTGGTAAATGTGGATAAGTTTAGTCCCCAACATTCGTAGAAAATACACATCCTTACCTAGGGACATTTTCGTAGAACTTTTGCTGTGTTAGTTATAAAAACACTTTCTAGTCCTAGTACACGTCAAGAGGGAGATTCCAGCCAGGGAACCACAACTGTATGCTGAATGCCCGTTGCAGATGCTGATGCAGACTACAGGCCTTTGCTCAGGTATGAGGGTTGATGTCTTCCCGGGGAACCTGAAAGGCAGGCTTAGAGCTTAACATGCTGTGCTCGAAACATAATTTACAGAGGGAATAATCCATTGATACTAACGGCACTATGATAGCCTTATTCTTGTGCTTCACTCTCATCGTCACTAATTTTAATATTACTGTGTTGTGAAGTTCTGGTTATCATAGTTCACGCTTTGCTATCCAAAATGCAGTAGTTTTATTAAACCAATCTTTAAAACTTATACTGCCTCTATTGTCATTTATATATGAGACTGTACTGTGTATGAGAGAACCGGTTGTGACCTGAGTGACCACGACTTCCTTGAGAAGTACTGATATGTCATGCGCTAGGCTGCCCAATTGTCTCTACCATTTGGGAGAGATGAGGCACTGCTAGTTAGCAGGAGCAAAACCTGGATTTGGAGTGACAAGAGTCATCCACCGTGGGTCAGACTCAGTCCCCCACATAGTGGACAATCTTGCTGCTCAAAATCCAGTAGTCTCATTAGGATAATGAAAGCCTACGCGACATTACTACATTTAAGCCCCTAGTAGCCCCATGGACAGTGTGCAGTGTATTTGAAAGGTAAAACATGTACTGGTGTGTTTTTCAAGTCCTGAAAGTGAAATACTGCCAAATTTGTTGGAATTCCACGGAGCTGCTAAAAAAGTCTGTGGAATTCTGCGGAGATGGAGTTCCATGTGCCACGGAGTGGCACCCTCTCCTGAATGTGCCCGATCTCAGATGCGGAAAGCATGGTTGGGCCTGGTTAGCTAGGCCCGATCCTTCTTAGTGCTTCCGAGATCAGACATATTCAGGAGAGGGCCATAAGAAATTATAGCTGCAGTTTCATGCCTGTTGTGCACCAACCTGTCCCATGTGCACTGCTCACTGGTGGCCTGAAATGGTCCTGGCCTGAATTCACGGTAACTGGAAGTTCTCTAAAGGGCCCCAACCTAGTTCCCAGGGTAAAGATTTCCATCCCCAGGAGAGAAGAAGCCATAGATCTCTACAGGGAAGCCTGCAGAGAAGGGTCCCTGTCAGTGCTATACATGTGATCAGGAGGGTCACATGAGGGGGGATCCCAAGTGGGCACCGGCACTCACTGGTGCACAGTCATGGGGTTTGGCCAGTGTAGCACTTGGGGAGGAGTTGGTTCCAGGAGAAGGGTGGGTGCCAGCTGAGATGACTCTTATCTCACTAGAGGAGATCAGGGGGCCTTGGGGCCTGAAAGAGTGGCCCAGGTGCCTGCCAGGAAGAGAAAGGACAAGGGGCACAGGAAACCCACCCCAGAAGTTCCCACAGTCCAGGAATAGGCTGAACCTGAGGGAGGGGCACCCCAGAGAGTTTGTAGCAGAATCGCTTGACTTTCCTCAATAGCTATCACACATTTACGATAAGTACAACAAACTTGTGTGGATCTGCCTTGCAAATTATAAACATGAGTTTCCAAAAATAAAGCCACGAGGCTGCGTTTGGGAAAGAGTAGTGTGATGAGCTCTTACCCATGAGATTTGGCCAATCCCAAACCTGTAGTGTTCTCAATGCTTGGGATTAAATCTGTTCCAGACTTTTGCTCCCACTCTCACCCTGCCTCTAAAGAAGACAGCCATCAGATCCCTGATGATGCCAGAGGATGAAGATCGTGCCTAAAGTGGAAGCAGTGAGTGGGAACTCCAGCTCGAACCACTCTGGAGGTTAGACAGATGAATAGCAAGTGCGCGGTCAAGGGCGGGGCTCGTTTTATACCAGGTTCAGGAGTCTGGGTAGTATAGTCCCACAATGAAATTTGGCACATGTGAGCATGTCTGAAGGAGAAAAGTGACCTGTGGATTATGGCTGACAATGGGTATAGCATATGGGTTCATAAACAAACGGTGCTGAGAATGAGAATCACAATAAATAGTATGTGTCGCTGCATGGTATTAGAAAGGACATGATGAGCATGAGAATCACAATAAACAGTATGTGACACTGCATGGTATTAGAAAGAACATGCTGAAGCTAGCCAGATCCTCGATGATAATGCCACCAGTACTTTGATGTGGCAAAGGGTCCATGTATCTTGCCACACAGCAGACAGGGTCATAATGACAGAACACCATTTGAATTCCCTGAATTCTGAGATTCCCTAGAGCCGCTTGCCAGGACCATAAAAGTACTTCACCTTCCCAACTGAGCTCTAGGGGCTGGCCTGTGCAGGCATGGAATCAAGCCACGAGCTGTGAGGCATGAATATTGGAGGCTGGCTCCCGGGTATCACTTTCGAGTCCCTAGCTCTTCCAAGAGACAAGACACCACAGCAAACTTCGCACTCTTCCCAACCCTGAATCAAAAGTGGAGGTGGACATGATTTACACAGTTGTTCAACAGGCTTTAATAATGATGTGTGGAACACAGGGTGAATTTTACAAGGTAGAGGAAGATCTAGTTGGAATGTCACAGGATTGATCTGCTGGGCTGCACTGTAGGAACTGATGTATTTTGGGTGAAATGCATTTTTCCTGCGAAACGTGATATGCTTAGTGGACAACCAAACTTTATCACCCACGGCATATGTTTGTCTATGTTGTTGGACCACGTCACTTGCCAACAGTAGACTTATATGCCTTTTGGCCTTTTTTAAATGTTGGATCACATGCAAATCAGTTTTTTGAATGTGCCTGATTTGTGATGTTACTACTGAAGCAGTGTCCTTCTCACTGGGCCATTGGACTGGTAAATGTAATTGAACGGTGAGGTTTGGATAGATAAGTTGTTTGCAAAATTGTATGCTACCTCCACTAACCAAAGCATGTCTACCGAAGACTCTGCTGAGGTGACATAATATCTGAGGCATTGCTTGAGGGTCTGATTTAGTCTCTCAATCTGTCCGTCCGACTGTGGGTGGTGACTGGTAGATACGACGGGGGTAATTTGTAAGGCCTTGCATCAGTTGGTCCAGAATTTGGCTGTGAATTGTGTTCCTCAGTCAGAAATAGTTTTCTTGGGAATTCTATGCAGGCGCTGGAAGTAGGACGCATTTTACAGATCATAAATTGCCCTTGCTTGGAGAAGCTGTCCATGACCACAAGGATGCACGTATACCCCTGGTCATTGGGTAGATCCATAATGAAGTCCAGGGAACAATGTTCCCAGGGTTTTTGTGGTGTTGGTAATGGTACTAAGAAGCCTTTAGGCATTCCATGATCACCTTTTGCTCTGACATAGGTTTCACATTCTTTTGGCCATTTGTGTATGTTGTGAACCATGATAGGCCACCTGAAATTTTGCTGCACGGCAAGACTTGTCAACAGACGGCCCGGGTGACCTGCACATGGATGATCATGAATACCAACTGAACAATACTTTGTTGTAGGTGTTCTGTGGGTAAGAACAACTTAGAGTCATGAATAGGTAAGCCATGTTGGTAAGCCATAAGTAAGCAAACGTGGCTGTTGGAGGTTTGATGAAGCCATGTTGGCCAATCCTGTGTTTTGAAATTGTCTCATCCTGCGTCTAAGAAATGTTCTGTAGGTGCTGGAAAACGGGTTATTGGTAAGGGCAGGTAAGTACCTACACTTAGCAATAGGCCACTAACCTCCACTTAGGTCCAGTCAAGTCTCAGTAAATTAAACCTAGCTCAACACTTGGTAGCTGGGCAACAAGCGACAAGGCTTAACTTAGGAAACAGAGTGTAAAGCATTCAAATATCACAAAACAGTAATTAAATAAAACACAGGAAACAGTTTGAAAATCCAAAATCAATTTATAAAAATAGATTATATTTTTATCTTTAAAATGACACCAAAGCGAATAAAATCGGATAAGGGGAACTAGAGATATGAGTTTTTAAAGAATTAATGCTTTCTAGCGCATAGAAGCAACCAGCGCTCAAAGAGTTAAAAAAAGGGTCCCACTGGAAAGGAACAAGTCGAGAGTTCAGGCCACCCACTGTCACACTTACTTTCAGAAGTGTTTGATTAAGGAAAGTGGTCCACAGCACCAGCCAAGGGTTCAGAGGCTCTGGTGTGCCTCTTGGGGACTGGGACTACAACTCCCACAATGCACCTCTTCAACTTATGGAGTTGCTCCAAACGTCTCCAAACTTCTGGATCTTCTTCCAGAGTTCCTTTTTGTGTCCTTGAAGTGTCCACAACTTGATCCAAGGTTCCAGAAGGTCTGAGTTGCTCCTTGGGAGTTGGGACTACAATTCCAAGAATGCACCTGGTCAGAATCCTCAAATGGCCACTGGACGCTGGTCAACTGGGCTCTGCTTGCAGGACTTGATGCAGGGGACTCTGGGCAGCTCCTTTGTACCTGTAGCAAACAGGGAGTCCCTTCTTGAAGCAGTGGAAGACAGGTAAAGTCCTTTTAGTGGTGAAGTTCAAGTGTGCAGCAGGTGCAGTCCTCCAGAGTGCAGTGTCCAGGTGGCGGTCAGGGGTCCAGCAGGGCAGTCCTTCTTCTCCTGTAGGTCTTCCCACTTGGAATCTGATAGGGATCTGAGGTGTGGGTGCAGGTCTGCCAGTTTTATCCTTGCGCCTGGGTGAAAAACAGGGGGGTCCTGGTTCTCCAATCAGGGGCAGGGTCCTTCCCCCTGTGATGAATACTTCCCGGGAAGTGTGGCAAAAATCATTCCCAGGGAGCAACATTCCTCAAAAATCCTTCATGGCTGAAAGTGAATTTTGGAGGTTACATCTGGCTGAGCCCACCCACTGTTGTGGCTAAAAATCCTAAACGCACCCCTCTCCTGCCCACTCTAATCTAATCAAGGGAGCACCTAATTGTCTGGGTTTGCAGGATGTGAGGATGTTGCTGGGTTGCTCCAAATGTCCTTCTCTGCCTTTGAAAACCTGTTTGGCAGCCCTCCCTCTTTCTGCTTCACCATCTGCTGAGGGGAGATCTCCTCCCACAGGCACATCTATTTATGTGGAGCCATGCCACTTCACACCTCATCAAGGCAGCCTGACCAGGCTGGCAGAGGCTGGCCAATCAGAGCACAGCAGCAAAAACACTGCAGGCCTGAAGTTGGCAACTGTTCAGGTAAAGTTTAAAACTCTTTACCTGAACAAGTTATATTAAATCCAGCAACTGGAAGTTGTGGGATTTATTATAACAATTAGTTTGATACCAAACTTCTGGTATCTGTTACTTAAGGGAACTTTTAAAATTAAAATAAAGTCTCCCCATTCTAGCCTATGGAGGCCATTCACTACAATGAGGGAAAAACAAATTTGGCTGTTTTACCTCACAAGGGCTTATAAAACTATTTTTATAAAGTCCCTGCTTATAGTTACATGGTACCCAGCCCTAGGGGCACATAGGGCACACCTTAGGGGTGACTTATATGTAACAATAAGGTAGTTCAAGACTTTAGAACTACTTTTAATTCCAAAGTCAAATTTGCATGTTACTTTAATTTAAAAGCTGCCAGCAAGGCAGGCCTACCTTTAAAATGACACTGGGCACCTCAGCAGTGCACCTATGGGAGCACTACCTATGCTGCTGTCCCTACACCTTAATGCCCTACCATATACTAGGGACTTATAGGTAGATTGACTTAGCCAATTATAATTAGCCTAATCTGCATACTGAGTTTACACAGAGCACAGGCCCTGGGACTGGTTAGCAGTACCCAGGGCACCATCAGAGTCAGGAAAACACCAGCAAAAAGTGGAAAATGGGGGCAAAAAGTTAGGGGGCCTCTGCAATCAGCCCTGTTTTCTCACACAAGCCCCCCCAGCCCACACGCCCAGGAGACTCAGCCCAACCCTGGGAGAGTCTTCCTGGCTTGTCAGGCGAGGAAGACAGTGAAGAGAACAGGCTGTCCCTTTGCAGGGCCTACTCTGCCTTACATCCTCCTGCCATGGTCACTCCCTCTGGGTAGTGAATCCATCCCAACAGTGAAAGGACCCATCTCAAACTGAAACTTCCCTCTAGGGGGTCTTCCTCCTCTCTCTCTGCCAACTTGGGTAGTGAGGTGCCCACCTCCCCTACCCCTAACTTTGCTAGGGCAACACCTAGCTTACCCAAATAGGTCACCCAACACTTGAGCAACCCCACCATGACCAACTGGATCAGGGGGCCTTATATGCTTTTGGCCCTTGGATCTGCCTCCCAGGCCAAGTACAGTGCTGCCGGAAAGGCTAGCACCCAGCAGAGGCTACTGACAGCTGTCAGTACCCAGAACCACACCCTGAGCTCTCCACTGACAGGTGGCTGAGCTGCTTTAGGGACAACTGTGGGGTCCTCACACCCCTCTTGCTGTCTAGAGTGGGGTGCTACTATCTCCTGTGGTAGACACCCTTCTTCCACTCTCCCTCCTGTCAGTGCAGGGGCAACACCCTGCATCTGGACAGCTGCCTGACTACTCAGGACTTCCTTGGGGTCAGGTGAGGCCTCACCAGTGCCAACCCTGCGCTCCCCCCTTCTGGGGCAGAAGGCCTTTGGCTCCCTGGAACTCTCTTTAAGTGTGGCCCACCCTTCCTTTTCTTCTTTCCTTTTCTTGGGGACCCCTGTCTCCTAACTGTAGGGACTGACTCCCGAGGACTTTGGGTTGGGGGGGAGCCCTGGGCGACCGCCCCATCTGGGACCAGACTTACCTCTGGGACAGCATTGACCAGGATACAATCTAGTGGGAGGTCAGCACTGACTACCACTCTAAACCAGCCAAGGATACCCTCCCTCTCTAGGGGCACTATAGCTACAGGTTTGGAGGTGACCTCCCTTGTGGCTATCCTGACTTTCTTGGTCTCTCCTAGGACATACATGTCTGGGGTCACTAACCGGTCACTCACTACAGTGTGACTAGCACAGGTGTCTCTCAGGCCAGTAGTAGGGATCCCATTCACCTGAATGGGGTGAAAGTGCCTACTCCTACCCTCAGGGATCACCATTTTACCATCTGGTCCTGTCTCCCAGCCCAATGTTAGGAGGACGTCATCATCTGAGGAGTCCTCCTCCATGGCTACACTGGACAGCCCAGTGCTAACCACCTTCTTTAGACAGGCTGCATCTCCTCTGAAGTGAACTGTCTGCTGACAGTCAAAGCAAGCCTTCCTGTCCAAGAGCTTTTTTAACCCTGGGTCTCCCTGTCTCTGCTTGTCAGAGTGGGAGTGGGATTTACTCTCCTCCTTCTTAGGGTTCTGGGGTACAGAGGGAGTCTCCGTGGTGGGCTTACCACCTCCCTCCTTAGGTTTTTGGGGACCTGAACCCCCTTCTTGGAATCTCCCCCCTGGGACTTGACAACCACCCTGGTTCTCAACCACTCATCAGCTGCCTCCCCCAGCTCTCTAGGGTTGGTCAGCTTAGAGTCCACTAGATGCTGGCGTAACCTTTCTTGGATACAATTGGTCAAGATGTGCTCTCTCATGATCAGATTGTATAACTCCTCATAAGTATTTACTTTGTTACCATGAATCCAGGCCTCTAGTGCCTTAAGTGAGGTGTCTATAAAGTCAACCCATGACTGGGTACTGACCTTCTGGGTGTCCCTGAACTTCATCCTATACTTCTCTGGGGTCAGACCAAACTTCTCGGTTAAGCACCTCTTCATGCTAGGGTATGAATCTGCCTCCTCCCCACTTAAGGTCAGAAGCCTTTCCCTCCCTGAGTTGGGGACCAACTCCCTTAAAAGTGAACCCCAGTATTGAGGCCTAACCCTTCTCATTTGGAGTGCCCTCTCAAAGGCCTTCAACCACTTCTCTATGTCATCCCCCTCTACATAAGCAGGAACCAACCCCTTGGGTAATCTGGGGCAAAAAAAAAACACCCGTGGACACCTCAGCTTTCCTGTCGCTGCCACCAACTCTTTTCTCTTCCCTTGCCCACATTTTCTTTTCTAGGGCCAGCTTCTCTGCCTCCAAAGCTATAAATGCTAGCTGGACCTCCAGCTCTCTTTCCCTGAGGGACAGGTTCTATCCTCCTGAAGGGACCCCCTTTCCCCAACTAGCTTTGGGTATGACCCTAGTGACTGTGTGTAGTGAGGACCGGTATTCCTCATCCTCACTTAGGCTCAGATGCCCTCCCTCCCCTGAGTGGTTGGAGCTAGCATCCTCCCCTGCCTCTTCCACCTCTGGAGCTTCCTCTGAGCCTACCTCTTGGGCCTCAGCCCATGCTGTCAGGGATTTAATCAGGACATGCTTCCTGAGGTCAGTGGTTGCAGGCAACCCCCTTGCAGTACACAACCCCCTTAGCTGGACTACTGTCAGTGTGGGAAGGCTAGCCAGATCAAGCTCTGTGGTTCCCTAGTTTTGTGTCAACAAAAACTTTTTCAAAAATTGGAAACAAGAATTTAGAAAAATCACAAAAATCAATAATTGAAATAAATCCATATTAAAAATTAAAAACAATTTTGCACTAGGACAATTTAAAGGATTTTTTAATTTGTTTTACTGAAAACTGTAATGTGATACTGAACACAAGTACAGGATCCATCACTGCGCACCAAAAATGTTGAAAAATGGGTTATTGGTAAGGGCAGGTAAGTACCTACACTTAGCAAAAGGCCACTAACCTCTGATTAGGTCAGTCAGGTCTCAGTACATTAAATCTAGCTCAACCCTTTGTAGCTTGGCAACAAGCGACAAGGCTTAACTTAGGAGACAGAGTGTAAAGCATTCAAATATCACAAAACAGTAATTAAATAAAACACAGGAAACAGTTTAAAAATCAATTTATACAAATAGATTATATTTTTATCTTTAAAATGACACCAAAGTGAATAAAATCGGATAAGGGGAACCGGACATATGAATTTTTAAAGAATTTATGCTTTCTAGTGCATAGAAGCAACTAGCGCTTAAAGGGTTAAAAAAAGGTCACACTAGAAAGGAACAAAGTCCAGAGTTCAGGCCACCCACAAGGTAACACTGTCACACTTACTTTCAGAAGTGTTTGATTCAGGAAAGTGGTCCACAGCACCAGCCAAGGGTTCAGAGGCTCTGGTGTGCCTCTTGGGGTCTGGGACTACAACTCCCACAATGCACCTCTTCAACTTATGGAGTTGCTCCAAACGTCTCCAAACTTCTGGGTCTTCTTCCAGAGTTCCTTTTTGTGTCCTTGAAGTGTCCACAACTTGATCCAATGTTCCATAAGGTCTGAGTTGCTCCTTGGGAGTTGGGACTGCAATTCCCAGAATGCACCTGGCTAGAATCCTCAAATTGCCACTGGACGCTGGTCAGCTGAGCTCTGCTTGCAGGACGTGATGCAGGGGACTCTGGGCAGCTCCTTTGTACCTGTAGCAAACAGGGAGTCCCTTCTTGAAGCAGTAGAAGACAGGTAAAGTCCTTTTAGTGATGAAGCCCAAGTGTGCAGCTGGTGCAGTCATCCAGAGTGCAGGTCAGCGGTTCAGCAGGGCAGTCCTTCTTCTCCTGTAGTTCTTCCTTGTTGGAATGTGATAGGGATCTGAGGTGTGGGTGCAGGTCTGCCAGTTTTATTCTTGCTCCTGGGTGAAAAACAGGGGTGTCCTGGTTCTCCAATCAGGTGCAGGGTCCTTCCCCCCGTGATGACCACTTCCTGGGAAGTGTGGCAAAAATCAATCCCAGGGAGCAACATTCCTCAAAAATCCATCATGGCTGAAAGTGATTTTTGGAGGTTACGTCTGGCTGAGCCCACCCACTGGTATGGCTAAAAATCCTAAACACACCCCTCTCCTAATCTAATCAAGGGGGCACCTAATTGTCTGAGTTTGCAGGATGTGAGGATGTTGCTGGGTTGCTCCAAATGTCCTTTTCTGCCTTTGAAGACCAGTTTGGCAGCCCTCCCCCTTCCTGCTTCACCATCTGCTGAGGGGAGATCTCCTCCCACAGGCACATCTCTTTGTGTGGAGCCAGGCCACTTCACACCTCATCAAGGCAGCCAGGTCAGGCTGCCAGAGGCTGGCCAATCAGAGCACAGCAGCAAAAACATTGCAGGGCTGAACTTGGCAACTGTTCAGGTAAAGTTTAAAACTCTTTACCTGAACAAGTTATATTAAATCCAGCAACTGGAAGTTGTGGGATTCATTATAACAATTAATTTGATACCAAACTTCTGGTATCTGTTACTTAAGGGAACTTTTAAAATTAAAATAAAGTCTCCCCATTCTAGCCTATGGAGGCCATTCACTACAATGAGGAAAAAACGAATTTGGCTGTTTTACCTCACAAGGGCTTATAAAAGTATTTTTATAAGGTCCCTGCTTATAGTTACATGGCACCCAGCCCTAGGGGCACATGGGGCATACCTTAGGGGTGACATATAAGTAAAAATAAGGTAGTTTAGGACTTTGGAACTACTTTTAATTCCAAAGTCGAATTTGCATGTTACTTTAATTTAAAAGCAGCCAGCAAGGCAGGCCTGCCTTTAAAATGACACTGGGCACCTCAGCAGTGCAACTATTGGGGCACTACCTATGCTGGGGTCCCTAAACCTCCATGCCCTACCATAAACTAGGGACTTATAGGTAGGTTGACTTAGCCAATTATAATGAGCCTAATCTGCATACTGAGTTTACACAGAGCACAGGCCCTGGGACTGGTTAGCAGTACCCAGGGCACCATCAGAGTCAGAAAAACACCAGGAGAAAGTGGAAAATGGGGGCAAAAAGTTAGGGGGCCTCTGCAATCAGCCCTGTTCTCTCACAGTAGGCAACACATTCAAAAACTGTACAGGATCTATCATTGATTGCTGGACTTCCCCAGGGGGTTGGCATGGTAGAATCCTGTCTTGTTAGTACATCAGACTTTTGATTGTCAACTCCAGGATGGAAGGTAGCTACAAAGTCAAATTCATAAAAGAATTGCATCCATCTGAATTGGCAAGGAGTGAACTGTCTTGCGGTTTTCATGATTTGTAAATTGCAGTGATCTGTAAACACAGTGACAGTGTGTTTAACTCCTAGCAAAAAGTGTCTCCATTCATTGAAGACTTCACAAATAGCCAGCAATTCTTTTTTCACAATCGTATAATTTGTTTTCGCTGGACAGAGTCTTTTTGACATGTAGGCCACTGGGTTAAGTCGGCCTGCCATGATGTGTCACTGTGATAGTATGGCTCCAATGGCTACTTGGGAGGCATCCACCTCAAAGATGTATTGCAGTTAAGGATTTGGGTGTATAAGGACTGGAGCGGAAGTGAAGGCAATTTACAGTTTTTGAAAAGTTCTTTGAGCCTCAGTTCCCCATTCAAAGGATAAATTTTTTCTCAAGAGACGAGTGATGGGGCTACCACTGAGGAGAAGTGATGTATGAATCACTGGTAGAAATTGGTGAACCAATGGAAACACCGAACGTCTCGAACCATCTTTGACACTGGCCAATTTAGGACTGCCCGTATTTTTGGTTCAGCTATTTTTAAACCCCCTGGAGATAGGATTACCCCAAAAAACGTAAACTCAGTCACTTGGAAGTAGCACTTGCTTAACGTGCAGTATAATCCAAGAGCGTGTAAAGAGATTAGAATTGTGGTAAGTGCTTGACATGAACTGTTTCTGAGTCTGAGTGGATCAAGATGTCATTGACATATACTATGACAAACTTGTCTAGATTGTCCCAGTGGAAGTGATTTAGAAAGAATTGAAAGGCCACTGGGGCTTTACAGAGGATAAACAGCATCACTATATATTCAAAGAGGGTCTTTAAGGCGGTTTTCAATTCATTGCCAATATGCATCTGTACTAAGTGGTATGCTATTTGAGATCAAGTTTGGTACAGATTACAGCTGGCTTGACCTGGTCTAAGAACACTAGTATGAGCGGAATCAGTTACTTTATTCAGTGCTCTATAGTCAATGCACAGGCGAAGTTCCCTATTATCCTTTGGCACAAAAAAAAGAAGATGCTTCAGGGGATTTAGAAGCTCTGATGAACCCGGTAGCCAGGTATTTGTCTAAATACTCCCTAAGATAAGCATTTTCCTTCTCAGACACCACAAATATGCAAAATTTTGGAACAACCCTTCAAAGTACTAAATTGACTTGGCAATCAAATGGGCGGTGTGGTGGCAAGTCTTCCACTTGTTTCTCATTAAAAAGGTTCTGAAATTGCGCATATTGCTCTGTCAGACCGACTTTCTTTTCTGCAGCTGACTACTGAATGGTTGGGTCCCCCATGCCGTGAATCCAGACAATGATCCTTGCAATAATGAGATATTTCCATGACTTAAGCCCAATCTATGATTGGGTTGTGTAATCTTAATAGGGCATGCCAAGGATGAATCCATATTGAGGAGCATTAATGAGATTGAAGTGAATAGGCTCAACACGTTTCATATGTGTCACATTTAATTTGAGAAGTAATTCAGTGGGCTGCATCGTAATCGGGCCAGAAGTCAGAACCTGCCCATCAATGGTCTGCACAATTTCAGATTTCTTTTACCAGTGGCACCGTAATCTCTGAGGACCATAATAAGATGTTGGTTTGGTGGACCGGTTAGTTCCATTTTCAGAGTGAAGTGAGCCACATGATCGCAAACAGCTGTGCTTAAAGAGGGAACTCTCCAAGTACTAAAAAGATCCCATTTCTCATCTTATGAACCTTTATGTTTTCCATCAGAGATTCGATCATCGCCATCGAAATACTTTATTTGGCTGTGTTCCAGCCATAAAAGTCAGAAACATAAAATTTTAAATAACTTTAAGAAACCAAGCATAAAAATAACAAGCAATCAGATTAATACAAAACACAACTTCCAAAAAACATCAAAACACTCTATGCATTCAGAAGACAGAATTGACACATAATAACGAGTGCTCAATAGAAAAGACCATGGATTTAAAGAAAATTCCTCAATATTTAGATTTTACTTCTATAGCACTAAAAAAAAACTAAAAAAAACAGCATGGATAATCCTTTGGTTACCCAACTGAAGCAAAAAGACAAATACAGCAGCATGATACTTAGGAGCATATTTAGGACCCCCGAGCGCCACCTGAGGGTATCTTTTTGTGATGCTCCGGTGGCGCAATGCCCTGTGATGTATTTACAAGGTGATGTTAAACCACTTTTTGTGGCTTAGCCTCTTAAGTGCGGGCGTCGGCCACTGGCCGACGCCCACACACCCTCCCTGGTGCGGGTCACGACCAGTGGCCGACACCAGGAAGGGCATTAATAAATCCTCGGGTGCGTCGCACCCGAGGATTTATTTTTTATTTTTTTCCCCCCCCGGGAGACACGGAAGCTACCGTGTCTCCCCCCGCCCCCCACCCGCCCCTTTGTGACGTCAGCGCGCCGCGAGGCGCGCTGACGTTGCAAAGGTGTTTTCCCCATGAAAGCAGGAAGCAGCCTTGCGGCCGCTTCCTGCTTTCATGGGGAAAACGGCCTTTTACACGTTCGGGAAGGCCTCGTAAGAAAGGGGAGAGTCTCCCCTTTCTTACGAGGCCTTCCTGAAAGTGTTTCCTGGCCCCCGATCGCAGCACAGCTGCGATCGGGGGCCAGGAAACACTTTCAGGAAGGCCTCGTAAGAAAGGGGAGACACTCCCCTTTCTTACGAGGCCTTCCTGAAAGTGTTTCCTGGCCCCCGGTCGCAGCTGTGCTGCGATCGGGGGCCAGGAAACACTTTCAGGTTTCCTGGCTCCCCCGATCGCAGCACAGCTGCGATCGGGGGGGTCAGGAAACATTTTGAAAAGGCCTCGTAAGAAAGGGGAGACTCTCCCCTTTCTTACGAGGCCTTCTGAAACTGTTTCTGGCCCCCGATCGGGGGCCAGAAACAGTTTCAGAAGGCCTCGTAAGAAAGGGGAGAGTCTCCCCTTTCTTATGAGGCCTTCTGAAACGGTTTCCTGGCCCCCGATCGCAGCACAGCTGCGATCGGGGGCCAGGAAACCCCACTAGACACCAGGGATTTCACTTTTGGGGGCGGCCCCCCCCGGAAAACGGGCCGCCCCCCCCCCGGCATAATTCTCTTAAAAAAAAAAAAAGGTAGGTGCCCCCTGGGGGTGGGGGGGGGGGGCGCAATTGCGCCCCCCCCAGGGGATTTTTTTTTTTTTCAAAAAAAAAAAAACAAAAAAAAAATGAAATGACAGGGGGTCGCCCGTGGGCAGGGTGACCCCCTGTGGGGGCAATTTTTTTTTTAGATGTTGTAGGGTTTCCCTGGGGGGCATTTTGGCCCCCAAGGAAACCATACAACAACTAAAAAAAAATATATGTATATATCTATATATATATATCTATGTAGATAGATATATCTAGGTACATGGATATATCTATAGATATATCTATGTAGATATATATTTATATATATATATATATATAGGTAGATCTGTATCAAAGAGATTTATAAAGCGCGCTACTCACCTGTGAGGGTCTCAAGGCGCTGGGGAGGGGACGTGGGGGAGGGAAAGGGGCTAGGAGGTTCACTGTTCAAAAAGCCAGGTTTTGAGGCCCTTCCTGAAAAGAAGTAGGTTTTGGGTCTTGCGAATGTGGGTTGTGAGTGCGTTCCATGTTTTGGGTGCAATGTAGGAGAAGGATCTGCCCCCGGTGGTGGTGTGTTTGATGCGGGGGTCAGAGGCGAGAGAGAGGTCAGCTGAACGGACGTTTCGTGTGGGGGTGTGGAAGGAGACTCTCGTTGAGGTAGGCAGGGCCTGTGTTGTGGAGTGATTTGTGTGTGAGGATGAGGATCTTGAAGGTGATCCTTTTGTCAATGGGGAGCCAGTGGAGGGATTTGAGGTGTGGAGAGATGTGTTCGTGTCGGTGGAGGTCGAGGATGAGTCGTGCTGCTGAGTTCTGGATGCGTGTAGTTTGCACTTGAGTTTTAGAGTGGTGCCGGCGTAGAGGGCGTTTCTGTAATCAAGCCTGCTGCTGATGAGTGCGTGAGTGACAGTTTTTCTGGTCTCTGTGGGGATCCATTTGAATGTTTTTCAGTATACGGAGTTTGTTGAAGCATGAGGAGGTAAGAGCGTTGATTTGTTGGGTCATAGAGAGGGAGGAGTCTAGGATGATGCTGAGGTTGCGTGCGTAGTTGGCGGGGGTGGGTGCAGGGCCTAGCGTGGTGGGCCACCATGGGGGGTCCCAGGTTTTTTTGGTGAGGGCCAAAGAGGATTATTTCAGTTTTGCTTGAGTTGAGTTTCAGGTGGTTGGCTGTCATATATACATCACTTTTGTCAATATGTGTGTGGTTTCCCTGGGGGGAAAAGGGTCCGACTTGTCTAGTGGCAGTTTTAGTGCCATAAAGAAGCGCAGAAGGTTTATATGCCTACTGCAAAGAGCACATCTGTATTTTATGTAAATAGCTGAGTACATTAGTAAAGTCTATGGAGAGATGAAGGGCACTTTTGCTGGGTGGTAATGAGGGAATCCGAGGAGGAGGGAGTGGGAGCACCAATAATGATTGTTGGACTGGGCGCAGGAGGTGCTAAAGACTGTGACGAATGGTATGTGACAAGGTGTTTTTTGAGTGTCTTGAAAGTACGTGCTGATTGAGGGAAGAAGCGCAGGTAAGGTGGCCTCTACTGTTGCACGTATCTCACACACACCATCGATTTTGTGACTGTCTACATAGGCTAGTGTTTTAGAGCAACAGTTTAGCCAATAGCAGAGATGGCATCTTGATGGATGACTGCTGCCTGCACTCGGGTTATAGAGGACCGCTCTGACATAGGATCAGAGACTGAGACATCAGATACTGAGACAGCATCTGAGGGATAGGACAATGGCGCAGACTCTGGGAGTGATTTTTCAGTCAGAGGAGTCCCATTCGAAAACTCCTCTTCCAGTACATTATGAGGGAGGTGATGAGGACAGTCCTGCTGTCCCTTCGCAAGCTGTTCGTGCAACTGGGTAATAGTGGGTTAGGCCAACCCAGAGAGCAGGTGAATGCGGCGGCAAGCAGAGAGAGAGTGCTCTCTTGTGAGCTCACCAATTTAGTTCAGCCCCAAATTCCACCACCCAAATCATATTGTGGAGACATCAAAATTGTCTATGGCAAAACAAACTGGTTTTGAAAGGCAGGCACCTGTGTTTTTGGTCCTGGATTCGGCGGCCATATAGAGAAACACACTAAACCCAAACATTTCTGGAAACTAGACATTCGTGGGAGTCCACAGAGGTGTGACTTGTGTGGATTCCCCAAAGTTTTCTTACCCAGAATACCCTGCAAAGCTGAAATGTTGAAAAAAAACTCTATTTTTCTCGCATTTCTGTCACACAAACTACAGGAATATGCTGGGATCCACAACATTCCTACCACCCAGTGACTCCTCACCTGTCCTGATAAAAACACTACCCCACTTGAGTGCCTACACCTAGTGCCTGTGTCAGGAATGGATCACCCCAGGGTCAACAGCTGCCTCACGTAAGGACCAACATTGACCGTTGTGTGATCTATTCCTGTCGCAGGCACCAGGCCTAACCACACAAGTGAGGTATCATATTTATCGGGAGACTTGGGGGAACGCTGGGTGGAAGGAAATTTGTGGCTCCCCTCAGATTCCAGAACTTTCTGTCACCGAAATGTGTGGAAAACGTGGTATTTTAGCCACATTTTGAGGTTTGCAAAGGATTCTGGGTAACAGAACCTGGTCCGAGCCCAACAAGTCACCTCATCTTGGATTCCCCTGGGTTTCTAGTTTTCAAAAATGTGCTGGTTTGCTAGGTTTCCCCAGGTGCCGGCTGAGCTAGAGGCCAAAATCCACAGGTAGGCACTGTTTTCTATGAAAAAATTTGATGTGTCCACGTTCTGTTTTGGGGCATTTCCTGTCGCGGGCGCTAGGCCTACCCACACAAGTGAGGTATCATTTTTATCGGGAGACTTAGGGGAACGCCGGGTGGAAGGAAATTTGTGGCTCCTCTCAGATTCCAGAACTTTCTGTCACCGAAATGTGAGGAAAACTTGTTTTTTGGGCCACTTTTTGAGGTTTGCAAAGGATTCTGGGTAACAGAACCTGGTCCGAGCCCCGCAAGTCACCCCTCCTTGGATTCCCCTAGGTCTCTAGTTTTCAGAAATGCACAGGTTTGGTAGGTTTCCCTATGTGCCGGCTGAGCTAGAGGCCAAAATCTACAGGTAGGCACTTCTCAAAAAACACCTCTGTTTTCTTCCAAAAATGTTGATGTGTCCACGTTGCGCTTTGGGGCGTTTCCTGTCGCGGGCGCTAGGCCTACCCACACAAGTGAGGTATCATTTTTATCGGGAGACTTGGGGGAACGCCGGGTGGAAGGAAATTTGTGGCTCCTCTCAGATTCCAGAACTTTCTGTCACCGAAATGTGAGGAAAACTTGTTTTTTTAGCCACTTTTTGAGGTTTGCAAGGATTCTGGGTAACAGAACCTGGTCCGAGCCCCGCGAGTCACCCCTCCTTGGATTGCCCTAGGTCTCTAGTTTTCAGAAATGCACAGGTTTGTTAGGTTTCCCTAGGTGCCGGCTGAGCTAGAGGCCAAAATCTACAGGTAGGCACTTCTCAAAAAACACCTCTGTTTTCTTCCAAAAATGTTGACGAGTCCACGTTGCGCTTTGGGGCGTTTCCTGTCGCGGGCGCTAGGCCTACCCACACAAGTGAGGTATCATTTTTATTGGGAGACTTGGGGGAACGCCGGGTGGAAGGAAATTTGTGGCTCCTCTCAGATTCCAGAACTTTCTGTCACCGAAATGTGAGGAAAACTTGTTTTTTTAGCCACTTTTTGAGGTTTGCAAAGGATTCTGGGTAACAGAACCTGGTCCGAGCCCCGCGAGTCACCCCTCCTTGGATTGCCCTAGGTCTCTAGTTTTCAGAAATGCACAGGTTTGGTAGGTTTCCCTAGGTGCCGGCTGAGCTAGAGGCCAAAATCTACAGGTAGGCACTTCTCAAAAAACACCTCTGTTTTCTTCCAAAAATTTTGATGTGTCCACGTTGCGCTTTGGGGCGTTTCCTGTCGCGGGCGCTAGGCCTACCCACACAAGTGAGGTATCATTTTTATCGGGAGACTTGGGGGAACGCCAGGTGGAAGGAAATTTGTGGCTCCTCTCAGATTCCAGAACTTTCTGTCACCGAAATGTGAGGAAAACTTGTTTTTTTAGCTACTTTTTGAGGTTTGCAAAGGATTCTGGGTAACAGAACCTGGTCCGAGCCCCGCGAGTCACCCCTCCTTGGATTGCCCTGGGTCTCTAGTTTTCAGAAATGCATAGGTTTGGTAGGTTTCCCTAGGTGCCGGCTGAGCTAGAGGCCAAAATCTACAGGTAGGCACTTCTCAAAAAACACCTCTGTTTTCTTCCAAAAATTTTGATGTGTCCACGTTGCGCTTTGGGGCGTTTCCTGTCGCGGGCGCTAGGCCTACCCACACAAGTGAGGTATCATTTTTATCGGGAGACTTGGAGGAACGCCGGGTGGAAGGAAATTTGTGGCTCCTCTCAGATTCCAGAACTTTCTGTCACCGAAATGTGAGGAAAACTTGTTTTTTTAGCCACTTTTTGAGGTTTGCAAAGGATTCTGGGTAACAGAACCTGGTCCGAGCCCCGCGAGTCACCCCTCCTTGGATTGCCCTAGGTCTCTAGTTTTCAGAAATGCACAGGTTTGGTAGGTTTCCCTAGGTGCCGGCTGAGCTAGAGGCCAAAATCTACAGGTAGGCACTTCTCAAAAAACACCTCTGTTTTCTTCCAAAAATTTTGATGTGTCCACGTTGCGCTTTGGGGCGTTTCCTGTCGCGGGCGCTAGGCCTACCCACACAAGTGAGGTATCATTTTTATCGGGAGACTTGGGGGAACGCCAGGTGGAAGGAAATTTGTGGCTCCTCTCAGATTCCAGAACTTTCTGTCACCGAAATGTGAGGAAAACTTGTTTTTTTAGCCACTTTTTGAGGTTTGCAAAGGATTCTGGGTAACAGAACCTGGTCCGAGCCCCGCAAGTCACCCCTCCTTGGATTCCCCTAGGTCTCTAGTTTTCAGAAATGCACAGGTTTGGTAGGTTTCCCTATGTGCCGGCTGAGCTAGAGGCCAAAATCTACAGGTAGGCACTTTGGAAAAAACAGCTGTGTTTTCTATAAAAAAAATAGGATGTGTCCATGTTGTGTTTTGGGGCATTTCCTGTCGCGGGCACTAGGCCTACCCACACAAGTGAGGTATCATTTTTATCGGGAGACTTGGGGGAACACAGAATAGCAAAACAAGTGTAATTGCCCCTTATCTTTCTCTACATTTTTTCCTTCCAAATATAAGAGAGTGTGTAAAAAAGACGTCTATTTGAGAAATGCCCTGCAATTCACATGCTAGTATGGGCACCTCGGAATTCAGCGATGTGCAAATAACCACTGCTCCTCAAAACCTTATCTTGATCCCATTTTGGAAATGCAAAGGTTTTCTTGATACCTCTTTTTCACTCTTCATATTTCAGCAAATGAATTGCTGTATACACAGTATAGAATGAAAACCAACTGCAGGGTGCAGCTCATTTATTGGCTCTGGGTACCTAGGGTTCTTGATGAACCTACAAGCCCTTTATATCCCCGCAACCAGAAGAGTCCAGCAGACAAAATGGTATATTGCTTTCAGAAATCTGACATCGCAGGAAAAAGTTACAGAGTAAAACATAAAGAAAAATGGCTGTTGTTTTCAGCTCAATTTCAATATTTTTTTATTTCAGCTGTTATTTTCTGTAGGAAAACCTTGTAGGATCTACAAAAATGACCCCTTGCTGAATTCAGAATTTTGTCTAGTTTTCAGAAATGTTTAGCATTCCGGGATCCAGCATTGGTTTCACACCCATTCCTGTCACTAACTGGAAGGAGGCTGAAAGCACCAAATATAGTAGAAATGGGGTATGTCCCAGTAAAATGCAAAATTTGCGTTGAAAAATTTGGTTTTCTGATTCAAGTCTGCCCGTTCCTGAAAGGTGGGAAGATAGTGATTTCAGCACCAGAAACCCTTTGTTGATGGCATTTTCAGGGAAAAAACCACAAGCCTTCTTCGGCAGCCCTTTTTTCCCATTTTTTTGGAAAAAACTAAATTTTCACTGTATTTTGGCTATTTTCTTGGTATCCTCCAGGGGAAACCACCAACTCTGGGTACCATTAGAATCCCTAGGATGTTGGAAAAAAGGACGCAAATTTGGCGTGGTTAGCTTATGAGGACAAAAAGTTATGAGGCCCTAAGCGCGAACTACCCCAAATAGCCAAAAAAGGGCTCAGCACTGGGGGGGGAAAGGCCCAGCAGCTAAGGGGTTAAAGCCACCTTATAAATACAGCCCCTTCACATGCAGCACTTTGCGTGGAAGGGAAGTGCAATGGGTGTTGCTGTGGGCATGCCACAGCAACACCCAATGCATTTTGAAGCTTCCACAGATTTACAAGTTTTCGTAAATGTGAGGCAGCGCCAAAATCTAACACCACTCCAGGGGTGGTGTTAGCATGGCACAACAAGGAGAAATGCTTTCATTTCTCCTTGTTTTTTGCTCTATGTGTGCTGCAGAATGAGCAAATCACCATTTAAGATTGTTTTTGTACAGGAAGGTGTTCCTTCCTGCACAAAAGCAATCTCCCCCTCAACACAGCCATCCTTGCACTATGGTGCAAAGGTTTGTTTTTTTTTTTGTCCTCATTCACTTGTCCAGCCTCTTGATGAAAGGAGTTCGGTCAAAATAGCCACTAAACTCCCCCTAGAGACTCTTGTCCAGGACAACCCATAACTCTGATTGGCAGGGCCTCACCAGCCCACTTTCAGAACCACTGGGCACCTGTTTTCACATAATCATAGGACAATACCTAATTGTTATGATTCTAGCCAATTTCTCACTGGGTCCCAGAATGTATGCTTCTTATCTAATTCTTTATCGTTTGTATCCAAAATTAAATAATATATTAGCGAGTCCTTCCATTCCATCACCGTCGGGGGAGAAGGACTTATCCATTTCTTACATATCTCCCGTCTTGCTAGGAGCATCATAAAGAAGAGCAATTTAGCATCCTTTTTTGTATCCTTCCTGGAGCCCACTTGACAGCCAAATATAACTAAAGAGGGGCTTACCTGATACACTTGGGGTAAAAAAAAATTCACTACCTCACCAACCGCTTTCCAGAACAGACTGAGCTGGGGACATTCCCAAAACATGTGAATGTCACTTGCCCGATCCTTGCCGCACTTTTTGCAGGTTACCGGGGTGCCTTCCGTCACTTTAGACAGTTTCTCGGGGGACCAGAAGGCTCTGTGGATGGAGAACAAATGATTTCGTCTTAAACAGGCAGATTTAACTGTACCATACAAAAGAGTAGTAGATACTTGCCATATTTCACTTATCTGTACTCCAGGCAAGCATCCTCCCCAGATCTTCTCAGGCAAGTGGAAATCTCCATCTACAGTTTCCAATAATGTCCAATACCATTTTGCTACTTCTCTCTTTCCCACCGAGTCTTGAGATAGTAGTTCTTCCAAATCATTGGAGCCACCTACTTTTTCCTTGACGCACTTCAACCATCTCCTTATTTGCAGATATTTAAATCTAGAAAGGCGTCCATCTACCATTATATTGAGGTCCTCATACGGTAGTAACACCCCATCAGTGCAAATCTGACCCCATTTCACCAGCCCTGCCTCCTTCAGAGGTTTCACCAAAGTATCCCTCGTCCATTCTGGAGAGCCCGGAGCGTCCCAGAGAGGTGCGTATTTACTATAGAACGTAACTTAGTAGCCCTCCTTAGATCATACCAGATGTTAGCGGAATCTTGCAGTATTTTAAACCTCACCTTCTTAAAATATTTTGGATCTCCAAATTTATATAGGAACCCCGGCTGTTTATCATAATCAGCTTCCATCATGACTTTCAGAACCTGCCCCGAATCTGAAATCTTCGACCCATTCACTGCCCCTCTCATATTCTTGATGAAGACCGCCCAAGCATAATACTGAAGATCCGGCAGGGCTAATCCGCCCTTCTCTTTTCTCCGTCTCAGTTTCTTCCATGCGATTCGATCTCCTTTGGAATTCCAAATAAAAGAACTAATTCTACCTTGTAATTTACCCAACCATTCTTTCTTATATTTCAGTGGGATCGCATTAAAAAGAAATAAGACTTTTGGTAGTAATGTCATCTTTACTAAATTAACTCTCCCGTAAATCGTAAGAGGTAAGGTACTCCAGCTCTTCATTAGTTTAGTGACATCTGCCATAACTCTTGAGAAATTAACCTCTGCTAACTTATCTATATCCTGTGTAATCACAACTCCCAAATATTTCATTTTTCTTTTAATTAGCACACTCTCTTCTCGCATATTCCAAATCATAATTTCAGTCTTTTCTTTATTAACCGAATATCCAGCTACTTCCCCAAATTCCCTTGTCAAATCTCCTAAAGCCGGTAGGGTTTGCTGCAAATCCACTGTATAAACCAACAAATCATCCGCATACAAGGCAATTTTTTTGCTCCAACTCCCACCCCGAAACGGAATTATCTTCTGTTCATTTCTAATTTTGCAAGCTGAGGGTTCAATATATATATTAAATAACAATGGAGATAATGGGCAACCCTGTCTCGTCCCTCTCCCAATTTTAAAGGGACGTGTTAGAACCCCGGTGACCAGGATTTTTGCCTCCGCGTTTTGATATATTGTCCGCAATGCCTTAGTAAATTTCTCTCCCAAATAAAAAAATTCGCAGAGGACCTCCAAGTAGACCCAATTCACTCTATCAAACGCTTTTGTAGCGTCAATCATAACTAAGGCCAAAGGCTCCTTATATACTTGAGCCAGATCTATGGAGCCTATCAAGGACTGGGCCAGCTCTTGCATATATCTCCCCTTAATAAAGCCTTTCTGATCTTCATGTATCAATTTACCTAAGACTCCCCCCAATCTCCTTGCCAGGATTTTTGTAAATATTTTATAATCGCAATTTAATAGGGAGATCGGCCTATGGACTATGGTGCAAAGGTTGCTGTGTTGGCACACAGCGCAGGGCGAAACACAGGGGTGCTCCATATTCTAGTAAATACGACGCATCCCTGTTTTTAAAAACAACGATGTCAAATTTGGCGCAGCAATGTGCACTGTCATTTTCTGTTACCTCTGGCCCTTAGTTCCTAGTGTGCGCAAGCTGGACACAACAACTGCCGTCTCGAAAGCACATAGAAAGTGCAAAACAACACAAAGTGCGATGTGCTTTGTTCTGCTAGCAACTGACAATGGCAGCGAGGGAGAGAAAGGAACCAAGTGTCTTAAAGAGGAAAAGCCACTAAAAATTGTATTGTCCTTAATAGAAACCAAGTCAGTAAAAAAGTATGTTTTCCATTGACTGTAAGTGCTGGGTGCAATAAAAAAATCATAGGGACAATTAATAGGCACATCCTCTGTCCAAACAGAGAAAACACTACCAGCCATTTAAAAAGGTCTTTCATCTCTCTAGAGGTGGTATAAGCTAGACTTTCTGGGTCATCAGAGCAAACAGGAGAACCCAGCCTTGTACAGGTTGTCTTAATATATTTTAACCAGGGCATATCTTGATTATTATCAAGGATCATGCAGTCCCTAATTATAGTCCAGCAGAGTTGCACATCAGGGTTCTTCCAGATCTTATGCCATAGCATCCAAGGCTGCAGTGCCATATAATCTCCCAAAATGGTAATCCCGACTTATTTGTGGCAAAAGACAGTGGGAGTAGACTGTGAGACCACCAACAGCATTCTCAAGAACTTATATTCAAGTATCTGGGGAGTTCTGCTAGCCCCTCAACTCACCCCATAGGTAGCCACTGGTATGCATTTACTCTTAAAAATGTAAATAATTTCTCTTGTTGGCTTATGACTAACCACTTATAAAATCTAAAAAGCGCATCTATCACACATTGAAATTGCATTGTTCTCACATTAAGAAGGAAGTTCCAATTAACATCTGAATCAAAGGGAATCCCCAGATAGGTAAAATAGGTTGTGCTCCTAATTTCCTCATTATTAAGTACAAACTTTTTATTCTTTGCAGATTTAGGGCCACAATTTATCACATACGATTTACAATAGCATCAGCTGTTCGGGTAATGAGAACAGTGTCGTCCATGTAAAGCAGAACAGGGCTTTATCTTGAGCCCATTTTAGGGATATCTGTTCCCTGCCTGATCAAGTGATCCCCCAAAGAGTTATTATAGATTAAAAATAAAAGAGGGGCCAAAACACAGCCCTGCCTAACCCTCATTACTGAAGGGAACTTATCAGTGAGATCCCCTCCCAAACCGTAACGGACTGTAGCTGTTGTCTGGCCATGAAGCCTGCTAAGAAGAGAAAAAACAGCATTATCAATCTCCAAATTTAACATAATAGCCCTTAGCTTGGCACGATCAACCATGTCAAAGGCACTTCTAAGGTCCATAAATGCTAGGTAGACAGAGCCTTTCGTAGCCTTGGTATACTTTTGGATAATCCGAAAAAGGTTAAGGGACTGTTCCACCGTCTCCAAACCGGAACGGAAGCCAAATTATAAGCCAGAGAGCCCCTGTGTTTCCACAGTCCAAGTTTCCAGCTTGGACAGCACCACTCTACCCAAAATCTTTATTGTGCTATCCAAAAGAGAAGTAGGACAATAACACTGAGGGGAGCTCTTGTCACCTTTCTTACATAGAGGTACAGTAATTGCCTCCCACCAACATTTAATATGGGGACCTAATGTTGTACTTCTAAGTACTCTTGCTAAAAAGGGGACCCAGAAATCCGGAAAAGATTTAAAGAAGTCCACAGGGACTCTATCCAGGGGCCTTACCTGAGAGGCTATTCTCAATTGTTAAGGTGACATCTGAAGCTGTGATTGTGAGACAGAGTGCCTGACTAATGGCTGGATCACAAGGAATCACCTTATCAGAGGCCAATGGGTACAACTGCTGTTACGAGCCAAATATGTTAGAAAAGTAAGCCACCCAATCTTTACTGCTAATGACGTATTTCATCCTTGAGGAGGCTTCTGCCATAGGATTATATGAATTCACAACCTTCCAACAACTTCGGAGGTCTTTCTGCGTACTCTCTGATATTAACTCCTCCCAGGCCTTTGCCCTTAACCCTTCCTTCCGCTTACGAATGGCCTCTTTATAGAACTTCCTTGCCTGGGCTACTTCCACCTGAGCCTGTGGGTGCTTTTTAAGGCAAGTTTCAAGAGCTTATGAGCTGAACAGGAACGGTCGAACCATCTTGGATTGCCCCTTCCCTTCCAAACCTCCTTAGTCAACTTACCAGTAATACAAATTAGTTAACCTTGTAAAAGCCTCAATAACTTCTGGAGGGCTAGTTTCTTCACAAGGAATAGTGTCAACATTAAATTGGTTATACTGTGAAAGATCTCTATGAAAAACTGCATTATCTTCCCTTTCCCACTCGATACTTAGGTTTTTATTAGCATAATAGTCCAACTGTGAATGAACAATGTTAGATGACACCCTAGTTACTGGGAGCTTGAGATCCAAGATAAGTGGATTATGGTCATCCAAGCATGAGGTCTTAACCTCACAAGAACCAATTAATGATTATGAAAACCTAGCGACTAGAATATGGTCGATGGAGGAACTTGACCTTGGTCCCTTAAAGGTTGGGATTATTACAGAAGTCAGACATAAATTGTCCAGAAGTAACATCAAATTGTTTGAATACATTACCCTGTTCAATAAATCACCATAAAATGCATGTTTAAAATGCTTAAGAGCACAGTTACATTAATCATGGATACCACAAATGTGGGTGTCACCCAAGGCACACAAGTCAATGTTAAAGACCCCCACACAAACCATTAGCACTTCCTTGGCAGGACCACTCAATTTATTTCCGTCTGACCTATCCACAACAAATGTCTCTGCGTGGTCAAAAGTATTATGATAGAAATTTACCAATAACATAGCAAAAGGCCTCTGCAATGTAATCAAAAGAATCTGATAATGTGGAGAAACGGCCATGACAGAGACATTACATTTTGCCAGCGAGACAGATACGAAAATCACCAAACCCCCCTTTGCCCTTCTGAGGAAGAAGGTATAGCGGGTACGTGAAAGGAAGTATCATCCATCCAAGTCTCTCGGCAGAAGATAATGTGATATTGCTCTATAAAGCTTAACCAATCTGGGGATTGCAATTTAGAATTTAGACCTGCCACATTCCAAGACAGGATACCCACAGAACCTACAGACTCTGAAGAGTCACTAGATGGAAGCAGCACAGAGGAACAACACCCACTCTCCCTTGTTCTCACAGCTCTCATGAGGCAGTCAATCATTTTGTTCCAAAGAGGAAAGATCATCAAATCTATTATATAAAGGCAAAGAACTGGTGTGTTGTAGATTCTGAGGAAAAACGCTACAATTTTAGGCTTCCACCTGCCCTACGTTATCCCTCATGATTGTAGGCCTTTGTGCCTGGGGTGGATAGAAAAGCCCAACAGATAGAGGGGGTTATTCTAACTTTGGAGGAGTGTTAATCCGTCCCAAAAGTGACGGTAAAGTGACGGATATACCACCAGCCGTATTACGAGTTCCATAGGATATAATGGACTCGTAATACGGCTGGTGGTAAATCCGTCACTTTTCCGTCACTTTTGGGACGGATTAACACCTCCTCCAAAGTTAGAATAACCCCCAGAGTTTGATACCTTCCCTCCTACAGGATTGAAAACCAATGAAATACAAAAGGACCTGGGCAGCACAAGAATCTTTAAAATTAATTATCACAGTCTTCCTCAATACTTTTGGTGTCAGACCTATCCAAGCAACTCTCCTTGTGGAGACAGTTTCTCTGGATTTATCACAAAGCCAGTGTGCATGTAAGCCCAGCCAATATAGTACTTTGTTTCTCAATGTGGCATGTTGCTCCAGTGTCCTTTTATTAACTTTGGGCACGCTAGCCAATACAATTATCTATGGTTTACACTCAGGCTGAATATGTAGGTATGGGGACTAATCACATCACTATACGCATGTTTGCTAACCCCTGCCCCCTTCCAGATTTCTTCTCTACAGAATTAAAACCTCCTAAATGGCAAAGAGCTTCTTATAAGGCTATTTAATAAGGTGCCTGTGACAGTAGCTGAGAGGGCCCTATTCAAAAGGGGCTCTGCATTTAGAGAGCAAATAGAATTTGCAACTTCTACAGAATTGGCCTGCTGTGCCGATTGCCGACATCCTAGCGGGGGACAGGGAGATATAGCTTGAGTGGGACCTGCTTCAACCGGGTCCATAATGCACAAGCAAGGGGAGGGTGCTGCTGTGTACTTCTCCTCTTATATACATTTTTTTTAATCCAGAGCAATGTTTTTTTTTTAGAGCCTTCTCAATTGCATTCAGACGATCCAAAATCAGGCCTAACCTGGAGTCTAGGGCAACTAGGACAGCATCCTGAAGTGACACCCTGCTGTTGCAGGCCCTGACTCAACGTGGCTCTCTCACTCCCAACCTTCGGCAAACACACCCTGGCCCATTTTGATTTAGTCATGTCCTCCCTCCTCTTTCTTTTCCCCCTTAATGGATCAACAGGGGAGTAACCACCACCACTTCTGGTTTGAGAGGAGGTATAGCTGTTCGTGAAGACCCAGGACAGGCATTTTCTTCCATGTTAACTATATACAGGCATGCTGCCTCCTGAAAAACATGAAATCCATTCACTACCAGGGCCATCTGAGTACCCCGTTGGAGTTTTAGAATGACGAGTCTCTGAAGCGGATATGAAGATAAAGAGAGGTGGCGTTCAGCCAAACAATCTCCTTATCAATGATGCCCACTGCTCGAGTCAGAGAAGCACCCATAGTTGTAGAGGCCAGGACTGGGGCGGAAGCTAGAGGGCATGTTTGTGCCTTACGCTTACTCATCTCAGAAGTTTAAAAAAAGACAAAAGAACTCAATGTTCGAAAGCGGGGAGAAGAGATAATCAGGTGCCCAAAACCCTGGTCCTTGCAGCTGGTTTTCACCCTGGACCAAGAGATTGGGCCCGGCCCAGCCTTGTTCAGACGTGGATGGGTGCAGACGGGCCCCCTCTTGGCCCTGTCTTGGCGCGGGGTTCATCCCGTGCTTTGGGATTGGAACGTCTAATTTAAAGTACCTCTGGCTCACAGCAATCAAGGCCTCCTCCGGGGGTGCAGATAGGGGTTGGAGTCCCTCTCCTCACCAATGCAGAAGTAAGTCCCGCACAGTGGGTTTGGTGTGTCTAATTTAAAGCACATCCGGGCATGCAACAATCAAGGTATCCACCCTGATGCAGAAGTGAGTCTTGTTAGAATTTGCAGCTTTCACAGGAGGAGCTGGGCTTTTTTCCCTTAGGTTTGGTAGGACATTCTTTGACAAAAATCCCCTCTTTGATGCAGTAAAGGCACTGACCATTTTTTCGTCTGAGTTCCTTTTCCTCTTTAGTTAGGGCCAAAGGGATACAACCTATTTCCATAGGTTCACCATGATTTTCGTGAGTACTGGTGTTGGTTACTGTTCTGGATTTGTTAAACCTAAAACCTGAAAACTAATTGCGATGACGGTCCCCTTTTTGCTCTGCCAAACAATGATGCCACCTCAAAGTTGGTTACTGAGTTCTGTACAATCCAGAGGTTGCAGATCTATTTGAGCTATAATGTCTTTCATTTCTTCTTTAAAACCCTGATAACAAACTGCTTATCTTTTCTCCTCTGACCAAGTTGTTTCAGCCACTAGGCGATTGAATTATCTTAAATAGGAAATCAGATCTTGATTGCCTTGTTTGAGCTCGAGCAGTTCCCAATCCACAGACAGAGTGGCCGCTCGCCTGTCAAATACCTTTTCAAATTTCCTAACAAAGGCTTTTCAGTTATAAAGAATGTGATTATCTCTTCAAGATAAAATGCCTGTCTCAAGATGCTGCATCTCCCACTAGATATGAGATTAGCAATGCTACCCAGAACTGAGCATCTGGGAAGGATGCTGGTCTGCACGTAAAATGTAATTCTATTTGGGTAAGAAATATCTGAACCTTCCCAGGGTCACTGGAGAATCTCTTTGAGACTGCTAGGGGTATCTGAGGTGGGACCGTGACAGCTATAGTGGTTTGCGTGGATCCACCCCTTAATGTTGCCCTGACCCTTGATATGAACCATACTAGGGTATTTTCCTAAAGGGCACATCAAAGGATTTCTTTCAGCCACTCCTCAAGAATCAACTCTATGTTGCAATTGTGAAACCTTGTCTGCTCCTGTGCATGTATCAGCTTTGGACTCAGCTAATTCCCATTGAACCTGAACCAAGATCTAACGTGGCCATCGTAGAGGTGAGCTAGCCAGGAGGAAAATAATCTGTGGGCTCACAATGCTGTCAGCACTGCAAAACTTCTGAGCTTGCTTGAAGCTAGAATGTTCCACCTCCTGGAACCACCAAGTCTGAATGCCATATGGTGCAAACTATTGGAGTGGCCAGGTGAGGGAAAGGGTGTTGGGGAAAGGAACTGCGGGGAGAGAGAGCTGTAAAGGAAAAAAATAAAATTGTGACTAATTCCTTCTGGCTTTCCCTCCCCCCTTATGCTCTCATTACATTATTCCTCCTATGATAATCAACTGGGCAATGATTCACAGTCTCCTAATGAAGAGGTGGTGGAAGGGTTTGTCTCTAAAGCAATGGTACAGATCATGAGCATGGAATACAGTATAGGTAGTGGCAACATCACACCAGAAAACAATCCAACTGCTCCTCTATGACAACTACCAAGCTTCGCTCTCTAATGGGCTTGAGAAGGCCTTAATACACATTCTTAAAAATAGTTTAGCTGCACTCTTACTCTTGGCTTTAGTCTTGAGTTCGTATCAGAGGCGCTTGGTGTTCCCTAATAATTATTATATAGTTAGAGAATACATCACATCCTGATTTTGTAGCAGAATTGCTTGACTTTCCCCAATAGTTATCACACAGTTACAATAAGTACAACAAACCTGCTGGACCTGTATCACAAACTATGAGCATGAGTTTCCAAAAATGAAGCCTCTAGGCTGCATTCATAAAACAGTAGCACAATGCACTTTTACCCCTGAGATTTGGCCAATCTCAAACCCGTAGTGTACTCAATGCTTGGGACTTAGGGCCATATGTATGAACACATTTTCCAATAGACACAAAATGGGTAAAACCCTTTGCTACATCTGGCCCTTAATCTGTTCCAGGCTTTTACTCTCATTCTCATCCTTCCTGTAAAGAAAATATCTATCAGAACCTGATGCTGCCAGAGGACGAAAACCATGCCCAAAGCTGAAAGTGGTGAGCAGGAACTCCAAACAGAACCACTCTGGAGGCTAGGCAGATGAACAGCAACCCCTGGGACAAGGGCAGGATTTATTTTATACCAGAGCCCCTCCCAAGATGGCCACTGTGCTCAGGCAGGAGTCTGGGCAATATAGTTCCACAGTGAATTCTGGCATTTGTGAGCACATCTTAAGGAGAAAAGGGGCCTGTGAATTAAGGCTGGCAACGGGCATATCATATGGGTTCTTAAACAAATGGTGGCATGTTGAACATGAGAATCACAATAAACAGTATGTAATGCTGCATGGTATTAGAAAGAGCATGCTGAAGCTAACGAGACCCTCAAGGTCAATGCCACCAGTATTTTGATGTAGCAAAGTGTCCATGTATCTTGCCACTCAACAGACAGGGGCATATTGACAGAACACCATTTAAATTTCCTGAAATCCCAGATTCCCTAGAGCTGCTTGCCAAGACCATGACACACACATGCCCCACTAGGCAAGGATGCAACAGTAACCTGCATGGGTGTAGATGACCTTGTTGGTGTGTCTCATTCAGATGCAAAAAATGCTGTCACTCCTGTAGCTCCATCTATGTGTGTTGGTAAAAACAAGACACACAGAGATAGTTAATACAGTAATTGGTTTGAAGCAATGACTATATGCAAGATAACGTCTGCCAAAGTAGCAGGCACTGATGCATACCAGGTTATAGTGGCAGAATGTGTCATGCAATGCCCAGATGAGCTTCTTTTGTAAATTCCTACCCACATCCTAAGTTCACTGAACCCCTGTGCTGCAAAATAATGTGATGCATGCTAATGGTAAACATATATATATCCTTGGAAGTAATCAGACTTGCTTTGGCTACCCAAGCTGGCTTCGTAATCACAAAAATATAGGCTAATAATTAAGACAAGCACTAATGTGCAATAGTACATTTTGTTCCAGACAGCAGATGTGTATGTTCCACAACATGATATGGTGGTTGTTGGGTATTTCTGTATGGTAAATGTTGTTTTGCTTAAACTAACATGTCATATAGGCCGATGCACATCCCTTACATATCTAGCCAGTCATATACACTGTAGACTATCTGAACCAGCCAATGTACTTCATTCCGTTACAGTCTTTTTGCCTGTGCTGGCTGGAGGTTATGTTTGTTGGTTGCTGGCGAGTTTGGTGCTCTTTCTTAGTCTTGTTGATGTCCGTGCTGTCCCTGTTGTGTCCAGAATGTTGTTTTTTCTGGTAATTGTAATGTCAGGTGTTTGTGTAAATAGGGGTTTATAGTTACAGGAGTAGGGAGCACTTGTAGTTTTAGGTAGTTTGCTGGTAGGTTTTTCTGATAGTGACATGTTGGGGAGGGGCAGGTCCTGTATTCTCTCAGAGAATGAGTTTTGGGGACCTCCTGTAGCTGATTGTCCACTACCTGTCACATTCTACAGTAGGTTACTAGGTTCATTCCCTTGCACATGTTAGGTTAGCAACTGAGCCAGATATGGTCATATTGTCAAGCATCTTGTGCCACCAGTGCCTCACTACTTTTGTACTTCGGGTGACATCAGCTTCTCAACCATATTGATAAGGTCATGCTGAGTCACTTTAGGGCATATTTATAATGCCATAGCGCCATCTTGCGCCACATTAAGGCCCGTATTTATACTTTTTGACGCTAAACTGCGCTAACGCAGTTTAGCGTCAAAAAATTTTGCGCCGGCTAACGCCATTCTGAAGCGCCATGCGGGCGCCGTATTTATTGAATGGCGTTAGCCGGCGCAAGCAGACCGGCGCTGCCTGGTGTGCGTGGAAAAAAAACACGTACACCAGGCAGCGCCGGCGTAGGGAAAAATGGCGCTAGGGCGTCTTAAAAATGGTGCAAGTCAGGTTGACGCAAAAAATCGCCTCCACCCGATTTGCGCCATTTTTAACGACGCCCAGACGCCATTTACATGACTCCTGTCTTAGTAAAGACAGGAGTCATGCCCCCTTGCCCAATGGCCATGCCCAGGGGACTTATGTCCCCTGGGCATGGTCATTGGGCATTGAGGCATGTAGGGGGGCACAAATCAGGCCCCCCTATACCACAAAAAAATATTTAAAAAAAAATATTTATACTTACCTGAACTTACCTGAATGTCCCTGGGGTGGGTCCCTCCATCCTTGGGTGTCCTCCTGGGGTGGGCAAGGGTGGCAGGGGGGGTCCCTGGGGTCATGGGAGGGCAGCTGTGGGCTCATTTTGAGCCCACAGGTCTCTTAACGCCTTCCCTGACCCAGGCGTTAAAAAGAGGCGCAAATGCGGGGTTTTTTGACCCGACCACTCCCGGGCGTGATTTTTGCCCGGGAGTATAAATACGACGCATTTGCGTCGCAGACATTTTTTTGGACGGGAACGCCTACCTTGCATCTCATTAACGCAAGGAAGGCGTTCACGCAAAAAAATGACGCTCTTTACTCCTACTTTGGCGCTAGACGCGTCTAACGCCAAAGTATAAATATGGCGTTAGTTTTGCGCCGAATTTGCGTCGAAAAAAACGACGCTAATTCGGCGCAAACGGAGTATAAATATGCCCCATTGTTTTTTTACATTAATGTGGCCCAATGATGCCGAAGTCCTCGCTGCTTATTTACATGGTGGTGCAATGCATGCATTGTGCCACTCTGTAACCCTTTGTGCTACATTAAGCCTGCGCCAGGCATAATTTATGCAAAGGGGGTGTTCCCCCATAAGGGGAGCTGGAAAAATGGTGGAAGGAATTCTATGAGATTTCCTTGCACCATCTTTTAGCACTTTTAACTCCTTCTCAAGAGCAATATTTTGGCGCTACTCCTGCAGTGTACATCAGTAGCATCATGAAAATGATGCTATTGCCCCTTACCCTGCACCATGGTGCTCCATATTTTAAATACATGGTGGTGGTAGGGGGTGCTAAGGGGCACAGGGAAAGTGGCGCTGTACTTGATGCAGCGCTACTTTCCATAAATCTGCCCCTTTGTGGCCTCATAGATATGGAGTATGGCAAGGCAGTGCTATTCGTTGGCTTGGTAAACTCTGCAACAAGGAGGTGTTCCAAGATTCTTATGTGGGGATTGTTACTCATGCATATTTACCCTGCCTCAGAATTACTTGTAAACCTGGTGCTATGGCAAAAGCATATGCCTCCACCGAGCCGGCGTAATGTGTCTTAATCATCATTTCTACCTCGTCCCATGTGTGCTACATTATGCAGCAAACACAGAAAGAGGAAAACAGCTCTTGTGATTGTGTACTGTGCAGGAAGGTGACCCTTCCTTCCAGAAAAACTTTACTGTATTCAACACTGACACCCACCTGTTTTGGCGCAAGGGAGCAAATTGTGCACTAACAAAGAGATCTAAGATAGGAATGCACTGTAGTTCATAACAATCATGCTTTCTTGTCCCATTCACATATGGGTAATGCAGCACAGCAAGAAGACTTGTGTTGCAGTACTACGCAAATTACTCATAAAAATGGGCTATTGTATGTCACAGAAGTTTGATCATTATCATGCATGCAATGTGCATAACATTTGCATACAACAGCTATATCTGCGCAAATTATGGAAGTACAACTCAGCTAGCCACATTCACCCAAGCATGATACTAACTGAGAGACATAAATCTAATATTAACTTCTGATCAACACACTGGGCTTATTTACAAGCCCTGTGCACCTCCAGTGCGTCACTTATTGTGACGCACTTGTGGCACATAGTGCCGGCTCATATCTACATGGCTTTATGGCTATGTAGATATGGTGTAAGCCAAGCCAGTGCAAGTCGCTGTGTTGCTTTACACTGCATCAGAGAGGCATTAAATGGGCACTGACGTGGGTTTTCTCACGTACCACCCATGGATTTTGATGCATTCCCATATTTTCAAAAATCTGTAAATCTGGGAATTTGTCAAAATCTTATGTCTTCCCACTGGAGGTGCAACGATGATAAATGTTTTTATTTCCCTGTGTTTTTTCTTCTTTCTGTGTGCTGTATTCTGCAGCACACATAGAGGAAAAAGCCTCCATGGATTGCTTTAGTGCAGGAAGATGTCCCTTCCTGCACTGAAGCAAACGTGTCTGAGATGAAAGCATCCTTGCAACATGGTGCAAGGGTGCCTGTGTCGACACTAGGCAGCCCATTTTGTGCAAGTGGAGGTGGAGAGGAAAGAAATGAGCCATATATTCTAGAAACAGCACATTTCTGCTCTTTCCCTGTGGCACAGGGCAATGCAGCAAGGTGCCTTGCTGTGCTGCTCTGTGCCACTGGGCTTGTAAATAAGCCCCAAAATATGTCACAGAATTTCACATTAATACATTGCATATTCCAGTTTCCACACCATCAATGCAATCAGTCACACATATGTGCACTATCAACATACACATACTACACATACCAAGTCATCAAGAATGTCAGCTCAGAAATTTGCAGGCAAATCACTGATCCCTGGGAGTGTGTGTATGCATTGCACAATACGCTACACTGTAAAACACACAATAGGTCAATTGAGTCAATTTAAACAGATGCATTCACCTAATGCGTGATGCATTGCACCCGTCATGTCATCCCGAAGACACGCATCCACACCAACGTGTGAAAAATTAAGCACTGTGCATTGACATGCATTGTGTGTAAATCATGCATTGACTAATTTGCATGGATGTGTCAGGAAAAACAATACATTTGGAGAAAATGTGACACATCCACCCAGGAAATGATGCAATGGCTCTGCCATGCTGGAAACAAGGAAGTGTGAAGTTACTTTCACTTTCCCTTACAGTCTTTTTGTCTGTGCTGGCTTGATGTTATGTTTGTTGGTTGCTGGCGAGTTTGGTGTTCTTTCTTGGTCTTGTTGATGTCCGTGTTGTCCCTGTTGTGTCCAAAAATTGTCTTTTTTTCTGGTAATTGTAATATCAGGTGTTTGTTTAAATAAGGATTTACAGTTATAAGAGTAGGAGGCACTTGTAGTTTTAAGTAGTTTGTTGGTAGGCAGTTTTTTTCTGATAGTGACATGTTCAGGAGGGGCAGATCCCGTATTCTCTCGGAGAATTAGTTTTGGGGACCTCCTTTGGCTGATTGTACTCTACCTGCCAAACATGATGCCAAATTTGACAGCCACAAGGGGTTAGGGCAAGCACTGGGTACCCGACCCATGAGAGTACCAACCATCAAATTAAACACAGATGGGCAGACATGTCAGCCAAAAGGGTGATCTTATGTATCATCTCAGCATGAAAGCTGGTGAGCCTGTTGGTAAGTGCACACATACCAACAGCTCGTAGATGTGTCTCCTTGATAAAAATATATCATTGATATTATGACTTGAGTGTAAGATATGTTTTGGGATTAATATACCATGCTACAGGCCAACTCTGTTAGGCAAAAACCATGCCACAAAGCAATATTCACTGTGGCCTAGCACTTGCACAAACGGACCATGAAGTGCATGGGAGGCCCCAAGGGGCTTGGCGAACCATGTGGAACTGTGCATGGAGTGTTGTCTCCTGGCCTGCCACATTATTACTGAGTCCAAACTGTGTGGTCCACCCTCCATTTATGTTGCAGGGGAGCACACTCACATGTCATCCTGTCACATGTTGGACAGGTTGTTTGTTCTATCCCTGACATTTAGACACACGTATCAGCTTGAAATGCTTAGTATTCCTTAATGAGACTGTACTGGGCCATAAGGGACAATGTTTATTTACTATGCAGAAGTGACATGTAATGAGCGAAAATGAAGTAAAAAAAAAGAAGCATGGCTACTGTCTGAAGTGTGTAGAATAGTAAATGACACGTATTGCTTTGAGAAAGTGCCTGGAAAAAAGTTAGCCTACAGAGTGTGGTCTGTCCGTTTATATGGTTCACATAGCCACCTAAGGCAGACACCCTTCCTCCATGTTACAATGAGTGCTTTGTTACATGGGTATACACTCTGTGCAGCTGGGACGTTAAGAATTACCCATAAACATTGCAAAAAGGCACACTAATCGTCATCATTATGCCATATCATTTTTGATGTGCAGATTTTTAGAGACATTTGTTATGTAAATGTATTGTGCATCAATTGTACATAGTGTACCTGTCCTCAATTCACAGAGCACTGTTCCATTTTTTTGTGGTATGGCTGGGCTTGACCCATACACAGTGGCTGAGATGGAAACATTTCAATATCCAGATGCTACCAGTGAGTGTCATCAGTGCTCTGAAAGGATTGTGCGATTGTCGATGGCAAACATGTACTTGGATACACTCTTAGACCACATGTATCATGATATGCGTGAACTGCCATTCTGCATCTTGGGTACCAGAGCATCCTCAGATTGCTGCATATCACTGACATGAGAGAACGGAACACAGAGGATGATTGTGTCACATGCCTTTGTTTTTGGATGGTGTTTGATCGAAAGGCTATGTGAACCTGCCTTTGAAGGGGTCAACTGTAATCTGCCTTCCTGTTGCATGTTGCTAGTGTAGATGAAAAGATGGAAATGTTTCAAAATTTTCCAAGTCTGGGCCACAGACGATAAGAGGATTTCTACCTCAGTGCAGACAGATTGGGTATGACTAGAAATATCACATGTCACCAGTTCACGAAGGGTAATGCAGTTGACGGCCTGACATTTGTCTCTTGTGCCCAATGATCTATAAGCAACACGTGACTACACAATTCTGATATTATTGGAAGTGAAAAGGACAATGTGTACAAGAACACATGCATGTCTGCATAGTGTGGTCGGCATATAGGCCATTACCCAGTCCAACTACTGGTGGTGTTATCCATACTGGGTCACCATGAAAAATGTCATACTTGATGAACTCTAGGAAAAAACATGCAAGATACAGCACAGGGTTCTCATACATGGGAATTGCAGCCTTCATGCACACACTCATCACATGGCTGTAGGTAAAGGTTATGTGCATTAAGGATGCAATCCAAACTGGCTTGTAGGGCAGCCACTAGGGTATGTGTGAGGCCACATGATTGTTCTTGCATTTTAGGACTTGGAGCCTGTTATAAAGGGTCAGATGTACAGAGTCTTTTGCAAGTCACAAACGGCCCATCAGGGCATTTGTGACTGTTGTAATGCCTTTTGGCATGTACCATCCCCAATGCAATGCAGCTCATTTTCCTTAAATGAATTACAAAAAGAAAACTGCCTGGTCTTAAAAAAAATGTTGCACCCCCATTTGCAAAGGGGGAGGGGTCCCTTGGAGACCCCTTACTGTTTTCAAATGGATTACCACCAACTTGAAGTTGGTGGTCACTGTAAATGTTTTGTGATCACATTCCCAATTGCAAAAAATTCTTACATCCCCATGCAAATCACTATTAGGAAGGGATGCCCCTGGCACACCCCTCCCTAATAGCAAGTCACATACCAATTTTGCGAGTCAGTAATAGGTTACTGACTTGCAAAATGGGGATGGTACATGCCAAAAGACCTATATGTAGCGTCACAATGGTAACTCCGAACATGGCCATGTAACATGTCTAGGATCATGATATTGGGGAGACAATTCCATGCACCCCCGGGTCTCCAGCACAGAGCCCGGGTACTGCCAAACTAACTTTCCCGGGGTCTCCACTGCAGCTACTGCTGCTGCCAACCCCTCAGACAGGTTTCTGCCCCCCTGGGGACTGGGCAGCCTGGTCCCAGGAAGGCAGAACAAAGGATTTCCTCTGAGAGAGGGTGTTACACCCTCTACCTTTGGAAATAGGTGTGAAGGGCCTGGGAGGAGTAGCCTCTCCTGGCCTCTTGAAATGCTTTGAAGGGCACAGATGGTGCCCTCTCTGCATAAGCCAGTCTACACTGGTTCAGGAATCCCCCAGCCCAGCTCTGGCGCAAAACTGGACAAAGGAAAGGGGAGTGACCACTCCCCTGACCAGCACCTCCCAGGGGAGGTGCCCAGAGCTCCTCTAGTGTGTCCCAGACCTCTGCCTTCTTGGATGCAGAGGTGTGAGGGCACAAAGGACAGCTCTGAGTGGCCAGTGCCAGCAGGTGACATCAGAGACCCCTCCTGATAGGTGCTTACCTTTCTCAGTAGCCAATCCTCCTCTGTGGGCTATTTAGGGTCTCTCCTGTGGGCATCTCACCAGATAATGAATGCAAGAGCTCACCAGAGTTCCTCTGCACTTCCCTCTTAGACTGCTGCCAAGGATCGACCACTGACTGCTCTAGGATGCCTGCATAACTGCAACAAAGTAGCAAGAAGACTACCAGCAACATTGTAGCGCCTCATCCTGCCGGCTTTCTCGACTGTTTCCTGGTGGTGCATGCTCTGAGGGCTGTCTGCCTTCACCCTGCATTGGAAGCCAAGAAGAAATCTCCCGTAGATTGACGGAATCTTCCCCCTGCCAACGCAGGCACCAAACTTATGCATCACCGGTCCTCTGGGTCCTCTCTCATCCTAACGAGCGTGGTGCCTGGAACACAGGAGCTGGGTCCAAGTGTCTTTAACAGTCCAGTGGCCCTTCTGTCCAAATTTGGTGGAAGTAAGTCCTTGCCTCCCCACGCCAGACAGTAATCCTGTGTACTACGTGAACTGCAGCTGCTCAAGCTTCTGTGCACTTTTGCAAGACTTCCTTCGTGCACTACCAAGCCGAGGTCCCCAGCACTCCATCCTGCATTGCCCAACTTGCTGAGTTGGACTCCGACGTCGTGGGACCCTCCTTTGTGACTCTGAGTTGACCGCTGTCCTCAGATCTTCTAAGTGCCTGTTCAGGTGCTTCTGCGGTGCTGCCTGCTTTTGCGTGGGCTCTCCATGTTGCTGAGCGCCCCCTCTGTCTCCTCCTCCAAGAGGCAACCTCCTGGTCCTTCCTGGGCCCTAGCAGCACCCAAAATCCTCAACTGCGACTCTTGCAGCTAGCAAGGCTTGTTTGCGGTCTTTCTGCGTGGAAACAACTCTGCATCCCCCAGCACGCCGCCGTGGGGCATCTTCTGACCAAAGGAGAAGTCCCTGGCACCTTCCCTTGTTGCAGAATCTTTGACTTCTTCTACCCGGAGGCAGCCCTTTTGCACCTTTATCCGGGGTTTAGTGGGCTCCTGCCCCCCCCCTGGATACTTGCGTGACTCTTGGACTTGGTCCCCTTCCTTTACAGGTCCTCAGGTCCAGGGATACGTCTTCAGTGTTTTGCAGTCAGTTGTTGTCCTTGCAGAATCCCCTATCTCGACTTTACTGTCTTTCTGGGGTAGTAGGGTAACTTTACTCCTACTTTTCAGGGTTTTGGGGTGGGGTATCTTGGACACCCTTAGTGTTTTCTTACACTCCCAGTGACCCTCTACACACTACTCTAGGCCTGGGGTCCATTTGTGGTTCACATTCCACTTTTGGAGTATATGGTTTGTGTTGCCCCAGGCCTATTTCTCCCTATTGCATTCTATTGTGTTCTACATTGTTTGCACTACTTTTCTAACTGTTACTTACCTGATTTTGGTTTGTGTGCATATAATTTGTGTATATTACTTACCTCCTGAGGGAGTATATCCTCTGAGATACTTTTGGCATATTGTCACTAATTTATTTTTAGTAACTCTGAGTATTGTGTTTTCTTGTGATATAGGCCCTCATTACAACATTGGCGGTAAATCCCACTTACCGCCGTGCAGAAGACCGCCAACACACCGCTGCGGCGGCGGAAATCCGCTACAGCTATTACAACCCACAGGCCGGAATCTGCCAAAATCCAGACACCCACACAAGTCCGCCACACCAAAGGTCAGTGATAAACTGGCGATAACAAAACCGACACCGTCACGTCAACAGGAATACGCCCACACTATCAAGACCCACGAAACAACGCGGCGGTCTTTCAACCACGGTAAACCATTGGCGGTACACACCGCTGCGCTCAAAATACACACACATTTACAAAACACAACCAGATTGGACAATTCGAAATACACACACCTGATACACATACACACACCACTCCCACACACCCAATACAATATAAAACACACACCCACATCACCCACATACCCCTACGACAAAAATTGAGAACGAAGCACAGAGAGAGAAACCACCATCAACAAATTAGCATCCACAGGCACACAACACCATCACTCATACAACATCCACGCACCTCACACAACACACACAAATACATCCCCTCACACATCACAACACACACCACCTCACACATCACCCACACTACACCGTGGCACCGCAAAGACACCCCAGGTTCTCTGAGGAGGAGCTCAGGGTCATGGTGGAGGAAATCGTCCGGGTAGAGCCACAGCTATTCGGATCACAGGTGCAGCACACCTTCATAGCTAGGAAGATGGAGCTATGGCGCACAATCGTAGACAGGGTCAACGCAGTGGGACCGCATCCAAGAACTAGGGTGATATCAGGAAGAGGTGGAATGACCTACGGGGGAAGGTGCGTTCCTTGGTCTCAAGACACCAGATTGCAGTTCATAGGACTGGCAGCAGACACCCACCACCTCCCCCACAACTAACAACATGGGAGGAGCAGGTCTTGGCTATACTGCATCCTGAGGGCCTGCAGGAGTAGCAGGAGGAATGGACTCTGGTAAGTCAAATCTTAACTATTACATCCCCCACCCTACCTGCATGCTATCAAATACCCCACCCTCACGCTCACCACATCACTCACTCATGTCCCACTATCACAACCCACACATCCCAATACCACACCCTGCATGCAACACCAAAGCATGGACACCCATCACCAAAGCATGTCCACTACAGATATCCACACAGATCCCCAAACCAAATATCACACAAGGTCCTAGACAAGAATGTAAGCACTGGGGTACAGGGTCACCCACCCATTGCACACAATGGCACACACAGATGCAATAATCATGCCTTTACACCCCTGCAGGACCCCTACCCAACGTCACCGGACAGGAGGTTCCAGACATGTCCACACCCCTCACAGAAGATGCCCACAGTGATAACAGCAGCTCTGTCAAACTGGATCTATATGACCAGCCCTGCCCATCTGGGACCTCGGGACAGTCGGTTCCCCACACATTGGCACATGCCACCACAGAGCCTCCCCCCTCAGAAAACACCAGCACAGCACCCACCCAGCGGGCTCATACCTCTGTCCCCAGGACTCGTCAAGCAGCAGTGTGTCCACCACTACAGGGAACCCAGGCAAACCCACCAACCCAAGAACATCAGGGACCTGGGGGCAGTGGCAGTGGGCACACGGTTCAGGGGACAGAGGAACAGGAAAACCGGGGAACTGGGAGGACTGCTGTGCGACAGGGGGAGGACAGGCCCAGGGAACCCACTCTCAAAGAGGCTCTCTCCAACATCATAGGAGCATACCATAATTCCCAGGAGACTATGGCAACGGTACTGGCCAAGTTTCAGAAGACCCAGCGGCTGCAGGAGGAAAAGTATTTGGGGATCAGGGAGGAACTCAAGTCCATCAACACCACCCTGGTCACCATTGTAGGGGTGCTGAAGGACCTTCTGAACACCAGGGGGGACACTGGGGCACAACAAGGGGCACCTGACACTAGCCTCGATGATGAACAGCCCACCACCTCCGCCGGCGCTAGTGGACATGAGGCACCACCACAGGACCACAACCCCAGCACCCAACCCCCTGCAGATGGAGAACCACCCCACAAATGGTCCCTGAGATCCAGGACAAAGACAGAGAACAATGCCAAGACCCCCGCCAAGAAATGAGACCACCCTGAATGTCATCCTTCTGTCCCACTTTGTCACCCTGTCCATCCATCAACTGCCCTAGCTTCACTTCCTATGCCCCTTTGGACAATGCACCTGTGAGACACATAACTCGACTCTGCCATGGACATTCCTCCACCATCACCCCTGACCATTTTACAACCCCCTCCACTGTTTTGCACTTAAATAAATATCCTTTAATCTCAAAACAATCTGGAGTCAGTCTGTGCTTTCACAAATGTGTATTTGCTATGACTAAGGAAAATAGCAATGTCCATTGTATTGTCAACATACTGTCAAAGCCCAGCTCACCTGAGTCCTTGTTCAGTTCTGATGGAGGTTGAAGACAATCCGACCCCACCCTGAAACTGCTTGTTCCAGTACACTAGTTTTTAAAACAGTGCACTAAGAACAGAAGCTCAAGGGAAGGGGGGAAGTGGATAAAATAAAATAAAGAGACAACACCGTTCTTGCGTTTCCACTGTTGAAGTGCTGCACAAATCTGCGGCCCTCTCTGACTTCTGTAGAAACTAGTGCCTAATGAAACATAAACAAAGAACAGATAAGTACAACCTATTCCTAACTGGGTTCCTGACTATCCCTTTATTTCTTAAAAATTTTCTTCTAAAAGTACCTCTTGGATCCTGGTCTCTAGTTTCCAGGTTTGGAATGTGTTACTGCTCTGGGATGTGCTTTCTATTACTCTAAAGCTTCTAAAACATTAAACAAATACCGTTATCAGAATGACCAATATCAAACATTCATCTTAATATAACTAAAGCCTAAATTCCCAATAGCAGACTCACTTTTCCCATATTTCCAGAATCTTTTATAAAACAAATACTGTACTTTTACGTCAAAATACAGCATGTAATTTGTGCAAGTCCTTGATTTACTGTTTGCCTCACAAAGTTCCGCAAAGTATTCTTGTAACAAAGAGTTTGAATCACAATGTTCGTGGAAGGTATCTTGTTTCAAATTGTCTATACACGAATCCAGAAATTGTTGTCAAAGTTCTTTCAGGTAATAAAAGTTTTGCACTTACTTGTTGCTGGCAAGAGATACTGATCAATCTAACCTTGTCTTCTTTCTCTTTTGCAGGTTGCTTGTAGGAGAGAGGCTGAGGCAAGGAGGAACCGGAAACCGGAAGAAGGAAGAGCCAGCAGCTGCGCCCATTGAAGCCAATGAAAGTCTGTAGAGAGCAGGAGTGCCAGCGCCGAGGGATCTGTCCTCAGGTAAGCGGGAGGTAGACGAGCACAAGCACTGGGTGAGGCTCGGGGGCTGCCTTTTATAGACAGGGCTGGGTGTGGTCCTCACATGCTGCACATGTTCTTGAAAGGTGTGCAGAGCTGGGTGTGGTTTGAAGAGCTGGGTGTGGTCCTCACATGCTGCACATGTTCTTGAAAGGTGTGCAGAGTTTCAGTTATTATGCAAATGAGTTAAATTAACACATGGCCTAGAGCGGAGTGTTTTAAAGAAGCCTTGGTAAAAGCAAGGCCCAATGTGTAAACAAAACAGCAGATTAAACAACATACACAGAAGCCTAGGGGGGGGGGAAGGTGAGATAACAAGAAAGGCTTTTAATAGTAAGTTTAAAAGGGAGCTATTACAGAACCCACTAGTGCAGTGAGAGGGGACATGCTCTTGGCTGTGCACAAACCCTAACAGTTGCCCCCCTCAAAGGCCCTCCTACAGGACGGGGTTTTCCTGGATTTTTTTAATAAAACCGTCTAATCAGCTGTGGGGCATGTACATATGATGCTGGTTCCCATGAATTCTCAGATTCATCATATCCTTTCCATTCTACTAAATAAAACAGACTTCCACTAATTCTTTTTGAGTCTTTTATGCTTTTCACTTCATATTCTAGATTTCCCTTAATTGGTATGGGTGGAGGTGGTGGTTCAGGTCGGGTTTTTGGATTGTACGGCTTAAGCAAGGACACATGGAATGTAGTATGTACTGGATATTCTTTTGGTAAATCTAATTTTACTGTTACCGGGTTTACTATGGCAGTTATACTAAAGGGTCCAATGAAACGTGGTTGCAGCTTTCGGGATCCCTCTATGTTTAGGTTCTTTGTGGAGAGCCATACCTTGTCACCGATTTTATACATTGGGGCCTCAGATCTGTGTTTGTCTGCTTGTCTTTTCATGCTTTCCTTGTACTTTAATAAATGTTTCCTGGCTTTGTCTGTATTTGTCACCTAACCTCGTTAGTCTATCCGTTACTGTAGGTAACAGAGAATCTTCTAACAAAATGGGTATAGCTCTTGGATGATACCCCTGCAAGAAATAGAATGGTGAGCAAAGTAGAGCTGAATGCTCAGTATTATTATAAACAAACTCCGCTACAGGGAGAGCTTCCAACCATTCACTAGAATAATCAGCCAATAAACAACGTAGCGTTTGAAGTAAGGTTTGGTTCAGTCGTTCAGTCTGTCCATCTGTCTCTGGGTGGAAAGCAGTGGATAATGCCACATCTATTTTCAGTTTTTTACATAATTTTTTCCAAAATTTAGAGTTGAACTGGCTCCCTCGGTCTGACACCACTTTGCTTGGCAAACCATGTAAACGCACAATTTCCCTTATAAAAATATCGGCAAATTCTGCCGCCGTGGGTAATTTCCGTAATGGTACAAAATGTGCCATTTTAGATAAAAAATCCACTATAACCAACACTGTTGTGAAAGATTTTACAGGTGGTAAACCTACAATAAAGTCTACGCTCACAGTGTGCCAAGGTTGTTTGGGTGTTGGCATTGGTATTAACAAGCCGTCAGGGGCCTTATGAGAAGATTTATGTCTTGCACAAATTGGACAGGTAGTGACAAATTGCTTAATGTCCTTTCTTATAGTGTCCCACCAAAAGTGTTTTTGCACATTTTCCAGGGTTTTTACCCAACCAGGATGACCCGCCAACGGTGAGGCGTGATGCCAAATTATCACCTGTGTTTGTAATTCAGAGGTGGGCACTAACAGCATGTTGTCGTGATACAATAAACCTCGTTGTATTGTGTTATGGGAATCCTTTAACCAATCCTGAGGTGCTATTTGCATGTGTGCATTATATAGATCTGTGATGAAATCCTTCTGTTGTACTGGTGCCAAAAACTTTTGGGGAGGAATAATGGGTTCTCCTATTTTATCTTGTTTCATGTCTGAGGTATGTCCGTATCTAGATAACACATCAGATTGAATTTGTTGTGCACCTGGTCTATAGGTTATTACAAAGTCAAATGTGCTAAAAAAAATTAACCAGCGCATCTGACGTGGTGTTAGTGCTTTAAGTGATCCAAAAAACTGTAGGTTCCTATGGTCAGAAAAGATTGTAACTGGGTACTTGGCTCCCATTAAATGGTGCCTCCATTCTGAAAAGGCTACTTTGATAGCTAGTAGTTCCCTTTCAGCCACAGTGTAATTTTGTTCAGCTGGTAATAACTTTTTGGAATAGAAGGCTATAGGATGTAACTGGCCATCTACTGCATCTCGTTGAGAGAGAACTCCTCCTAAAGCTACTTGTGAAGCATCTGCTTCAACAAAAAAAGGCAAGTCAGGATCAGGATGTTTCAGAATTGGGGCTGAAGTGAACTTTTGTTTTAGGAGTTGAAAGGCGTGTGCCGCCTCATCAGTCCAAAGAAATCGTTGCCCTTTCCGCAACAAGGTAGTTATTGGGGCCGCAATGTCTGCAAAATGTGCAATAAACCTCCTATAAAAATTGGCGAAACCCAGAAATTTCTGAATATCTTTTACAGAGGATGGTTCTGGCCAATCAGCAATAGCACTGATTTCCTTTACATCCATAGTTATTCCTTGAGGTGACAGGCAGTATCCTAAAAAGTCCACCTTGCTGACATTAAAAGTACACTTTTCTAACTTAGCAAAAAGATGATTTTCTTTTAACTTTGATAATACTGCACGAACATGTTGGGTATGTTCTTCTGAGTTCTTAGAGTAAATGAGGATGTCGTCTATGTATACTATGACACAAACGTCCAGGAATTCGTGTAGGACCTCATTTATAAAGAACTGAAAGGCCGCAGGGGCATTACATAACCCAAAGGGCATTACTGTGTACTCAAATAAACCAAACTTTGTCTTGAAAGCTGTCTTCCACTCATCCCCCTCTTTTACTCGGACCAGGTGGTAAGCTCCCCGCAGATCTAGTTTAGTGTATACAGTAGAATGTCTTAATTGATCCAACAACACAGGTATTAGAGGAAGAGGATATTTATTCTTTATTGTAGCCTTATTTAGTCCTCTATAATCGATACACGCTCGCAGGGATTTATCCGGCTTCGGGATAAAAAAGAGTGGAGATGACACCGGAGATGTGGAATGACGGATGAACCCAGACTGTAGTAGGTCATCTAGGTAGGTTCTTAAGTATTTGGTTTCTTCGTCAGTCAAAGCATATACTCTGTTATTAGGTAAAGGGGCCCCTGGGATAAGATCTATACGACAGTCAGAAGACCTATGTGGGGGCAGCGCACTAGCCTTTACTGGATCAAAGACGTCTTTGAAGTCAGAATATTCAGGAGGGAGACTTGGTTCATCTTGTGTAACACTAGCACAGTGTAATACTGTGCTCTGTTCTGTACCTGCTTCTTGATAGCAATTGGTTCTACAGAAAGAGGAATCCAAAGTAACAGTTCTATTCACCCAATCAATTTTTGGGTTATGAGTTGTTAACCAGGGTACCCCGAGAATCAAACCAAAATTAGGAGTATCTATCAGATCAAAGCTAATCACCTCTGTGTGCCCGTTCTGACAGACCATAACAAGTGGACTTGTTTGTTTTGTGATTAATCCAGAGGTCAATTCTGACCCATCCACTGCACATACTGCTTCTGGACAAGGCTTTAGGCACATAGGAAGTCCTAAGTTTTCAGCTAACTTATTATCCACAAAATTTCCTGTTGTGCCTGAGTCTAGTAGGACAGGGAGAGAATGCCTCACTTGGGTAGTAACAATTAAAACGACCTGAATTATGAAATGTCTAGGTATGTGCGGTACCATGAAGGCTGCAGCATTAGAGGTCTGATTAAGATGTTTTCTCGAACAAGTAACCTCTCCCCTTCTCGAGCTTAATCGTTTCCCGATTCAGTTAAGGAGGTGGAGGAAACAGCACCCTTTCGTGGATTTTTAGGCTTTACTGGACATTCTCTGGCAAAGTGACCTGCCCTTCCACAATATAAACATAATTGAAGTTTTCTCCTTCTTTCTTTTTCCTCTGATGTGAGTGGACCTCTGAGTGTCCCTATTTGCATAGGCTCAGGTTCAGGGAGTTTATTATCTGGGTCTTTCTTCTCGTGTCTAATAAAAGTTAACCGTGATTCCAGTTTGTATTTATCTCCCTTTCTTTCTCCTAGTCTATGTTCTAATTTCACAACTAAATCTACAAAGTCCGAATAGTCTTCTGGCAAATCAACGATATGAGCCAGCGCGTCTTTTAACTCGTCTCTCAAACCTTTATAGAAAAGGGAGACACGCTTTTCTTCTGGCCACTGTGTCTCGGTGAGTAAACGATTAAAACTAGTGAGATAGGTCAATAAATCCTTGTTACCTTGTTTAAGATTTAAAAGCTCATTATCACTTGTCTGCATGAAAGTGTGTTTTGCAAAAAGGCTGGTCATGGTACGTTTAAATTGATTCCAATTATGGAGGATGGGATCATCTCTCTCCACGAAAGGAATTGACCAATTGGCTGCTGTGCCACCCAAATAAGACAAGACGAATGCCACTTTCGTAGCATCAGTAGGGAACTGTTGTGGCTTACAAACGAAGTGTAATTGACATTGATTGATAAAAACATGGAATGTGTTACTATCTCCATGAAAACGTTCAGGTGCTGCGAAGGGCACAGCATTAGGAAGATTAACAGCGACCTCAACTGGGGGAGGAAAAGTTGTATGTTTTGATGGCGCCCCTGTCTCTGAGGAGGTTTTAAACAAAGGCGTAAAAGCTGTGTTCCACTGAGATACCCTAAATTTATACCTGCTTAAATCCTGTTTTAAAGAGGTATTCTCCATCTTTAATCTCTCTATTTCCTCTTGCATATGTTGCAAGATGCCAGACACTGATTCATTATGAACCAAATCCTCATTTAGGGCCTGCGCCATATCCGTGACGTCAATGCCCTCTATTTCTTCCCCGATATTCATCGTCCACCAGAACTTACATTTTTCATTATTTTATTTTTTTAAGGCTTGTGCTTCTGTCAAAGCCCAGCTCACCTGAGTCCTTGTTCAGTTCTGATGGAGGTTGAAGACAATCCGACCCCACCCTGAAACTGCTTGTTCCAGCACACTAGTTTTTAAAACAGTGCACTAAGAACAGAAGCTCAAGGGAAGGGGGGAAGTGGATAAAATAAAATAAAGAGACAACACCGTTCTTGCGTTTCCACTGTTGAAGTGCTGCACAAATCTGCAGCCCTCTCTGACTTCTGTAGAAACTAGTGCCTAATGAAACATAAACAAAGAACAGATAAGTACAACCTAATCCTAACTGGGTTCCTGACTATCCCTTTATTTCTTAAAATTTTTCTTCTAAAAGTACCTCTTGGATCCTGGTCTCTAGTTTCCAGGTTTGGAATGTGTTACTGCTCTGGGATGTGCTTTCTATTACTCTAAAGCTTCTAAAACATTAAACAAATACCGTTATCAGAATGACCAATATCAAACATTCATCTTAATATAACTAAAGCCTAAATTCCCAATAGCAGACTCACTTTTCCCATATTTCCAGAATCTTTTATAAAACAAATACTGTACTTTTACGTCAAAATACAGCATGTAATTTGTGCAAGTCCTTGATTTACTGTTTGCCTCACAAAGTTCCGCAAAGTATTCTTGTAACAAAGAGTTTGAATCACAATGTTCGTGGAAGGTATCTTGTTTCAAATTGTCTATACACGAATCCAGAAATTGTTGTCAAAGTTCTTTCAGGTAATAAAAGTTTTGCACTTACTTGTTGCTGGCAAGAGATACTGATCAATCTAACCTTGTCTTCTTTCTCTTTTGCAGGTTGCTTGTAGGAGAGAGGCTGAGGCAAGGAGGAACCGGAAACCGGAAGAAGGAAGAGCCAGCAGCTGCGCCCATTGAAGCCAATGAAAGTCTGTAGAGAGCAGGAGTGCCAGCGCCGAGGGATCTGTCCTCAGGTAAGCGGGAGGTAGACGAGCACAAGCACTGGGTGAGGCTCGGGGGCTGCCTTTTATAGACAGGGCTGGGTGTGGTCCTCACATGCTGCACATGTTCTTGAAAGGTGTGCAGAGCTGGGTGTGGTTTGAAGAGCTGGGTGTGGTCCTCACATGCTGCACATGTTCTTGAAAGGTGTGCAGAGTTTCAGTTATTATGCAAATGAGTTAAATTAACACATGGCCTAGAGCGGAGTGTTTTAAAGAAGCCTTGGTAAAAGCAAGGCCCAATGTGTAAACAAAACAGCACATTAAACAACATACACAGAAGCCTAGGGGGGGGAAGGTGAGATAACAAGAAAGGCTTTCAATAGTAAGTTTAAAAGGGAGCTATTACAGAACCCACTAGTGCAGTGAGAGGGGACATGCTCTTTGCTGTGCACAAACCCTAACACATACCTATGTCACACAGCTCTAGTCCACGAGGTAATATAGCAGAGGTCACACAGTGGGACCCACATCTGTGAAAAGGAAAAGCAAAGTGACAAGTCAGGGTCCATAAACTGGGTGAAAGTGACAGATATATGATAGGTCTAACAATTGTATGAGATGTAGGAGGCAGTGATGTCTTCTTACCTGTGTCTCACTGGAAGTATTGCTGGATAACATTGTTTTTGTTGTCGATATCCTCTTCTTCTGCCTCCTCTTCTTCACTGTCCACAGGCTCCACAGCTGCCACAAGACCTCCTTCTGGACCATCCTCCTGCAGAAAAGGCACCTGTCATCGCAAAGCCAGGTTGTGCAGCATACAGCAGGCTACGATGATCTGGCACACCTTCATTGGGGAGTAGTAGAGAGAACCACCTGTCATATGGAGGCACCGGAATCTGGCCTTCAGGGGGCCGAAGGTCCTTTCGATCACTCTCCTAGTTCACCCATGTGCCTCATTGTAGCGTTCCTCTGCCCTTGTCCTGGGATTTCACACTGGGGTCAGTAGCCATGACAGGTTGGTGTAACCAGAGTCACCTGCAAATGTCGAGGGCCAACTGTTAGACACACACTAACCCTTAGGGACAACCCCAGACCCAGACAGTCATTCACACGGTATAGGTTCCTTGTCCTCACCTATTAGCCACACACGGTGCCTCTGGAGTCGCCCCATCACATAAGGGATGCTGCTATTCCTCAAAATGTAAGCGTCATGCACTGAGCCAGGAAACTTGGCATTAACATGGGAGATGTACTGGTCGGCCAAACACACCATCTGCACCTTCATCGAATGGTAGCTCTTCCTGTTTCTGTACACCTGTTCACTCCTGCAGGGGGGGGTACCAATGTCACATGTGTCCCATCAATGGCACCTATGATGTTGGGGATATGTCCCAGGGCATAGAAGTCACCTTTCACTGTGGGCAAATCCTCCACCTGAGGGAAAACGATGTAGCTGTGCATGTGTTTCAGCAGGGCAAACAACACTCTGGACAACACGTTTGAGAACATATGCTGGGACATCCCTGATGCAATGGCCACTGTTGTTTGAAAAGATCCACTTGCGAGGAAATGGAGTACTGACAGGACCTGCACAAGAGGGGGGATTCCTGTGGGATGGCGGATAGCTGAAATCAGGTCTGGCTCCAACTGGGCACACAGTTCCTGGATTGTGGCACGATCAAGTCTGTAAGTGATAATGATGTGTCTGTCTTCCATTGTCGACAGGTCCACCAGCGGTCTGTACACCGGAGGATGCCGCCATCTCCTCACCTGCCTCAGCGGACATGCCGTATGGACGAGAACAGCGAGCACAGAGTCAGCCAACACTGAGGTATTAAAAAAAGAATTTATTGCACACATTTGTCAATCCGCAATGTGCCTGTCACTGTGTGTATGCAAGGCCTAGATAGGTGTGATGCATTTAAAATTAATGCCATGTGGCCCCCTGAAATGGCGGCTGCCTGACCTGTAAGGTGGCACAAGGGGATATGAGGTAACTGCGCTGGCGTTGTACACAGTCACGGTAGGTGGTCGAAGACCGCGGCGCAATCCTGCATTGGTTAACATTTGACCCTATGGGTCCCAGGAGCCAATGACGATGTACGCCGGCGGTGACGGTACGCACCGCTGCGGACGTGACCTCCATTTTCTCTCTGTTCACTCACTTGATACCTGACCTTCGACAGGAGAGGACCTACACTGCAAGTGCTGCTGTGACCTCAGTCTGGAAGCGACAATGGCTCATGTGTCTGGGGAAAGGGCCCCTGCCTTCACTTCGGAGGAGTTGGAGAAGTTAGTGGATGGGGTCCTCCCCCAGGATACGCTACTCTACAGTCCTCCAGACAAACAGGTGAGTACACTGTGAGCATGCTGTATGGGCAATGCCTGTTTGAAGTGGTGTGGATGGAAGATACAGGGGGGGGGGAACTGAGGCCTGCATGAGAGGACGGTGAGTGTATGTGCGTCAGGGCAAGGATGGGAACGTGGGTCAATGACTGTGACGGTCCAGACGTTTAAAGATTACCCTTTTCCCCTGTACTATCCCTCTAGGTCAGCGCCCACCAGAAGAAGGATATTTGGCGTGCCATTGCCAAGGACGTCTGGACCCTGGGGGTCCACCACAGACGGAGCACCCACTGACGGAAAAGATGGGAGGAAATTCGCCGCTGGAGCAAGAAGACGGCAGAGGCCCAGCTGGGGATGGCCTCCCAATGTGGGAGGGGTGCCCGTCGCACTATGACCCCCCTGATGTTCGGATCCTGGCGGTGGCACATCCAGAGTTGGATGGGCGCTTGAGGGCATCACAGCAGCCACAAAGGGGTGAGTACATTCACATCCATCTGACTCTGCACGCATTACAAGGTGTCTGGGTGGGGGAGGTGGGCTGTGGTTTCCCCTTGGCCAGGGCAAATTTTGTAGGCAAGGTCCCTTCGTGAGGCAGGCTATGTGGCACCCCAACCCCACCAGTGGTAAGAGCCATCTACACCTAGTCAGGCTCCTGTGACTTCCATGTGTGCAGCAATCGGGCATAGGCCATGTACCCCATGTCCCTGTGATTAATTAGGGAACTCTAAGTGCATGGCATAGTGCAGAGGGCTGCTGTGTCTGTAGTGTCCGCCAACGGTAGCGGTATTGCATGCGCTGAACATGTCTTTCTTCTGTCTCCCCCCCCAACTTTTTGTGGTCTCCCTTTTCTTGTGTGCATTAGCATCATCAGGCAGAGGAGCAGTGCCACTGGAGCAGGAGGGAGCTGCATCCCACATGGCCCTTGAGGGTGAGACAACAGAGTCTGAAGCCACCAGTGGGACAGAGGGCGAGGGGAGCTGCACGGCGGGGACAGGAGGTGACATCAGCGACAGTGACTCTTCCTTTGATGGAAGCTCCCTTGCGGTGGCAGGCCCCTCTGTGCCCCCCGCATCAACAGGTACAGCCGCCTCCCCCACAACCAGCGCTGCCCTCCCAGCAGCCCCTAAGTGTGTGTGCTGTGGCCGCTCACCCAGGAGGGTGGGCATCTCCTTCGCCCCAGGCACCTCAGGCCCTGCCCCAGTCAGCCCTGCTGCCAGCAGTGAGGAGGCTATTGACCTCCTGAGATCCCTCACTGATGGGCAGTCTACCATTTTGAATGCCATCCAGGGTGTAGAGAGGCAGTTGCAACAAACAAATGCATACCTGGAGAGCATTCATTCTGGCCAGGCAGCTCGACAGAGAGCATTTCAGGCTCTGGCCTCTGCACTGATGGCAGCCATTGTCCCTGTGTCCAGCCTCCCCCCTCCAACTTCCTCCACCCAGACCCAATCCCCTGTACCTAAGCCTATCCCAAGCACACCATCAGACCAGCATGCACACACATCAACACACAAGGGTGGCTCAGGCAAACATAAGCATCACACATCCCACAGGCACTCACACAAGCATCATACCCATGCACACATACCAACATCCACTGCCTCCACTGTGTACTTCTCCTCTACGTCTCCCTCCTCCCTGTCTGTCTCGTCTCCACTCACACCTGCATGCACTACATCTTCAGCCACTACCTCCATCACCAGCCCATGCACCTTCACCCAAAGTCAGCAAATGTACACCTCTTACATTCACTACCACTTCCTCCACTCCCAAACGCCCTCCATCTACCCGTCCCAGTGTGTCTAAAAAGCTTTTCCTATCAAATGTTGACCTCTTCCCTACACCTCCCCACCCCCGTCCGTCCCCTAGGGCCCACCTTTCCAGTTCCCAACCCAGCACCTTAACCACCACATCACCGGGCACACTGGTGCCAGCAATAGCAGGATTTTGGAGTGCGCCAAGCAACAGGGCTGCCAGTGTCACTCGGAGCGAGGGCAAGGACATTCCGCCACCTCCAAAAGTCAAAAAGTTGCCCACATCCCAGAGGGAGAAGGTAAAAATACCTGCCACCAAGGGCTCAGGCAAAACAAAAGTGGAAAGTGGCAAGACAGCTGCACCACCATCCAAGGTGGGGAAGGGCAAGAAAATCAAGAGCAGGTCTACGTCTACGCCAACCTGCACGGTGGAAAGACCGCCACCAGCACCGCCACAGAGACCGCCACCAGCACCGATTCCACAGAGGCTGCCGCCAGCACATATTCCATAGAGTCCGCCGCCAGCACCGATGCCACAGAGCCCGCCGCCAGCACCTATGCCACAGAGTCCGCCGCAAGCACCGCCGCTACTGACACCGCCGCCAGCACCAATACCACTGAGGCAGCCGCAAGCACCGCCGCAACTGACACCGCCGCCAGCACCGCCAGCAGCCCCGCGACATCCTGAGCCAGTGGCACCACTGCAGACATAGCTGCCATCCCCAGTGGTCATTCGTCCGAGGCTGGTGGTCAGTTCAAGGAGCCTGGGAAACTTGCATGTTGCACCACCGTCAGTGGAGTGTCACATCCACTACCTCAGTCCTTGGCAGGATGAAGCACTCTGGGCACAAAGCCCCCTCCAGAACCAGTGGAGTATCACATCCACTACCTCAGTCCTTGGCAGGATGAAGCACTGTGGGCACCAAGCCCCCTCCAGAACTAGTGGAGTATCACATCCACTAACTCATTCCTTGGCAGGATGAAGCACTCTGGGCACAAAGCCCCCTCCAGAAGCAGTGGAGTATCACATCCACTACCTCAGTCCTTGGCAGGATGAAGCACTCTGGGCACAAAGCCACCTCCAGAACCAGTAGAGAAAGGCATCCACTACTTCAGTCCTTAGCAGGATGAAGCATTCTGGGCACAAATCCCCCTCCAGAACCAGTCGATACTGTTATCCACTTGAGAGACTGTGGCTTTGCACTCCCCAGGATAAAGCAGTGGGCAAACCACCCACTGGAGAGACTTAAGAGACTGTGGCTTTGCACTCCCCATGATAAAGCAGTGGGCAAACCACCCACTGGAGAGGCTTGAGAGACTGTGGCTTTGCACTCCCAGGATAAAGCAGTGGGCAAATCACCCACTGGAGAGACTTGAGAGACTGCGGCTTTGCACTCCCCAGGATAAAGCAGTGGGCAAACCACCCACTGGAGATACTTGAGAGACGGTGGCTTTGCACTCCCCAGGATAAAGCAGTGGGCAACCTACCCACTGGAGAGACTTGAGAGACTGTGGCTTTGCACTCCCCAGGATGCAGCAGTGGGCAAAGCACCCACTGGAGAGACTAGAGACACTGTGGCTTTGCACTCCCCAGGATAAAGCAGTGGGCAACCCACCCACTGTAGAGACTTGAGAGACTGTGGCTTTGCACTCCCCAGGATACATCAATGGGCATGGAGCCCCCTCGTGGAGCTGGCGTTGTGCACTCATCCGGCTGCGGTGCCCCCCCTTCCCTTCCCCCTGAGGTGCCTGTTTCATTTCGATCTGATGCCGCAGCAGTGTTCTCTCCGTTTGGAGTCTGGTATCGAGTGTGGGCCTCACCCATGCATTTTGGGCCCAGTGGTCCACGGACTATGAATGGTGCACTATCCGGACTTGTATAGTTGGTGTACATAATTGTTTATACTGTATTTCAAGTTTTGACTAATGGATTTTTATTGATTACAATCGTTCAACTCATTTCCTTTTGTCATTGCATTCTTCCAGGGGGGTTGGGGGGGGTAAATGTAATGTTGCAGCATGTACTAGTCTGTATGTTGTTGTGGGTGAGGGTGGGGGTGGGGGTGTTGCGTGTTGCGTGTGTGTGTCACTCTCTTTCCCTCCCCCCTCCCCTGTGTTGTAGGTGCAGTACTCACCGTGGTCGTCGCCGCATTCGTTTGTGCTCCTGGTAGAGGAGCAGGAATACTATCGCAGGGAGGATTTGGAGTTCTGGCTCAATGGCATCCTGGTTCCTCGTGGGTTGTGTAGAGGTGAGTGTTTTCCCTTCCAAGTCCTGTTTCCGCTGTGGTTTTGTTCGCGTTGGTTCCGCCCCGGAAAAGGTGGCGAATTGGCCTCTCATAATATTGTGGGCGTTACATTGTCTTCCGCCTGTCTGTTGGTGGTGACCGCCATGCTGTTTGTTTGTAACGCTGTGGCGGTCGGAGTATTAAAGTGGCTGTCTATGTTGGCGGTTTCCGCCATGGTCGTGATTCCATTTTTTTTACCGCCGGCCTGTTGGCGGTCTTAAAGCCGCTTTAACACCGACTGCCAGGGTTGTAATGGGGGCCATAGGGCTATATTATATAAGTGGTATAGTAGGAGCTTTGCAAGTCTCCTAGTTCAGCCTTACCTGCTCTGCTATAGCTACCTCTATCATCCTAAGCTGCTAGAACACCTCTATTCTACTAATAAGGAATAACTGGACCTGCCACAAGGTGTAAGTACCACAAGGTACCCACTATAAGCCAGGCCAGCCTCCTACACAACGCCATTCACACTTGGAGATGTTGTGCCTGCCTGGGTGGGCATGTGTGACTACACGGTCTATGGCAGCCTGTCAGGGTGATCAGGGGACCCTGGAGCCTAAAAGAGTGGCCAAGGTGCTTGCCAGGAAGCAGAAGGGCAAGTAGCGTGGGAAACCCACCCCAGATGTTCCCACTGTCCGGGAGGAGGCTAAACCTGAGAGGGACGCCCCGGAGTCTACAGTGGAACAAGTGGCTGAACAGGGAAGGTACGTGAGCTAACCCATTGGCAGCAGGAAGGGAGTCCCACCAGGGAAGAGTTCTGTAAAGCATAAAACTCCTGTCATTCTCTTGAGGGTCTTCGGTAGCAGGCCGCAGACCAGGCATCTGGCAAGGAATCTTGATCACACTGGCCTCCTGTATAGTGAGCCTCAGGTTGCTGAGCCTGGGGCAACCCGTTTGCTGGTTGTACCCGAGCACTTAAGAACCTTCCTACTGGGACTGGCTCATGATGTGCCTTTGCAGGACATTTTGGGCAGGGCAAAACTTTTGAGAAGATTGTCACCCACTTTTACTGGCCCTAAATGTGCAGGCACTGTGATGCATATTGTAGCTCTTGCCAGACTTGTCAGGCAGGTGGCAACAGTGGGGGGAGGTGCAAGGCTCCCCTCCAACCATTCTCTGTTGTCAGCTCCCCTTTTGAGCCGTGGGGATTGACATTTTGGGGCCTCTGGATCCCAAGACAGTTATGGTCAACAGGTTTATCCTGGTCTTGGTGGACCATGCCTCCTGGTTCCCGGAGGCCATACCTCTGTGATCATTGACAGACATATGTTACTGGCCAGTTCTCTGTCTGAAAGTGGTGAAATCCACTTCTTCCTCCTCCTCTGATGTGTGTTGTGCCTTCCTTGAGGGTGATAGTGTTTGTGCATGGGGCACCTAAGACACACACATAACAGGGGCTGAAGAAGTGGTTGTCCTGTCCTGAGCAGCATTTGTCTGTGTCAACAAGAAAGGCAGCACAGCCCTGAGAAGGCCCTGCAGGTTTAGAAGCATAGCAACAACGTCACAGTGGAAGGCACCCATAGATGTGATATAGGAGTCCTGCTACCGCTCCATGGATTGTAGAATTTTACGTGTAGCCACCAACTGGATGGCAACCTCACTGGTGTCACATTAGCAAGGCTTCTGTTGTTGACTCATTCTCATGACACCAGTGATCTCAGGAAGGGACTATTCCAATCTCTGGAGTCAAGCGTAGGTGTTTTCTAATTGCATCAGAGGTGTCCTCATTGGAACCAGGCAGCTACAGACTCCCTTTAATGTGCCCGCAATTATCTCCATCCCTGCCTGCACATCATCCAACATCTGTGCTGGACTCCAACCTTTTGGTCCTCAGAGTCCTGAGCTGACCTTGGACTTGCTAATGTGGTAGGTTGGATTGTAAGTGGTTCCTCTGGAGACCCAGTGATGCTGTCAGCCCTTCCAACTCCAGGAGAAGGTGAGACAATGCAATCCAGTATTTGCTGGAAGGTATCATTGTCCATGGGGGAGCAGGATGGCATCAGCAGGAGGTTGGTCTTCCTGGACAGGCAGCTGGTCAGGAGGAGTAGTTTATCCCTCTGTAACAAAATGAAAATATGTCAATGTTGTTTAATGCTAGATGTTGACCGTAGTTATTTGGGTGACATACAGTATTTGAACTAATTTACTTTCAGCTCAACGTTGATGTGTGGTACATATGTAACTTGTATGTGTTGAGGGGAAGGGGCTATGTATTTGCTTTTCAGATGATAGGTTCTGTGCATTCTTCCAACGCCAATCTGTGACAAAGGTGTTTATTTGTGTCGTACCATAGAATACAATACAGGTACTTGCTGAGCTGCCCTGCCAGGAGATGTTATAACCACTTCAGTCTAATGCTAAGTGTATGCAGGAATGCACAAACACAGTTTATTTCTGATAAAGTTTTAATGTCCCAAAGGCGAGACCTATTGGGTAAGCCGATGCTTGTTTCAAGTTTCAAGGAACTTTTCCTCAAAAACCATCACCTTGGTTAGATACAGAAATGGTATTAATCTTCAATTTGAAATCCAAATCGAAGGTGATGTCACCTATCTGCAAAAATTTCAGACATCCTTAAAACTGGAACGAGTCAAGGCCTCTTGTGCTTTATCAATGAGATTGTTATAATGACAGGTGAGTGACAACATGTGCAGGCAGCAGAAATGTGCAGGTGCAGACAACATGTTTCTGAATGGGTTACTACCAATTTGAAATCGGTGGTAACTGCAATTGTTGTGTGACCCCATCCTTTGTCACAAAATAATCATACATACCATTGAAAGTCACTGTTAGGAAGGTACGCACCTTCCTAATAGCGAGTCGCAAACCCATTTTGCGATTTGGTAAATAGATTACCTAATCTCAAATTTGGGTTTGCACATTGGAAAAAGATTTTTTGGGTTCAAATGGCCCAATTCTGTGAATTGGGCCATTTGCGACCAAGAAAACGTTTCATACATCTAGGGGTGGGCGGTGAGCTCCGAACTGCTGGTGAAGCTAATGGAGTTTTTGGCACTTCGCACTCCGCTTGGAGAACAGAGTCCAACCAAATATTCTGATAGCCCTGCCGGCAGAGTGGAGCTCACCACATGCACATTGCATCCCAGTTACAGGCCACACAGGATAAGGGCAGACAATGTGCACTTGCGCTGTGTGGCCCATAACTGGGCTGCAGCGCACACTCACCCGACGTCGGTGGAGCTGCTCACCAGCAGCTCCGGTTTCCAGGCCTCCCTCTGATGATAACCACGAGTGCCAGTCTGGGCACAGGGGGGAGAGGGAGGCAGAGAGCCAGGCTGCTAGCAAAGAGGACCCCCTGGGAGAACCCAGGTAAGTTCTCATTTTTTTTCATTAATGTGTACACTGGTGCACAAGAGGCCTGACACAGCAGCTTTTGCTGCCTACGGCCCTGGCCTGAATTCAGACGGGGCCATGATAGCGAAAGTTGCTGTTTCAGGCCTCTTGTGCACTAGCCTGACCAGGCATCTTGTGCACCGGCCTGCACCATGTGCACTGACTGTACATGCAGCAGGCTTGTGCACAAGAGGTCTGAAAAAGGCAGTTTTTTCTGCCGCCTGCCCTTGCCTGAATGAGTCCAATTTCAGAACCGCTAAGCAGGGCCGACCCTGCTTAGTGCTTGTGAGATTGGGCACACTCAGGCCAGGGCAACGGCACACCGTCATGCGCGTAACTCTGTGGAACTTTACTGAGTTGTTAACCAACTCCGCAGAATTCCACGAAGTACAGCTTTGCAAGCTCTGCCCACCCCTACGTACATCTGACCTTTAACGCTTTAGATCAGAGCAATCCCCCACAGAGACAGTGTTTGTGAGTCCACTGACAAGAGATGGGGGCTTAATCTAGTGACAGCTACATATATAATGCATCACTGTACGGAAATCCAAGAGGAACAAACCCATACCACCTCTTAAGTGTGTCAGCAGCTCAAAAGGCACTCATGCCACTTGTTTGCCCTCACATTTATTTATACCCTTTTCAAAGATTTGAAACAATCTTATGTCAGTTACCCTAGGCATACATCTGGAGTAGACCTTGCAAGGGGGGAAGTTATTTTCAATAAGCACTATTCAATATGCAAGACATGTACACTGTAGTTGCATGTAATTTGCACTGTGCAGTACGATGGTACAACTCTGAACTAAGACTAAATGGAATGGCGTGGCCTCATCTAAATATTTTTCTTCTTATATATTTATTGTTAGTGAATTTGTATTACAACATTGCTTTGTAATTCAAGTCACTGTGTGGCACTTTGGCATAAAGCACTCTCAGGGATGTACAACTTAATAGAGGACTTGTCTACGATTAGAATACTGTATTCAGTCTTGTTTTTTCACAGTATGGTCATAATGAGTGAAAGGTAAGTTACACTGCATTTCCATCATCTGTGACTGTGTGTGTGTGTGTAGTCACTAATCTTGAAAAAAAAGTCTACAAAACTTACCGCTACATAGCTCAATCTTATTTATCCCTAGCATGATCTCTAGGTTCAATGGGAGTACAAGGATTAAAGTATCCTATGCATGACAAAATTGTTAAAGTTGCAGGCATGGATGTAACATAGCATCATGTCACAGGATCGTTAAGTAGTGTGTTCCCCAGTATTTGAATCAGATCTTTAAATCAGATTTCAAGACAGCAGTGTCAATTCTATTATTGCCCACTTGGAATGGGGTGCTGTGATGTAACAGCTTTACTTGTGTTGTGGTGTGAGGAAATGGTCCTTTTGGAGGGTCACCTCAATTTTTGGGTGAATATTATTGCTGCTTTTTAGACATTTGCACACTAGGGCAGTGCTGCCCAGTGTATGTGTTCTGACCCCAAAACATGTAGAAATTGGCTAATCCCTGTTTGGTTATATAACTTTCTTATAAGTCCACAGTATATGCTGCATAAAATACAACCGTGGCAAAGAAAGATAAAATGCACACATGGCCTGCAGCACATATTGCACAATCAACTAGTGTGATAAATTAAAACATGACTTCAGGCATACCATTGGAGCATCACTGGTGCAGTGTAAAACCTGCAGAGTGACCTGTTAAAATATCCATAATAACAGGTAAAAGCCTCTCTTTAAATATCATTAGGTCCCCCCTACATAAGCCATGCAGCCCACATGGTAGGGTGCATGGTATTTTAAAGTGGCACATGTAGATAACTAATGTTACATGTCCCTACAGAGGAAAGGTCCCAAAAAGGGGTATCACCCCTCAATAGCCAAGCTAATGATGGTGATACCCTGAAATTAGTCCCAGGGTGCTTGTTTCTGGTCCAGAGAGAACCTGGCTTGGAGTTCGAGCTGGACTGTTCCCATGGGGAGCCTGGTCAAGACTGACTTGCATATGGCTGGGTACAAAACTGGGGTGGCATGGTGAGCAAAAGAACAATGGATTTAGCCCAAATCTGTGACTGGTGGTGATTGTTTGAAAAGTTTCAGCACTCCATCCTATAGTGTTGCCAAGGGAGTAGAACTGTGCCATACCTACTAAGTTGTGCTCTCTCTTGTCACTGGTGAATTTGTGTCTGCTGTGTTCCATTGCAGTCACTCTAGTGTGATGTTGCATTGGTGTCAGCATTGTAGTCAGGGTACATTTTTGTGCAAGAAGGTATACCTTTCTGTAATAAACTATCCTTTCAGGTCACTTTATCCTTGATTGTGTGTGTATGTATGTGTGCTGCAAAATGCAGAAGGAAAAAATGAGGAGAAATAAAAATATATTTTCTCGCTATGTCAGACTGGGTAGGCTCACCATTGTGGCTCAAACCCATGTTCACAATTTATTGCAATAATGAACTTGTGTCAAAATACATGGGCGGATGTACAATAACTCTAATGCTCCACCCATGTAACAACTACCTGATGCAAGGTAATGCATGGCAATGTAAATTAGGCTTTGAGTGGCTTTGCAAATCCCCAAATTGATTTTGCTTTGAGACTAGCCCAAAAAAGTGACACAACCCCAGTGTAAAATCTTTGTAACTTTGGGCTGGAAAGTTTTGCCCCTTCAAATGGAGCAAACGGGATGCCTGTCAATTCATGTGTATCAATTATCTTGTTGATGAAGGACCCTGATTTTGTTCTACCAGAATTCGGTCTCTGGGTTTGTTGTAGGTATTGTGCCTGATTTTAATGTTTGATGTGTAGATATGGGAGGACACCTGGGTTACCTAGTAGATACCTCACTCACTCCCACAGCCTTAAAACCCAATTGTAGCTAAAGACGTTGACCATCATGGATTCACCCTGATACACTGCATTATGGGCCTGTTTGCAGTACACCAAATAGGAATTACTGCAAAAGTATATAGTTCAGGACCTGGGAATCTTTATTCCATCCATGAGAAAGGAAGTAGGAGTGTCTTAGGTTGATCCCTGCCAAGTGGAGTGAATATGCTGCACTTTGCATCTGTAACTGGTGGGAATGACATGAAGAGATTTGATCTCCTGCCACTTGAAATGTGAAGGACAGCAAAATCTTCAGGCATCATAAGGATGATCCCCGGGTATCCTCAAGAACATACAATAGTTAAAGGGAATATTCCTGTGAGGAATCCCAGCTGGCCACTGGCAATTGGACCTGGACTAGAAATTGCTGTTGCCCTCTGCCTAACACCCAGAGAGACTCCAAGTGCTCCATATGAGGTACTGTGGGCCTTGAAAGTCTATTCCTGTGCTTGGGGGGCACCAAAAGAAGTGATAGAGTGTAGATATTTAAACCTCAATCTCTTAGTGAAATCATCAAACAAATTTCCCATTGGTCATAGGAAGCTTTGTTAGATGACTTGAAGCATTATGATGAAGCTATCACCGGAAATACATTTCAGTCTCTGTGAAACCAATGTGACTCCATAATTTAGGCCAACAATCAATATTTCAACTATTAAGGTTTATTTGAAAACATTAATCCAACCAGCATATCCATAGCCGTAACATGTTTCAAAATACAAAATAACACCTTCTGGAGACTGAAATGTGCCAGTAAATTAAGCTGCAATAAAATCTGATGCAAAATAGTAACAGCCACAATGCAGAGGAGACAAATTGACACAATCAGGTGTTCCATAATAAATGTTCCCTTTCTAGACTAAACATAAGCTAAGATGGCAAACTCTAAAGGAGTTCTCAAGGGAAAGCATATTAGATGTCAATATAGGTTGAATCTTCAGTAGAAGTTCAAAGGAAATGAAAGAGTGTTCAGCATGAAGCCTTACACTCGGGAAACCCAGCAGAGAGAGATTTGCTCACTCTCCCAGTCAGGATGAAGTCTGCTTAACTAACTATGAAATACCACTTAAAAGTACAACCAACAGTTTCCAGAACACCAATATCTTGATTCCACTACTGAGAACCAAACTCCACGCAGCTGGCATCTGCAGGGAGGTCCTACAGTGGTTACGCTCCCCCCTAACCATCAGAACACAGAGAGTCAGACTCCCGCCAAGTCAACTGTTGCATCCTCCTGTTTCCACAAACTCTGACTTCTCCAGAAGATCTTCAAATGGATCCCAAATGACTGCCGCAAGATGGTAACCTATGCCCTGGTCACCAGCAGACTACGGCAATGCCCTCTATGCTGGCACCACCCAGAAGAACCTGAGTAAACTACATCACATCTAAAACACTTCAGCCAGACTCATCCTGGATATCCCCACCGCGAACATATCACCAGACACCTAAAATACCTCCACTAGCTCCCCATTGAGAAAAGGATCAACTTCAAGCTCCTCGTTCACACATTAAACTCGACCCTGCTGTTCTGCCACTGGTATTTCTTCTAGGAACCATTAACTGCCTCCCAAGTATTAGTCTCTGCCAATAACATGTTTAAGCTGGTCTCATTTTCAGATTCATTTACATATTCTCTATTGAAGGTTTGGGTCCCATTAGAACAATACCATGCAGCATCATCAGCATAAGGGTTGCTGACTCTCACATAGTCATTTCAGCTTCTGTGTGCTGAACTCCTTATAGCTGCGATTTATTTAGGCATTTGAAATGCTTCCAACAGCTTCATGACATAATCTCCATTTCGTATTAGGGACTCGGGTGACATCATAAATTCCCTTTGAGTCCATAACTGTAAAAAGTCATGGACCACACAAAAACCATGCTGAATAGCAATAAAACTAATCACTCTCATTTAGTCTGAAACCCAGCAGGCTCTTGTAAGGGCCACCTGTGCAGAGACTACACCTTGGAGCCAGGAGGCTTGCAGTATTACCCCCACAGCACACACACTGCATAAGCAGCTGTCAGCATTCCCCTGTTATCTCTCAGTCAAGAGCCACCCACAAACAAAACACAAACAAATTCTGCCAGAGGCTCATCCCAAATAGCTTGTCTCAGCTTGGTGCATACTTCCATAACATCCATACAGTCATGTTCTACCACCCCATCATCATCATCATTTTCGAGCAATGTTAACACGGCAGCAGGGTCAAGCAAAGCACACCCCTTGCGAGTGATGTTTTCTGTGTCAAGTATAATCTGTTAGGGCCATATTTATACTTTTCGACGCACAACTGCGCCAACGCAGTTGTGCGTCAAAAAATCTAACGCCGGCTAACACCATTCTGAAGCGCCATGCGGGCGCCGTATTTATTCAATGACGTTAGCCGGCGTTAGCCGGCGGAGCTGCCTGGTGTGCGTGAAAAAAAATGACGTACACCAGGCAGCGCCGGCGTAGGGGAATATGGAGCTTGGGCGCCAAAAAATGGGGCAAGTCAGGCTGAGGCAAAACTTTCGCCTCAACCCGATTTGTGCCATTTTTTTAAACTCCCAACCCCCTTTGAAATGACTCCTGTCTTAGCAAAGACAGGAGTCATGCCACCTTGCCCAATGGCCATGCCCACTTGGGCATAGTGGCAAGTAGGGGGGCACAAATCAGGACCCCCTATGCCACAAAAAAAAAAAATATATACTTACCTGAACTTACCTTTTGTTCCCTGGGATGGGTCCCTCCATCCTTAGGCGTCCTCCTGGGGTGGGCAAGGGTGACAGGAGGGGTCCCTGGGGGCATGGGAGGGCACCTCTGGGCTCCTTCTGAGCCCACAGGTCCCTTAACGCCTGCCCTGACCAGGCGCTAAAAAACGACGCAAAAGCAGCTGGACGTCATTTTTTTTGACCCGCCCACTCCCGGGCGTGATTTTTGCCCGGGAGTGTAAATACGGCGCACATGCCTCGGAGTCAATTTTTTAGACGGGAACGCCTACCTTGCATATCATTAACACAAAGTAGGTGTCCACGCTAAAAAGTGACGCAAACTCCATGGACTTTGGCGCTAGAAGCGTCTAACGCCAGAGTATAAATATGGAGTTAGTTTTGCGTCGAATTTGCGTTTAAAAAAAATGACGCAAATCCGGCGCAAACGGAGTATAAATATGCCCCTTAATGTTTTGTCAACCTGATATTTGACAGAGTGAGGCACCCTGACAGTAAAGGGATGACCTATGACAATGCTCTCACATCTTTTAGTGCTGACACTTACTGCTGCTATAGCTTTAAGGCAACCAGCCACTCCTGTGGCTATGGAATCAGGAGAAACAGAAAAAGAAGCCACAGGTTTTCAAATACCCCCATGCATTTGAGTAAACACTGAGGGAGCACAGTCCTCCCTCCCACTGCAGAAAAATGTAAAAGCTTCACTATAATGAGGCATTTCCAGTGCAAGGGCATGACAGAGACTTTTTTTCAGCTCTCGGAATGCAACCATACAGCCGTTGTCCCATGGTAGTGGATCAAATAAATCTTTGTGTGTCAGCCTCTGTAAAGGCATAACCACTAGCATGAAGTTCCCAGGAACATCCTGACCTCTCTTTGAGTGGTTGGTGAATTCATTGTTTTAGAATCATAGAGATTCTTTGCTGTGATACCTTCCTTGCTCCATTCTCAATGTGGTGTCCCAGACACAGTACCTCTCTTTGACAATATTGTAACTTCCTCAGGGACATATTCTGTCCATTCTCAGCCAAGTGATTCAGTAACACAGTAGTGTCTTGTTTGCATGCCTCTTGGGTGTCTTCGCAGAAGAAACCAGAAGGTTGTCTATGTACTCAATCAGGACTAATGGCCTGATTCAGATGCTGGTGTTTGCATCTCCAAGCCGCGTTGGACGTGGGCCCACACAATTCAGGCTCTCCCTGCTGTCACTGTCCATGTTAGGGCACACTAAGGGGGTTATTACAACTTTGGAGGAGGTGTTAATCCGTCCCAAAAGTGTCGGTAAAGTGACGGATATACCACCAGCCGTATTACGAGTCCATTATATCCTATGGAACTCGTAATATGGCCGGTGGTAGATCCGTCACTTTACCGTCACTTTTGGGACGGATTAACACCTCCTCCAAAGTTGTAATAACCCCCTAAGTGTGCCAGGCTGTCCCCGCACACTATATGTACCCTCCCTCCCTCCTTGCTGCACAGTAGGGACACGGAGGCAGCTCAGGATTGAAAAGACGCACTGGCGCTCAAGTGATGTAATGGGAGGTGCACATGGTGGGTGGAAAACTCCACCACGACGCGGTCAGTGGAGGTTTTTTTGCCAAAGTCCACGGTCAAAGCGGAGCAAGGAGAGGCAAACCTCTGTGAACTCCACCAGCGTAGCAGAGTTCACCGTCCACCCCTAATTTTAACTGGAACTTCTGTGGTAGAAGGGATTGTTATTTGTTTATTAGAAACTCCTACAACTTGGATGTTTTTTCCTGAGAGGAGAAGGTTTGGAGCTTCCGCTATTCTAACTGTTGAACAGGTAGTGCCTGTGCTGATCAGAAATGACATGGGTGACCATTCACCTCACCTTCTACCAATGGACCATTTTGGTCTACATCTACGACTGCGCCAAGAACACAATCTTCCTCCCCTGTAAGCTATCATCTTTACAACATCATTACAATTGGCCAGAGCTGTAGCCTTTAGTGAATCAATCATGGTGAACTGACTGAAGGGATTTTGCTTTTGGAAATAGTTTGGAATCAGTTTAGGGACCTGATTAGCTTTAAGCCAAGGAACATTCATATTCTGCTGAGGTATAGGAGCTTGAGAACTTGTATCATTGGAGCTTGTGGCATTTTAGGACCTTTTACTCTCTGCACTGGCACATTCTGTATCTGTGCTGAATTACTATTTTGTGTCTGCACAAACCCTATATTCTTACTCATCCGCCTATTGGGATCCAGAGGGCATTCACTCTTTCAATGCCCCACCTTGTTCTAACAAAGACAAGGATAGGACCTTTTTTAATTCAACCCAATACTTGAGTCAATGGTAACAGCACGACCTCCACCCTGTGATAAACCATTTCCACCCTGCATCTCAGGTCCTCACTGCAGGTATGCAACTCCTTCGATTCCACCCACATTCCCCACATACAACTGTCTGAGCTCCCCTTTGTGCCACCTTTATCTGGGCCATTTGAATATCTCTTTCATTTGTTTCTGTTTCATTTCCTGTTCATCACTGCAATATCGAACCTAGTTCAATATTTCATCAATAGACGTGTCCTGCCAACAAATCAAATGCTGCTAAATCACCATACTAACCTCAGGTCGCAATCCCATCATACAAACCTGGGCACAAAACCTCCCATATTGTTCCCTACTAGGTTCTCCATTCCACTGTTTTCAAACACTTGCAACAATCTCTCATAGTAGGCACACACTGTCTTGTTAGGTTTGTGTGTGGTTCTGTCAATATTTACCCATTCAATGTCTTTCAAAAGCATCTTTCCTTTAAAAAATGTAACCACTTGTTGATACTTTATCATCACCTCAGGCAACTACGCATGAGATATCAGATTCCTGTGAGACTCTCTTTCTGGCCACTGAATAGCCACTTTACATTCGACCCATAGCTCACCTGGTACCACAAAAAGGTCACCATACCTACGAAATTTTGGAAAACCTCTCAACTTGAGTGTTCCTTTGAAAATAATTCTCTCCTAGTTTGGGAAATTATTAAACCATGCTAGATGACTTCTACTCCATGGTACATGTATATAACCTTACAAAAGAGGCCCATCTAAAAGAAGTATACATGATCACTTGTCCATGCAACCTACATTATGTGTGGATGACCACCCACAAGGTTAAGACTTGCATATGCGAACACAAAAGTAACCTGAGATGTGGATGGGCTACGACTAAAATGTCCACTCATTTTTTTAAAGAGAAAGCACACACAGTAGAGGATTACCAGTGGGTTATCCTAGAACACCATAAAGAGATTAATTGTGAGTTTACACTGTTTGAAAAAGAACAACGATGGGTTTATAAACTGTGCACATACCAATTTGGCCTCAATGGGAACATACCTTGGAGCCAGCTGACAAAGTATTAACATCACAATAATCATTAGTCGGATGTACATCTCCAGAAATGAATGGAACACCTAGCCAGTGCAGAAGGTCCTATGTCCATTTCATTCCTTTACATTCCATAGTGTCACAAAGAGTAAACCCTTAACAATAAATATCAGCCACTCACACATACATCACCATCACTATAAGAAGGGAACGAGTAACCCTTCATTAAACACAAGAACGAAACTCCCAAATAATTATCAAAACGACATGGGAATCCCCAGTTCTTCCTCTGTAAGCCCATGAAGCCCCAATTACCTCTATGCAATTACAGGCACCCACAAAGGATATCTACTTTTAGGGTCCTCGCGGATCCCCCTTCATTCCAAGGGAGGCCACCACCTTGGAGAAGTTAGCGGGCTAGTGTCGCATGCTTTAGCATGCCAAGATGCAAGAGCTGCTGCACATTTAAACTCGGCTCCCATGTGAGCATTCAAGTTTCAGACCCCGGGGAGGTGAGCATTAGGTACAGAGAGGGAGTGTCGCTTTGAGAAAGTAAGTGCCTTTAGAACATTATTTACAAGGTGCTATAGATACGGTAAGATGAATTGATCCTAAAACTTTGCCAAATCTTTAGAGTGTGACTACAAGCACACACCCCTCCTGGAGGAGCTATGATATGAGAATCCAAATACTACCATGTAGGTTACGCATGCACCACATGTGTGCTGTTTGGTGTGTTTCACGTGTTTACATGTAGTATGTCTTTTATTGTTGATTGTGAGAGTACTTTAGTCTCTTAGTACTGATATTCACGAGTGCCGTTTCCAACAAGTGGGGTGCAGTTTGCAAATAGGTGGCACCACACCCACAAACAACATATATAGTGGCCCATTACAAATGGGGGCTTTGATAACTATGCCTCTCTTGTATTTCCACAGGTATCAATGACGGACACCATAAACGATAGTTATCATCTTATGACACCATATTAGTAAGGTGAATTGCACCATATCACAGAGCATGTATTATTTATGCTTTCATTAGAGGTAGTCAAGCAAAGAGTGGCACCAGGGAGTCCACTTTGGTCCTGAAGAGGAGCCTAGGGGTAAGGATCCAAAACATGTAGACTAGGAAGTCAGGTACATTACACCCCCCACTTCAGCAGCCCCTTTTTAAACATGACTCCTCCAAGAGATCTATTAAATCATTGGAATTACTAGGAGACAGGAATTTTTAACTCACCCAAGACCTCACCACTCCTATGAATCACATTGAAGAGACTACATCAGTGCTCCCACACATCCCGTAGGTCGTAGCACGCCCCGCTCCGTAGCAGAACGGGAAGAAACCCAATGATGAAGCATGCCACCAAGGGGTAACCCTGGTGGGTGAGAGTTTTTCTAACAGGAAAATCCTTTTTCCTATCCATCCTGTGGTATTTGTTTTGCTGGGCCTCTTTTGTAATGTTATAGACAGACCCAGACCCACAACCTCTTCTCCCTCTTTGTTTTTGTACATGTATATAACCACCATCTGGCACTTCTCTCAATGGATAATTCTGTGTTCTCTCTTTGTCTGCAAAAATAGTGGGTGGATCTCCCTTTTTGCATGGAGAAGACTGATTTCTTCCGGTCTTTCTTTTTGAACTCATCTGCCCTTCCACTTGTCTAGCTCACTCCACTTCCGTATACTGCTGATCAGTTCCCTAATTTGTAGTTTCATTCCTGAAACTCTCATATTCATTATGGCCTCATTATGGAAACAATTGTGGTAGCTCTTCTGACAGGACTTGGGGCCTGTTTACGGGTATGGCAGTTGGACCACCAGACCACCAAGGTTGAGGTCCCAAAAAGACCACTGCACCGGTGGTCTCCAGCCCACCCTCTTACCATGTATGCAGCTTGAACCACTCTGCCAAATCAAATGGCTGCCCACCAGCTGCGCAGCTGCCTGCAATCTTGGTGGTGTGTGGCTGCATGGGACTGCAGAGACCATTACAATAACACAGTCTATTTGGCGGTGTCCTTGCGGCAGCTAGCTGACAATGGTCAGCCACTATGGTACGCATTCAGCAAAGCAACAGACAAGTGCCCATTGTATGGATTAAAAAAACAACACAGCTGGCATACATTGGCTCAGTGACACACATGCAAAACACACTATAAAACATACCCCTTCCCAGATCATGATCTTTTACTTCACCACTGCAAGAAAGAGACAAGAGCCCACAGTTTTACTCCTCAGATAAGGCACCCTTTTTTCAACATCCCATCCAACACCTTTCACCCACTTCTGTCCATTTATTCCCTATAACACTTTTTTGCTAATGTAGTTCCCTGTCATCCACTTTAATTTACAGCTATGTTATGTTCCAAAAATTCCTGTTTTTCTGAAGATGAGTTGAGTGTATGGTGGATGAAATCATAAGAGTAGAGCCACAATTGTTTGGAGCCTAAGTCCAACATACTCCTCTCAGTACAAAAATGGAAATGTGGCAAAGGATAGCCGACAGAGTGAATGCTGTAGGGACCACCCTGTGCACAAATGAGGACATTAGGAAGAGGTAGAATGACCTGAGAGGTAAGGTGTGTTCCTTGGCCTCCAGGCAACACATGGAGCCCCTGAAGACTGGTGGTGGCCTCCCAGTGCCCCATTACAACCCTTTCCCAGGAAGGAGAAGGTCTTGGCCATTCTGCATTCTGAGGGGTTGACAGGAAAAGCTGGGGGAGTGGAGTCTGGTAAGTTACAACTTAAAAAATGGGCTCCATGCTCACTTCTCACCTTCTGCCATACTTACCCAACATGCGATACTCAGAGTTGCTGAGATGTAAGCTTGCCAATGTTCGTTGCCATTCAGAACATCACATGTACTAATCTCCATCACATGCCATATATTGGAATTGGGTCTGCATGTGTTTCAATATCAAAAGATCATCCCAGGCCCCATGGTATGAATCTGTATGTAAACATAAGGGCCAACCTAACTGCAGTATGGAAACAGATATGTAAGACTAAGCATTTGTCAAGTATTGGGAAGTACATAGAGTGACATGACCACAATTACCAGGAGGCCCTCTTTCTGTAACACAAACCAACAGGCTTTCCTGCACTTGTTCAAATACACCTATGTGCCATCTCTCAAATGATGTACCCTCCCCTTGGAGTTTAGCATTTGTGAAGTGTGGGTAGTCAGCAAGTGACATGACTACAACTACCAGGAGGCCCTCTTTCTGTAACACAAACCAACAGGCCTCCCTGAACTTGTCCAAATACACCTGTGTGTCATCTCTCAAATGATGTACCCTTTCCTGGGAGTGAGCAATCTACATATCATGCTCAACTCAGAGACATGTCTGTCTACCTAGCTGACTCATCCTGGTATCACAAAATGAAACTATTGAGGACAGAAATGACACCAAGTTTGTACATCAAGTGTTTCTAAAGCATTGAGCTGCTACATCAGATTGGTCGTGGTAGTTAAGATAGTGACTCAGTGCTGCTCATATGATAGCTACAGCTACATATCAAAGTTGTGTGTCCCGCCTGTATCTCACACAACTAGGCCTTGGAATTGTCAAATACACATGTCTTCTCTCCATTGTGTTGGCTTGATTGTTACTAAGATTTAATGTTCATTCTCTCCACTAAAATGCAACTGATCACCACATCAAATGAGCTGCTTGAGTCCAATAGTTACTGCAAGTTTCACACATGTCATGTCAACAACTTCGAAACCATGGTAACATAGCACAATCATACCACTTAATGGTGTCCAAGCTCTACTTATAGTCAAACAAAACCTTTGGATGTAGAGTCATAATGTGCTCTATTTCTCAACAGGTTGAGCTGGCACATCACCTGGCCAGACATTGTCCTCTGATCAGCCCCCCTCCACCCAACCTCTGGATGAAGCCCTCAGTGATGAAGACACTCTGGACATATGGACCTGGATAACGGTCCTGGTCCATCTGGACAGCATGGTCAGATGACAACAGCGAGTCTTACTGTGCTCACAACAACACCTTCCACTCCATTTGCCTCAACATCGCAGACAACATGCCCCCCAATCTGTGTACCTAGTAAAGTGACTACCATCCTGTGCCCCCCAGTCCTGGATCCTGAGGTGCAAACCAACAATCCTGGCATTGAGGATCCAGGACCCAGTTGGAGAGGGCACCCTGTGCCAAGGGTACAGGCTCCTGGGGGTAGGGTCCATGGGAAGGATGCTGTGGGCCGGCAAAGTGAGGAAACTGAGGCCACTCATGACCCGGAAACCATCAGCCAAGTCGTCCCAAGTCTTATCATGAGTCCCAAAGCATAATGGGCCAGGTGCTAAATGAACTCCAGGAAATCAAGCAGCTGCAGAGGGACATGAACCAACACATAGAGGCCTATAGCACCGTCCTGGGCACCCTAAGAGGGGTGCTGAGGAACATTCATACAACCCTGAGCAGGGGGTTTCTGGCAACATCTACTCCTTCCTGTGGGCCAACTCCATCAAGCCCAAGTATATTCTGCAGCAGACAAATGAAGGGAGGTCCTACCAGAAGACCATTCACCCTCAGACATCCCTGCCTCTGTAGCAGCTGAAACCCCCACCTTGCATGCAGGGATGTCCATGTAAGAATCCAGGAGGTGCAGAGGGGACGACACCTACCACTGCCAGCAAGAAACCTCATCCTTAATGTTCTCCTTTTGTGTCACACATACATTCTGTGGACTGATGATGAAGCCCATTACATTTTTGATGGGAGGAGTACTCTAGACTTTGGACTTCCAATGGTGTGGCATCTACTTCTATGATTTCATTCGCCATGACTGACTCCTTCACATTCCATATATGTTACTTTTTTGCCAAAAGTTTGTTTTCATCCCTGGTAAGGTAATAAATTCACCAGACATAAATTCATCTGTTCCTGTCTTAAATTTCACATTTGGCAATGTAGATATGTAAGAACATGCGAACCATATAATTAAAAAAAATTACTTGTAGACGCAGTGATGTATTGCATGTACAGTGTCCAGCTCAGGATTACAACCATGCTACACATACATGCAAGTATCTTGTCAAAGAAGTAATTTTATTACATTGTTCAGCTCATAGGCTGTCATTTGTCTAAAACATAGCAAATGATAAATGCTGAAATCATACTGGCTAAATGATCAAAGTTATAGATACAGACCGCCAGACCATAGAAGGGAGGGATATCTTAGACATTGGCCCCCATTATGAGATTGGCAGCAAATGGAGCCTACCGCCATAGCGACGGCCGCCAATATACCGTCGCAGTGGCTACCGACCATCCATGCCATTATGACCGTAGCCAGTATTCCGCCAGAAGGCTGTCGGAATTCCGGCGACGGCGGTAAGGTGGTGCTGCTGCCAACAGCAGCGCCACGCCAGCAAAACAACGCCTACTGTATCATGTTCCATGTTACGGCCTGGTGGTGTTTTGCTGGCGGACACTGCTGCTATCAGCAGCGCCGCGTCCTGTCTCCTGCCGGAGGACCCCCTGCAAGCAGGTATGTCGGGTTCTCCGACAGGAGAGGGGAGTGAGGGGTGTTGTGTGAGTGTGTGGGTGTGTGTGTGACTGTGTTTGAATGCATGCATGTGTGTGTAATCCGTGTGTGTATGAGTGTGTGTGTGTGTGTGTGTACATGCATGTTGTGTTGTGTACTTGTATGTGTGCCTGGATGTATTTTTGTGAGTTTTGCAGTGAGTTTGTATGAATGTATGCATGTGTGGGTGTATGTGTGTGTGTATGGGTGTGTGTGTGTGTGTATATGTGGGGGTGTCAGAGGAGGGAGGGTGGGAAAGGACTCTGGGGAGGGGGAGGTGGGTGGGGGAAACCCCTATCAGTGCCAGGGAAGGAATTCCCTGGCACTGATAGTGCCTACCACCATGGTTTCCGTGGTGGTACAGAAACCGAGGAAACCAGGGCCGTGGGCTGGGTCAAAATGCCATGGGCGGCCTAGTGACGGCTACGGGCTGGAGACTAAAGTCTCCAGCCCAGCGGTCGTTTCTGCTGTGGCGGTCGGTGAGTTGACTTGCCGGTTTGGCTTTGGCCAAACTGCCAATGTCATAATAGTTGAGGTAGATACCGCCAGCCTGTTGGCGGAATGACCTCCACTATTGCACCGACCGCCTGAGTCGTAATGACCCACATTGTCCTGTAGAGTAGACAAACATTAAATTGGTTGATGCAATCAGCTGGAGCCATATCACCTACCTCACAAAAGGAATCCAGCATCATATAATGCAAGACTCAGACAGATGGCTCTACAACAGTTTCTGATCACAGGGTCATTGCAACCGAGTGCTTCTGCATCTGAATGTATGACACAAACAAATGTCACTGATGTGCCACAGGCATTTTGGCCTACATTGATGAAACACATCAACAGTTAAATATAATTCATATAAAAAGAGTGTTTAGCCATTGTGAAGGGAAACTAACATGAATGCGGCCTAGGACCACATATTTTCTGACCATATGATGACACACATGAATCATCAGGGTCAGCACATGACAAGGAATAAGTCCAATGGAGTCTTCTAAACTTCCATTCTATCACTGTGCAAGCTGTCTTGGCACAGGTCTTGTACACTCAAAGTCTGTAACCTACAGTCCCAGGAACAATCCATGTCCACTTTGTATGTCCAAACGGCATCATATACCTGCCAATGTCACAGCTCAAAAATGTCACAATGAAGATGTCATGGTGAAGGTACCTGAACAAATGCAAAAACAAAGAGAAGAGTTATGAAACCATACATATGACACAATTCACATAGCAGACGTCTGGAGAACACAGCCCATAACATATATCTTACACAAACAAAGCAACATCTCCAAAATGTGATTGTGTCAAAAGCTTTCTCATCAGACACACTTTGACAGTATGTGCCAGACCTACAGTAATGGGTGGTATACATGCCAGATTAGTGGTTTGAGACATGAGATCTTGCTCCAACTGATGACATATGTCTTGAAATGTTTGCCTATTCAAGTAGGACTACTTTTGTAAGTCACGTTCGTCCATGGTCTGAAGGTCTGGAAATGGACAGAACACTGGAGGTTGTCGCATCCTCCCTCTCCCAGGGTACCTAATTGGGGAATCAAATAATTTGGAGCATTAATCACTGTGTCCATACCAACAAATCTGATGAGTGATAACAAAGTCAAAACAGGCTGCTACTCAAGGTCCAGCTATGATCCCCATGGTTGTCTAGACATGTGTCTACCACGTATATGTGCACATAAAAGACCTATCTGCTCCTCTTGTGCCTCTTAATGATATAAAGTGTGTTACGACCACCAGAAATACTGTCACCGGTGGGTTACAGTGCACTGCAGCAATATGGCATCTGTGAACAGCAGCGCACTACACAGATGATTGAGTAAGAGAATATACATATCACATGATGTTGACATATTTTGAGATGATAGTGCACATTTATATATGTTGTGACACATTTTACAGTTCGCAAAACTAGTTTTAACTGCCAAAATGGCGGATGCCTGACTTCGCTCATTGGACATTAGGAACCTCCCTCTGCCAGCAGACATCGACACTGCAGTGGGCAGATTTAACAGTGGCGGTCACAGCCATAGGCTAATGCTGTTGACTGTGAAGGTCGTGGACCAATTGCTCTGGCCAGCGACGGTGATGGGTGAGTACGTGGTGTACGCTGCTTTTCGGAAAATTACTCACTTGCCTAATGACACTACTGCCATCAACACCTCCACGCCATCGGCTGCAGTATGCCCCCTCGGGTGTCAACCATGCCAGGCCAAACAGGTGAAAGGGACCCTCCCTTCTCTCTAGAGGAGCTAGAGAGGCTAGTGGAAGAGGTTTTTTCCCTCAATGACCCGCTCAATGGCTCACCAGAGGAGTAGGTAACTACCTAATTGGCATATTTGACTCTGTTCAACACAAACTTTTCCTTCCTCACAGTCTACAATGTGCCTCTGAGGCCTAGTGAATTACACTGGTGCCTCTAGTCACAGTCTGCAGTCCATACATAGGATGTACAGGTTGTTGAGTGTGAAGTCCTGTATTTTGTGTATTTCAAATGACCATTGTGTTGTGTGATGTGTGATAAGCCCTAGATCCTCCTTGTTTTGCCTTCATATGTCTATGTAAGTGAACTTTTCAGGGAAACTATGATACATGTGATGATTGTAAATGACACAGTAAATGTATTGGCATTACAGCATTATCTTTTCATGATACTGTTTGAGTCAGCTGAGGATGTTGGTAACAATGTGTAAAGTCCCACTGATCACTCTGACCTTGGCAAACTGTGGTATGACAACACAGTAAATATCATGGAGCCCTTCAGAGTGCCACACAACCCTGAACCCACATATAGGATGGCCACAGGATGTACAGTCATGCACGGAAGTGATAGAAATGTGAAGGTCATGAAAGTTCTGTATGCTCAGCCTGTAGAGGGCAAGGCCTGTCAAAGCCTTTTCCCAGTATGGGACATAGCCCAAGCTAGTGCACAGTAACTGTGGCCATGCAACTGAGGCACTGGGTCCACTCATTGTAGACCTTCAGATCCTTGAATGCAGCCAAAATGTGTTTTCATAAACAAGATTTGTCCAGAATGCTTTTACATTGACCACTTTAGGAATTGGGATTGAGGTAACCACCTGAAGTGGTACTCATTTCCATTGACTCTCATTCTCAATGTATGATAATGACTTATGAGATGCCCCTTACTCTCAAAGGTCTCTTGTCACCTTTCCATAAGTCATGTTTGTACAGTGCAGGCCTAGTGCACAAATGACAAACACACAGTGCAGATAGTTGGTTAATTCAGGGGAAATCAGGACATGTGAATCACTAGCTCTGTAACATGCAACCAATCCCACCAAACATACCTTGCTATGTTGAATGTAATCTCTGTCAGAGTGCCACATATGGTAACATGAGTCTCCTGTGATATCACTACATACCACACAAACACAATCAGAAGTGGTATGAGATTCCATTAAATAGACAAAATGTCGACACCGCCCCCCCCAGAGAGAAGAAGCTTTCAGTGATACCCATGCCAGCCCTTTTATTGTCACCTAAGTCTTAGGGGGTATTCGGTTACATGATAGTTGCTTGTACGAACTGTATGCAGTGAGTCATTGTGTCCGGATGTTAAGGTGTCTGTAGAATCATGCACAAGTAGTTTACTCTTCAGAATGTCACAATGCTGTGTTGTGTGTCATTGTGGCTCACATCACAGTAAAAGTTGCTTGTGCCTGGCCTACATGATGCCAGTGGGCTTGCTTAGCCAGTGTAGACCATGACCAGAGTTGTGGATAGTCAGCAGGTGACTCCAAAAGTGTGTAGTTGTGTCCCTGTACATATCACCATGTGTGCTTTACACATGTTGTGTGTTGTTAATTACAAAATGCTTGTGCTAGGGGTTTCCAAGATGTGTATTTAACAAACAGTAAACCACTAAAACAATTAAATAGTGACCTCTTCATTTGTATATTTCATCCATTCAGGTCAATGCACATTAGAAGCAGAGCCGTTGCCTGGAAGGATGGACCCTGGGGGTCCATCGCCAGCTGAGTGTACACTGTTGGAAAAGGTGGGAGGACCTGAGATGCTGGGGTTGGATGATTGCAGAGCTCCAGCTGGGGCTATCCTCCCAACATGGGTGTGGTGAACAGTGGGTCCTGACCCTCCATGATGGCCTGCATACCGGTGGTGGCCTACCCTGAGCTTGATGTGGATTTGAGGGGACCATAGCATATAGCAGATTCCTGCCTGTTAAATTGCCACATTGATGTGTTAGAGGCAGCCATCTCCCCATGAATATTGGAGATAGCCCATGTGTAATACACAAGATTAATTGTTGTTTGTGTAGATATATTGGTTAGTGCATGCTGATGGACCTTGCCTATTGTCCAGAGTGACCAGGAACACAGCAGAGTACAGTCCAGTACCAATATACTCTTTTGGGCAGACACATAGATGAGTACAGTGATCAACCATCTCACGTTGTTTCATGTTGTGGGTGTCATCTGTACCCAACAGTCGCTTGTCTTTAGTGTCTCATCCCCAACATAATACAACATGAGGTAATAGATCATTGTACTCAGCCGTGTGTCTGCTGAAGTAAGCATATAGGCATCTGTACCCATCAGGTCACTTGTTTTTAGTGTGTCAAGAGTGCTGGTGCCTCACTACTGTCCCTCATGTGATGGTGATCATCATACATGTGACCTGGCATACATTGTCCTTTGTGTGCAGACAGTGAGCAATACTTTCCGTTGGTGAGTAGGGAATGTGCAGTTACATGATTTGGAAGACATCACTGTTGGCAACAGTATTCCTGCTGACATGTTAACAAGTGCACCTTGCACTGTTCTAGTATATTTTCCACTACTGTTTCATACATGTTCTACATGTCTTCAAGGGATAATGTCTGATTCCATCACATATGTGTGCATACCAAAATCATTTTGAAAATATTTGTGTATGATGGGTATACAGTTCATATGGTAGCACAGACAGGAGTGTGTCAACATTTTTTGTTGGGTTACACATACCCTAAGCTGTTACTCCATGCCATTTCTCATGAACAATTGCAGGTGCAATGAAGAACATGACAGGCAGACTTACAGTACTTACCCACAATGTGCATTTCCATGCCTTTGATGTGGAATCATTTGGTTCAATACTTAGGTACATATACAGATGCTGATTGTAGGACCTTGTGTTGAATCTGTGAGAATGAAGAGGGCTTTGCCATAATAATAGATGCCGAAGAGAAAACAAATATTAAGAGTTACCCTCAAATACTACTATATGGATATAAATCAACAACAACACCAAAGTATGTATAAATACAACTAATTATGTATGTCTACAAGAATATATATATAGATATAGATATTTAATAGCTATATGTCCAGTCTTAGGCTACATCAAAGTCCTAATATGTGTTTCTAAAAATATTACATCATAGAATCATAGAATTGTTTCAACAATATATTATTTTATTGAATTATGCTATACCAGTCTTTAATCTCAGTTCCATCCCAATGGATATAGATACTGACACATTATTGAAGAAAGGTCTATTGTTTGTTCCTAGTGTTCCTATTCATCGTTTTGGCTAGCTGTCATATCTTTTTGCTTTTTTTAGACGTATTAGACTTAAAAGATTTTTTGAAGGGAGAAGTGACACTATGGAGACAAATTTATCGGGTCTTAAAACTGTTTCAACCTTTACACCAAATTTGGACATGGTAGGACCGGAAATCAAGATATTTGAGAATATTGTTTTAGAAAAAATTAAAACTATGCTCAGATTTAAACCAAAACCCCATTACAATCTCAATAAACATGAACAACAGGCCCTCATGAAACTACAAAAGGATAAACACACTACTGTTAAACCCTGTGATTAAGGGGGTGGCATAGTTCAGACGGACACTGAAAAATATAAACTAAAGATGCAGTGTATGTTGGATAACCCTGAACATTACAAAAAGGGCAAGAATAGCTGGCAAACACATGTTAGACAGGAAATACAGAAAATCAGTGACGCGGCATTAAGTAAGGGATTGATTTGTGAACAAGAATATCAATACTTGAATCCTCATAAGACTAGGACTCCTGTTTTCTATGGAGTACCAAAGATACATAAAAATAAGGAGGATCCCCCTCTTCGTCCAATTGTCTCCATAGTTGGTTCACTTACTGAACCTCTATCTAAATATGTGGAGAAATTCTTGAAACCGAGAGTGGCTTGTCTCCCTGAATATATAAGAGACACTGGGCATATTATTTCCAAGTTGGAAGGTATTCCCTATAATCCGACCTCTCAGATTCTGGTAACAATGAACATTGAAGCCTTGTATACCAATGTACCACAGAGGGAAGCATGGCAGGCTGTTGCCCGCCTTTTGGAAAGAGAAGGCATGACAGATCATCTCAGATTTGTACTACAGTGTCTGAATATTGTGCTCCAAGAAAATTTCTTTGAATTTGACGGAAATATATACCAACAAAAGAAAGGAGTCAGCATGGGGCAGCTTGTGCCCCGAGTTTAGCGAATATCTATGTGGGTAACTTTGAAGAAACACATATTTATAATGAAATGGCTCCCTTCTATGAAAATGTTCAATCTTGGTCTTGGTTTATAGATGATATATTTTTCATCTGGACAGGACACGAGGACTTGCTCAAATAATTCTGTGAATGGATCAATATCTGTGACCCCAACCTTAGGTTTACCATCCACACAAGTAGAGATAAGTTTGAGTTTCTTGATATCTGGATAGAACACAATAATTTCCAACTAGAGATGTCCCTATATACTAAACCTACTGCTAAAAATACCATACTACATTTTGACAGTTTCCATCTGAGAAGTCAAAAGCAGGGAATACCTTTCAGTCAGTTCCTACGTATTCGCAGGAATTGTACCAACCTACGAGACTATGAATATCATGCCGATTTTTTACAACAGAAACTCTTATTACGAGGATACCCTAAAAGAATAATAAGGGAATCCTATAAAAGAGCAAAATACTACAACAGGGAGAGTATGTTTGAAAGACAGAATAAAGATCTAAAACCACAGATGGTGTGCGTTATACAACACTCTAATTTGAATGAAAGAATTAGAAAAATAATTTTGACCAACTGGCATATACTAAACAGTGATCAAGATTTATCAACTCTTGAACGTCCCTTATTTGCTTTCAGGAAAAACCAAAATATTTGTAACAAACTGGTCAGATCAAGTTTACCCAAAGATGGAGACTTTTGTCAAAAATCAATCAGGAGGGGACAACCAATAAAAGGTAACCACAAGTGTGGAACCTGTAAGGCTTGTCCTCGAGCGATTATAGGGGAGACATTGCAGTGGAATCGGAAAGATTACAAACTTGTAGATATGACAAACTGTAGGACAGCCAATTGTGTTTATTTGATCCATTGTCCCTGCTCCTTGGGATATGTTGGTGAAACGGGATGAGAAGTAAGACTAAGAATGCTTGAACATATGTCCAATGTAAGCAATAATAGAGAGGGAGCTCCCTTAGTTCAACATTGGAAAAATTTGGGACATAAGACAGAGGATGTGACATGGACAATTTTAGAAAAGATAAGAAAATCAGGAGGATTAGAAGAGAACAAGGTTAGGAAAAAACTAGAAGTATACTGGATCTTTACTTTGGACACGTAATAAAGGTCTGAATGAGTACACTCCTTGGGAGAATGCAATTGGTTAAATTCATTATTTATTCTTTATTTAGAGATTATTTTATTTGAGTATATGTAACTAAAAGTCTGAAATGGCTCCCTCTACTAATTGCTTGGGAGACTATCATGGTCTTTGAAGAATTATTTACATTTCATTTAGTTCTTTAAATTCTTCCCTTATCAACGGTGTTTATCAGCCGGTTAGACGGGTACATTTTTAATTCTTGGTTTGTATCGACAGTTGGCCAATTAAGAAACTATCCCGTGTGGTTGAGAATATGCATCTTCTCCCCATGTAGTCTGGGCTTATTCTTGCCTTTGCTAGCATTGTCTCTCTGCCCTTCCATTTTGTTTTACTGCTTAAAACATCCTGGAATTGACGCTCCATATATTTGTGTCGCTAAGAGTTACATTTGTTAATCTTCGGCCACAAAAGTAACTCCATTTTAAGATGGCGACGATTTTCGTGGCTCATAGTCTATGCATGTTCCCTTTGCGTCCCCCATACGTAAGTGCTAAATGACCCTAGGTCATATGACCAGAAGAATAAAATGGATCGCTTCAAACCGGCGGGTTCTCTAGGAATTATGCGATCGTACATCCACCATTCAGGTAAGGAGTCCGACTAGGGCTACTAATCCTTTTTGATTTAATATATTATAATAAAACTGTGGCAATGAACGTATCTATATTTAAAGTAAACAGGGAAATCCCGTTTTACGTATTCTTTTTTATAAGATCAACATAGCGGATACGTTTGACAAGGCGTATGGTTATGATTACCCAATTGAGAAGTGACCCATGCAGAGGAGTTTCTCTACATATTAAAGGTAAAAGAAATGAAAGGGGAGCTTTGGTCCCAAATGAATGTTCATAAATCTTCCTATATCGTTTTTTTCTAATTACATCTTGGTCTTGTTTCATAGACAATATAATGATACAACGATTGGCGTAAATCTCATGCCGTAGGGAAAGTTATGATTACTGTCCTTCTATAAGAGATGGTTTTCCATCTGAGAGAGTATACACCCCAGCAGGTACTTATAATAGTAATTTAACACAATGGAACTAACCGGACACATAATTCTATGTCACAAATTTCCCTGCAATGAGGCTGGTCTATCACTTTGTGGCGCATGGTTAAATATGGAACTTAAGATATAATAGGTCACTATTATGGTTCTAGTGCATGGGGTTGCTGAGAGGAATCTATGAAAGGCTTTTGTCGGCTTTATTCTTATTTTTAATTTTTATTTTTACTTCTATATTTGTCTGTCATCTCTGTTCACTCTCTGGTAGCATCGGCCACTTATGGGTGTTTTATCTATATATATACCGGTATACTTGATTATATCAATTCTATTTGGGTTGCTGTATATATTAAATTTTTGTAGTTTAAGTACTTTCATGATATTCTATATGTTCCAGGCCTTGGAATTATGGACTGCCTTATCTCAAGGTTGTTATTTATTTGTTTGCTTGTACTAGATATCATCTATCAATGTGGCGAGCATCCAAAATCTAGTATACAGTGTTGTCTGATTGTCCTGTCCTTGGGTCTACTTCAACATTTGACTAGATGGTTGGGAACTGCCCTGATGAAGGTGGCCTCATTAAGAGAGGATTGCCAAAACGTGCGTAGGCTTTGGGTTCCTACTGTATTACTGTTCTAGAATTTTGTAACATCAGACATTGGATTTTATAAATATTTGTATGTATATGGACATGTATTAATATTGTATTTGTGTTTCTTTTAATTTTTTGTTATAACAATATTATATTTTTCTATCTTGATATAAATGTATATTTAATTCTTGTATGAATGTGGTGTGATTGAGTCAGTGTTGTAGTTTCTCTTTATGACATCAGGTATTTTGTAATTTAATAAAATAATATATTGTTGAAACAATTCTATGATTCTATGATGTAATATTTTTAGAAACAAATATTAGGACTTTAATGTAACCTAAGACTGGACATGTAGCTATTAAATATATATATATCTATATATATATATATAGATATATAGATATATATAGATATATCTATATGTATCTATATATATATATATATATATATAGATATATATATATATATATCTATATATATATATATATATATATATTCTTGTAGACATACATAATTAGTTGTATTTATACATACTTTGGTGTTGTTGTTGATTTATATCCATATGGTAGTATTTGAGAGTAGCTCTTAATATTTGTTTTCACTTCGGCATCTATTATTATGGCAAAGCCCTCTTCATTCTCACAGATTCAACACAAGGTCCTACAATCAGCATCTGTATATGTACCTAATACCAAATCATGAGGAATTGTTGGGCAAATAATGAGGCCATGTTGCAGTAGGAAGTACAGTAGCAGGAAGAAGGTGACATTGATTAATATTTGTTTTCACTTCAGTTTATACTTCCGTGGTTGAGCTACTGTATCTATGTCAGGGATCCCCATTTGTTTTGTACTTATAATAATAGATGCCAACAGGTTAGTGAGAGTTGCTACAAGAGCGAAACCATTCAAGGTGACAAGGTCTCCTAACTGATCCATGGGTATTGTGATTGGACAACTTCACTCATGCAATTGAAGTTGTATATGAATCTGAATTTCCAGTGTAGCAAATGTTTACAGTTCATGAAGCATGTATGCGTGTGGTGTAGCAAATGTTGGAGGCACTTTGGAGGACCTTGCGACTGGGGACTACTGTCCCTTTTGGTAATGTTTTGTGATCAGAGCTGCTGTTCAAGTGTGTTGAGGCACATGGAATGAACCTACAGTATATGTATTTGTGATTTCAGCAGCATCCCAGGCAAGTGGAGGAGACAGGGCCTACATCAATGGGAAAGCAGCTGCCAACTGTACCCAGTGGCCCAGAGGGTGAGGGGAGTGCTACGGAGGACACTGGCTCCACATCATCATCTTCAGTTTCAACCTCCAGTGGACAATCTCTAGTGGTGGTGGAGCATTCAGGACACGCTCCTGCTCCATCCTTGCTCACCACCTCCAGTTCCATCTCCACTCTCCCTGTTGCTCCCCATTCAGTTGGCTTGGCCAGTCCCCCCCCCCACCAAGACAGTAGCCACCTTCTTTACACCAGGAACTTTACATCCTTCCCCTTTTACCCCTGCTGCCCTGAGTGAGGAGGCTATTTGCATCCTGAGGAGCATCTATGTGGGTCAGACTGCCATTTTCAATGCCATCCAGCTGCAGTGCACCGAGCTCCAGCAGATAGTTGTGTACCCGGAAGGCATTTATAACACAAAACACACAAGCTCACAAGCATTCAACAGTCACTCACCCCACTCACAACTACCACCATATTTACCATACTTCCAGACAACACCCCAACCAACATCGACATAGCCACCACTCCCAACATACCCCTAGATACCACCCCAACACACATAGACACACCCATAATATCCACCATACCCCAGATACTACCCCAATACATACAGACACACCTACCACATCCCCCATACCCCAGACACCCCAACACACAGAGAAATACCTACCACATCCACTATACCCCCAGATACCATCTCAACACACACAGACACACCCACCACTCCCGCCTTACCCCTCACATCCACAACCTAGCCTACCAAGAAATGCAAACACTCACACTCACACATGCAATAGACACCAACAAAACACAAACATACTTCAGACACACATTCACATGCACCAGCAACACACAAAACCACAGGAGACACAGGCACTTCATCAACCTCCCAATGCTAAGCCCTCCTTTACACCCTCCAATTTTCCAAAGGAAAGTTTCCTGTTTGTCCTTGCCCCTGTGAAATCCCACCCCCTTCCCAAATCTGAAAGGACCCTTCCCACAACCCAATCGATCTCTTCCGTGTCCAAGTCCTCCCCAGTGTTACCTGCCTCCCACATGACCCAGCCATGCCTCACTCACACCCAAGAAGAAACCCTCCCCTCGCAAAGTAAACCTCACCCCTCCCAAAACCAAACCTACCCATCCTAAACCCCACCCCACCCAAAATCATCAAGGTGCCTGGACTGCCCATTAGATGCCCCTTCCTGTGGAGATTCCTGTGGCAGTGATTTATGAGGCAAGTTTTGGGGTACAGCAGTGTGCTATGCACATGTTTTTATGGACTGGCCATTGGCCTTTAGTCCATTTTTGGAGTTTTGTCAATAAAGTTAATTTGTTCATTTGATAAAGTTTGGTCCTGTCATTACTTTTCTACCTTTTTGATGTCCATGTATAATCTGTGATGTATGACTACAGTTGTGTATGTTTAACCCTGATTGATGATCCATTTGATGTAGTGGTGAAGATTTGACTTTGGAACCAGTGCTGGAGTCATCCAGGACATGGGGATGGATAGATGGTGAGATGTAATCCAATTGGGGTGCCATTGCACTGTGTGTTGTTTTATATGGTAAGTATTTCATCTTGGCTTGACCATTGTCAACATTTATTGGGTTACATTTCTCCCCCTGTGACACAATGTTATGAACACATCACTATTCCTGTGACTCTGACCTGCACACATTAAAAGTTGTAGTATGTAGTGGTGCAGTGTCAGTGGTCTGGCCAAGGGGGCACCATGGGGCTTTGACTGTGACCTAAATTGTGTACGACTCAGATCCTGGTCAAACACAATCTTTTGGACCATGAAGCAAAGCCCACATACCAGGTCAATGGCGACCAGTCGAATTGGTGTAGAGTGTGAGGGAACGGGTAGGTGTTTGGCTTACCGTCAGTTGATCACAATTGTGTGCACCATCGAGCAGCACAAGCAGTGGCAGGACATGTAGGATTGGCTCCATGGCAGCACTGGATGTGTGAGGCTGCCTACTGGTGAGTTTCAGCCTTATATCCTCCCCATTTCCGCCAGCTTAAATGTAGTGGTTGGCATACGATGGTCACGTCAGTGGTAAGCAACATCATGATTGGGATGGCAGTTACACTGGTGGTCTGCCCTATGATAACCGCATTGGGCTATCTCTCCAACAGGGCGCTCAGGATTTGCTATTGATGCGCGCAGACCTGGCAGTTTTTAGTCTATGTAACCACATGTGTCGTAATACGGCGATCGGACCACAAACACTGCAGCAGTCAGACCGCCGCCACCGCCATGGTGGTCAAACTTGTAAACAGGCCGTTAGTTTGATTAAGGTCTATTTCATGCATTCGGGCTAACTCTGACAGTTTATCATGGGCTTGGACTGCATGTCATGTAATGGCTTTACACATTTACAAAAGTTAATTCTCTTGTTAAGTGTCTATGAGGGAAAAATCAAGATTGCTTGAAAGTATTCGGATAAAATTTAAAATGTAAAATATTGAGATACAGAAATACTGAGTTTTAAATATCATAATGCACAAATTTTGGGATGCAGTAAAATTGTTGATAAGAATATCGATTTTAGAGGTAAGTAAAATCGATGTTAAAAATATCTATGTTTTAAACATCGATGTTAAAAATATCAATGTAGTTAATATTGTTGGCAAAACTATCTAAGTTGTTAATATTGATGTTAAAATATGTATGTTGTTAATATTGTTTTGAAATATCGCCAATACTATTGTTATTTAATTTTTTTTGGGTGTTTTAGTATATGCGTAAATTCTATATGTTATAAATTGTATGCATAAATAATGTTAAATTTTTTTAGTATAGTATGTACATTTTTAGTTTTATTTCACTTTAATTTAATTGTTTATTGTAATTTTCAGTTCTGTAGTGGGTTGTTTGTTTTATAGGGGTATAAGGTGGCGAAGTAATTTAATATAATTAATTAATATTATTTTTTTAATTATTAATGATTTAGATGATAATTAATTATGTAAATTCTCCAATTAAATGTATTTTTTCAGATAAGTTTTAGGTGTGGGTTGTGGGTTTTGTAGGGGTATAGGGTGGAAAGTAATTTAACTATAAAACATTAATAATTAACTTTTTATTGTTATTAGTGATTTGATTGATAGTTAATTATGTAAATTCTCTAATTATTTTATTTTTCCAGTTACATTTTAATTGCCAGTTGTGGGGTTTGTAGAGGTTTAGTTATAAATAAATAATAAATATTTTGTAATTATTAATAATTATGTCATTGATAAAAGTATGTAAATACTCTACTTAATTTGTTTTTAAGTTATGTTTTTATTAATTATTTAATTGATAGGTATGTAAAGTGTGCAATTATGATGTTTTGTAGATTATATGTTAGGTGTGTGTTGTGTTTTTAGGGTTACAGGGATGGAAGTGAATTAATACATAATTTATTGATAATTAATTATTGCTTTATTATTTATTTTCTAATTGATAATTATGTTAAGTTATATGTTTGTGTTGTTTAGTTTGTACAGTAAGGGGGGAGGTATTTAAGTAATTATAATTTTTTTAAAAAGTTTTTCAATGTTTTAAAAATTATTTTTTAAGTAGTTCATAGGTTAATTGTGTTATACTTTACTTTTATTACATTCTAATTGTTGGATGTTTTGTTTGTGGATATATGGTGTGGTATTTTAATTTTATTAATAATATTTGTGATAATGAATAGTAATTATTACAATTTGTAATAGCTATGTTTATTGGTAAAAGTTTTGCTAAAATTAACAATTTAATTTTTATAATTAGAATGTTATATTTTGGGGTATTTAATAGTTGTTAAAATGTGATGTTTGTTTGAAGTGATGTAATCTCTTTGTACTGTGCCAGTGAATGGGGTGGAAATAGTACATTTTACCTCTGAGTCTAATTCTTTCCATACTGTTGCACCGACTGGAGTGGGATTGGTACATTTTACCCCTCCTAAGTCCAATCCTTTCCCTACTGTTGCACACACTGGAGTGTGAATAGTAAATTACATTTTTCCTGAGTCCAACAGTTTCCCTACTGTTGCATACACTGGAGTAGGAATACTAAATGTAACTCTCCTGAGCCCTATGCTTTTACTACCATTGTCCACACTAGAGGGAGAATAGAATATTTTACCCCTCCTGAGTCAAAAGCTTTCCCTACGGTTGCACTTAATGGACTGGGAATAGTAAATGTAACTTCTTCTAAGTCCAACAGTTTCCCTACTGTTGCACACACTGGAGTGGGAATAGTAAACTTAACTCTCCTGGGTCCAATGCTTTCTAGACTGTTGCACACATTGGAGTGAGAATAGTAAATTTAACCCTTTCCTGAGTCCAATATTGTCCCTACTTTTGCACTTACCGAAGCAAGAATAGTCAATTTTACCACTCCTGAGTCCAACAGTTTCCTTAGTGTTGCACACACTGGAATGGGACTCTCCTGAGTCCTACGCTTACCATACTGTTGCACACACTGGAGTGGGAATAGTAAATTTTACCCCTCTTGAGTTTAACGCTTTCCCTACTGTTGCACTTTCTGGAGTGGGAGTAGTAAATTTGACTACTCCTGCGTCCAACGTTTTCCCCACTGTTGCACAGACTGGAGTGGGAACAGTAAATTTTACCCCCCCCAAGTCCAACACCTTCTCTACTGTTGTACACACTGGAGTGGGAATAGTAAATGTTATCCCTCCTGAGCCAATAGCTTTCCCTACTGGTGCACTTACTGGAGTGGGAATAGTACATTTAGCTTCTCCTGAGTCCAACAGTTTCCCTACTGTTGCACAGATTGGAGTGGGAATGGTAAATTTTACCCTTCATGAGTCCAACGTTTTATCTACTGTTGCATTGAGTGGAGTTGGAATAGTACATTTTACTTCTTCTGGTTATAACACTTTCCCTACTGTTGCATAAGCTGGAATGGGAATAGTAAATTGTGTATTTCCAGTGTCCAACGATTTCTCTACTGTTGCACAGATTGGAGTGGGAATGGTAAATTTTACTCTTCCTGAGCCCCATGCTTTCCCTACTGTTGTATAGTTTGGAGTGGGAGTAGTATATTTCTAATTGCTATAGTTTAATATTTTTTTAAATATTGTTTAGTTATATATTACTAATATGTGTTTGCGTATTTAATTTTATATTATTTATATGTATAAATATATGTCATATTTTGGAAATATTTAATTTTTTTGTAGTATTTTTATTACATTTTTTATTACTTATGTTTATTTATATATTATTAATAAATAAAGAAAAATATTAAATTATAATATAAATTACAAATAATATTTGTTATAATAGTTTTACATGATAGATGTGTATGTAAACATTAACAGACATATATATATATCAAAAACGAAGTTGTCCTCATGTGAAAGCGCACTCCCAACAGGTTATATAAACGGGAAGAAAAAGCAAAGCCAGCAACTCACAGTGAATTCTTTAAGCAGTTTCATTATTCCAGGCCTTAAGTTATAAAATCATCTCTGGACACGTGTTTCTAGGTCAATCCTTTCTTCAGCAGAGAAAAATATAAAAGTGTTTCACCCTCATAGGTGCAGCCAGTGCTGGAAGTGTTCCAGGCATTTCTTTCTTACTGAAAAAACCGTCATGGCTTCAGCTTGTCTAATTACAGGCACTTGATTAGTCTCTTTAAATACCAATCCGCCCCAGTGGGCCTCTCAAGTGAGCAGTGCATGCTGGTTGTGGTGGTCCTGCAATTTTTTCATTTTGCCCCAAGTGGGTTGCTGGAGCCAAACAAAATAATGACCCAAAGTGCAAAACCTTTGTAGGCGAATCCAAAGTAAAATTGTCAGATTTGCTGTGAATAACCCAACCTGATTGCTCTTATGTGACAATCCATTTTTAGTCACACAGACCTGCTTCGATGTGCAGTGGTGCTGCCTTACCGGCTGGACAGGCCGGTTAATTTTCAGTAAGAAAGAGATGCCTGGAACACCTCCAGCACTGGCTGCACCTACGAGGGTGAAACACTTTTATATTTTTCTCTGCTGAAGAAAGGATTGACCTTGAAACAGGTGTCCAGAGATGATTTTATAACTTAAGGCCTGGAATAATGAAACTGCTTAAAGAATTCACTGTGAGTTGCTGGCTTTGCTTTTTCTTCCCGTTTATATTAACCTGTTGAGAGTGCGCTTTCACATGAGGACAACTTCGTTTTTGATATATATATATATATATATATATATATATATATATTCATTTATATATATAAAACACAGTGGCGGGCGCCACTAGGCAGTTATAGTTAGGACCTAGTTTCTACAGAAAAAGCATTTTTTGCTTATATCTTTTGCATAGTTGACAAATCTTCACAGAATTTTCCAAAAATGTTGCCATGCACTGCTAATTACCAGAGATATTACAGCTCTCATGCCAACTTTTAGAATGTCAATAAGAATATCAATGAAACATTGGAAGTCAAATTATTGAAGAAAAAGCTGTGCATGGCAGGGGCATGAGTTATAGTTACCTTAGACAGAGAGTTATAGTTAAGTGAAATAACTGCAACTATAACTGCTGAATTTCTCTGGTTTTGTGTGAGTAAATTCAGAAATTCAGACCCTAACTATATATATATTCACACACAGCATCTGTAAAGTGTAGGAGGCTGGACTGGCTTGTAGTGAGTCCCAAGGGGTACTTACACCTTGCACCAGGCCCAGGTATCCCTTATTAGTGTATGGGGTGTCTAGCAGCTTAGGCTGATAGATAATGGTAGCTTAGCAGAGCAGCTTAGGCTGAACTAGGAGACGAGTGAAGCTCCTACAGTACCACTAGTGTCATATGCACAATATCATAAGAAAACACAATACACAGATATACTAAAAATAAAGGTACTTTATTTTTATGACAATATGCCAAAAGTATCTCAGTGAGTACCCTCAGTATGAGGATAGCAAATATACACAAGATATATGTACACAATACCAAAAATATGCAGTATAGTATTAGAAAACAGTGCAAACAATGTATAGTTACAATAGGATGCAATGGGGACACATAGGGATAGGGGCAACACAAACCATATTCTCCAAAAGTGGAATGCGAACCACGAATGGACCCCAAACCTATGTGACCTTGTAGAGGGTCGCTGGGACTGTAAGAAAACAGTGAGGGTTAGAAAAATAGTCCACCCCAAGACCCTGAAAAGTGAGTGCAAAGTGCACTAAAGTTCCCCAAAGAGCACAGAAGTCGTGATAGGGGAATTCTGCAGGAAAGACACAAATCAGCAATGCAACAACGATGGATTTCCAAACGAGGGTACCTGTGGAACAAGTCCAAAAGTCACAAGCAAGTCGGAGATGGGCAGATGCCCAGGAAATGCCAGCTGTGGGTGCAAAGAAGCTGCTACTGGACAGTAGAAGCTGAAGATTCTGCAGGAACGACAAGGGCTCGAAACTTCCCCTTTGGAGGATGGATGCCTCACGCTGTGCAGAGTCGTGCAGAAGTGTTTTCCTGAAGAAAGATCACAAACAAGCCTTGCTAGCTGCAAGTCATGCAGTTAGGGTTTTTGGATGCTGCTGTGGCCCAGGAGGGACCAGGATATCGCCAATTGCGTCAGGGGACAGAGGGGGCGCCCAGCAGGACGAGGAGCCCTCTCAGAAGCAGGCAGCACCCGCAGAAGTGCCAGAACAGGCACTACGAAGAGGAGTGAAACAGTGCTCACCCGAAGTTACACAAAGGAGTCCCAAGTCACCGGAGGACAACTCAGGAGGTCGTGCAATGCAGGTTAGAGTGCCGTGGACCCAGGCTTGGCTGTGCCCAAAGGATTTCCGCCGGAAGTGCACAGAGGCCGGAGTAGCTGCAAAAGTCACGGTTCCCAGCAATGCAGTCTGGCGTGGGGAGGCAAGGACTTACCTCCACCAAAGAAAAGATATATGGATGGTATTTAAAGAGACTAATCAAGTGCCTGTAATTAGACAAGCTGAAGCCATGACGGTTTTTTCAGTAAGAAAGAAATGCCTGGAACACTTCCAGCACTGGCTGCACCTATGAGGGTGAAACACTTTTATATTTTTCTCTGCTGAAGAAAGGATTGACCTAGAAACACGTGTCCAGAGATGATTTTATAACTTAAGGCCTGGAATAATGAAACTGCTTAAAGAATTCACTGTGAGTTGCTGGCTTTGCTTTTTCTTCTTTGTGTTATACAAAGCACATATACAGGTTTCAGAAATCAGGATCATGGTAAATAACCTGCAAAGCAGGGGAACACAGATAGGTCCTCCATATCACCAGGTAGAGGCTATTCACATACCCATACCATAGCTACAATTTCACATATCCATTGTAACACACAAAGAACATGAAAAAGAAACCCAGTACTAAAATAAAATACACTAACATAGACCGCATACCTGTAGGATTGCCAGTCATCTATGTCAGTATACAGTTACATGCACCTTAGACAGCAAAGTTAAACACAAACCAGCTAGGTCCCATGGATATCACAAAGTACTGCATCCATTGTGAAGCGAGAGGCCATGATCCAACCTTCACACGTGCCACAAACTTCACTTGACATGCCATACACCATTTTACATCCTCCTCAACCCCATAGGCAAATGAAAAGGACTATGCATTCACCACCCCACTTGTATGTTACGCTATCAATGTACCACCCCACTGAATCTAAACCCATCTAACCAGGTATCTGTCAGGTGCACCACTCATGTCTGTCAACAATTACCATTGGCTACTGACAATGAATACCTCAAGTCTAGTTTGCAGAGCCAAATATGACATAGCTAATTCAGTGAGTGCAAGGAAAAGAGGATAGGAGAGTGCACGGAACATACCTCAAATCTGAGATGTCTTTACCAGAAGTGTATGTTAGCATCTGCTGTCACAATACATAAAAAGCAGAACATACTGACCTGTGCACATTACAAACTATCAGTCTGCATCCACAACGCACACATAGGCATTGGAGCTCATGACACCCCCCCTGATGAAGCAAGAAAGGAGGTGTAATGGCAGCCATCTACTTCAAGTTGGGCACATTCATCACAACAAGAGGTCCACTTCACATATCTGTATGTCAGTTGAAGTACTGATTGAGCAGATCTGCCTTCGAGTCACCTGCTCCTTCTTTCTCAGGCTCTTCATCACTTGCCAAATCAGCATTTCCAGTCACTGGTCCAGCTGCCCCTCCTTCATCTGCTATCAATGGTATCGGATGTCACAGGACTAGATTGTGGAGTATTCAGCAGGCAATGATAATTTGGCATACCTCATGTGGCGAGTGGAAAAGGGCTCCTCCAGATAGTGCCAGGAAACTTACCAACCAGCCAGACCCTGTCTGTTTGGAGTCATGCCATTAGCTGTGGGACATTTCTGTTCCGCATGATGTAGGAATCATGCACAGGTCCTGGATACTTGGCTGTGACTTGTGAGATGTACTGGTCTGCCAGAGACACCACTTGAACATTGATTGAGTGGTAGTTCTTCCTGTTCCTATACACCTGTTCATTGGCACTGGGAGGGACCAAGGCTACATGAGTGCCATCAATGGCTCCTACCACATGTGGAATATGTCCCATCTCATAAAAGTCTGCCTTCCCATAGGCCAAATCCGCTTGGTGGGGAAACCTGATGTGGCTGTCCAGGTGTCTCAACAATGCACACAGTACATCCTTCAAAACCAGACTGAACATGGGCTGAAAACTCCCTGCTGTTAAATCCACTGAATTCTGAAAGGAGCCTGTGGCCAAGAAGTGTAGCACTGCCAAGACCTGAAAAATGGGAGATATGCCATAGGATTGTGAATGGCAGGCATCAGATCAGGCTCCAAATGAGTACAAAGATCCAGGATGGCATGACAACTAAGACAATATGGGGGTCATTCCAGCCTTGGCGGGCGGCGGGAGCCGCCCGCCAAGCGGGAACCGCCAGAAGACCGTACCGCGGTCAAAAGACCGCGGCGGTCATTCTGGATTTCCCACTGGGCTGGCGGGCGACCGCCAAAAGGCCGCCTGCCAGCCCAGTGGGAAACACCCTTCCACGATGAAGCCGGCTCCGAATGGAGCCGGCGGAGTGGAAGGGGTGCGACGGGTGCAGTAGCACCCGTCGCGAATTTCAGTGTCTGCTAAGCAGACACTGAAATTCAAAGTGGGGCCCTCATACGGGTGCCCCTGCAGTGCCCATGCCATTGGCATGGGCACTGCAGGGGCCCCCAGGGGCCCCACGACACCCCATACCGCCATCCTGTTCCTGGCGGCCGAAACCGCCAGGAACAGGATGGCGGTATGGGGGTCGGAATCCCCATGGCAGCACAGCAAGCTGCGCCGCCATGGAGGAGTCCCATGGGCAGCGGAAAGTCGGCGGTACACCGCCAACTTTCCGTTTCTGGCCGCGGCTGTACCGCCGCAGTCAGAATGCCCAAAGGAGCACCGCCTGCCTGTTGGCGGTGCTCCCGCGGACCCCGACCCTGGCGGTTTTTACCGCCAGGGTCGGAATCACCCCCTATGTCTGGATGACATGCCTTTCCTCCATGGTGTCAAGGTCTACCAGTGGACAGTACACTGGTGGCTGTCTCACTCTCCTCATGGCAACATAACTGTGTTGGGAGAAATGAAAATACAATAAGTTTTGCAGTATGCACACATCGAGTACACTTTGTTTATTACCTCACACCTAACATCTGTAGAGGATGCTTAGCACATCTGGCATATACAGTACATCCCATATATATGCACTGATTTCACCTTCCTTGGTGCACATTGGCAACTATGACAATGGGATTGTTTATATGATACTAATATGTGTGTAAGACTTAGCTGTCCTGCAGTAATCACACATGTGTCTTGGAATAGTTCAACACCTTCCCGTGGACTATGAACCTCTCGGTAGCTGTACAAAGGTATCACCATATTTATTCCCTCAACACAACTTTTACTTCACATTTGCATAATATGTTACACAAACTTGATGGCAGTACAGACAGATGTACAGCATTTTAGGGGACAATGTGGATGACGCAGATTAGTATACACTGCCATCTATGAAAAGTGCACAAAATGGCAGACGCCTGACCTACTCTACTGGACAGGTGAAAGTTCGCCAGCAGAAATCATCATGGCAGTGACTTGCCATTGGTAAACATTGCTACCTTTGGTCAACTTGGGCCAATGACGATGTCCACCAGCAGTGACGGTCATGTACTTGGTGGCTGTGACCGGCATCTTCTGCACTATTGTTCTCTTACACACACACACTTACAAAACACAGCCACATTGGACAATTCCAAATACACACACCTGATACACATACGCACACCACTCCCACACACCCAATTAAATATAAAACACACACCCACATCACCCACAAACCCCACTCCTAAAAAAACGAAGAAAAAAGAGAAATAGAGAACCGAGCACCCAGACGCGCATATTACCATCACCCAGCACTATTACCACGCACTTCACACAACACACCAATACACATCACCACACTTAGCACCACACAATCCACCCCACACATCACCTACACCACCCCATGGCACCGCAAAGACACCCCAGGTTTTCTGAGGAGGAACTCAGGGTCATGGTGGAGGAAATCATCCGGGTAGAGCCACAGCTATTCGGAACACAGGTGCAGCAGACGTCCATTGCCAGGAAGATGGAGCTATGGAGCAGAATAGTCGACAGGGTCAACGCTGTGGGACAGCACCCAAGAAATCGGGATGACATCAGGAAGCGGTGGAGCGACCTACGGGGGAAGGTGCGTTCCGTGGTATCCAGACACCGCCTTGCAGTGCAGAGGACTGGCGGCGGACCCCCACCTCCTCCCCCAGAATTTACAACATGGGAGGAGCAGGTCTTGGCGATCCTGCATCCTGAGGGCCTCGGCGGAGTATCTGGAGGAATGGACTCTGGTAAGTCTCATCTTCACTACTTCATCCCCCCCACCCCACCAGCATGCCAACTCATATCCCCACCCTCACCCTCACCTCCATCACTCCTATTCCTTGCAAATGTCTCACCATCACAACCCACCCATCCCAACACCAAGCCCTGCATGCGACCACAAAGCATGGACACCCATCACCAAAGCATGCCCACTGCACATACCCATCCCCCCCCCAAACCACCGTCACAAAAGCCCCCACACAGGAATGCAAGCACTGGGGTACACGGGCACCCACTCATTGCACACCATGGCACACACACATGCAATAATCATGGTTTTATACCCCAGCAGGACCCCAACGCAATGTCACCGCGCAGGAGGGTCCACAAATGTCCACTCCACCCCCAGAAGAGGCCCACAGTGATGACAGCAGCTCTGTCGACCTGGATCTAGATGACCAGCCCGGCCCATCGGGGACCTCGGGACAGTCGGTTCCCCTCAGACAGCCACAGGCCACAGCAGACCTTCCCCCCTCTGGGAACACCAGCACAGCACCCACCCAGCGGGCCCATACCTCTGTCCCCAGGACACGTCAATCAGCGGTGTGTCCACCAATACATGGCATCCAGGTTAACCCACCACCCCAACAACAACAGGGACCTGGGGGCAGTGGCAGTGGGCACACGGTCCAGGGGACAGAGGCCCAGGGAAACAGGGGAACTGGGAGGGCTGCTGTGCGACAGGGGGGGGACAGGCCCAGGGAACCCACTCTCCATGAGGCCCTCTCCAACATCATGGGAGCGTACCATCATTCCCAGGAGGCGATGGCGACGGTACTGGCCAGGTTTCAGGAGACCCAGTGCCTGCAGGAGTACCAGTATTTGGGGTTCAGGGAGGAACTATGAACCATCAGTTCCGCCCTCTGCACCATCGTAGGGGTTCTGAATCTGGTAGTCACCACATTGCGGGACACTGTGGCACCACAAAGGGCCCCTGACACTAGCATGGACCAAGAACTGCCTACCACCTCTGCCGGCTCTAGTGGACAGGAGGCCCCGCCACAGGACCAACAGGCCACCAGCACCCCACCCCCTGCAGAAGGAGAACCACCACGCAAGCGGTCCCTGAGATCCAGGAAGAAGACAGAGTAAGATGCCAAGACCCCCGCCAGGAAAGGATACCACCCTGATTGTCATCCCACTGTCCCACATTGTCACCCTGTCCATCCTTAAACTGCCCCAGCTCCACTTTCCACAGGCATTTGGACAATGGACCTGTGATACTAATAGTCTGGACTCTGCCATGGACATTCCTCCACCATCACCCCTCACCAATTTGCAACCACCCACCAATATAGAGCACTTTAATAAACACAGTTATTGCACACAAAAATTTGGAGTCTGGCTGTGATTTTGAACAAATGTATTAGACATTACAGTGCCAAAATGCTTATTTACATTGTGGTGCCAACATACCAATGTCACACAGCTGTAGTCCATGGGGAAACAAAGCAGATGTCACACAGTGGGGCCCACATCTCTGAAATCGGAAGGGAAAGTCACAACTCAGTTACCATACACTGGGTGAAAACGACAGACAGTAGAGAGGTAGTAGTGTTTAAGTACATGTAGTATGCCGGTGTGTATTCTTACCTGTGTGTCATTTGAAATATTGCTGTATTACTGTGTCCCTGTTGTCTATGTCGTCTTCTTCGGCTTCCTCGTCTTCACTCTCCACAGGCTCCACAGCTGCTACAACACCACCATCTGGACCATCCTCCTGCAGAAAAGGCACCTGTCGTCGCAAAGCCAGGTTGTGAAGCATACAGCAGGCCACGATGATCTGGCACACCTTCTTTGGTGAGTAGAATAGGGATCCACCTGTCATATGGAGGCAGCGGAACCTGGCCTTCAGGAGGCCGAAGGTCCGCTCGATCACCCTCCTAGTTCGCCCATGGGCCTCATTGTAGCATTCCTCTGCCCTTGTCCTGGGATTCCTCACTGGGGTCAGTAGCCATGACAGGTTGGGGTAACCAGAGTCACCAATTAGCCACACACTGTGCCTCTGGAGTTACCCCATCATGTAATGGATGCTGCTATTCCGCATGATGTACGTGTCATGCACTGAGCCAGGGAACTTGGCATTAACATGGGAGATGTACTGGTCTGCCAAACATACCATCTGGACATTCATGGAATGATAACTCTTCCGGTTTCTGTACACCTGTTCACTCCTGTGGGGGGGGACCAAAGCCACATGGGTCCCATCAATGGCACCTATGATGTTGGGGATATGTCCAAGGGCATAGAAATCACCCTTCACTGTAGGCAAATCCCCCACCTCAGGGAAAACGATGTAGCTCCGCATGTGTTTCAGCAGGGCAGACAACACTTTGGACAACACCTTGGAAAACATAGGCTGGGACATCCCTGATGATATGGCCACTATTGTTTGAAATGACCCACTTGCAAGGAAATGGAGCACTGACAGCACCTGCACTTGAGGGGGGATTCCTGTGGGTTGGCGGATAGCTGACATCAGGTCTGGCTCCAGCTGGGCACACAGTTCCTGAATAGTGGCACAGTCAAGCCTGTATGTCAGTATGACATGTCTCTCCTCCATTGTCGACAGGTCCACCAGCGGTCTGTACACCGGAGGATGCCTCCATCTCCTCCCATGTCCAAGCGAACCGTGCCTATGAAGGACAACAGCGAGCACAGAGTCAATCAACCCACAGGTACGTCACCACAGCTTGCACAGAACACGATTCTTAATCCATAGAATGGCTTGTATGAGTGCTGATGCAAGGCCTAGGTATGTGTGACGCAGTAAAAAGTAAGCCATGTGGGCCCATGAAATTGCGGCTGCCTGACCTGTAAAGTGCGACAATGGGATGTGAGGTAACTGCGCTGGCGTTGCACACCGTGGCGGTAGGCGGTCGAAGACCGCGGTGCAATGCAGCATTGGTTAACATTGAACCCTATGGGTCTCAGAAGCCAATGACAATGTGCGCCGGCGGTCGCGGTACGCACCGCCGTGGACGTGACCGCCATTTTCTATCTGCTTAATCACTCGATACCTGATCTTCGACAGGAGAGGACCTACACTGCAAGTGCTGCTGTGACCTCGGTCTGGAAGAGACAATGGCTCATGCGACTGGGGAAAGGGCCCCTGCCTTCACTGCGGAGGAGTTGGATAAACTTGTGGATGGGGTCCTCCCCCAGTACGCGCTACTCTACGGTCCTCCAGACCAACAGGTAAGTACACAGGGAGCATGCTGTATGGGCAATGCCTGTATGGAGTGGATGAAAGATAGGGGGGGGGTGAGAATGAGGCGTGCATCAAACGACGGTGAGAGCATGTGCCACATGGCAAGGGTAGGGATGGGGGGCACTCACATTGAGGGTGCAGAAGGTAATTACTATTCTTCTCCCCCTGTACATTTCATATAGGTCAGCGCCCACCAGAAGATCGATATTTGGCGTGCCAACGCCAAGGACGTCCGGACCCTGGGGATCCACCACAGACAGGGCACCCACTGCCGGAAGAGATGGGAGGACATCTGCCGCTGGAGCAGGAAGACGGCGGAGGCTCAGCTGGGGATGGCCTCCAAATGTGGGAGGGCTGCCAGTCGGACTTTGACCCCCCTGATGTCCCGGATCCTGGCGGTGGCCTACCCCGATTTGGATGGGCGCATGAGGGCATCACAGCAGACACAAGGGGGTGAGTACACTCTCATTCTGCTGACTTTGCGCGCAGTGGAAGTGTCTGGGTGGGAGAGGAGGGCTGTGGGTATCCATAGGCCAGGGCGATTTCTGTAGGCTAGGCCCCTCCGTAAGGCATGGCCCTGTGCCCCCGCCCCCCACCTCTGTAGGGTGCCAAGTACAGCTATTCATGGCCATGTGTCATCTATGTGTGCAGATATCGTCCATAGGCTTGTAGGCCATGTCCCAGGGATTGAGTAGTCGACCCCAAGTGCGCGGCGTAGTGCAGGGGGCTTCTGTGTCTTGCTTGTCCGCCAACGGTGTCGCCAATGCATGTACTCAACATTTCTATATTCTGTTCCCCCCCCTTTTTTGTGGTCTTCCTGTTCATGTGTGCATTAGCATCATCAGGTGGAGGAGAAGTGGCATCGGAGCATGAGGGAGCTGCATCCCACATGGCCATGGAGGGTCACGCAACGGACTCCGAATTCACCAGTGGGACGGAGGGCGAGGGGAGCTCCACAGCGGGGACTCGGGCAGACATCAGTGATACCGACTCGTCCTCTGAAGGGAGCTCCCTTGTGGTGGCGGCAACATCTGTGCCCCCCCGCAACAACAGGTACAGCCGCCACTCACCGCACCAGCACCGCCCTCCCGTGCCCGCTCACCCAGGAAGGTGGGCATCTCCTTCGCCCCAGGCACCTCACGTCCTGCCCCAGTCACCCCTGCTGCCCTCAGTGAGGAGGTCATTGACCTCCTGAGGACGCTCACTGTTGGGCAGTCTACCATTTTGAATGCCATCCAGGGTGTAGAAAGGGAGGTGCACCAGAGTAATGCATACCTGGAGGGCATTCATTCTGGTCAGGCGGCCCTTCAGCGATCGTTCCAGACTCTGGCCTCGGCACTGATGGCAGCCATTGTCCCTGTCTCTAGCCTCCCCCCTCCAACTTCCTCAACCCATACCCTATCACCTGTACCTCTGCCTATCCCAGACACACCATCAGACCAGCCTGCACACATCTCAACACCCAAGGGAAGCTCAGCCAGACATAAGCACCACACATCTCACAGGCAGTCACACATGCAACATCCACATACAGACATACCAACACCCACTGCCTCTACTGTGTCCCCCTCCTCCACGTCTCCCTCCTCCCTCCCTGTCACCTCTCCGTTCACACCTGCATGCACAACATCTTCAGCCACTACGTCCCTCAGCAGCACACACACCAGAACACCCCGCACACATGCAGTCACAACCCCACTGCCATTTACACGTCCCCTGTGTCTTCTCCCAGTGTGTCTGTGCCACCCCCTTCCAAGATACACAAACGCAGGCAGCCACCCACCCAACAGCCATCCACCTCACGACAGCCTCCAGCCCAAGCACCTGCACCCAAAGCCACCAGACTTACAACTCCTACAACCACAACCTCTTCCTCCACTCCCATACCCACTACACCTACCCGTCCCACTGCTCCAAAAAAGTTTTTCCTGTCAAAACTCAACCTCTTTCCACCAACTCCCCCACCCCGTCCATGTCATAGGACTACAGTCAGCACCTCAGCCACGACAAAATTGGCCCCTGTCATCACAGTCTGCCATGGACAGTGGAGTGCCCCACCCACCAGGGCAGCCAGTTTGGTGCGAAGCCAAGGCACGGGCAGCCCACCCCCGGAGAAACATCCCAAGATTGGCAGTGGCCGGCGGGAAAGGGTGAAAACACCAGGAACTTAAACCCCTACCAGGGCTCCGGCAGGGAGTGTGGAGACAGCTGGCACACCGCCCAAGGTGGGGAAGGGCCACAGGCGATCAGGGAAGGCTGGGAAGGGCAGCACGCCCGACAACACCGGCATCAGCCCAGCTGGCCAGGAGGGCCCTGCCAGCCCCATCCCAGGTGGGCAGGAGGCCACCAACAGCCCCGGCACAGCTGCCGAGGAGGGCCCCGCCAGCCACAGGACAGGTGGCAAATGAGCACCCCGCCATGGCCGGGACCGCTGAACTGGGCACCGCCCTCTCAAGCACAGCTGAACTGGGCCCTTCATCTCAAGCACCGCTGAACTGGGCCCTTCATCTCAAGCACCACTGAACTGGGCCCTTCATCTCAAGCACCGCTGAACTGGGCACCACCGACTCATGCACCGCTGAACTGGGCACCGCCGTCTCAAGCACCGCTGAACTGGGCACCACCGTCTCAAGCGCCGCTGAACTGGGCACCGCCGTCTCAAGCACCGCTGAACTGGCCACTCCATCGCAGGCACCGCTGGCCCATGAGCGGCAGGGGCTGGGCCACATCTGTGTCGGGCAGGGCTGCACGAGGCACTCTGGGCACAGGCCCCCTCCAGAACCAGTGGAGAATGTTATCCACTTGTGAGACTGTGGCTTTGCACTCCCCAGGATTGAACAGTGGGCAGCCCACCCACTGTCTGGACTTGTGAGACTGTGGCTTTGCACTCCCCAGGATTGAACAGTGGGCAGCCCACCCACTGTCTGGACTTGTGAGACTGTGGCTTTGCACTCCCCATGATTGAACAGTGGGCAGCCCACCCACTGTCTGGACTTGTGAGACTGTGGCTTTGCACTCCCCAGGATTGAACAGTGGGCATGGAAGCCCCTCGTGGATCTGGCGTTGTGCACTCATCTGGCTGAGGTGCCCCCCTTCCCTTCCCCCTGAGGTGCCTGTAGTTTTGCTATCTGATGCCCCTGCAGTGTTCTCTCCGTTAGAGTCAGGTTTCGTGTGTGGGCTTTGCCCATGTGATTTGGGCCCAGTGGTCCACGGACAATGCCTGCTACAATGCTCGGACTTGTACATTTCTGTATATAAGAGTTTTTGATGTGTATATATATTTTTGGGCAGTATTGCAATATATTTCAATGTTTAAAATCATTTCCTTTTGTCTTTGCATTCTTGCGGGGGGTTTGGAGGGTGTAACTGTGATGTATTGCTCTGCATTGATGTGTGTGTTGTAGTGGGTGAGGGTGGGGGTGGGTGTGTCGCGTATGTGTGTCCCCGTAATTTTTTCCCTCCCCCTCCCCTGTGTCGTAGGTGCAGTACTCACTGTTGTCTTCTGCGCCGGCGTTCGTGCTCCTGGTAGAGGAGCAGGAAGACTATCGCTGGGAGTATGTGGAGTTCGGGTTCCATGCTGTCCTGATTCCTCGTGGGGTGTATGGAGGTGAGCGTTTTCCCTTCGAAATGGCTGTTTCCGCCGTGTTTTTATCGGCGGGGCTACCGCCCCGGAAAAGGTGGCGGATTGGTAGGTTGTGATACTGTGGGCGGTACATTGACTCCCGCCTGTCTGTTGGCGGTGACCGCCGCGCTGTTTGTTTGTACCGCCGTGGCGGTCGGTGTGTTAAAGTGACGGTCTCTGTTGGCGGTTCCCGCCTCAGTCAGAATTCCATTTTTTTTACCGCCAGCCTGTTGGCGGTTTTGCCGCCGCTTTAACACTGACCGCCAGGGTTGGAATGACCACCATAGGTGCCAATGCCTTACCCATAATAGTGCAACATATGGTATTAGCTGGCTAAATGATGTCACAATGATTACTCGGGGGCAGATCTTGTTGAGTGGGACAATCATTTCTACCCTCAGCCTAGCTGATGTGGCCAGTTGTGACAGGAATTGATTTTGGCTCACCTCATATTTCACGATGTCATAGTTTAGCTGTACTACTATTTATTATACATGTGTTGCCATTGTGGGATATGTTGCAATTGCAGTCGTGTAGGTCCATGTGTACATCATGTGTACATGTCTATTCAGTGGGGTATGTGTGTTGTCTGGACTTAGCTACTGGAAATCACATATCAGGAATGGTGTGAGTGATGTTGGTGACCTCATGTTGTCATGTCGTGTCTCAGTATCTGCTTGTCAGGTTGAATATGATGTGCCCTATTAGGAATTAGTAGGCTGTCCTCTGTTTAGTTATTTGAACACTGCTCTCTGATAGTCACTGGATGTCTCATGTGTGCCAGGTAGGCCACGGTATCTGCATATGCATGTATAGTGTGATATGGAGTATCTGTGAATAGTGGCTGCAACTATTCCTCTACGATTTGGTACATGTAGGGACACAGCTGTTCTTCAGACATGGAATGTAATAAGTGATGGCACCTGTATGGTACTGCCACATGTTGTGTCTTCATCAGAGATTGTATCCTTTGTGTTATATATGTACAGAGGGATCAGCTAGGCATGTGATTGCAATGGCAGGTGCTGTGTCGTTTGTGAATAGAGTGGTCTTTACTTGCATGGAACATGACTTATGGACATGGACTGGTCAGGTGTTGATTCTTAACATGCATGATATGGTGCTATCAATCAACTGTACTTCCTAAGGTAATAAGATTATGGAGAGTTATGACCTGGATTAGGACGGGATATCAGCTTTATCCAGGGCATGATGAGCTTGCTGACATAGGTTTACAGATGATTTGATAGAATGCTCCAGTTGTGCTACCTTACATGGATAATGATGTTGGTAAGAGAGATGAAAATATGGGGTGGGTAAAATTAACATGTTTTGACATGATGTAGGATCTGTGGTTTTCTAAATAGGATTCCCTAGCCATTAGATATATACCTACAGTTGTGCATGTTGTAAAGTGTGTAGGTGAAGAATGTTATGACCCTCTCTATCTCTCCCTCCCTCTCGCTCTGTTTGTGTGAATCAGCATAGGCACGCAAAGGAGACGTGGCACCGGTGAGTGTGGATGCTGCCAGCCTCGGGACCCGGAGTGCTGATACCACCCACAATGAGGGACCCAGTGGCCTGGAGGGCAAAAGGAGTGTCACAGACGAGACTGGATCCAGCACATCATCTTCAAAGTCCTCCTCCAGTGGACACTCAATGATGGTGGCGGAACTATCTGGGTCCCCCAGCAACATCTGTGTCTGTCATCCCCTTTACCACCACTGCCCACCCTGTAGCTCCCCACCTAGTTGTCCGTGCCTGCTCACCCAATGGGATGGGCATCTCCTTTCCCATGGACATCTCTGCCCATGCCCCTGTAAGCCCTGCTGCCCTTAGTGAGGAGGCTATGGACCTCCTGAGGTTGATCTCTGTGGGTCAGTAGATGATCTTGAATTCCATTCAGGGTCTGGCAACTCAAGTTCAGCAGAGTAATACATTCCTATAGGGCATTCATGGTGCACTGGCTGGCATACAGAGATCCTTTCAGGTTCTGGCCTCCACACTGACAGCAGCTGGTCACCCTTTGTCTTCCGTCCCCCCTCCACCTTCCTCTTCCCATTCCCAAACCCCTCTTCACCATCCCAGCCAAAGTACACAAACAGACAAGCATGCATCCATCTCAACATCCAAAGGTAACACTGGTAAACACAAGCACCACAAGAGCAACCTCCGGCATGCACACAAGCAACATCCACCTGCAGACACATCAACAGTCACTACCTGCCCTGACACCCCACCACCCTCAGCATCACATTCACAGCACCTGACACACCTGCAGTCACCACACCAACATACACTGATGCAGGCACTACATCTATCTTACCCACAGACATCACAACAGCAGTCCCTCAGACATCCACCCCAGTCACGACATCCACAGCCACCACAACCACAGACACACCTATATGCATGCTCATCAACCATGCCTGCAGTCACCACCCTAAAAGACAGTCAAGCATCCTCCACGGCATCTCCCAGCACATCCATCCCCTCCTCCCAAGACCCATAAACGTCCCTACTCACCCACCCAACAGACACTCAGCACCTACAACATACACCCAAGACATCCACCAAAACACCTCAGACAACCACTCCCTCTCCTTCCACACCCTAACCCTTTTGCCATGACCGTCCCCATGTGTCTAAGAAATGTTTCCTCTTGGAGTTGAACCTTTTCCCTACTCCTCTCCCACCCTGTGTGATCCCCAAACACTCTGTGTCCCTCTCCAAGTTCTGCCCCTCCACCACCACCACCTCTCCTGCCCCCCCTTGCAGGTACCCATGCCCCCCCCACCAAGAAGTCTACCCCTCCCAAGAGTTCCCAACGCTCTCCTATGCCTCGACCTAAGCCCCCCTCGCAAAGCCAAGCCCAATGGTCCCCCTCCCAACCCTAAGCCCAAACCCCCTCTCTGCCCACCTAATCCCAGAGCTGTCGGCCTGCCCCCTTGATGCCCGTACCTGTGGAGGTTATATGGCAGTCAGGAGTCAAGTTGGGGCAATTACAATTGCCATATGTGCAAGTTGCACTTGTCTGTTTGGACTGGCCTATGGCCTTATTCTTTGTACTTTTTGATTTATATATATTTATATTTATTTCCTTAAATATATATATATCACAGCCAACCAGTTGTTGGTTCAAAGGTTACAATTTTGGCCTGCTTGTATTTTCTTAGGGCAGTTTTGGTCTTGGCTGATTTTGTTTGTGTGTATGTAAGTTTTGTCTGACTGGTGGTTGTGCTACTAGTTTGTCTGGGCAGCATGTGTGCATAGCATTTGTCCCCCAGTGATGGGTGTATATTTTGTGATGGGCATATGTATGTTGGGGACATGTTATTGTGTTGGTATTGTGTTGTGTTTGTGTTGACAAGTGTTATTTGCATTGTGGTGTGCCATTGTGTGGTGTACTGTGTGCGTGAGTATGTGTGAATGTGTGGGGGGATTGGTATGTCAGATCCGTTGTGAGGTGTGTTTGTGGGGTATTACTTATGCCTCATTGTTTGGATGTGTAATTGTGTGTCTTAGTTCACCGGTGTTATTACATTGCGCTATTTGTATGATTATGTTGTGTATTGTGGGTGCTTAACGGTGCTTTAGTGGAGTTGCGGTTGTGAAGTATGTGTCATTTGGTGGTGTTGTGTGTTGTAGTGTGTGACTGTGTCAGTGCTGTGTATCTGAGGGTTGGTGTGTATTTTTGGCGTGTGTATGTGATTGCCATAGTGTATGTACTATGTATGTGCGGGTGTGTATGTGGCTGTCTGTGAGTGTGTGTGTCAGTGTGAGGTTACATGTGTGTGTTGCCCTCGCCACCCGTTCCCGATTGGTGACTTTTTGCAACAGTGAAAGGGAAGTGTGTGTACTCATGGTTGCTGTTGTAACCGTCATCACTGGTTCCAGAGTTAATGGGTGAGAAGGAGCAGCGGGAAGGTGTGTATTTCTGGTTCCTTGGCAGCTCTGGACGGGTATGGCTTCCTGAAGGTGAGCGTCTCCATTCTTTTGGTTTCCGCCAGGGTCTCCGTGGGGGTGCGGCCCCAGAGGAGGGAACTTTGGCGGTGTGCAGCCTCATAACATGTCAGGCAGAAATACGGTCTCTGTCAGCCTGCTGGTGGCTACCTTTGACCATGGTGGTCTGACCGCAGTGGCGCTGCCAGCGGTGGTTTGGCTGTAATCTGTTGTCATTACTGCCATGGTCATAATTTGGTGCTCTTCTCCGCCAGCCATTTGGCAGTACGACTGACACCGTTGACATGGAGGTCCTGAGTCCACAAAACTTGTAATGACCCCCTCTACCTTTCTCTATCTTCTTCTCCTCCACCTAGTCTTGCCTCACCACCAACCCGCCTGGCCTACTCATTCACCATTACTTGTATGCTGATGACACATAAAGACTTGCTATTGTCAGCGTTAGCCTGCCTATTCATCAGTGTGAACACTTTCTGTGAACCAACATTTCTTAGCACCACACTGGCAATGGCCTTTTCTCCTGTCCTTGCAGTCACAGGAACAAACTATCAATATAAAAGATGAGATAGTATTTATTGTATTGTATTGTACCATTTATACAGTGTTTGATATCCCTGAAATTGTTGTGGAGTGCCCCAAATTGCGCCTGGCCCTTTGAATGCATTGTTGAATAAAATTTCAAAAAAGGATTTGATTGTGGAAATATCAATGTGAGGACATGTTTGGTGAGGAATGTAAGGTTTGTAGACTTTCTAACTTTTGTTGGGGAAAAATCATTACCCATAAGCGTGAATTATTGGCAAAAAGTGTGAAGATAGAAGATACAATACCATGTGGGAATAGAAACCTCTTTAATTATGAGTTGTCTCAGCTTCAGATTTCTAATGCTCTCTGGAGCCTGATGTGGTTGCAGAATTCCATATATTGGCCATTTAGACTGAGAAGGTACTGCTTGATTTCTTTTGAAGGAATGGATGATCAGGAGTTGAGTGCCTAGAGTTTTGTGCTGAAGAAAGAGCAGTCCTTATGTGCAAATGGCACATTGAATAATGCATATTTTTTTTTAAGTTGTTTGTCTGACCACATGCAGGCAGAGTAGAGACTAAAGAATACCCAACCGACATTGTGGGTAAGCTGTCTCACAGGAGAAGACTGAGGGGGTGATTCTCACCCTGGCGGGCGGCGGAGGCCGCCCGCCAGAGTTCCCCCCTCCAAAATACCGCTCCGAGGTCGCAAGACCGCTGAGGGTATTTTGGGTTTTGCACTGGGCTGGCGGGCGACCGCCAAAAGGCCGCCCGCCAGCCCAGTGCAAAACAGCCTTCCCACTAGGACGCCGGCTCAGAATTGAGCCGGTGAAGTGGGACGGTGCGACGGGTGCAGTGGCACCCGTCGCGTATTTCAGTGTCTGCAAAGCAGACACTGAAATACAAAGTGGGGCCCTCTTACGGGGGCCCCTGCAGTGCCCATGCCATTGGCATGGGCACTGCAGGGGCCCCCAGGGGCCCCATGACACCCCATACCGCCATGGCGGCGCAGCGAGCTGCGCCGCCATGGAGGATTCTACAGGGCAGCGGAAAACCGGCGGGAGACCGCCGGTTTTCCCTTTCTGACCGCGGCTGAACCGCCGCGGTCAGAATGCCCTGCGGGGCACCGCCAGCTTGTTGGCGGTGCTCCCGCCAACCCTGGCCCCGGCGGTAATGACCCCCTGAATCCCTTGTAGTTTCTGCATTATATGAAAGAAAGCACACTTGCAATGGAAAGTTCACCTGTCATGCTTCCTTGCCCCTCCAGAAGCTTGATCGAGATGTTAATCAATATCTTGAGAACAGTAGATTTCTCCTTGGGCTCAGGAGCGTGTCTCCCATTGGTGTAGTAAGTGCAGTGCACCTAGGCCCGGAGGGTTGAGGGGCACGCTAAACCCTGACCATTTCTGTATTTTGTAATTCAAACAGCAGTCAGGGGGCCCATTTCCTTCCTTGAACTAGGGCCCATGGCACAATGGCCACGCTACAGCTTTGGTTGGTGTGCAGTATGACAAAGTTACCACGGATGGAGTAAAGCTTTGAATAAATACAAAAGTTTTTCCTCTGGACTTGCTTTAAAATTCAATCTTCCGCTATGTGGGTGCTTAATTATCTACCTAAGAACAACAGATATAAGTTTGATATCAGAAATAACCAATTATTCTCCAGCAATAAAATTTAGAATCTCATTAATGTTTAATCGAATACACATAAAATAATATTGACATTTGTTGATATAATTCATTATCATAGATACATCGCCCAAAACGTTGAATCCAAAAATAACACACACAACAACTGTATACAATCAAAGTACTAAAAAAGATTATTGTGTCACCATAGAGATCATAAAAGCAACAAAGACAGAACTCAAAACAGCCATCTTCATACAACGTGACATCACAGTGCAAAAACACAGCGCAAAAACAAGGCAGCACTAAAAACAGAACAGAATTTATGGCTAGTATACAAAGTGGCACACGCCAAGTATGCACAAACATTATTCACACTTGTTGTCGCCTCTAGAAAGCTGCTTTTGTGTTATGGAGGTAAAAGGCGTTTAACCAAGCACTGCCCTCACTTACCACCAAGAACATGAAATAGCGTCAGTCAACATTGTTTTTAGATCCAGCCTCTTGCTTTAAATCACCACCTGCAGTTCTCACGTTATGCTTTATGGCCCGTAATAATTAGCTTTGTCACTTCTTAGTTTACATATTTTGTGAAGCTTCGTTTTTGAAATAGATGATAAGAGCATAATCCATTATGTCTCTATTTTATGTTACTTTGGGCCACATGTAGCAAACTCCGAGATTGCGACTCGGAAATTGCGAGTCTGTCCGACTCGCAATTTCTGAGTCGCAATCTTGGATGCAGAACGGTGTCTCAGACACCGTCTGCGACTCGCTATGGGGTCGCAAAGACCCACCTCATCAATATTAATGAGGTGGGTCGCATTTTGCAACCCCATAGCGAGTCCCTGCACTCACAGGGATGGTGGCCTGCTGAAGTCAGCAGACCTCCATGTCTGTGACTGCTTTTTAAATAAAGCTTTTTTTTTTTTTCATTTTGCAGCCCGTTTTCCTTAAAGGAAAACGAGTTGCAAAATGAAAAAAATACCGAAACCATTTGGTTTCGTTTTTTCAGTGTGGGCAGTGATCCATTGGACCACTGCCTGCTCTGAAAAAACATTCTGGGCAACATTCACAAAGGGGAAGGGGTCCCATAGGGACACCTTCCCTTTTGCGAATGAGTTACCACCAGTGTGACACTGGTGGTAACTGCGAGTTGCTTTGCGACCGCATTCGCGGTCACAAAGCAATTCTGAATTGCGATGCGAGTCGCAAATAGGAAGGGAACACCCCTTCCATTTGCGAGTCGCATTCACAAATTGCGAGTCGGTACAGACTCGCAAATTGTGAATGTGCATCGAGTTAGGCCATTTGCATGGCGCAAACTGCGATTTTCGCAGTTTGCACCATGCAAACGGCTTCCTACATCTGGCCCTTTGTGAAGTGGAGCTGTCTGAAACAGCCTCACCTCCAAAAAGATCGAAGATACGGAATGGATTGGTTAAGTCTGGGAAGGGTGTTGATTGGAGTGTATGCTTTCAAATATGTCCAAGTCGTGTAACCCCCCCTTGAGGTAGAAATATTGTCTTCATTGATTTGTGCCAAAAGCAGCTGAAGCCCACGCGAGCTTGATGGGCTGTTCAAGACTTTTATGCAAGCGATGCATCTCTCTACAAAGTACTTGTGTTTTTTTTTCATACTTTTTAAAATTAAGAACAAATTCGATTGTTAAGCTTGTGGATTATATGCCCAAAACTGCAAACGTCCAGAATCTGTTCCATAAAACTAAACTAAATATAACTCCTAGCTCAGAGATTCTGAGACACTGACAATAGTTTACCATAACAGAAGACAAATTGCTTGTGTTCTAAAAATATCCAATTTTATGGTAAACCAGGTCCTTTATTATCCAGCAAATTTTTGGGCTCCGAGGAACAAATGCTAGATTATAATTATTGACTTACATGTCTGCCTTTATGTAGGAAAGTACCATCTTGCCTGGCATGTTACCCCCATATTTCACTGTATGTGTGTTGTTTTAGTTGTATGTGTCACTGGGACCCTGCCAGCCAGGATCCCAGTGCTCATAAGTGTGCCCTGTATGTGTTACCTGTGTTATGACTAACTGTCTCACTGAGGCTCTGCTAATCAGAACCTCAGTGGTTATGCTCTCTCATTTCTTTCAAATTGTCACTAACAGGCTAGTGACCAATTTTACCAATTTACATTGGCATACTGGAACACCCTTATAATTCCCTAGTATATGGTACTGAGGTACCCAGGGTATTGGGGTTCCAGGAGATCCCTATGGGCTGCAGCATTTCTTTTGCCACTCATAGGGAGCTCTGACAATTCTTACACAGGCCTGCCACTTCAGCCTGAGTGAAATAACGTCCACGTTATTTCACAGCCATTTTACACTGCACTTAAGTAACTTATAAGTCACCTATATGTCTAACCTTTACCTGCTAAAGGTTGGGTGCTAAGTTACTTAGTGTGTGGGCACCCTGGCACTAGCCAAGGTGCCCCCACATTGTTCAGGGCCAATTCCCCGGACTTTGTGAGTGCGGGGACACCATTACACGCGGGCACTACATATAGGTCACTACCTATGTGTAGCTTCACAATGGTAACTCCGAATATGGCCATGTAACATGTCTAAGATCATGGAATTGCCCCCTCTATGCCATCCTGGCATTGTTGGTACAATCCCATGATCCCACGGGTCTGTAGCACAGACCCGGGTACTGCCAAACTGCCTTTTCAGGGGTTTCACTGCAGCTGCTGCCAACCCCTCAGACAGGTTTCTGCCCTCCTGGGGTCCAGCCAGGCTTGGCCCAGGAAGGCAGAACAAAGGACTTCCTCAGAGAGAGGGTGTTACACCCTCTCCCTTTGGAAAATGGTGTGAAGGCAGGGGAGGAGTAGACTCCCCCAGCCTCTGGAAATGCTTTCATGGGCACACATGGTGCCCATTTCTGCATAAGCCAGTCTACACCGGTTCAGGGACCCCTCAGCCCTGCTCTGGTGCGAAACTGGACAAAGGAAAGGGGAGTGACCACTCCCCTGACCTGCACCTCCCCTGGGAGGTGCCCAGAGCTCCTCCAGTGTGCTCCAGACCTCTGCCATCTTGGAAACAGAGGTGCTGCTGGCACACTGGACTGCTCTGAGTGGCCAGTGCCAGCAGGTGACGTCAGAGACTCCTTCTGATAGGCTCCTTCAGGTGTTGCTAGCCTATCTTCTCTCCTAAGTAGCCAAATCCTCTTTTCTGGCTATTTAGGGTCTCTGCTTTGGGGATTTCCTTAGATAACGAATGCAAGAGCTCATCCGAGTTCCTCTGCATCTCTCTCTTCACCTTCTGCCAAGGAATCGACTGCTGACCGCGCTGGAAGCCTGCAAAACTGCAACAAAGTAGCGAAGACGACTACTGCAACTCTGTAATGCTGATCCTGCCGCCTTCTCAACTGCTTTCCTGGTGGTGCATGCTGTGGGGGTAGTCTGCCTCCTCTCTGCACTAGAAGCTCCGAAGAAATCTCCCGTGGGTTGACGGAATCTTCCCCCTGCTACCGCAGGCACCAAAGAACTGCATCACCGGTCCCCTGGGTCTCCTCTCAGCACAACGAGCGAGGTCCCTTGAATCCAGCAACTCTGTCCAAGTGACTCCCACAGTCCAGTGACTCTTCAGTCCAAGTTTGGTGGAGGTAAGTCCTTGCCTCCCCACGCCAGACTGCATTGCTGGGAACCGTGACTTTTGCAGCTACTCCGGCCTCTGTGCACTTCTGGCGGAAATCCTTTGGGCACAGCCAAGCCTGGGTCCACGGCACTCTAACCTGCATTGCACGACCTCCTGAGTTGTCCTCCGGTGACGTGGGACTCCTTTGTGTAACTTCGGGTGAGCACTGTTTCACTCCTCTTCGTAGTGCCTGTTCTGGCACTTCTGCGGGTGCTGCCTGCTTCTGAGAGGGCTCCTCGTCCTGCTGGGCGCCCCCTCTGTCCCCTGACGCAATTGGCGACATCCTGGTCCCTCCTGGGCCACAGCAGCATCCAAAAACCCTAACTGCATGACTTGCAGCTAGCAAGGCTTGTTTGTGATCTTTCTTCAGGAAAACACTTCTGCACGACTCTGCACAGCGTGAGGCATCCATCCTCCAAAGGGGAAGTTTCGAGCCCTTGTCGTTCCTGCAGAATCTTCAGCTTCTACTGTCCAGTAGCAGCTTCTTTGCACCCACAGCTGGCATTTCCTGGGCATCTGCCCATCTCCGACTTGCTTGTGACTTTTGGACTTGTTCCACAGGTACCCTCGTTTGGAAATCCATCGTTGTTGCATTGCTGATTTGTGTCTTTCCTGCAGAATTCCCCTATCACGACTTCTGTGCTCTTTGGGGAACTTTAGTGCACTTTGCACTCACTTTTCAGGGTCTTGGGGTGGACTATTTTTCTAACCCTCACTGTTTTCTTACAGTCCCAGCGACCCTCTACAAGGTCACATAGGTTTGGGGTCCATTCGTGGTTCGCATTCCACTTTTGGAGTATATGGTTTGTGTTGCCCCTATCCCTATGTGTCCCCATTGCATCCTATTGTAACTATACATTGTTTGCACTGTTTTCTAATACTATACTGCATATTTTTGGTATTGTGTACATATATCTTGTGTATATTTGCTATCCTCATACTGAGGGTACTCACTGAGATACTTTTGGCATATTGTCATAAAAATAAAGTACCTTTATTTTTAGTATATCTGTGTATTGTGTTTTCTTATGATATTGTGCATATGACACTAGTGGTACTGTAGGAGCTTCACTCGTCTCCTAGTTCAGCCTAAGCTGCTCTGCTAAGCTACCATTATCTATCAGCCTAAGCTGCTAGACACCCCATACACTAATAAGGGATACCTGGGCCTGGTGCAAGGTGTAAGTACCCCTTGGGACTCACTACAAGCCAGTCCAGCCTCCTACACTTTACAGATGCTGTGTGTGAATATATATATAGTTAGGGTCTGAATTTCTGAATTTACTCACACAAAACCAGAGAAATTCAGCAGTTATAGTTGCAGTTATTTCACTTAACTATAACTCTCTGTCTAAGGTAACTATAACTCATGCCCCTGCCATGCACAGCTTTTTCTTCAATAATTTGACTTCCAATGTTTCATTGATATTCTTATTGACATTCTAAAAGTTGGCATGAGAGCTGTAATATCTCTGGTAATTAGCAGTGCATGGCAACATTTTTGGAAAATTCTGTGAAGATTTGTCAACTATGCAAAAGATATAAGCAAAAAATGCTTTTTCTGTAGAAACTAGGTCCTAACTATAACTGCCTAGTGGCGCCCGCCACTGTGTTTTATATATATAAATGAATATATATATATATATATATATATATATATATATATATATATATATATATATATATATCAAAAACGAAGTTGTCCTCATGTGAAAGCGCACTCTCAACAGGTTAATATAAACGGGAAGAAAAAGCAAAGCCAGCAACTCACAGTGAATTCTTTAAGCAGTTTCATTATTCCAGGCCTTAAGTTATAAAATCATCTCTGGACACCTGTTTCAAGGTCAATCCTTTCTTCAGCAGAGAAAAATATAAAAGTGTTTCACCCTCGTAGGTGCAGCCAGTGCTGGAGGTGTTCCAGGCATCTCTTCCTTACTGAAAATTAACCGGCCTGTCCAGCCGGTAAGGCAGCACCACTGCACATCGAAGCAGGTCTGTGTGACTAAAAATGGATTGTCACATAAGAGCAATCAGGTTGGGTTATTCACAGCAAATCTGACAATTTTACTTTGGATTCGCCTACAAAGGTTTTGCACTTTGGGTCATTATTTTGTTTGGCTCCAGCAACCCACTTGGGGCAAAATGAAAAAATTGCAGGACCACCACAACCAGCATGCACTGCTCACTTGAGAGGCCCACTGGGGCGGACTAGTATTTAAAGAGACTAATCAGGTGCCTGTAATTAGACAAGCTGAAGCCATGCCGGTCTTTTCAGTAAGAAAGAGATGCCTGGAACACCTCCAGCACTGGCTGCACCTACGAGGGTGAAACACTTTTATATTTTTCTCTGCTGAAGAAAGGATTGACCTTGAAACACGTGTCCAGAGATGATTTTATAACTTAAGGCCTGGAATAATGAAACTGCTTAAAGAATTCACTGTGAGTTGCTGGCTTTGCTTTTTCTTCCCGTTTATATAACCTGTTGGGAGTGCGCTTTCACATGAGGACAACTTCGTTTTTGATAATTAACCGGCCTGTCCAGCCGGGAAGGCAGCACCACTGCACATCGAAGCAGGTCTGTGTGACTAAAAATGGATTGTCACATAAGAGCAATCAGGTTGGGTTATCCACAGCAAATCTGACAATTTTACTTTGGATTCGCCTTCAAAGGTTTTGCACTTTGGGTCATTATTTTGTTTGGCTCCAGCAACCCACTTGGGGCAAAATTAAAAAATTGCAGGACCACCACAACCAGCATGCACTGCTCACGTGAGAGGCCCACTGGGGCGGACTAGTATTTAAAGAGACTAATCAGGTGCCTGTAATTAGACAAGCTGAAGCCATGCCGGTCTTTTCAGTAAGAAAGAGATGCCTGGAACACCTCCAGCACTGGCTGCACCTACGAGGGTGAAACACTTTTATATTTTTCTATGCTGAAGAAAGGATTGACCTTGAAACACGTGTCCAGAGATGATTTTATAACTTAAGGCCTGGAATAATGAAACTGCTTAAAGAATTCACTGTGAGTTGCTGGCTTTGCTTTTTCTTCCCGTTTATATAACCTGTTGGGAGTGCGCTTTCACATGAGGACAACTTCGTTTTTGATAATTAACCGGCCTGTCCAGCCGGGAAGGCAGCACCACTGCACATCGAAGCAGGTCTGTGTGACTAAAAATGGATTGTCACATAGGAGCAATCAGGTTGGGTTATTCACAGCAAATCTGACAATTTTACTTTGGATTCGCCTACAAAGGATTTGCACTTTGGGTCATTATTTCGTTTGGCTCCAGCAACCCACTTGGGGCAAAATGAAAAAATTGCAGGACCACCACAACCAGCATGCACTGCTCACTTGAGAGGCCCACTGGGGCGGACTAGTATTTAAAGAGACTAATCAGGTACCTGTAATTAGACAAGCTGAAGCCATGCCGGTCTTTTCAGTAAGAAAGAGATGCCTGGAACACCTCCAGCACTGGCTGCACCTACGAGGGTGAAACACTTTTATATTTTTCTCTGCTGAAGAAAGGATTGACCTTGAAACACGTGTCCAGAGATGATTTTACAACTTAAGGCCTGGAATAATGAAACTGCTTAAAGAATTCACTGTGAGTTGCTGGCTTTGCTTTTTCTTCCCATTTATATAACCTGTTGGGAGTGCGCTTTCACATGAGGACAACTTCGTTTTTGATATATATATATATATGTTATAATGTGGTGGCCGGACAGACACACTCGTAATGAGGCCCTAAAACTGATTACATGCCACCACTGCCCACTGAATATTAGTGAAGTATTCTAGGCAGGACAAAGGGTACAGTAGGCAACAGGACTGACACAAGGAAAAAATCAGAGATTTTTACGGGCCCTCATGAATGGCAAATGAAAACTAAAAATCATTTGATTCCAACGGGAACATTCAGCATCAAGAAGAAGTGGATGCATCCAAGGATAAATATCCTGCATCTTCAAATTTTGGTAGGCCACCAAAGATTTAGAGTACACATTCTCTGTATTTCTTCAGATAGAGGACACTTCTGAAACCTTTCTGGATCAGGTCTAGATTAATTGTGCCCTTCAAAAGCATTTGAGAAAATTCCTAGTTTACAAATGAGATGTATTTGAGGAAATAAATGATGGGGAACATTTGCATTGATAGAGTGGAGCTCGAAAATCTATTTGCCACCCAACGACTATCTGACAAATCCACATATCCTACTTGTTTGACCACCTTTTGAGAAACAGCTGAGTGGTCTCAGAAGCTTAGGGAAGGGCTAGCTGCTTGAGCCCTTCATTGTAAACTACCCTAAATGTGCAACCTTCATGTCGGAACAAAATGGGTGTTATGTGGGAGAAAAATAAGTAGTCAATGTGCATTTGGAATGAGCAGTGGAGGAATTGTCCTCCTCTCAAACAAGTGCCCCTACAGATCAGTGGCTGAGGCAAGATGGGTTGTTTGCAGGTAGTACACCACATTAAGAATGTCCCTGTATCAAAGGAGAGAAGATCTACACATATTTGGACAGCAATGTCGCCAGCATTTTGTGGAGAATGCACAGCAGGACACATTTCTTATGTTTATTGGCTATGGAAGAGCTAGCCTCACCATGAAAGTCCACGGCATGCTGAGCTAATCCTCTGCATAGTAGATATCTTACCTGATTTTTGGTACATCTGAGACATGAATGAGTGGACCAAGGACACACAGGATGCTGTAATGACACTGCATACGTTTGTGATTGTAGCCCCATGTGGTTGTCCAACCCAGAGCATTCTAAGAGGATTCAAGAGGTAGGTTTCAGTAATGAGGGGAAGCATGCTTCCCAGTGATCAAGGGCTTGAGTCACTCAAAATTTCGAGTGTTGCAGGCAAATATCTCAAGGGTAGAGGAAGACCAGCGTCAGATTAATTTGTTGACATTTAGAAAAAAAAAATTGTTTGGAAAAGTTAGGTATCTTATTTGTGAAGGCTTAAACATCTACTCACCGTTGAGGTCCCTGGATGCCCAGTAGGTCCGCTGTAGTGGATCAGGGTGCTAAGACAAAAAAATGACGAAGGAGCCATTGAGTGCAGAAAGAGGTCTTTGGCAACATCAGCATCAGGTATTGGTGGTATCTTGGAGGAGGGCTCCTCCTCATAAGTATCATCATCCTCCCTAAAAATAAGCATTCAGTAAGTCGATATCAAAGCATCTTTAAGGAGACTATGCCAGGACCATTTGCAAAGAACTCTACCAGTGGATAGTGCTTCCTTTTTTCAGGTAAGGGCTCTTCCAAATGTCGCATTTACAGAAAAAACATTTCTAGCTTTGCCATAGCTGGGTCCTCACCAACAGCTCCCTTATGCACAGAAGGTGTACACACAGCACACAATGCAGAGATTCATTTGAAATTTGCACAATCCAGGAAGGATGCAATGGAGCATAAGACTGAACAAAGTCTTGTTGTATCTGTGCATGTGAAACAGAGGTGGTTATGGTGGATGACATCAGGATACAAGTTCCTGAACAGTTAGCAACTACAAAAAGTGGGTAAATTTAAAACACACCAGGCAGGAGGTGTTTACTAATTAATACACATCCTCTTCACTTTTTTTACAGGGGAAAAACAGAGGTTTTCCCAAATATGCTTTGTCTTCCAATGGATTAAATGGATTAAAATGGAGTGGAGATGGACTACAGCAGAAAAGTATACCCAGCAGACTAGTGATATATATTTGCATCCGAAAAAAACAAAGTAATTGAATTTGGTGTTTAAGGAGAGCCAATCAGGAACAATATACAACATCTTGAGAGATACATGTAAAGAAGGTTAAACAGGGAAACAAAACAGCCAGGTAGAGGAAGGTAATGGGCAACAGACGATAACAATGGAGCACCAGGAAGACAAAGCAGAAAGTGCCAAAAAATCAACAACAAAAACTGGAAAACTTCATGGAAAAGGAACTTGCAGAAAGGACAACAATTTAACAGAGATGCAGACAGTGGGAAAGTGCACAGTGGGTAGCACAAGAGGGAGCCAAAGCTTTCGGTGCATATTCAATTTGTCTCATTGCGTAAGCAACAATAAGGAAGCAGTCACAACATTTACAGATGAGTTCCAGTAATGTCAAAATGTTTTTTTCATCTTTATTACTGCTGGGATGAAAGTCATGTAGAATTTTTCACATCAAAAGGCCTTGTCCTTCTTGAGTTGCCTCAAAATTACATTATATGAAAGTAGGCAAAATTATTTTTTATAATAGGGAGGGGCATATTTGATAGCCACAGTGTTTTGCTGCTAAGGCGGAGCTAAAGTGGCTTTTTCCACACGCCATATATACAAAGTGGTGCAATGCATTTATTGCACCACTTTGTAAACACTTGAACCACATTATGCCTGCGCCAGGCATAATGTATGCAAGGGGGCTGTTCCGGCACTAAGAGACCCACAAAAAGGTGCAGTGAAATTTAAGAGATTAGAGCAGGCATTAAAATGACACTGCCATAGAAAGCTAAGGGCCTCCTTGCACCTTGCTACACTAGTGTCAACATTTTTGACCCTAGTGTCGCAAAGCGCCACATTAGCGTCAAAACTTTTGACACTATTGTACTAATGACCGCCATGGTGCGCCGTATTATAAATAAGGTACATCCATGGTGTTGTTAGGTGCTGCTAGGGCGGCAGAAAAAGTGGAGCATCAAAGCTGATGCACCACTTTTTCTTAAAAATGGGCCTGAGTATTCTATAATTATAAAACAGCAGACTCAAGAAGAGGAGCTGAACCATAGTTATTAATCTAACATGGTGCCACTGTTTGCTTATTCTCTTTTGAGAAAGAGATATGTCATTGCATTTTGTAGGAAATGGCTTCCACCAGTTTTGTACTTTTACTGTGAGTGTGTCTCACCAACTGAGTCATGTTCACAGTACATTAATTGGGAAAGGACGGAGAGTTCTACCTACCAGTGCTCACCTTTTAAGAAAACGACCACTGCTGTGCAGCTGTGGTAGGAGGCTCTGGGCTTCTTACGCACAAACACGCTAGCACACTGGTGTGCAGGTTGAATGTGTGAGGTTAACATCTAATTCAGCTAGGCATCTGTGCACAAGTAGCTTATCACAGGAAAAACACTTCAGGGATTGGTGCTGACCTGTTATACGGCTTGTAGAATGAGAAAGAAAGAGGTGGGGAAAAACTATGCAAGCATTCATTAAATATTCACACTGCACCTGGCCTGGACAAACCCAAGCCCACAGAAACAAGGAAGGAATGACAAACCTCTGGAGCCAAATACAGGAGCTACTCCTATTTGAGGTTTTTGTGGGAAAGGATTTTGAACCTGTATCAGCTGGGAACGGGTCTGAAGCTCTCCGGGAATATCTTTCTATAGAACAGGTTTCTCCAACCAGTAGTTCAGTAGCTACTGGTAGCTCTCCTGGTACATGTAAGTAGCTCTCCTGAGTTCAGTCCAGTCTACTAAATTAAACACTTTTGCTTGTCTGGATGAATATGTCCATCAGAATTGAAAAATGTATTTTCAAGCCAAAAGTGTGTGTACCTTTGGCATTCCTATGCTGATATTTGGGGATGAAAAATGGTAAATTTGAAAAATGTATTATATTTCAGTGATAAATCATTTGATGTTGGGGAGACTTATTAATATTATCACATTGATGCCAGGGATGTTGTTGCTATGACTGTTAGGTAGTACCCATGTAAAGGCATTCAAAATTGACAAATCCTTTTTTATGCAACTGCTGGCAAACATGCCTGATGTATTGAGGTGATAGCTAATGCTAATCTTGCATAGGTTAACCACTAACGTACGTTTATCTGATGTGGGAACTATTACAACACTGCAATACTAATATTATTAGTAACTCTGGATGATGTTCATTGATAGTAGCTCATGATGATTTTCATTAAACATTAGTATCTCTTACTAGTGAAAAGGTTGGAGACCCCTGCTATGGACCATTTGAAGCTTAGGGTTCCCCTGAGACTTCTGTGGACTGATCCTTTAGAAGTGCACCTTTCCCAGGGAGAGTGCAAGTTAGCCAAAGCCCTGGGGCCCTAGCCAAAGCCCTGTGGCAGGGAGGATGTTATGCTTTTTGGCTGCCATGTGGCTGGGGAAGATGCCCCTGAGCATCATGAACTCAATCACAGAACAGGTCAGGTGAAGGGAAACTTAAAAATCATACTCCCAAATGAAAAGCAAATTTAGAGCCCAGAAAGCCTGAAGAAGCTGATCCTGGGACCTAGTACTAGCCACCAGGAGCAAATTGATGCCTCCCCTGTGCAAATCGCCCTCAAAAGCCGGAGAAAGCAAGTAAAAAAACTGGTCCGTCATGGTGACTAGGCTGAAAAACAAAGCACTGTCTTTCTTCACTGTAATCTTCAAATTCACCCCAGGGAGGGCCAAGCCCCTGGGGTTGGGGGACTGCACAGCCTGCATGCATTTAGTTTTAATGGGGAAGGGGCATGTGTGGGCCATCGATCCGGCCCCACTATTGTCTCTGGCACAATTCTTCAGGAGCCGATGGATCTAGAATCGTCCAGGGGACCCCATCCACTGGGAACTGGGGAGCAAAGCAGGTGTTCACCCACCCCTCTGTACTGAGAGGATGAGAAACATGCTAGCTCTCATGCTGGCACCAGAAGCAGTATTGAGTAGGTGGCAGGATGTGAGCTGGGCACCACAGGATTTAGGTTTCCCACTTTGCCCAAACCTAAAGCACACATTGGGTGCTCTATGGAAGGGCAGGTGAGTCCAGCCATAAAAAAATGGAAACATGGCACAAGGCTGTATAGTAACAAATAAAAATGCATCCATGACTGCTGAAGCTCATTAGAAATGCAAGCCTTGGGTGCTCCGATACCACAGCAAAACAATATTGAAATATTCATATTGTTCTGCTGTGTTGCCTCAGAAAAGGAAAGGGCGCGACCAACATGGAGAAGGTATGCTTGGGGGGTGCAGGAAGTGCAGCAGCCCCCAGAAGATTCCTCATAAATGTTGCTGTAAGTCTCCCAGGGGTTATGTTGATGCCCCTGGGGGGAGTTTTATTGTTTTGAAGCACTTTTGGAGTTTGGGCTTTTGGACTTAGTATCTGAAGTAGGGGGGACCCCTTTTGGGTGATCCTGGAATTGCAGGGGTAGCATGTTAAAAGTGAAAGAAATGCTAATGCACATATTTTATTCAATATGTAATACTGTTATGATGTTATAAGCTAATGATGGGTTATATTTCTTATTATGAATGTTGCTACCATCGAAGGTGTTGAAGTAATTTCATATCATCTATTTTTGCTTTTATAAATGTGATGACACCTTGACAAAGCCAGTATGCCTAGCTTTTTGAAAATGACACCACTGATATTGTGATATTTTGTCTGTATATGCGATGGGTATAGTGATTATATGGTTCAGGGCTTGCCAGAGGTGTGAACTGTTATAAGGGTTTTACCAGCAGTGTTTCCATCTTCGTAATTGTACATATTTGGAAATTAATGAGTAGTACTTTGTAGTGTGTGTGTAATAAAGTACCTTTCATTTTATGTGAAAAAGCACTAACTTGACAGTAATTTATTGAGAGCTCTGTTCCATGCCATAGAGCTGGGGCTGGTAGCCCACGCCGCTTCCCCTACGTAGACCTAGGACTATAATGGGGTACTTAGTTGCCAGTAAAGAGAAAATTATGAACTTATTACTTGTGAAGGACTCATCTCCTCCTCCACTATAAGTGTACTTGGACACAACTTCACCTTACAGTAGTTACAAGAAGTTCCCTAAATTATGCCATTATGTCACTTCGTGCAATTATGCCCCATTCACATTAGAAATTATCATGCAATTTGCCATTCACAATTGTATGGGTACAACAGAATGCAGGTTACTGTTGTTTGTTGTGCTTTTGTGTAAATGAGCCCTTGCATCAAAAATGAATGTGAGAATGCATTTTGCACTAAAATAGAGCACAATATATATTTGCATTTCACATTTTATGCATAATTTTGTTGAGATTTTACATAAATACACCAAAGCAAAATTATTCACATTTCACGCACCCCTGACAAATAACCTGATTTCTTAGACACTAAATGAAGGGTGCACTGATTTGCGATGAACTCTCTGGGGCAGATAAATATTATACATTTAAGCAGGACCTTTTTTCAAAATCCTTATTTGGGAGACAACCCTATGCTTCTGGGCAGTCCTTGATTTTTTGGATCATTTAATGCAAGCCCATACAGAACTGCCTGGAAAACCTGTAGTGTTTGGCCAAACTCTGGGAAAATTAAGATGTAAACTACACCGGCTGACCCATCTTCTTTTGCGTGTTTACAGAAAAGGATTTGATTCATTGTTCCTCTAGCTGGCTTTCTGGTATTGAGGATATGGTTAAAAGTAAGGGTTTGGGGCATGTACATTTGCTGGCTACTGCCTTGCTTCTAGTGTAAATGCCCCTGTGGTAGCCCATGCCATGGTTTGGACAAGGTAGATACCACTGAAGTGGTGAGTAAACATGCCACCTAAAAGGACTGGGCACAGGCATAGAGGTTCATATTGACTATGTACGAAACTGGGTTGTTGGTTGAATGGAGTGTGAGCCCTGGTCAAGCAACAACCACAATCCTTGTCATGGCAAGGCAACCATAATTGCCAAATTAGCCTGTGCTCACCTTTGGTAGCTTGGCACAGAGCTGTCAGGCTTCACTTAGAAGCAATGTGTAATTTACGTGTGCAACCCTGCAAACAGTAAAACAGTGAAAACACCATACAAAAAGAATCCCATGCCAGGTTAAAAAATAAAGTTCAATTTAATAAAGGAAACAAGATCAGACCAACAAAATTAGTAGAACTGGAGTTATTGCATTTTAAGGTTTTTAGCAAAAATAACACCAAAAGGCATAAAGCGCCAAATGTGGAAATCTGGTTGCACCAGACCAGGATAAAGTCACAAGTTGAGGCCAACCATCATGGAGTGTGGGTCAGCTATAGGGATCCAGTTTGGCCCCTAAACAAAGTACCTTCAATCCTTGTTTGCGGAGCATTGCATGGATCTCTGTCAAAGATGTGCCATATAGCAGAGGCCATGCATCAGTTATGAGATGTGGCAAGGCTGCACTGTGAGGTCCTGTTGTGTCAACATTGAGGATCCTATTATTAAGGGCTTACGCTGTGAAGTCCGGAGTCAGAGATGCATCACACTGTTGGGCCGATGCTTCGGTTCCGAGGGGCTGCAAGCTTGCAATGTGGAGTCTTGCATTGTTGTCCAGGCTGCCATCGATGAGAGATACGAGGGCTTGCCCTGAGGAGAAGAGACAGTTATAGCACTCTATATAGGGTGGGATGGCTATCGCTGTGACTTGGAAGTCGTTTGGCAGCAAAGCTGCCAGGTCAGAGGTTGACACATGTGAAGCCACCAGGGGCTTCAAAAGTGTAACCCTGGCACTTTCTCTAACTGATTTACAGTGGTCCTCATGCTCCTTCAAACTCTAAATCAGGCCCACAGAGTGTAAGGTGAGTGACACCGACACATAATGGGACAGTGTAAGGCTCTGAAAAACGTCTGGAATACTTTGGAATGAACATATACAATCACAGTTAGGAATCATAGGAATGGTAGATGGGGCACGCACAACTTCTCCTATAGGTGTGGTATAGGATTAGAACAATCTCAGCAACTAAAGGGAATAACCCGAGATTTGATACACTATATGCACAATGTCAGTGTGTGTGAACAGCGTATGCAATGTTCCATGATATACAAAGAATGAAAGGTGAGCTTCAGGAATCGTTTACATGCCACAGAGGTAGCACGTAGACTATTATAAGCATGGTTGTATTGGAATTACTGGAAGATAAGTAAAATGAAACATATATGATAACATGAAACACGGAAAGAAAAATAGAAAGCAGTCCTGCATTTCATTCATCACTAGCCTGGTAATAGCATGAGGGTGAAGTAAAGGGCTCGCCTGCTAAATATCATCCCTGAAATTCAAAACATCCAACAGCAAGACCTTGTATTTCAGCAAGACTAGCTCACAGTTATTCAAAGGCTTTGGATCAAGGGTCTCCCTGTCACGACCCCACCACACACCCCTAAAGAATGTCTGGCATAAGAAAATGCTTTATGGTTCGTGCTTTACCCATCCCAAGAAGCAAAATCAAAATAAAGGGTAAACAAATGAGGTAACGTCAAGTCAAAAGTGAAGATGTTTCATGTCAATATAAAAGTTTACAAAATGTGCGAAAGTATTGTGCTGACTAATGCTTTTGTTTCCCTGTACCGAAAAAAATGGTGGCAGCCATAAGTGCATTTTAACTTTGCTGCTTTATGTATTTCCACATGTTCTCCTTGGCATTCTACTTGCACGCAGAAGGACTGTCTGTCGTCTATGTGTCTTAATAAACTGAGCTATCCCTAACATGCATAAAAGTTGTCCGTCCAAAACATTTATGAAACTGTTTTATGAAACGGAGGCGGGGCGCGATGTCACATCAAGCGCAAAGTCTACGCCAAATGTATTTTGTTAAAAACACGCACACCTTTAGTTTTGGCAATTTCCTTTCGAGAGGATACGATATTCTTAGTCTGTATTTTTGTTCCACATCTAGGGCCAGATGTAGCAAAGGGTTTTACCCATTCTGTGTCTATGGGAAAATGCGTTTGTACATATGGCCCCTATTCCCCTATTTACTAGATCGGTGCTCCTTACACTTTTGCGCCTCCCTAGATCCTTAGACTTGACAAAACAAGTGTCCTAATTACAGCGCGCGCTCCCAGCTCTGTCACCGTGACAATTACCGCAGTGAGGGCTCAATACCCGCAGCAGGCAATAAAGTATTACTACAGTTGTGTGTCTGACTGCGCTCAGTTGTCCCCCAGAGGATTTCTCAGATCTGCTTTGTTGGGAGCGTTTTTGTTGACAGGGTTCAAAAGTTGAAGGCTCTGATGATGACAAGGGAAGAGCAATCAGAACTGGGAGTTCATCCAAAAGGTGATCCCCACCATGACCTACCCCCTCAATAGACTCGCCCGCTTGTGCTTCTGTGCATAGATAGCCATATGAATGACAAGAAGTCTGACCTCCGTCTGAAAAAACACCAAACAGCCTCACTGGCACTACAAATTGCCCGTATTCTCACCTGTTGCAAAAAAGCAATTTTGCTGAAAACATGACTTGGTAATTTAAAGTAGTTATGACCAAAGTTCTAATTTTGGATTTAGCTCAATCTCTGCTACCGAAGTCCACAAATGAATCTTTCTATCATTTTTTTGGATTACATAGTAATGAAAACAGCTCATATCGCCTTTCTGATTAATGTGCTATTGAAACCAGTGAAACTAGGGGCTGTGTTATCAAAAGTGGCACAAAGCACGTTGGGCGTGTACAGCTGCTTTTATTGCCTCCAGGTGTTCTGGTATCATGAAAGGGGCCGCAGACATTTGCATGCCCTACCCTGTAATACAGACCATGCTGATGCACATACCGCACCAGCGCAATCTTAACCCCTTCTGTGCCCAGGGCGTAATGGTTACATCTTTGGCCGCAGCGCTGCTGTGCCAAGAACGTAATGATTACGTCCTGGGACCAACCCACGGGGAAAGCGCTGGTGTTACCCCTGTGTGCCACCCACCCACAGGCCCCCACCGGGCATGGCAACGGAATACCTTCCATCGCCACCCCTGACCCCCTGTCCCTCGGCGATCTGATGATGTCAATACACGCACGGCATGCCCACGTCATCTGAGCAGGGAATGATATGTGGTGTTGTGGTATGTTTTATGTGGCTCCCACAAGGTTTACTTACCTAAAAGCACTTGTAAATGGTTGACTTATCAATGATATTTGGGGATTTTATTTCATATAGTCATTGGTGAATATATATATATTTTTTAACCATTTACCAGTATGCCTGAGATGGACTAGTGGGTGGATGTGCAATAATGTTTTGGTGTTTATCTTTGCTTTTTACCGTCCATTAATACTCTCTCTATAGCGAACACCTTGCTGTCACATCTTTTTGGAAACTGGTCACTAAAGGAATAATAATATGTGGTGTGTTTTGTGTGGGTCCCACAAGGTTTACTTACCTAGAAGCACTTCTAAATGGTTTATTTATATTCACAGATTGGGAGACTGGAGTGGGGCTTCCAACAACGCCCAGCCAGAGCTCTCAACTAGTGCCCAGTCATAGCTTCCCCAGCCAGGCCCAGTCATAGCTTTCAGACCCAGCCAGGGCAGACCCAGCTAGAGGCACTAAAAAGGAAGAAGTTTGTGTACCTCTTGGACTACTTGAAGTGTGTTTTTTTTTTTTTTTGTTTTTTTTTGTTCACCTCCATCCAGTCGTACCATACTCTGAGCTTCATAACCCTGGGTAGAAGGAGTGAATTTGCCCCCTTGAACCTGAAACACTCAAAATGTTGAAAATATCACTAAAACTGGTGCTGGGAGGCTAGAAAGGGGCCAGAGGCACTGAAGGCTCAGAACTGACACTGTGAAGGAGTTTGCATACCTTTTGGACCATGTGGAGTGTTTTTTTTTTTTCACCTCCATCTGAGGGAAAAACCTGAAATCTTACCCGACTTGGAGCGCCGTAGCCCTGGGTCCTGGAAAGGGGCCAGAGGCACTGAAGGCTCAGAAATGACATTGGGAAGGAGTTTGTATTTCTTTTGGACCATGTGGCATTTTTCTTTTTTGTTCACTTCCAACTAAGGGAAAAACCTGAATTCTTACATGACTTGGAGCTCCATAGCCCTGGGTAGAAGAAGTAACTTTGCCCCTTTAAACCAGAAAAACTCAAAATGTTGAAAATATCACTAAAACAGGTGCTGGGAGTCTAGAAAGGGGCCAGAGGCACTGAACTGACATTGGGAAGGAGTTTCTATACCTTTTGGACCATGTGGCATGTTTTTTTTGTTCACTTCCATCTAAAGGGAAAAACCTGAAATCTTACCTGGCTTAGAGCTCCATAGCCCTAGGTAGAAGAAGTAACTTTGCCCCTTTAAACCAGAAAAACTAAAAATGTCGAAAATATCACTAACACAGGTGGTGGGAGGCTAGAAAGGGGCCAGAGGCACTGAACTGACATTGGGAAGGAGTTTCTATACCTTTTGGACTATGTGGCGTGTTTTATTTTGTTCACTTCCATCTATGGGGAAAACCTGAAATCTTACCCTACCTGGAGCTTCATAGCCCTGGGCAGAAGGAGTGACTTTGCCCCCTTGAACTAGAAAAACTCAAAATGACTAAAATATCACTAAAACAGATGCTGGGAGGCCGAAGAGGCACTAACGGCTCAGAACTGACATTGGGATGGAGTTTGTATACCTTTTGGACCATGTGGCATGTTTTTTTTGTTCACTTCCATCCAAGGGAAAAACCTGGAATCTTACCCAACTTGGAGCCCCATAGCCCTGGTTAGAAGGAGTGACTTTGCCCCCTTGAACCAGAATAACTAAAAATGATGAAAATATCACTAAAACAGGTGTTGGAAATGGGCCAAAGGCCTTAATGCAGGGCGAGACACTGCTCTAGGCCCGAACCTGGTGGGGGAGCACAAGAGTCCTGTCTGGTCTGATTGGCTAGCTAAGTGACCAGATGGCCCAGGATGACTCAGTGACCATATGGCTTGGCAGGCACCATGGCAGTCTCCACAGCAAAGACAAGAGCAGCCGTGCATTCTGAAAGGCTCCTTCCCAGGGCAGCTTGCCTCCTGGTGACTTGTGCGATCTAGGCATTCCCACCCTGACCATCTGGTTGCCTTGCTGACTTGCAAGGAATTTGTGGCCCCCACCCGTGCACCCGGTGGTACAGGGAACGAGGAGGAGGCCCCTGTGCCGGGTGCACGTGGTGGAGGCAGCCTCCCATGGGCCCGCAGTGCCCTCCCTCCCCCTCGGCCTGGCTGAAGAGGGTCCACCACCCCCCTAGGTGTGGTGGTGGGGGACACGGGCACCCACAGATGGAGTCAAAAGCTTGGCTCAGGATGACTTTCAATAGATCTCAGGAAGGTAGCTGCTCTGCTAGTTAAGAAACCCTGAACTGGAATCAGGTCATTTACAAATGATTTAGGGGGTGGGTCCCAACGAACATGCAGTGCAGTAAGGGCGATAGATACAGCCCCCTTCTGTCCACATCCGCATACATTCAGCAGGTTGCCATGCCTGATATGAAGTCATGGTCAGATGCCAAAGCAGTGGGGGAAGCCAGGTCCCCCACCCCCTGGGCTGCAGGGGACAGGGGGATATGGCAGCACACCCTTTTTCCTGGATTGGAGCCCAGGGCCAGCAGTTGGCCCACCCCCTCCCCCCGGGGAACAAGCCACAGACGTATGCACCCAAGGCTGTGTGCATAGGCAGCCGTGGAAAGCTTGATTGACAATCAAACAACCCTCAGACAGGTGCAGCCCTGGGAATAACCAAGGGCCGCAAGATGCATTCGAAGTGTCAATGATCACTGTCCTGCATGTGCAGCAGAGGCAGGAGGAAGGCAGCACCACCCATTTGCCAACCACACAGCAAGATGGCCGGGCACCCCGTCAGGCTTCCCCTCTTGGAGTCAACATCCACAATTCAAAGAACATCACCAGGCACTAGACACAGGAGCCTCCCCACAGGAAAGGGGCGCTCCTAGAGCAGCACAAGGGCCAGGCAGCCCCACCACCACCGGTCCCTCCCAGAGGACCAGTAGGGACCACACAAGTCTTCAAACCCTTACCCCAGCCACATGGGACCAGGGCAAACCAGGTGCCCTGCAACAATGGAGGGTCGCCCCACCTGCACACCACCTATCTGCCACCAGATCTCAACCCCTGCATGTGGAGAGTCACCAGCTTAAGGAGGCAGCCCCAAACCGTGCCAGCGGGCTGAGGGATAGCCTACCCCCACTGCCTCACCCCCTCCAGCACACCCCCTCCGAGGGGAGACAGGATTCCCTCACAGCCCTAGCTCCTCCTCATCCAGGCCACGCTGCCACCTGAGAAGGGCCACTCTTCAGTCATTTGAAGCCGAGGCAGGCCAGGAATGAGGCGCAGGAGAGCCTAAGCAGCAGGGCTTTCAGGGGGGTGGCCCCAGCCCAGGGAGGCACACTATTTCGGTTTCCCTCCAAGGGATATGCTGGGTGAGCATGGGTTCCATCTCAGGAGGGGCTTTCCGTCTTGCCACTCCCGGCAAAAGAGGGTCAAGACCTCCCGGCGGAGGAGCCCACCCCATGTGCATTCCTCTCCCAAGCACCCCAGTACCCGTTACCCAGGAACCATGAGGGGGGGGCCAGGTCCTGTGCCTACAGGTGTTCCATTCTTGGAAGCGGCCAAGGGCTTCAGGCTGGCGCTGTCGGTCTCTCTGGCCGCTTCACTGTTAATGATCTTTCCTCAGGTTCACCTACGGAAACCTTGTTACGACTTTTACTTTCTCTATATAGTCAAGTTTGATCATCATCTTGGTGCTCCACTAAGGCCGTTGCCGACACTGACAGGGCCGATGCAAGGACATCACTAAACCATCCAGTTTGTAGTAGCGAGGGGCAGTGTGTACAAAGGGTAGGGATTTGTTCAACGCAAGCTTATGACCCACACTTGCTGGGAATTTCTCATTCATGGCAAATCATTGCAATCCCTATTCTGAACGTGGTTCAGCGGGTTACCCACCCCTGTCGGAAAGGGTAGACACATGCTGATCCGTTCAGTGTAGCGCACGTGAAGCCCCGGACATCTAAAGGCATCACAGACCTGTTATTGCTCAATCTCGTGTGGCTGAACGCCACTTGTTCCTCTAAGAAGTTTGACGCAGACCGCGGGGGTCGCGTAATAAGTTAACATGGAGGAATTCCTCTCGTTATCAGAATTATCCAGACAAACCGCTCCACCAAGTAAGAACAGCCATGCACTACCATCCACAGATTCAAGAAAGAGCTATCAATCTGTCAATCCTTTTCATGCCCGGGACAGGAGAGGTTTCCCATGCTGAGTCAAATTAAGCCACAGGCTTCACTACTGGTGGTACCCTTCCACAAATTCCTTTAGGTTTCAGCTTTGCAACCATATTCCACCCCGGAACGCAAAGACTTTGGTTTCCCAGAAGCTGCTCAGTGGGTCATGGGAATAACACCACCGGATCATTAATCGGCATCCTTTATGGTCGTAACTACAATAGTATCTGATCATCTTCGAACCTCCGACTTTCGTTCTTGATTGATGAAAACATTCTTGGCAAATGCTTTCACTTTAGCTCATCTTGCGCCGGTCAAAGAATTTCACCTCTAGCGGCACAATGTGAATGCCCCACAAGCATCCCTCTAAATCATGGCCCCAGTTCCAAAAACCAACAAAATAGAACTGGGGTCCTATTCCATTATTCCTAGCTGAAGTATTCAGGTGACCGGCCTGCTTTGAACACTCTAATTGTTTCACAGTAAATGCTTTGGACCCTCAGCACACCCAGTCAAGAGCATCAAGGGGGCACCGAGAGGCAGAGGCTGGGACAGGTGGTAGCTCACCACATAGCAGATCCCCCCCTCGATCCCAAGATTCAACTATGAGCTTTTTAACTGCAGCAACTTTAATATACGCTATTGGAGCTGGAATTACAGCGGCTGCTGGCACCAGACTTGCCCTACTATGGATCCTCGTTAAAGGATTTAGAGTGTACTCATTCCAATTATAGGACCTCAAAAGAGTCCTGAATTGTTATTTTTTTGTCACTACCTCCCGAGTCGGGAGTGGGTAATTTGCACGCCTGCTGCCTTCCTTGGATGTGGTAGCCATTTCCAAGGTGCCCTTTCCAGAATCGAACCCTGATTCCCCGTTACCCATGGTCACCATGGTAGGCACAGAAAGTACCATCATAAGTTGATAGGGCAGACATCCAAATGTATCATTGCTATCACGGGGACATGCGATCGGCCCAAGGTTATCTAGAGTCACCAAAGTGGCTGGGCAAGCCAGGATTGGTCTTGGTCTGATAAATGAACGCTTCATGGAAGATCAGCATTTATCGGCATGTATTAGCTTTGGGATTACCACAGTTATCCAAGTAACAGGTGGAGCGATCAAAGGAACCATAACTGAGTAAATGAGCCATTCGCAGTTTCACTGTACCGACCATGTGTACTCACACGTGCATGGCTTAGTCTTTGAGACGAGCATATGCTACTAGCAGGATCAACCAGGTAGCCGCACCTGCTGGATAGGGGGTGGAGCCGTATGCCTGTCTTGGACCAACCTTCACTCCCCACAGGGGAGCCTGCTGCGAAGAAGCCCCTGCCTGGGGCTTACTAGGGAGGACAGGGTGGTCACACAGGCACTGGCGGGCACCTGCCATCTCCACAGGAGAGAGACAGCCAGGCCAAGGCACAGCTTGAGCTAGAGACAGGGGTGCCTGCCAGCCTGGGCCAGCAGAGACACCCCACGGAATGGTCATTGCGAGCTGCTTCAGAAATGTGCTGGGTGGAGGAGGATGATGCACATAGGTGCCCGGACTGGTTGGCAGCTTGCAGGACCTGGCACAACCCAACCCCTTCCTCTCTGGTCAGACTGCTGTAGGGGCACAAGCTGCCAGGCTGCTTGGCCTTCACTCTGCTGGATAAGGGAGGGGCCTCCTCGAGTCAGATGGTCCCTTGTGGGGTAGAAGCTCTTTGCTTGAAACAACAGCGGAGGCCGGCCAAGCAGTCCATTCCCAAACAGACCAAATGTGCCCAATCGATCACAGTACAATGCTGGCTGAACCCTCTTCCCCAGTGGGTAGGGAGGGGGCCACATTGCATGGGGATGTCAGTTTGCGCTCTGGGAAGCCAGGTTCAGAGGAAAGACTCATCAGACAGGGCTACAAGGTGGCTGCACACCCAGGCCCCAGGGCAGGCCAGCCCAGGCCCAGGCCCTGACAGCGCCCAGTTGAGAACCACCTGACCACAAGGGGGTCTGGTATACCCTGTCCCTAGTAATCCAGAGGAAGGCTACCCCCCTTTTGTGTACTCTGTGCACACTGAGGGACGGAGGGGACCACCAGCGAGAATGCAACGACCTCCTGGAGCCCTGGCTGGGTTTGAGGAAGCGAATGAGCACTCATCAGGGCATCTGGGGAAGCGTGGCCATCTGGACGTGTCACAGAAATGCATGGAGTTTGACCAGATGACCCGAGTTGTCGGAGAGACCAATGGACAGGCCATGAGGACGTGAGGCTCCCCAGGAGCCCTAGCCTTGTGGGGCTGGAAGACAAATGCCGGGATGGGGGCTCCCACCCCGGGGCAGCCTGGCCATCTTGATGTGCCATAGGAATGCATGAAGTGTGAACAGAGAACAGCCATCCAGTCGCACTGTGCCTTAACATAAGGAGCCTGTGCTCTCCCCTACAGGGGATGGAGACTGTGGCCTGGGTTCTCAGAGCCCCCGCTGGCCCTCAGGCACAGGGCTCTGAGGTGGGCCTCAATGGACCTCCGACCCGGGGCCCGAGGCCCCTTCACATGCTGGTGAAGCCCACCCGAGGCTTGCGGAACTCCGTCCCGGGCACTTTCCCACCCGACTGGTTGAAGGAAGAAGCCCAGGAAGGGGGATCCCACCCTGGGGCCCCTGAACCTGAACTGGCAGGGAAAGCCTCCCCCCGGCCCAGTGGACTCCCAGCCCCTTCATGGTGTGGCACCCTGGAGGAAGGAAGTGCCCACCCCTGGGCCTGGCGGGGCCTGGTCAGGGCTCATGAACTCGGCCATGCAGGTGAGGCCTCCCTTGGCCCTCTGGGACCCTGTCCCAGGTGCCTTACCACATGGTGGGCTGGAGGATAAGGGTTCCCACACCGACCCCTGGCCCAGGGCATGAATGGGGCAACCGAGCATGACCTGGCAGGGGGAGCCTTCCAAGGTCAGCCCGGCGAGCTGGACGTGCCATAGGAATGCACAGAGCACAACCAGATGCCCTGGGGTTTCAGAGCGACCAGATGGCTGGGCTCAGAGGACAGTCATCTGGTGGTATTGTGCCTTAACATAAGGAGACTGCACTTGCCTCTGCAGGAGACTCTGCAGCCTGGTTTCGCTAAGGCCTTGCTGGGCCTCAGGCATGGGGTCCAAAACCGACCTCCGACACACCAGGAAACCCCTCCCAGGGCCGGCGGGACCCCGTCCCAGACTATTTGCCACCCAGAAGGGCAGAGGACATATCCCAGGCAAGGGGTTACCACCCTAGGTCCTGTCACAGCCCTGGCCTGGGACCCAGGGCTCTGTGCTCCTGACCCTAAACCAGCGGGGGAAGCCTCCCTTGGCCCAGTGTACACCAAGTCCCTCCAGGGTACAGCAGGCTCTGGGACGTCAGTTTGCTATGTGGGAAGCTAGGTTTGGAGGAGAGCCAATCAAACAGGGCTGCAAGGCGGTCGCACTCCCGGGTCTCCAGGGCGGGTCAGCCCAGGCCCTTGCGGTGCCAAGTCCCTGAACCACTGGACTCCAAGAGGGTCCGGAGTAGCCTGTCCCTAGTAATCTGGAGGAAGGCTACCCCCTTTCTTGTACTCTGTGCACACCAAGGGACAGAGGGAACTGTCAGTGAGAACACACCCACCCCGTCGAGCTCTTGCTGGATTTGAGGAAGCAAATAAGCCCTCATCGGGACATCCGGGGCAGTCTGGCCATCTGGACGTACCATAGGAACCCATGGGGTGCAACCAGATGGCCTGAGTTGTCGGAGCAACCAGATGGCCGGCCACAAGGGCTTAAAGGCTCCACAGGAGCCCTGGCCTTGGGGGCCAGAGGACAAAGACCAGGATGGGGGCTCCCGCCTCAGGCCCTGCCAGATCCCTGGCCTGGCGCCCGGCTGAGGCCCCTGAACTTGTACCAGATACTTCCCATGGCCTGGGCCCCTTAGGGTATGGCAGGCTGGTGGAAGGGAGTGCCTGCCCCAGGGCTGGGTGGGGGGCCTGGCAGGGGCCCCTGAACCTTAACAGGCAGGGAAAGCCTCCCCGCGCCCGGTGGACTCCCAGGCTTGGGACCCTCGGGGTATGGCAGGCTGGAGGAACGGAGCGCCCACCCCAGGCTCTGGGATGTCAGTATGCTCTGTGGGATGCCAGGTTTGGAGGAGAGACCCATCAGACAGGGCTGCAAGGCGGTCGCACTCCCGGGTCCCTAGGGTGGGTCAGCCTAGGCCCTTGCGGTGCCCGGTCCCTGAACGACTGGACCCCAAGGGGGTCTGGAGTAGCCTGTCCCTAGTAATCTGGAGTAAGGCTACCCCCCTTTTTTGTACTCCGTGCACACTGAGGGTCGGAGGGGACCATCGGCGAGAATGCACTGACCTTGTGGAGCCTGGATGGGTTTGAGGAACCAAATGAGCCCTCATCGGGGCATCCGGGGCAGTCTGGCCATCTGGAAGCTCCATAGGAATGCATGAAGTGCAACCAGATGACCCGAGTTGGCGCAGCGACCAGATGGCCAGCCCCAAGGGCGTAAAGGCTCCCCAGTAGCCCTGGCCTGGGGGACCAGAGGACAAAGACCAGGACGGGGACCCCTACCCCTCGGCCTAGCCATGGGCCCAGAACTTGAACCAGAAGGGGAAGCCTCCCCGGGCCCAGCGGACTCCGAGGCCCGGGCCCCTGGGGATATGGCAGGCTGGAGGAAGGGAGCATCCACCCCTGGGCCTGGGGGGCTCTGCCGGGGGCCCTGAACCCAAACTGACAGGGGAAGCCTTTCTTGGCCTGGTGGACTCCCAGGCCTGGGGCCCTCAGGGTACAGCAGACTGAAGGAAGGGAGCGCCCACCGCAGGGCCCAGTGGCTGCTCGGCCGGGGCCCCTGAACCCAAACTAACAGGGGAAGCCATGCATGGGAGTCCTCCCCAGACCCTGTCCCGGGTGCCTTGCCACTTAGTGGGACAGAGGGAGAAGCCCAGGTAATAGACTCCCAACCCGGGCCCACTGGGGCCCTTGAAACCAAACTGACAGGGGAATCCTCGCTTGGCACGGTGGACTTCTAGGCCTGGGCCTCTCAGGGTACAGCAGGCTGGAGGACGGGAGCGCCTTCCCCAGGGCCCATTGAGGGCCCAGCTGGGGACCCTGAACTCGAACTGGCAGAGGAAGCCTTCCCGGGCCCAGTGGACTCCCAGGCCTGGGCCCCTCAGGGTACAGCAGGCTGGAGGAAGGGAGCGCCGTTCCAGGGCTCTCTGAACACAGCCACTCAGTGGAGGCCACCCTGAGCCCCGTTCCATGTGCCTTGCCTCACGGCAGGCTGGAGGACGAAGACTAGGTTAAGGGGTTCCCAAACTGGGACCTGCCAGAGACCTGGCCCAGGGCCCGCCAGGGCCCGTGAACATGATCCAGAAGGGCAAGCCTCCCCGGGCCCGGAAGGCTCGCAGGCCTGGGCCGCTCAGGGTTGGAGGAAGGGAGCTATTGCCCCAGGGCCCAGCAGGGGCACAGAATCCGGTCGGGACTCTCTGAACACAGCAAACCTCACATTTAGCTAAAAAAATCACTCTATTCTCACATTTATGGCTGGGATCACCTCGCCAGCACAAATTTCCCAAAACCCAGCATTCCCCTCAGTCTCCCGAGTAAAATGATACCTCACTTGTGTGGGTGGGCCAAGTGCCTGCAAGAGGGAAAGGCCAAAAAACATGTAGAAATTGAGGGGATATCACAGCGAGTTGATAAGTGCAATTTTTCTAATATTTTTAGGCTGACACTGCTTCGGGCACCCACACAAGGGAGATAGTTTTCTGGGATCCTCCATTGTTTTCAGACCCATATCTATCGCTAAGTGGAAGAAGGTTGAAAGCACAAACAATAGGAAAAATTGGGTATGTCCCAGTAAAATGCCAAAACTGTGTTGAAAAAGGTGTTTTTCTGATTCTAGTCTGCCTGTTCCCGAAAGCTGGGAAGATGGTGGTTTTTGCACGGCAAACCCTTCGTTGATGCCATTTGCAGGGAAATAACCAGATGTTTTTTTCTGCAGCACTTCTTTCTCTGTTCCCGAAAGATGGGAAGATGGTGGTTTTTGCACGGCAAACCCTTCGTTGATGCCATTTGCAGGGAAATAACCAGATGTTTTTTTCTGCAGCACTTCTTTCTAATTTTTCCACAAAACTCCAAATTTTAGCTGTATTTTGGCTAATTTCTCGGTCCCATCAGGGGAATCCACAAATTCCAGGTACCTTTAGAATCTCCAGGATGTTAGAAAAAAAAGAGGAACATTTGGTGTGGATAGCTTATGTGTACAAAAAGTTATGGGGGCCTAAGTGCGAACTATCCCAAATAGCCCAAAAAAGGCTTGGCACAGGAGGGAGAAAAGGCCTGGCAGTGAAGGGGTTAATGGCGCATTACCTCATTTGCACACAAAAAGCCTGTATACTTTAAATGCAACTGTGCTGGACAAAGGCGCAACTCTGAAGTTGTCCAGCACTCATAGACACGTTTCCCCAATATCTATTGCTCATGGGTGGAAGGGCCTTTTTAATTTTTTTACCGGCAACTTTTTTAGAAAATGACTGTTGTGGCCACAAGGAAATGTGCAACAATTTTAACTCTGTGCTCATGCTCTATCACATATGTCCATAATAGATATGGCCACAGAGACCATAGGAACTGGAAGTAAGGGTGCTGGGGTGCTGCAGAACCCCCAGAAATATTTTTGAAGGAGTTCAGAAAGAGAATGAGCAATAAAGATGCCTTTAAATTTTGTATTCATCTTGTCACGTTTGCTGCACGATTTAAAGACAAAGGTAACATGCCAGGCTAGGCTTTATGACAAATTGCTGCTTATTTGCAAATTAGGGTGCACTTATTATTTCTCTTACTAAAAAGTGAGAGGATTTTGTAAAAGTGATCTAGGTGACAATCCTGCTGCCGTACAAGAAATAAAAGGCAAGGCAATGCTGGGCCTTAGGATGCCAGATGTTTTCTAACAAACAAAATACATTTAAATATAGGTAAATTAACTATACACATATTTGAAATTAAATCCACAATTAGGAAAGCACAAATGAAGCACTTTTTTGTAATTTTGAACTGTGTTGGAAAAAAGAATTTAAAAAGATCACACAAATCAATATATCTTACTTGGTGATGCACAAATGATAACTATTCGCTGAAACCTGTTTGCCACACAATATTGTTTTTGCACTATATACGTTTACCAGTAAAACTGCATTTCTATTCAAATTTAGTGGCCATTTGTTGGACCTGGCTTTTTGACAGGGTCATCCCCAAACTTTTTGCCTCCTTCCTCCTATTTTTTCTGACCTGTTGTTGTTGGCTTTTGACCTCTGGGCACTTTACCACTGCTAACCAGTGCTAAAGTGCATATGCTCTCTGTGTAAATGGTACTATTGATTGGTTTATCCATGATTGGCTATTTAATTTACTTATAAGTCCCTAGTAGAGTGCACTATATGTGCCTAGGGCCTGTAGATTAAATGCTGCTAGTGGGCCTGCAGCACTGGTTGTGCCACCCACTTCAGTAGCCCCTTAGCCCTGTCTCAGGCCTGCCATTGCAAGGCCTGTGTGTGCAGTTTCACTGCCACTTCGACTTGTCATTTAAAAGTACTTGCCAAGTCTAGAACTCCCCTTTTTCTACATATAAGTCATCCCTAATGTGTGCCCTAGGTAACCCCTAGTGCAGGGTGCTGTGTAGGTAAAAGGCAGGACATGTACCTGTGTAGTTATATGTCCTGGTAGTGTAAAACTCCTAAATTCGTTTTTACACTACTGTGAGGCCTGCTCCCTTCATAGGCTAACATTGGGGCTGCCCTCATACACTGTTGAAGTGGCAGCTGCTGATCTGAAAGGAGCAGGAAGGTCATATTTAGTATGGCCACAATAGTAATATAAAGTCCTGCTGACTGGTGAAGTCGGATTTAATATTACTATTCTAGAAATGCCACTTTTAGAAAGTGAGCATTTCTTTGCACTAAAATCTTGTTGTGCCCTTCAATCCACGTCTGGCTAGGTTTAGTTGACAACTCCTTGTGCATTCACTCAGACACACCCCAAACACAGGGTACTCAGCCTCACTTGCATACATCTGCATTTTGAATGGGTCTTCCTGGGCTGGGAGGGTGGAGGGCCTGCCCTCACACAAAGGACTGCCACGCCCCCTACTGGGACTCTGGCAGACAGGATTGAACTGAAAGGGGTCTTGGTGCATTTCTTAGACACTCTTTGAAGTCACCCCCACTTCAAAGGCACAACTTAGTATAAAACAGGGCCTCTGCCCTACCTCATCAGACACTTGCTGGAGAAGAAACCTGAACCAGAAACTACATCCTGCCAAGAAGAACTGCCTGGCTGCTCAAAGGACTCATCTGTCTGCTTTTCTACAAAGGACTGCTGCCTTGCTGTTGGCCTGCTGCCTTGCTGAACTGCCTGGCTGCTCAAAGGACTCACCTGTCTGCTTTTCTACAAAGGACTGCTGCCTTGCTGTTGGCCTGCTGCCTTGCTGAACTCTTGTCTGGCTGTAAAAGTGCTCTCCAAGGGCTTGGATAGAGCTTGCCTCCTGTTCCCTGAAGTCTCAGGACCAAAAAGACTTCTCTCTTCCTCTTGGACGCTCCGTGCGCCGAAATTTTCGACGCACAGCTTGTTCAGCGGGAAGAAAAACGCTGCACATCGAGGCTGATCGACGCAACGCCTTCGGGACGACCGAAACTTTGACGCACGGCCTCGCAAGGACAACGCCGCCCGACTTCCCGGGAGAAATCGACGCGACGCCTGCCGTGAGATCGAAACTTTGACGCACGGCCTCGCAAGGACAACGCCGCCCGACTTCCCAGGAGAAATCGACGCGACGCCTGCTGTGAGATCAAAACTTTGACGCACGGCCTCGCAAGGACAACGCCGCCCAACTCCGCAGGAGAAATCGACGCAACGTCTGCCGTGAGATCGAAACTTCGACGCGCAGCCCCGCAGAACGACGCGCAGCCCGAAAACAAGCAGGAAAATCCACGCACAGACCCGGGACATCTGGTACTCCCCGCAAACCACAGACAGAGACTGTCCGCGCGCCGGAAAACGACGCATGATTCCCCGCGTGGAAAATAACGACGCAAGTCCGTGTGTGCTGAGGAGAAATCAACGCACACACCAGTTTTCCACGTACCTCTTCTCCTGTGGCCCTCTGAGGAGATTTTCCACTAGAAACCAGGTACTTTGTGTTTGAAAGAGACTTTGTTTACTTTCTAAAGACTTAAGACACTTTATATCACTTTTCAGTGATATCTTTACAAATTCATATTGCAACTTTGATCGTTTTGACCTGAAGATACCCAGATAAAGATTATATATTTTTCTAAACACTGTGTGGTGTATTTTTGTGGTGTTATGCTATGGTGTTGTATGATTTATTGCACAAATGCTTTACACATTGCCTTCTAAGTTAAGCCTGACTGCTCGTGCCAAGCTACCGGAGGGTGAGCACAGGCTGATTTTGGATTGTGTGTGACTTACCCTGACTAGAGTGAGGGTTCTTGCTTGGACAGAGGGCAACCTGACTGCCAACCAAAAACCCCATTTATAACACCATTATATTGGAAAATGGTCTGTCCTTAAATGACAGTGCACTACCTCACTAGTACTCCAGAATGCCCCAACTACAAACCCACATCTTTACCACTCTCCTGCTGAATAGGTGGGGCATATTTGCCACACTTGTAATTCTGTATGACGCTTGAATTCTTCATGATCACCTCGACTTCAGTGATATACCATTATTGTCAACACCCACACTCTAAAAATTGTTCCAGCACCAATGACAGGCTAAACCTTCATCAGGAGGTACCCTGACTGTCCACCACAAAGAGGTGGCACAGAGTCATTGTACTTCCTCTAAGATGCCTCTTGGAAGAGGGAAAAGTGGGTTTTATGTACATATTAGATATTCCCACTGTAAGCAGGTGAAATCAGTTATTGCACCCACTTGCAAAGGGGTCTCAGCCACCCTTTTAAATGGAGGGCGAGCTGACTTCCACAGAGTGAAAAGCAGAACGGCAGCTTTATACAACTAGTCCACCTTTCACTAATGCACTGTGCCCAAGGCAGCTGCAAATTTGTGCTATGATTTTGCAGCTGTGCTGGGGGCAGTGCATTCGTTGTGATAGGGCACACAAACTGGGCCTGTCACCAGTGCAGACCAAGGCAATGTTATGGTCCCATATCAGTAAAATACAAAAAAAATCCTGGAAAAAAAATTAAAAGACTATTTCGCCCTTGAGCCACAAAAGGTGGTGGAATGTGTCAATGACTGTTGGACAGCTTTGGGGTCATGTCATTGCCTGGCAAAGTCAAATCTAATGTACACTGAAATTTGTTTTCAATCATGGCATTTGAAAACCAGGTGTTAAATCTGGACGAGGAACTTTGATGGAGCACAATTATCTTCTTTTATATGGGACACCCTTGTGATTTATCCACATTCACAGAGGTAATGAAAGTAACACTGCATGCCTGTTTGAACCCTTGTCCTCCTACCGTGACATTACATGAATTGAAGACACCTAGGGGCCAATTCTTGAAGTATAAAGCTAGATATATGATGGTGTTAAGACAGTCTTTATCGGTTAAGATTACCTGATTCACCAATACGATTTGCACTGGTTTCAAAAACACATTGAACTGTTTAAGTCTCAAATACAGTCATAAATAAATAATTACCCAGAGAACACATCATAAATCAGGTCCACAGACTTAGAATTGTGTAACACTAGAAAAGACAATCCTAAGGATGCCTTACCACATGGCAACTCAAGCCCATGGCTTAAGACAGATTTAAGACTACTTAATTTCTTAATTTTGCCTTCAAGAAGAGGTCCGATAATATTTTAATAAAATGGCATAGCTGGAAGTGACATTAGACCACGTTGACCAGCGGTGTGCAAGTGTTCTTTTCACTGTCAAGTTTTAGGAAGGACCACACTTTTACTCTTTGCAAAGTTTTCAATGCTGCTTGGTTTACATTCAACCATGCACAGATCGTTTAAGCAAAGAGAAATAGCTTTCACATTTATCCATGACACCTACATCAACCCAGCCTATCTGGGTAATTTATGCAGATTTTTCTCTGCAAGCTTACATTTTGCAAAGCTTTTTATGTACAATGGCAAGCAGGTTTTTTCCTGCAATTGTCCCTTTTGTGACTTTTTCTGTGTGCTTAGGTACTGACAGGGGAAGAACTCTAAATGTGTTCTGTGAAGCATATGTAACGTAGAAATAGAACTATTTTATTTTCAACAAATAATGATATTTGCAACAATAATTACGTCACAATTCACAATTTTTACTCTGGCAAAATAAAAAAAACAAGGTTGCAACTCTTTCCTCAGCCCTTTTTAAATGATGCAACACAACACAATTCTAAGTCTAACCCTAATGAAATCACAGAAGGATGATAGTATCAAATATTGTCGCGTAGGCTCTCATTATCCTAATCAAGTTACTGGATTCGGGCAGCAGAATCACCTGAATTGTGGGGAACTGAGTCCAATCTGAAACCATGTGACAACTGTCAGCCTAATCTGGGTTTCCCAGCTAACTAGCAGTGCCTCACCTCTTTCCAAGAGCAGGGATGATTATGGCAACCGGGCGCATGACAGAAATGACTCCTCAGGGAAATCATGGTTGATCAGATCTCATCCTTTTCCCTCAATTACATTAGTCTCACATATGCAAAGACAAACAGAGGCAGATAATGGTTCAATTAGGTTTAATGAATTAACTGCATCTTAGATAAAATGGCATGACTTACAATAACTTGGATAATAAAACAAACTAGAAGCAAACTAGTGCCAAGAAGAGTAAAACACAGAAAGAGTCCCACCATACGATCTATATCCATAATATTTGTGGTTCATACCTAAGCTATGTTAGAGCACAGTGTGATAAGCCCTAATCCGCCCTTCAGGTTTCTCCCCTGGCAAGACATCATCCCCCATACCTGAGCAAGGAAGCCTGTTGTTTAGAAACACACCATACCCATGTAGGCTAGGGATCCAGTGGTCTAAGCAAGCAGCTGTGGTGAAGGTAATCAGCATGCAGTTGTGGTCATCTGGCTGGAATCTCCCTCTAACATTTATGGGACAAAGAAGTGTTTTTATAATAAAACAGCTGTTGCTCTGAGAAAATGTCTCTACATAAGGATGTGTATGTTTCTGTGAATTTTGGAGACACAGCATACCACATTATTGGCAACTCTATCTGGCTGAAGCCTTGAGGAAAGAGCAAAGTGAAAAGAATGTCTTGCTAGGAACGTAATGCTTTCCTAGGTGAAAGAGCAATTAGATGAAGAAAATAAAACAACACCACAAATGTGGTCTATGATAGAAAAATTTAATGAAGCTGAATAAAATGTAACTGGGCTAAAGTGCACAACAGCACGCCTAGTTGCTAAAATAAAACGTCTAAAAACATGGATAAATAGCTATACAACACCCTCACCTTGCCGGTTCAAAGTTGGTAAAAGACTAAAATGAAAACATAAAAGCGACTAAAAGCTATTCATAAAAGCATATATACATGAATATCAATAATGACAAGTAAAAAGACACTTGAGCATGTGGAATATTAAAAAGGGGCAATCTAAAACATCAGCACTGACGCCAATAGAACCAAATGTAAAAGTCTGTGTCATTTTTAAAATTGCCAATTAATCCAGTACAATTGAAGCCAGGGAATGTTCCACTTCAGCAGGTGGTAAGGTAGCCAAATCGTTGCCATGGAAAACCAAAAAGCACTCATGTTCCAAAGCCTGAGCTCCAACTGAGGCAGCAGCATTCCGTGTTGTGCTCAATGTTGAGTTAAGAGCTGCATGATCCACGAAGGTGAACTGATAAACAGCTTCCCGTAGGAAACACACCCTCAATGACATGTCTGGTAATGAGCCCTTAATGAGAACATCAAAAGTTCAGCGTCCAATGAAAATAAGCGACGTGTAGAAAGACAATTTTAGTGTACATTCAGAAAGGCACCATAGGCATCGAAACATAGGATTCACACAATCCAAAACCGGTCTGAATGACACGGACCAGTCGCACTCCAGTTCTTCCAGGAGTGGTGCTTTGAAATACTGCATCATGCGTTCATGACACAGTTCACTCATGGAAGTGCTTTCTTTCCCCCTTGTTGTGAAGGGACAGCCATTGTGAATAAAAAATAGCAACAGCAGGATGTCACTTATTATAGCCAAAGTAATTGGAAATCCCCCAAAATATTAGCAAATATTGAGTGTATGGCTGAAGGTATTAAGCCAAATATAGAGGAAAAGGTGTGAATGAAACCAGAACCAACAGCCTTAAAGAAATGCACAACCCCAGTAGTTCTGGATGCATTAAATAGTCATCCCACGAGTTCACCAAAGTGTCTCAGAAAGTTTGTACTTAAAAGGGACTGTATTTCTGCAGATGACCTCGCAACTTGAAGCTCATTGGCCTTGCGTGCAGATGTAAGTGCCACATTTTTTTGAAACAATAAAGCCTTCAGTCTGCTCTACTTGTCAAAATTCATATTTGAAGTAGCAGTATGAGGCCAAATATCTGCTACTTTTGTCTGTTGTGTAGGAGGAAAAAGAACATTCCAGCAACAGGTGACAATTTGGGAGACTAAAACAACATAAGCTATTCCGGCTCACATTCCACAACAGCTCTTACTGCTAAGCAGCACTTAGCTTCCATTCAAGAGCACCTGGAATGCAGGTCTAATCAAGGGGACTAGAACTCCCTTTAGATAGCAAGCTAAGTTTGCTGCCGAAGAATTAAACACCTGTGCAAGGCATCTGCTTACAAACCATTGAATGGCTCACAGAAGTCTTGCATTTACTGCCGCTAAGAAAGACCTCTTTCATGTGATTGAAACATTTGCATGAAAAGGGAAGCTCCCACACCTCACTAGCCTCTCATATCTGCATACTGGATTGTATTTCAAGCAGGATGTGAACTGAAGTGTTAAAATATGCAGAATATTAACCCTTTGTATTAACCATTCAGCAGATGGTAATTCTGCCACAATAAAAGGTGACGTTTCTAATTTGTCGATGTTAATCATAACATAAGTTAGTTCATTCTAAGCCAACATAAATATTCAGAATATGCCCCTTGCGCTAACGAGTTGCCAGGGAACGCAACCTGCTTTCAGTGTTTGTAGTATCCAACCTAACTGCATAAAGGACCTTAGCTGTCTCTGTCCAAGTTGTAAGGATGACATGTCTCTTTGCACTTTGTCTGTTGCTGAAGAAACAATGTTGTTTAAAGTGTATACACAGTCAGACAAGGTGTTAAGGTGTTAATCCCATTACCTACAGCGGCTAATGCCTTTCTGTAAGTTTTCCTGATCTATTTGCCTTAACCGGGCAGCAGCTACTTGTTGGGAAAGTTTCCAAATTTCATTATATACTGCATGTAAGAAGCTGTAAATCTGTATCTTTAGACAGGAGACTAAAGTGTTCTTTAACTGTATCTAGTAAGGACCTTCTTAACCAATGCTGGCAAAATTTCTCTACATTGTTTGTTGTTACTATGTCCGAATGTTCTGGTGACACATATTGAGGGTGTAGCCTATTTGTTCTAAAACCCCCAAGGGAGTTCATAAAATGTGCATGACAACCATTTTTGTCTACCAACCACAATAACCATCCACCAGGATGTGAAAGCGATGTGTTAAATGTTCCATTTTGGTCCCACTCACTCACTCTTCAGTTGCATTAATGTATTTTTGCTATTTGTAAAATTTAGCAGGGGCAGGGATACTGGATGTATTCAAGTCCTTAATTTTTGCCAAACCTAAACAACTTGCCTGTTGTAGAGTTTCATTTAAAAATGTAATTTGAACAAGTGTCAGGAATGCTCTGAATAAAGTTTCCTTTGCCTTTATTTGCCAATTTTTTGTTTCCCACACACTTTTCAAGACAATCGACTTCAACCAATATTCATAGCCTTCCAAAGCCAACCGGGAAACAAAGGAATCAGAATAAACCAATTTTGTATAGTTAATAAAATATGTTGACTTTCCATCACAGGCAATTTAAAATAATTTGACTCAGCATTTTTCACATTGTGCCCAGAAAAATATGCAACCTTTTCGGTTTATGCAACCCATGTTTTGTAACTCCCCACTGCTGAGTTGGACAATATTCCCATTGTGTATAAATAAAAATAGTCTTTGGGGTACTTGCTGTGTGAATAAAATGAAGTCCATAATAATTATAACAGAACATATCTCCATAATTTTCTCTTGATTGTTAAATATCCTCACTTTCAAATACAATGAAATATTGCATATCAGCCATTATAGAATCAACTCTTTTTACATCCCAATCAACAGAAACATCTCCAGGCATAATTCCATCGTTCATGGAAAGTTTCAATACATAAGGAATTTGGATGACCTCCTTCGGGCCATATATCTCAAATGGTACTTTATCCCAAACAACCCTATTAGGAATTGGTGTGGCTGAAATGTTCACTAGGGATTAGTCTCTGCAGACCTTATGGGAGGAAAAATGTGGTTTTATGACCTCATCCACCAGTTTGACTGTAGAGCGTTCAGGAAGGAAATTACCATGTATTAACAAGAAAAAGACAATGGCAACCCCAATCCAAAGGAGGAAGGCCAGTGCAGTTAATAAGAGCCACGGATAGTTCCATAGAAGAATAAAATAGTTCATTTTAAGACAGATTATCAATTTACAGTTCGGTTGCAGATGAGTTGGTGAAAGTGTCATTGATGTTGTCAAACTATACAGAAGCAGTTTGTGCAAAATCTGGTTCTGTGTTTGGAAGAGGAGAACTGGCAGAAGTCTCCCTTGGTGGTTTATAGTAGACTATACCATCCGATTGTGTTGAATTTGAGTAGAATCGCTCAATGTTGTTGACATTACTTGTCACGAAGAAGCTAATGATAGTAATGAAAGATCATTTTCCACCCTCCCCAAGCTCGGAGAGGTGTCACCGTTGCTGCTTAAAACCTGTAGAGGAACATCTTGGTCTGTAGTGAGAGGGATTCTGGTACTACCCAGGAGTTCTCTAGGTCACCTGTGCAGGATTGGCCATATGGTGTAGCTTGACATTGTCGATGGAGACAAAGCGATTTTATTTAGAACCTGGCAGCAGTGGTAGAATGACAGTTCTGGTACCATGTGTTCCCAGGACTGAAACTGGTGAACAATAGGAAGGACCGAACTCCTTTTTCACAGCAATCTTTTCACACACTAGATCCCCAACTTCAGGAATGTAGCTTGTAGGTGTTATTGGTGCATCCCTTATTTCCAAGGATGCGGCACTGGCAGATGTGTAGCCATCATGGAACTGTTGTAAGTCCTGTAAGACAGTGACATGTTCATTTATGTCAAAAGGCGTATCTGCTACCTCAGCACCAGGACCATCAAGATCTGGAACATACATTTGTGTTCCAAACAAGCATTCGTATGAGTTACATCCCCCCAGGGAGCTTCTGGGAAGATTATTAAGTGCTCTTTGGGCTCCATTCAGGTTATTAAGCCAATTTCGACCCGTGCCTAGTACTCTGGCTGTTAAGGATTGCTTTAATTCCTGGCTTATTCGCTCCACAATACTATTTCCCTCAGGATGAAATGGAGACGAATAATACAGTTGCACCCCTAACAAAGCCATGATGTCCCTGAAAGCCCTTGAGGCAAAAGCAGGGCCCTGGTCAGAGTGGAAAGCCGCAACTGCATATTTGCCGATGAAGATTAGCAAATCTTTAAAAACAGTTTGATTATCAGCCGAACATTATGGCCAAACCCATCGAAATCTGGAGCATGAGTAAACAGTGACTATAATGTATTTGTATGCACTATCAGCTGTCAGGGGACCACAATGGTCCAAATACTCACACTGTAGGGGTTTGTTGGAAATTAGGAGGGGTGTCTGTGGTGGGCGTTTGACGGTGGATCCTTTTATTTGCTAACAGGTGCTAACAGAGGACATACTGGTTGGTCTGTTTGTATAGACCTGGTCACCAATAGCGTACTTGCAACAATGAAATAGCAGCCACCACACCAACATGGGTAGAAGCAGCTCCCTCTTGCGCTTTGATCAACTCTGGTCTTTGATCTTGGTTGGGGATCACACAATCACCCATCCCTAGTATTCTTACTAGGGCAGTATTGAGGCTTGATCTGCAGTGGGAATAATTAGCAGGATATGCCTTGGGCATGGGCTTGTCGTCAGCTGAAGCTTTCATAGCAGCCAGTGTTTCATCATCCAGTTTCATCCTCGAACAAGTTATTGCAGCAATAGAAGCCATAGCTACTGCTGACTTGGCTGCTTCATCAGCCAAGGTATTGCCAGCAACGTGTATTCAAAACACTGAAGTCCCAGTGTATGTACAATGTGTACACTGGGTAGTATTCCCTTCAGATCTGCTACTTTACCCCACAGGAGTCTGTGTTTGATGGTGTTACCTTTTGAATCTCTGAACCCATTCTGGCGCCAGTAATACAGATATTAATTGAAGGACTGGACGCAAAAGTACAAATCACAGATGATTAATGTTAACTGTTCTGGATCGGAGTGTTCCAGTGGCAGCACCGGAGCCTTGAGCTCTGCTGTTTGTGCAGTGCAGTCCCCTTAGGTCTGCGTGTCAGTGTGTTGTGGATGAAATTCACTATCTTTCATGTGACCACTCCCAACCGCGCAAGCGGCCGAGTATGGATGTTTTGTGTCTAAAGCTGGTTGGGCTGAACCATCAGTGTACATAATTATGTGATATTGTTCAATAGGCAATGTGTTTGAAGGAAAAGGATATTCAAGTTCATATTGCGAAAATTCTTGAGTTTGTAATTTCGGGTAAAAAACATAGTCCACATCAGTGGCCGTCAGAGATGTTGCCCATTAAATCCAACATGGATGTGGTGCTTTAGCGTTAGGAATGCTAGCTTTGGTGACAGCCTCAAGGGCTGGGATCAGAGATACAACAATGATGCGTTTCTCCTTTGCCAGAGATCTTTCTTTAATGACAGCTAACTGAACAGCAGTGGAAATTTTCTCTTTGGGAGCAAAGCATTGTTCTGCTGTAGGATATAAATGTGATTTGTTTGCAATCGAGACAGTCTCACCCTCATTGAACAGTCAATAGGTGAAACCAATGGCACCCGCAATTACTCTGATGACCAAGTGTGTTTTGTTGTCCCTTGTATGTAAGTGTTTAGCTGCAAGCATATCTTGTTGCAATGCTCTGAAAATGTGTGTGTGTTCCACTGTCCAATATTTGCATGAAAAGCCAGGACGTATTAGGTCATATAATGTTTTAATGCGAGTGCCCACTTCCTGTTTTTCAGTAAAGCTCTCTCCTGAGTGGTATGTCACATAACAATTGCTGCCACTTTTTCTTTTTGAATTGGGGTTTCTGTTGGGGAAGTTTCTCTTCTTTCTTAATAGAAACTTCAGATGAGCATTGGGAGTCCTTTCTCGGTTTCACATACTCAGTTCGCTGCTCTGATTGCCCACCTCTCTTACTGTGTTTTTCCGGTGAGTCCTGAAAGGAACGAGATTGGCATGTATCACTATATTGATATCTGTCAAGAGTTTTTATATTATCTCTATTTCTAAGATTATAGTGATTCTGAGGGGTGTCCGAATGTAGAGATTCTCCCCTTTCTTTTTTAGGTGTTTGTTTTTGTTTATCCCAGCGTTTTCTTAAAACCTTCACAGGCTTGCTTGGTAGATTACCCTGTAATGGTGGTTTAATGGGTCTGGCCCCCAGACTATCTCAAACAATACTAGAGTAGGTCTCAGGGATAATCTTTGGCAGCTCATGTTCTTGATCCTGTACAGGAACGTCTTGGAGTCACATGCGCACTGCTAGTGCAACTGTTTCCTCTTGAAGATTACTTAATGTAATTGAAGATACAGTAGCAAAATTGCACATTAATTGCATCCCCAAATCCAGGGCCAGGACAGCCCTGAGTTCATCTTGAATTTGTTTTAATACTTCCAAAAGACTGGCAAGTGTGGTAGCATAGGGCATGGCACATGGCAAGTACCGTGCCCCATGTATTGCAGTTATCTATTGTGGGAACAATCCCAAACGCTAGCACATAGTGAGAATTCTATGTTTATCCTGACGTCATGTATGGGAAAAAACTGCTTCCAGCGCATTTGTTTTTTAAGCTAACCAAAACGGAATCTCCTTCAGTTTGGCAGGTACCTTACCCATGATCGAGTGTACAGTCACAGGGTTAATGCCTGGCGTTACTGCATGTGGTTGTGCTCGGGCAGCATGTGCTGGGTTAGTATTCAATGTCTGCATTACAAACTGTACTAACAGCCTGTATGTTGCCGTACGCTCACCATATTAGTGACAAACCTCAGCTACTGCCAAGGTTGCTGCATCAGGATGTGGTGTATATTTGGCCAATAAAGGCCCGTTTGGACCATCATTGCTCAGAAGACCTAACCTAACGTGTAATATTATATGTGGTAGGGCTCCATCAAACCAGTTATCATGGTCTTGATAAGACAGAGGTCTCTCTAAGTATGCATAAGCTCTTTATTGTATAGGTATGTTAGCAGATGTGCAGTGATAAAATGTATTAGTGCTCCCATCAACTGTTGGAAAAGTGACCCAACAATAAAATATTTCTGTTCTGTAAGCCCGATGACCTTCAACTACAAATGTTCCAGGGCCCTCTGGGCTGTAAGGCCATTTGCTAGCAAATCAGCAGTGAGGGTTTATCACATGTTCATTGCAATTGCTACCCATTGTGGATTCACTATGTTGGATATACCTTTTCAGAGAAAAGGACACCAAGTGGGGATTGATCCTTTTAAGGTTCAAGCTTGAACAACCTACAGCTTTGGATAGATGCTACCTACCTAAAAGAGGAGAAAATTCTCAATACCTCAAATGTCTCCACATATAGTACTGAGGTGCCTTTAGAATGTAGTGAGACCGAGATAATCAGGAGGATCTGAAAAGTAGGACCTTGACCAAACGTTGGTGATAACATGTCGCGTAGGCTTCATTATCCTAATGAGGCTACTGGATTCAGGTGGCAGAATCACCTGAATTGTGGGGAACTGAGTCCCATCCCACACCATGTGACAACTGTCAGCCTAATCTGGGTTTTCTGGCTAACTAGCAGTGCCTCACCTCAGCCCAAGAGCAGGGCTGATTATGGCAACCGGGGGTATGACAGAAATGACTCCTCAGGGGAATCATGGTTGATCAGATCTCATCCTTTTCTCTCAGTTACTTTAGTCTCACGTATACAAAGACAAACAGAGGCAGAGAATGGTTCAATAAGGTTTATTGAATTAACTGCATCTTAGATAAAATGGCATGCGTTGCAATAACTAGGATGATAAAACACACTAGAAGCAAAATGGTGACAAGAAGAGTGAAACACAGAAAAAGTCCCACCATACTGTCATTATGCGTAATATAAGTGGTTCCTACCTAAGCTATGTAGAGCACAGCGTGATAAACCCTAATCCGTCCTTCAGGCTTCCCCCTGGGAAGACACCATCCCCCGTACCTGAGCATGGAAGCCTGTTTTCTAGAAAGACACCATCCCCAAGTAGGCCAGGGTAGAATAAGTAAGCAGCTACAAATAAGGCAATCAGCAATCAGAATGCAGTCTTGGTCATCTGGCTGGAATCTCCCTCCAACTTGTGTGGAACAAAGGAGTGTTTTTATAATAAAACAGCTGATGTTCTGAGACAATGTCCCCATATAAGGGTGCATATGTTTCTGTGAATGTTGGAGACACAGCGTAACACTTTGCCTGCAACTCTATCTGGTTGAAGCCTTGAGGAAAGCACAGAGTGAAAAGAATGTCTTGCTAGAAACGTGAGACTTTCCTAGGGAAAAAACAACTAGATAAAGAAAATAAAACAGCACCGCAAATGTGGCCCATGATAGAAAAATAAAATTAAGCTGAATATAATGTAACTGGGCTAAAGTGCACAACAGCAGGTGTAGTGGCTAAAATAATGTGTCTAAAAACATGGCTAAAATTGTTATACAACAATATGAAGAGTAAAATAAATACCTTATGTCACAGAATCAGATGAAGAGCAAACATACAAACAGGATGCGGTAGGGTGTCAAACCCTGGTGACCTCTTAACGATACCAAGGCTAGTGCAGGATATCTTTTATGGCATTAGTTAAATTACATTTTGCTATCCCTACAAAGACAAATTTACTGCTTATGGGCAATCTAGTGCCCTCCTGTTGGAGGTGCTTTGTGAAGCTGCTTAGCTTGTGTCAAAACTTTTGACGCACATTAGTCACAAACCATGCACCAGAAACTGCTTTGCGTTAATGACATGCAAGGTAAGCGTTCCCTCCCAAAAAATGACTTTAAGTCCTGTGCGCCTTATTTATACTCCTGCGTCATTTTGACGCACAGGAGGGGGTGGGCCTTAAAAAACGGCACACAGCCTGATGTGCGCCGTTTTTTAACGCCTGAGTGAGGGCAGTCGTTAAGGGACCTGTGGGCTCACTTCCATAGTTTCTGACCATGGAAGGAGTCCAGAGGTGCCCTTCCCTTCCCCCAGGGACACCTCCTGCCACCCTCGCCCACCCCTGGAGGACACCCATGGACGGGGGCACCCATCCCAGGTAAGTACAGGTAAGTTGAGGTAAGTATTTTTTGTTTGTTTTTAAAGTGGCATGGGGGTGGCCTAATTTGGGCCCCCCTACATGCCACTGTGCCCAATGACCATGCCCATGGGACAGAAGTCCCCTGGACATGGCCACTGGGCCACGGGGCATGACTCCTGTCTTTGCTAAGACAGGAGTCATTTCAATAGGGGTTGTGCGTCAAAAAATGGTGCAAGTATGGTTTGAGGCATGATTTTTGACGCACAACCCCTATTTTTCCCTACGCCAGCGCTGCCTGGTTTGAGTATTTTTTTTTTACTCTGACCAGTCCGCAGCGCCGGCTAACGTCATTCCTTAAATAAGGCACCCGCATGGTGCATAGGAATGGCATTAGCTGGCTGTAAAAAAAATTACGCAAACAGCGCCGGTGCTGTTTTGCGTCAAAAAGTATAAATATGGGCCTTAACTTCTTTTATGCGTCATGGCCTCATGTCATTCATCCCTTCTTTGCAGATGACACAGTAAATCACAGTCCACTTCTTTAATGGACAATCAGAAATGCTGAAGTGCAACCATGAAGGGATCAGCTACCAGAAGCTGAAACTCCAATTTTTCCTTCATGAGCTCATATAACAAGAGACAAAACAAACGATTATGGGAGAAGGTGGCACGGATTATCCTTGTTTCAATGACTCTAAACATCATGGGGTATATTTACTAGATGGTTGCACCATGCTTGCACCTTGCAACATGGTACATGCGTGGGGCAAACCTCTAAGTCAGATTTTCAAAGCCATGTAAAGCTACTTTGCATGGATTTGAATGGCTTAAAAAAGTTGGAGTAATACAATGCAGCACAAATTGCTGTGTTTCATTACTCTGCTCAAAGGGAGGCATTCCAAGGGTGTTTCATTGGTGTTCGTAAATCACTGCCATGGTTTTTGATGCATTTCCAGATTTTCCAAACCTGGTAAACCTAGGAATGTGCCTAAAAGATAAGAAGAGGCATAACAAGGAGAAATATCTTTGCTTCTCAGTTTTTACTCTTTCTATGGGTGCTGGAAGGTTCCCCTTCCAGCACAAAGACAATCCTGCATGCAGTGCAGGTACCCTTGCACCATGGTGTAAGGTTGCATGCAATGGCCACTAGGCTGCCAGCACAGCATCATGCAAGGAAAAGGAAAGGAATGTGCCGTATGGATAAATACAGTTAATTCCTGTCCTTTAGTTGTGATACAGGGCAGTACAACAAGGTGACTTGCTGTGCTGCCCTGCGCCACCAAAGTCGTAAATATGCCCCTCATCTCTTTAACAAGGAAGATTTTGTATTCTGTAGTAATACTAGAGGCTCAATTGTGGCAAGTTCAAATAAGGCCAGTAACATGTTCTGAAACACGAGTCATCAGCTTATAATAGTTCGTTCTAAAAGTAGACCTACAAGATCAGTCTCCAACAATCATATTATCTTCTAATCATGCTCAAGACATAAACTATTTTGATGTCATAGCCCCCCTGGCTGAATTAGACCCCAAGACCAACAGCTCTCCCTGCCTCTGCCAACATCCATCTTACCCACCTCATCAGAGTAGTTGTATTAACAGAAGCAAAAGGCTACTGGAAGCAAATCTAAAGTTGAGAGGCCGAGGAAGTCCCGAAAGCTTCAGCAGATGCTCCATAAAAATGAAAATATTGAATAACACTTATTGTGACATTTTGAACAAAACTTGGATGAAATGTTGTAGTAGAAAAATAGACAGTATGTAGAGTGGCTTATAAGAGTACCTCTCAGTGGGAAAACGTTGTCCAAATACAGTACTTTCAAATATGATACTCTTCTAAAGGAGATCAAACATAGGGGCCAATTTAAATGTTGGTGGAGAAGAATCCCTTTTGCCACATTGTGGTCAGCCCCGCCTGCTACTCATCTCAACAGAGTAAGGGGCTTAGGAGATTTGGGTATATGTCTGTCCACCTAAATAAGTTGGGTCAACATATAGCCATTTTTCAATGCTCATCACCACCAGGAAAATTGTGGGGGTAAGAGGCACTGAAAAGTGCTCAATGCCCCCTTTCCATGGGAGGAAACTCCCCTGGTGACGGGGGTATTTTTATTTTTTTTCAAAATTAAACACCACTTTGGGATTTTCTATTGGAAAATAAAAATAATTTGTATGTTTTCGGCATGTCCATGTCATGTTTGATGAAGCCGTCCAGCAAAATTACAATGCATTGGCAGGAACATCCTCGATGGTGGTTCCTGTCAATGCTTGAAACATCTGCCAGGCTGACGGACATTTCAAAATTTGGTAGGTGGCACCTCTGTCAGGGTGACGGAGTAATTTACTCCATCATTCTGGATGAGGATGGGCCACCTGTCAAGATCAGGTTATTGCAATAAAAAATTTAGAATAAATCAACCTTCCCACAAAACAGAAAGCAAATGTATTAGAGGAGGGTCCTTCATACTAGGAAATACTGATCTCCCCTTGTGAGAAACTAGGGCTGATTGCAGAGGCCCCATAACTTTTTGCCCCCATTTTCCACTTTATGCTGGTGTTTTCCTGACTCTGATGGTGCCCTGGGTACTGCTAACCAGTCCCAGGGCCTGTGCTCTGTGTAAAATGGATATGCAAATTAGGCTAATTATAATTGGCTAAGTTAACCTACCTATAAGTCCCTAGTATATGGTAGGGCATGTAGGTTTAGGGACCACAGCATAGGTGGTGCACACCTAGGTGCATTGCTGAGGTGCCCAGTGTCATTTTAAAAGCAAGCCTGCCTTGCTAGCTGCTTTTAAATTAAAGTTATATGCAAATTCGACTTTGGAATTAAAGGTACTTCCAAAGTCTTAAACTACCTTATTTTTACATATAAGTCACCCCTAAGGTGTGCCCTATGTGCCCCTAGGGCTCGGTGCCATGTAACTATAAGCAGGGACTTTATAAAAATAGATTTATAAGCCCTGGTGAGGTAAAAACAGCCAAATTAGTTTTTCCCTCATTGAAGTAAATGGCCTTCATAGGCTAGAATGGGCAGACTTTATTTTAAATTTAAAAGTCTCCTTAAATGTTACATACCAAGAATTTGGTATCAAATTGATTGTTATAATAAATCCCACAACTTCCAGTTGTTGGATTTAATATAACTAGTGCAGGTAAAAAGTTTAGACTTTACCTAAAAAGTTGCCAATTTCAGCTCTGCATTGTTTTTGCTGCTGTGCTCTGATTGGCCAGCCTGCAGCAGCTTCTGCCAGGCTACTTTAATGAGGTGTGAAGTGGCCTGGCTTCACACAAAGGAATGTGCTTGGGGGAGAGAATCTCCCCTCAGCAGATGGTGAGGCAGGAAGGGGGAGGGCTGCCAAACTGGTCTTCAAAGGCAGAGAAGGACATTTGCAGCACCCAGCAACACCCCCACATCCTGCAACCCCAGACAGCTAGGTGCCCCCTTGATTAGATTAGGAGAGGGCAGGAGAGGGGTGTGTTTATGATTTTTAGCCACACCAGTGGGTGGGCTCAGCCAGATGTAACCTCCAAAAATCAGATTCATCCATGTTGGATTTTTAGAGACTGTTGCCTTCTGGGATGGATTTTTGCCACACTTCCCAGGAAGTGGTCATCACAGGGGGACGACCCTGTCCCTGATTGGAGAACCAGGGCCCCCCTGCTTTTCACCCAGGAGCAAGGATAAAACTGGCAGACCTGCACCCACACCTCAGATCCCCTCCAGAATTCAACAAGAAAGGAACTAAAGAAGAAGAAGGACTGCCCTGCTGGACCCCTGGCCTGCACCTGGACCCTGCACTCAGAAAGACTGCACCAGCTGCACACTTGGGCTTCACCACAAGAAGGACTTTGCCTGGCTTCAACTGGTTCACGGAGGGACTCCCTGTTTGCTACAGGTGAAAAATTGCTATCCAGAGTCCCCTGCACCAACTCCTGAAAAAGTGACCAGCTGACCACTGTCCAGTGGCCAAAAAGGAGTTTGCGCCAGGTGCATTCTGGGAGTTGAAGTCCGCACTTCCCAAGGACCATCACAGAACTTCTGGACCCTTGGGGTGAGCTGTGGACCCCAAAAGAACCTTAAAAGAACATCTGGGTGAAGCCCCAGAAGTTTGGAAAAGATTGGAGAATTTTTTTAAAAAAGCTCCATAAAGTGACCGACCCGACGCGGAAATTCTAGCCGGCTTGCCTCAACCGCGACCCGGCCTGACTTCGTGGTTCGTCCCGGTAAAGAAAAACATCCAAAAAAGAGACTAAGTCCGAAGGTAAAAAGTTGACCGGGACCTCCCAGCCATCGTATCCGAGAAGGGCTCCACGGACGTCGGATCAAGATCCAGGTTTACCCCGGTCGAAGGATTTTCATCTCGAAAAAACGACTAAGTCCGAAGGTAAAAATCACCACCGAGGAAACCGACTTCGCGTATCCGGACAAGGGCTCCAGGAGGTCGGATTCAACTGGCAGGTTCGTCCCGGGGAAGAAAAACATCAAAAAAGAGACTAAGTCAGAAGGTAACTTTTTAACCGAGGCCTCCCGCGACTTGTAGCCGAGCAGGGCTCCATCGCGGTCGGCCTGAAAGTTTGACTTTGCCCCGGTCCTGGTGCAACCAGATGACCCGATTGGCGCTTTTTGTGTCATTTTAAAGATAAAAATATAAGCTATTTTTATAAATTGGTTTTGGATTTTTAAACTGTTTCCTGTGTTTATTTAATTACTGTTTTGTGATATTTGAATGCTTTACACTTTGTCTCCTAAGTTAAGCCTTGACACTCGTTGCCAAGCTACCAAGGGTAGAGCTGGGATTAATTTACTGAGACCTAACTGTACCTATGTGGAGGTTAGTGGCTTGTTGCTAGGTGTAGGTACTTACCTGCCCTACCAATAACCCATTTTCCAACACCCCTTTACTAAGAAACAATCCACCGAATTAGAAGACGTGTCATCATTTATAGTGCAATGCACTTTACTTTCAGAAGAAAAGTGTTACTAGCAAGTTGACCAGCTCTGTGAGAGATGCACAGACAAGATCAGTGTTACTATTCCACTTACCATGTAACCAAGACTGACCTGGAACATTTGTAATTTGTTTCAGGTGACAGAGCCCAAGCATCTCTGCCAAATGGCAATGATTTCAATAAATGAGACAGGACATCCCAAGATCTCTAGGTTGCTACCATCAGCTGAAGATTACATTGAGCTATCAAGTTGTGAGAACATAACAAGAATTTGATAATAAATGGTGCAAGGCCAGAATTCATTTGGTAAAGTCCACTGACAATTCCAGAAGCTGGGGGTATCATGCTTAAGCAGGTCAAAGCTGTGGCATGAGAAACAACATTGCTCTTTCTCTTTTGACTTGAACCAGGGATCTCTGTTTTATAGCAACAGAAGTGAAAGCATACATCTGAAGATCCATACATGGTTGAAGAAATGTATTCAGAGCTTTCACTTCCAGAAGCCAATTGAATAAACAAGGGAGAATTTGGCTGATACTTGATGCAATGACATCCACTAACAGAGGATCCTACAACCTGCTGAAAGGTCAGAAAAATCCCTTAATCAAAATCCCAGTCCTTACTATAATGGATAAACCAGGATGTAAGCTCTGTACTTGCTTGGCTAAACCCAAAGGATCATCCATTTGTACCAAGATATGTTTTGCTTACAGGTATACAAAAAGACTTGGCTAAGTCTGCCAGACACTGGATAAGGCACCAGCCAGCTTTGGACATTAACCCTTCATGGCAGTATTCACAAATAGACCTGCATTGTGCTAAACCCTTTATTTTGAAAAAACATCAAAGAGTTCTAAGCATGGTCATTGCCGCTATCTCGCTGTTATGGACTACTTTCCTCCTGTCTCTACTTCTCCACATCTCCTAGCCAAATCTAGTTTTCTGGCACCTAACTATGACACGATATATGGAGCCTGGCCAAAGTTTCCAATTGGGAGAGCCAATAATCCTTCTTCTCCCATGCACACAAAGAAAAGAAACTAGTGCAAAACAAAGGAGGCTTTTTCTCACATGATGTGACTTCATCTTTGAAGAACTATGTACTGTAAGGGGGCTGGGAGTATAGAATTGATTAGCACTGGAACAAGACATTAAGGGCTACATGGACATATCATTTTGCACATCGCAAACAGCAAATCGGGCCGTTTGCGACATGCCAAATGCACTTTGGTATGTTCAAACCCAGTTTTGTGATTCGGTAAACTATTTACCGAATCACAAAAAGGGATTACAAGTCGCAATTAGGAAGGCAGGTCGCAAAACAATCACAGTTAGCATCAGTGTCACACTGGTGCTAACCCATTTGCAAATGGGAAGAGGTCCCTTTGGGACCCCTTCCCCTTTGTGAATGGCAGTAAAAACATTTTTTTCAGAGCAGGTAGTAGTCCTACTGACTGCTACCTGCTCTGAAAAAATGAAACGAAAATGTTTCATTTTTTATTTTTTAAATGTATCTCGTTTTCCTTTAAAGAAAACGGGTTGCATTTAAAAAAGAAAAAAACTGCTTTATTTAAAAGCAGTCACAGACATGTTGGTCTGCTGTCTCCAGCAAGCCACCATCCCTGTGAGGGCGGCCATTCCCAAGGGGGTCGCAAATTGCAACCTACCTCATGAATATTCATGAGGTTGGGCATTTGCAACCCTGCTGCGAATTGCAAACAGTGTCATTGACACTGTTCAACATAAGGTTTTGCGATTCACAAATTGTGAGTCACTCTGACTCCCAAATGGAGAGTCGCAAATCCAATCTTTAGTACATGTAGCCCATAATCTTTGCTAACTGCCACATAGATATACGTTCTAGCTTTGACATCCCCACAAATATCCTTATTGATGGTCTTGATCTTTGAGTTTGAAATAAATAGGCGTGCTTTTACCAAACCCATTTGGAGATCAAGTAACTGTATCTTTTTAGAGGGAACTAGAACAGGCTTCTTGTGATTGCTCACAACTCCTAACTGCTTCAGAACCAACACTGCTACCTAAAAATGATTTTCTAACACCAATCCATCCTGGGGCATAAATAACATTTTGTCAAGTCTCTCCTGAAATGAGCAAAGCTATCATTATCTGTTGGATCTTAATGAAGGATGATGTGGCTGAAAAATTGTTGAAAGAATGAGATTGAATTGAAATTGTTTTTGTCCTGCAAAAAGTGTGAGAAATGTGTGACTCAGGTGCCTCATTGAAAGATACATATCGTTCAACTGCAGCTTGACCATGAAATCTGTCCCTGAAGGAAATCCCTCAGATAATAAACCACATTCTTTAAAATTCTTGCTTAGGGTGTAACCATTCTATAGCTTGAGTGTATGAACCAATGGAACCCTTGTCCCCTTTGTGCACCAGAAACAAATTGATAAGAAACTCAAAGTTCAAGTTGCAGTTTCTCTTTTGCATCCTTTTGCAATAATTGATCAACCTTGCACCAAACATAGCAAAGCTTCAGCCTTTTTTGAAAAAACAGAGTTCTGCTAGCGACCAGATTAAATGGGTGGGACTAAAATGCTATCCTGTGGCCCTGTATAGTCTAAGGAACCCAGCATTTAGATGTTATCAAAAAAAGCCAGTGATCCAATATTTCTTCAACAATGCTGACTTCTGCCTCTTCATTTGCCTTCTGTGTAGAAGTAAAAGAAAATCTATGCCTAACACCTTAAGGAAAGAAGCCCCCCTAGCATAGAAGTTGAATGCACACTGGACAACCAACATACAGATCAATTTTAACGAGGAAGCACTCCGATGAGAAAACTGAGAGCTTGCAATAATGTTGCCCCACCTGAAAGTGCTGACAGGAAAAGCAATTCAATAAGCAAACTACCTCTCTGAGAGGGAGCCAGTGGCGTGAACAAATTCACACTGCCACTGGGACTGCTGCATACACTGTTTGTGATTCTATATCTCAGAAATATAAAAGGACACCAAGAGAAGAGTGAAAGGAAACATCTGCTCCAGAACCGTACTTCAACGCACTTCTGCCCCCAAAATGGGCTAAACCAAGTCCAGCATGATTCATGCTTGGGCTGCTTATACTAAATTCATCCTGCCATATTTAGGTCCAGATTTAAGAGGGCCTACCACCATTCCAGCGCCACATTATAGTCATTTTTTTAAAGCTAAATTGGTGTTGGAAGGCCAAAAAAACACTTCATCACATTTACAAAGTGGCACAATGCTTGCACTGCGCCATTTTGCAACACCGTGTGCCACATTATGCCCGTGCCAGACATAATGTAAGCAAGGGGGAGGCGTTCTGGAACTACAGGGGCCAAAACATGGCACAAAGAAATATAAGAGATTTATTTTTATTGGCATTTTTAACGCCTGCTAAGGGTAGGCATTAAAGAAAGGTTCACATTATTTTCAATGGACCTCTAGGTGCTTTGCAGGATTGCTGTTAAGATTTTTGATGCTACTCCTGCAAAGTGCCGGACTGGCATAAAACATTATGACACTAGTACCCCTGAATACCGCCATGGTGCACCGTATTTTAAATACAGTGCATGCCTGGTGGCATTGGGGAGCTCCTAGGGGCTCAAGAAAAATGGCACTGCACTAGGTGCAGCGCCACTTTTCATAAATCTGCCCCTTAATTTCATCAGGTTGTTGGAAGTGTTACCATCAACCTTAATTTTGTTATGCTGTGTTTTAGTTTGAAAACATTTTATTAATGAGCTGTCTATTATCAGCATAGTTGTGTACACAGATTCTCCAAATTCTAAGCAGGTTTATCTTTGCTGCACCAGTCTGAAGGCTCTGCCATAAGTCATAAAACTCAGTGACGGTGTTATTCCTAGCAAGAACAAGTAAATCCAGCTAAAAGTCAAATCCCATAGCCCGCAATCAACAAGCCTGGCATTTTGGATTGTTTGATTGATGTGATGGTGATTTTTTGATAATTAGTACTGTTGATAACTAAGTGGAAATTGGAAAGAATTTAATCTGGCAATATAAACATCCATAGACACTTCAATTTTCTGTGTGTGTCTGTGAATGTGTGTGTGTGTCTGTTGATGTGATGCAGAAACATCAATTGGCAATGCTTTATTATAGACCAAAGGGTTTTTTGACCAAAAGAAGAAGCAGCAGTAAAAACTGTATTAATCAGATCAGGTTTAAAAGGTTTCTAATAAACAAAGTAAACTTTCAAAATGCAAATGATGCTTCCAGCAGTTCTGATTCTAACCCATCAATGCATTTATTTCCATGAGTTTACAACAAACTCTCTGATTTTTTGGGAGAATAATCATACACATTTGTAATTCCATTAGTTGTGACCCTCTGAACACACTAAAGTATTTTGTGACACTAAATGCAGTTCTGTATCAGTTACTAAAACCCTCAGTACTAATCCTCTAGATATCATAAATAGTAGAGTCACCTCCATAAACCAATGTAAAAGAGTTATTTCTTCACTCTTTTAACCAAATTATATGTCCTATGTATGATCAAGTTCCTAATTTGTTAAACCTTGTAATTGTGGCTCTTTCATGGACTCTGGACTTCTGAAAATGTTTACGTTATTATTCCTGGAATCAGCCATATTCTTTACAAAGTTACTGAAATGTCACTCAATCACTGTATAGTTCCAATTGAGCTTCACCAAGATGTAGGGAAGACATTATTGGAGAATTCCAGCCTGGTCTCGGAGGAGTCTTCAAATTATTTGTCCATTACTCTTTTGCTAGCCATTGCAGAAGTTATCGAACACACTGGGCCTGATTTAAGGGAAGTGGTGCTGCACCCAGAGCAGCGCCACTTTCCTTGTGCTCCTTAGCACCCCTCTACTGCCATCATGTGTGCACCGTATCTAATAAGCGGTGCACCATAGCGGTAGTAAGGGAAACTCGCGTCAGCATTTTTGACACTAGTTCGGAGCTTTGCAGAACTAGAGTCAAAAATCTTGACACTAATCTTGCAAAGCCCATTGAAAACAATGATGTGCCTCCTTTTAATGCCTGCTGTGAGAAGACGTTAAAAGTGCTGCTTGCCTAGCAGGAAACAGTCTAGTTTCAGCTTTAGAAACTGGAGTGAAGACACATTTTACACTTTTTTCAGTCCACTGAACATCAGCCTGGTATACAAATACTACATCTGAAGAAGTAGAAACGGCACTTTAAACCAAAGAAAAGTATGTGGAATAGTTTATCACTATAACTAGCGAGGATGCTAGTTATAGTTACCTTAGGGCACACATTATAGTTATTTGAGATAACTCTAACTATAACAGATGTATTTCTATGGTTTGGTATGTTTACAATGTGAGCCTAACTATAACGCCCCTGTAACCTTTGGCTTTTTAAGTCAATTTCTATGTTAATTTTAATTTAATTTCCTAATTATAACGTGCCTGTAACGTTTGTGTTTTTCAATGAATTTCTATTTTTTTTAACATAGAGCAATTTTTATATTGCTATACGTTAATCCATCAAACAGTATTGCCCTGCATTGCATGTGATTAAGGCCCCGGGGAGGTGGTGCTCTCCAAAGCTGCAGGGGGGAGGTGGTGCCCCGTTCAATGAATTTTATTAAAACCCCGGGGAGGTGGTGGTACCCAGGGCTGTGGAGAAGTGGGCAGCCGCCCCACATTTACTTTGTCATTAGGCCCAGTGAGTTGGTGGTCCCTGGGGCTGCAGGGGGGCAGCATGTCCCCCGCACTCTATTTGATTAAAGCCCTGGGGAAGAAGCAGCCCCCGGGCTGTGTTACCCCCTGTTATAATTGTTTAAGGACCGGGGGCGATAGTAGTCCGTGAGGGTTGGGGAAGGGGCATGCAACCCCTTACATTCCATTAAATCTTAGCCCCGGGGAGGTGGTGGTTCCCAGGGCAACAAAGGGGCCGGTAGCACCCCTGCATTACAATGGCAATGCCCCTGGGACTTGGTCGAACGGGGGCTTCAGAATTAGCAAGCATGGGAGCCTGCACTTGTTTTTTTTTTTTTTTTTCACCAGATCCACAGATCTACAGTGACGCCCAGTGAAAATTAAAAATTTGTTTTTTTTAGCTCTGTGGTGGTTCCTTCTGGAGACCTCCCAGCACCAGAGCTAAAGTGTCAGAGTGTCCCTAAACTGTCCCCTTTTATTTTTTTTTACTTCTTTTTTTCTGTGAATTGGCTGAAGCCGAGTGCCAAGATGGCTGCCAACACTTCCTTGTTTAAGGACATCCACCACATATTTTAACATCATCATCCTAGGGAGGTGGTGGTCCCTGGGGATAATTTAATCAAAGGAGGGGAATATGCCCTCTCCTTTTTTAATCCCCCAATTTCCACGTGACCTTGCCCACCCGGGGGCAAAATAAAAGAAAAGGGTGGGAGACCACAATTTTATTTTTTTAAATCACTGAAAAATCTGTGTGTCCAGATCCACAGATTTTTCTGAGATTTTCCCAAAAATGCTTTTTTGCCCTGGTGGTGTCAATGAGGGGCACCTTAAAAAGGCTAGGGGCTCAGAGTGACCCTACCCTGGCCCCTTTTCTTTTTTTTAAACTTTTTTTATGGGACTCGGCTCAAGTCAACATTTACCCAAGGAGGCAGAAAGAACTCCACTTGTGTAGATATTTTGTGCTCTGGTTGGATAAAAAAAGCAGGTGAGATTTCTTTGTGGATGAATCACTCACATAGCTACTGACACACCCATATAGACACTCACACACCCACCCACTCACAGTGCCCAATCTTGGTCCGGGGGCCCCATTCCAGGCCTTCATTCAATAGGGAAGGGAGCCTCCTCCTTGGGCCCATTTTGCCCCCCCAGGGACCTTATCCCCCAGGGCCTGGCTATAAACAAATGAAGGAGGGGCAGTAAGGCCCTCCTCAGGCCAATTTTGGCCCAGGGGACCCCATCCTCCGGGGCCCAGCTACGTCGCCTGCATGTCCCCCAGGTCACCCGGTGTGCAATGGGACCACAAGGGGAACCTCATGGCCTCTGTGGTCCCAGCCAGCTTCCTGCCTCCTCCGGGAGCTGGCATTGCTATTGCACACAGGGAGCTGCTAAACATGCAGCTCCCTTTGTGCAAGAGCAATTGTTAAATCTCTTTCCATGCCCGCATAACCGTGGGTCAGGAAAGAGATGAAACCTCTACATCCAAGTGGGTGGGAGCACTTTGACAGCCCCTGCTCGCTGGTATTGGATTGTTTGCTTTTGCTTGGTGGAAGCTGTCAGCAAAAGCAAACAGCTATGTCCTGGGGGTAGTCACCTTGGGACATAGCAGGAGCCGGCCCTGGGGTGTGGCGGTCCCTAGGGCCATGTATGGCTCCATGAGGTGAGGTGTGCCGTGCAGTCCCCATCCCATGTTTAATTTAGCCCAAGGGAGGTGGTGGTCCCCATGGGGGGGGGTCCGTGACATACCTCCTTCATTATTTCATTTCAGCCCTGGGGCGGTGGCGGCCCTGGGGCTGCCGGGGGCCTGATTGGGCCCCTGCACTCATTTCATATTTAGACCCAGAGAGGTGGTGGTCCCTGGGGCTGAGGGGGAGGTTGTAGGGCCCCACCCATTAAAAATAAATGTTTTGTCCCAGGGAAGTGGGCCCGCATACTTATTTGACTATGCTCCGGGGAGGTGGTGGTCCCCGTGGCTTTGAAAAGCCCTGAGCAGACATTCTCCCACCTTCTTTTTTTTACCATCCAATGCCCCAGGCCCTCCCAGGGACAAAAAAAAATAAATGAAAAGCGTGAAAACTCAACTTTTTAAAATAAAATCTCAGTGCCTTTTAGCCCTGGCAGGATCCTTGGGGAACACCTAGACCAAAGCTAGAGGTTCAAGGTGACCTTGCCCTGCCCCCTCTTTTTTATCTCTGTTTGTGGAACTCGACTGAAGTCTCAAAGTTTTCAAAACTAGTGTGCCAGACACTTTGGCTGCTGTCTGTAAAGTTTTAGGGTAATTTGTCAAGCGGGGGCCCCAAAACGTGTTTTCCCCATGCAATGTCCCATAGTGACTTTGACACGACTAGAGCCCAAGCTGAAGAAAGCTCAATCTTGGCACAGAAAAAGTGTTTTTTTATAATTTGGTGTAAATATGTTCAGTAGTTTTGGAGTTACTAAAAAAATTGCATTTCTGTATATCTGGAGGCATGGATTCACTGCGGATCAACCATGGTGGATCCATGCAGCAACAGCAATGCTGTGATTGGCTGGCTGCAACCTGAGGGAAAAGTTGTGCCTACCATTTTGTCAATTGGGACATGGTTCCTGGGGGTGGTGGGAATGAAATGTAAATAGGATATTATGTGTCAGTATAGAGGCATTATGACCTCATTGGACTGATTAAAGGGCCTTTTAGGGACCACTTCTGGGGAACATATTGTGGAAAACATGTTTTTTTGTGCATGCAAGGATCTGGGGGTCCACTGTGGCCCTCATCGCAACACCTGTTAGAATCTGTGGCAGATCTGGGGATCCAGACCCCAACTAAAAAAGCAAATATACCCACTCATACAGTCTCTCACCCACTAACTCACATATCTACACACCCACTCACATACCAATACAGTCATTTACATACCCACTGAAACACCCATACAGCAAAACTACTGGCACACCCACTCACACACCCATACAGCCACTTACACACCACTCAGGGGCCCACGTGGCCACTTACACACCCTCTCATACATTCATCCATCACAGACTCACACACCCACACACCCACTCAGGGGCCCATACAGTCACTAATACACCCACTCAGAGACCCAAAGAACCACTTCTATACTCACTCACAGATACACACAGGCACTCACAAACCCACTCACACACCCACTTACACACCAACACAACCACTCACACACCCACTCACACACTCACACCCACTTACACACCCATACAACCACTCACACACCCACTCACACATTCATACAGCCACTCACACACCCATTTACACACTCATAAATCCACACACACACATACAACCCCAGACAACCACTCATACATATTCTTACAGACCCACAGATGTACTCTCATATCCAGTCAGACACACACCCACATACACACTCATACAACTAGTGACACACCCACTCACAAACCCATGCAGCCACTTACACACCCACTCCCATACCCAGCACATGCACACACTTATACACTCACTCACACACTCACGCACCCATACAACCAGTCCCACACTCATTCAGAGTCCCAGAAAACCAATCACAGACCCCTTCACACACCAAAACGGGCACTCACACACCTACATACAGACCCAGAGAACCACTCACACACTCATTCACAGACATACATAAGCACTAACACACCCATTCACACACCCACTGCACACTCACACACCCAATTACACCCCCACACAACCACTCACACCCCCCCAGAGCCACTTATAATGCCACTTACAGACCCACAAAGCCAGTTACTCCCACAATCACAGACCCACCTTCATACTCACACAACCACTGACACACATTCTGACACACACAAGAAGCCACTTACACATCCACTCACAGAACTATAAAACCACTCACACACCTACACAGGCACTAGACAGTTATACACCCACACACTCACTCTCAAGTCCAGTTACACACCTACACAGTCACTTACACACCTACTCACACACGTATAGCCCCTCATACCCACACAGTTACTTACACAGCTGTCACACACCCATACACAGGCAATGATACAGTTATATAAATTATAATAGGATATGTTTGTATTAAGTGTATAGGTGTTTTAGTATTGAAAGTGTGCTTTTGGTTGGGAACCAATCCATGGATCATCCAGCTATATAACCGGCAGACCCATTATTAGTCAGAGGATTCACAATGGATCAGCGGATCCATAAAATGAATTTAAAAAAAATGGCTAACTGTATTGTATTTATAGAAAGACTACATAAGTTACCTTACCTTTATTTGTTAATTGTTCATTTTAAAATGTACAAGAATAAATGTGTGAATAAAATGTATTTATAAATTTATGAAAATATGTATTACTAAATTGATCTCATGGGTGATATTATAGTACCATTTCTATTAAAAACAGTTAGAGGGACTATATTGCTAGGAAATAGCATTAAAATACATATAAACTACCTAAAAAACAAAGGTTACAGGGATGCTATAGTTAGGAAATAAATTAAATAAAGCCACAGAGTTTTATTTAAAAAACAAAGGTTGCAGGCACATTATAGTTAGGCTCACATTTTGCACACATAGAAATTCAGCAGGTATAGTTATCTGAGATAACTATAACTTAGCCCTGCAATGCACTAGTCCCGATGTCACATATTACATTACTCATGACATGGTTAGTGACATCACTGATGGCATCCCTGATGACATCTCAAATTACATCATTGATGACATCATCCAGTGAGTGTGTTTGTAAATGTTTTTGAGACTTACAGATATATACTAAGCTACTGCTTTAGTTAAATTACTATTCTTTCTGTGCAAAATACAACGTGGTGGTTATGCTATCCAGTTTGCACATCTAATATGTCCATTTATTATTACGGGATAAGAAAGTCCTGAGTGCAGTAAGAAAAGTCCCACGGGTGCCTCACTGGTGGGTTACACCCAACCACCAGGGTGTAAGGCACGTTGACTGGGAATCAATCAACTTCGGTAAATGAACAAGAGTTACCAGGGCACACTTGAGCAGTCAAATAAGCCAAATCAAAGCACACGGTTACAGTAATGAGAGTCTTGATCACATTTTGAAAGTGTAGTAGGTTTGTTCTTCCCCAATTTGTGGCATATCCAGAGAAAACAGCGAACACGTGTTTTGCCATTTAGACTTTTTCAAGGCTTGTATGATTGAAATTGGATCCAATCTAGTAGGGGATATAGTAAATAAATTCCTGATCCTATCACAGACTGAATACCTTATTATAAAGTGTTTTGTACACCACTATTACACAACTCGGCACCAGCACAATAGGCTTATCTTGCCCATTTACCTTAGAGTACCTGAACTCATCCTAACATAAGGTATTCAGTCCGTTATAGGATCAGGAATCAAGACGTGATAAAGACTCTCATTACTGTAACCATATGCTTTGATGTGGCTTGTTGGACTGCTCAGGTGTACCCTGGTAACTCTTGTTCATTTACTATTCTAATGGTTTGTGTAAATTTGACGTGCACATTAAAAACGGGCTTGAAGTCCAATGCATTTTTCATAGACTTTTGTATTTTGCGTAGTGTAAAAATGGACAGTCAGAATTAAGGGTGGGGAGAGCTCACATAGTTCTGCTACGCGCTCAGTGGAATTTCAGCAGAGGGCGGAACTGCTCAGCACGCCTGTCGGCGCTACGTTTTTCACGTTCAGGGGCACAATGCGTATCCTCCCACTGAGAACAGAGCATGAATGGCACAACGCGGTTTGCAAGTATGTGCCCATTTTGTTTTCTTCTGTTCCTCTGTGCATGGTGCAGGGCCTAACTTAATACACCCCTACTCTTTTCAATCCCACCCTTATCTAAATCATCCACCCCTCATTTTCCTTTATTGCATCAGTGGGTGTATTTTTGTATTTTATGTTTATGTCAATTTTTTGTGTGTTTTTCATGACTTTTGATACCTTTTTGTTTTTTTTGTTTTTCCCTTTACTTTTTAAATGTTTTTCTTTCTTCCTTCCTCCCGGCTTCCATCTATTTCTTCACCTTTTTTTCCATCCAGCGCCATGGCAGAGCAGGGCAGCAGAGGGAGTGATAGTGCTGGTGCAACTGCTAGCTGCACACCTTGCGGCCATCAGCACCGCTATGGGGTGCAGCCCGACCCATTTTTACTGAGATGGGGCAGCAGCACTTGGGTTCTTTGTGCAGTGCCACATCTCCTCCATGCTGGCAGCAGGCAGCAGGCCTGGGAGTGGTTACGCCCTTCGGGAGTATCATCGGCTGTGGGGGAGGGTGCACTTGAATGTGTGTCGGCACACTGGGGTCCAGCACACCCAGCAACAGTTGAAACACCATTGGGCAGACATATTGGAACATGAGCAGAACCTTCTAGACCTGCTGGGCATTGAGGTGCCTTGGCTTGGTGAGTAATAATTATTTATTTGTTGAGTGTGGTCCATAATTCTATTTTTTCCTAATAGCAGTGCTTACTCTCAGGGATAATTTAAGTTTACATTACAATAAAAATCATGTGATCCAGGTGCTCAGTTAACACTACCTAACTGTACTTGTCGGATCGCGTTTGGGCTAGTCATTTAAGATGCCATGCAGTCTGACCGTGACTCCTCTGTCCTGTCACCAACAATAAGATGTATTAGTAGTAATAAGTAATGTGAGTGGGTTAGCATTCTCTTCTCTGTCCCAGTGATGTGTACTATGCATTGAAAACAAATGGGAGACTAAGTTGTCCCATCAAAGTGATTAAGAAACAAAGATCATTTAGTGCAATATGAATGCATTAATAGTGGTACATAGCTGCAAATATAGTTTAGGAAATTTGGAGTGGGGCTTAGTTGTTGGGAATGAATAGGTCAACTCAAGTTGATAGACAATGCTAACACTATAGGTGATCTGATTTAGAAAAGTACAATGTTACTGTGTCTGTCTAAATATATTTTTGGAGATTAACCGTACCACCTAATCTATTTTTTATGTTCTTTATTTCTTACCTCAGCACCCAAGGGGAAGAAGAGGGCAAGATCAGAGGTAGGCCAGGGAGACGAGAGTGCCAGTGCCACCACCAGTTCGGGAGCTGGCAGATCTGCTGGCCCCAGTAAGTCTTCTCATTATATTATTATTATTTCCCTAACTTTCATCTCTCCTAGTTTGGAATATATATATATTTTATTTTTTTAATGTGCCTGTCTACATTTTTTCATACTTATTTTCCTTCTACCTAAGCTTTGTCAAATTCTTGGCATCTCTGCATTTTTCTATTTTTCATGTTCTGTAGATGACTTCCTCCTATTTGTACTAGTATGTAGCTTTTTTTTGCTTTGTTACTAGCTGAACTTTACTTTATCTCCTTATAAATCTTGTGGACTGGTACTGTAAGTCTAAGCGAACAGATTTTATAGAACAGGTACTCTACCAAGAAGATTGCATACCCAAGTCAGCTTTTCTATGCATGTTTCAGAAGGTTTTCTTTTTCTTGCTCATGCCAAACAGTAAAACAAGACTGGCCATAGTCATGGTGCCCCCTCGTGTTCTATGTAGATATTACTCATTTATACAATAGTATACCATACCAGCACTTTGATGACAATGTAGCATGGCTGGAAAATTGTATGAGGATGGTCCCATTGCCTTTGCCAACCAAGGCCTCGCCATATGTCCTGGATTGACCAAATATTCTACCTCTTCATTGTTCCTCCAGTGACTTAGCACTGCCCCTCAATTATGAAACATTTATGGTTGACTTGGCTACCTAGCTTTTCTAACATATTTAACTAACAAAATTCCTAAAGTGAATGACAGCAGAAGATAGAAATGTAGATGTGTATTGCAGTTGTATTTTGTTGAATTAGTTCTTAAAAAATAACATGGGGAAGCATAGCTTGCAAGGTTGTGGACAAGGTTAAGCATTACGCAACACATCACCAGGGCTGAATGATGATGCTGATGAATGATTCATGGGTGTGTAGATGGGGCCGGTGTGGGCTATTGCTCAGGTAATAGAACATCATGCAGTAAGTTGGTGTCCTTTCAAGTACATCAGACCAAGCAAGTGTGTGATCCATTTATGGTGTAAAATTAAGTCACACCTCTATAAAATTACACTGTCCAGGGGAAGAGGGTTAGGGTTTTAATGAATGGATGGGAAATGGGATTTGGGGAAAAGAGTGACAAAAACAAACACTACACAAACAATGACAGTATTCAGCAGTGCACTGAGCAGCACACCATTATCAATCTGTCGTGGAAGGAAATTAAGGAATGAGTATGACACAGTTCAGTTAAATGCACTGCAAATAATCCTTCCCCAGAGAGACCCAAGATAGTATATCTCTAAGTGTTCTGTCTTCTATGTTTGAAAAATACAAATTATGGAGGAGGGAAGTTAACCCACCCAATTCTATGAATTAGGATTGTTAAAACAACAATGATACTCTATTTTCAAAGTGGGAGTAGCATCTGCCTTCTTCTAAGAATGTCCAGCACTCTTGGGTACCTGGCTGATCCTGTCCAGTTGATAAACAGGAGTTTTGAGCTTTCACTAAGTTTAGTTTGTGCAGGACAGGATAAGGCCTGCCTATTGAAAAACAGAAACTGTACTGTAGAGTGAAGAAGAAGGACAGAAGGAAGGTAAACTTCATAAGGAGTCCTGAGTGTACCAAGAAGACTCAGAGGCAGAGCAAGAACATTAGGGGAGATTCACACTAGAACCAGCCATGCAGCAAACACATACACACCAGCATTTCCCAAATGAACACACCTCTCTCCATAGCTGAGTGTGTACTAGGCCTCAGAGCCTTCATCATCATTATGGTTTCTCTCTGATGTCAACAACCTTCTTCTTTTTGAGCTATTGAGGTAATCCCACCTTGAGTCCTTCCATCCTTCTCCTTCTGGTTCTGAGTAAATTTGTCCCACCGCTAAACCGAGCGAGATAGACCTGTACTGCACTGCTGTTGAAGAACAAACAGAGAAACAGAATTGGTGTATTTTGTGTAGATTTGTGTTTGTTAGCTAAAACGACTGGTCTGCTCTCTGAAGACCTAGAAAAAATGTAAATGTTAAATTTGTTCATGTTTTTTACAGCTGTATGTGATTTCTCCATGGTCAACATGGCTACTGTTGAATGCCAACAAATGCTCTTACAACTTTCTTCAGGACCAAGACATGTGGTTAGCTTTTGATTCACACCTGCAAAAGAAATCCAATCTGCAGTGATTCAGGGCTGGAACAGCAACTCTGGCAAAATAGTTCTGCCTTGGAACCTTCCATGTCGGGCAGATGGCTGCCACAAATTCTAAGAATCCCACGCCTTCCACAAAAGAAAAAGGGAAGAGGTCCAGTGCTAACATTTTTGCCAGCATCCCATTATACAAATGTGGCATTAGGTGGTTGCGGTTGTAGGGCCCCTCCTGCCTAAACATGCCCGTGATAGTAGTCTGGATTTTCTTCTTTTCTGGGGCTACTGTTGCAGGTGACATTCAAGAAGTAGCTGGTGGTAGTCTCAATGTGCATTGTGGGACAGTCACTGTGTGCTGGGATGTCTCTATCTGACTCTGAATCTTCTTGTGCCATAGTGAGGTCGCTGAGGAGGGTGATTCTGGTGCACTGCTGCGGACAGGGCTGCTTTCTGTGAGGATATCACCCTCTTCTTCCTCATCACCTCCTATCATGATTGAACTTAAAGCTGATGTTCCCCAGCTCTCCTCACCTCTAGCACCACAACCACATTCAACAATTTTTTAAGGCACTCCTCCCACCAGTTTGTGTGATGTTTCTTCAATGGGTGATTTGGCTTCCAGTACCATAATGTTAACCAGTCTCACCTCGATGAACACGTGTATGGCAAATGAAGCCTAGCGCAATGTTATCCTCCTCTCTGCTAAGCAGAAAAAAGTCCCAAAGTGGGAAGGAGTACTTTCTTAGTAGGCCACTACCAAACCCTGAAGAAAACTGGAGGTAGGTGGGTGTGTCATTGATTGCCTCTCTGCCATGCATACTTATACTGAGGTAGGGGTTGGTGCAGGTCTGAGCTGGGGCCTTAAAATATGGAAGCTGTTGGTGCTACCTCTGCCACATCCCTCGAAGCTGGGTGAAGAGCAATGTTAGACTCCTCTGTGCCAGCTTCCACAGCGACTGGCTAAACCTCGTCATCCTCCTCGTCATCCCTTTCCATAATTCTAAGGCTTTCAGGAACCTTTCCTTTCCCATGTCTCTCCTGGTGTCTCCCGGACCCTGGCAGGGTCCACTCCACGTCCCTATCATCATCATCATCAGAAGTGGTGCTTGGAGAAGATGGTGGAGTAGTCCCCTTCCTTTTCCTTGCTGTTGATCTGGGAGCCAATGATTCAAAAAGAGGAGGTTCTTGCTCGGCAAGAAGCTCAACCTCATGTTCTGCTCCAACTTCAGGAAATCTACTATTGTTGGTTGTGGCTGCTGTTCACTTTGCTCTGTTTCGTGAAATGATTGCATACTACTTTGAGAAAGGGATTAATCAAATTTAGTATTACTGTTCATCGGTGTCGCCATGATTGCAGTGGGTGCCTCACTGACATACACAGTCTTGGGCTTAGTACTATTGATGCAGGAGTGCACAACATTGGTTGAAAGCTGCTTCTTCTCACTGACCACTTTCTTGGGAGCAACTTTCTTTGGGGCCATCGTAAGCTCTCAGTTGCATCTAATCTGAAGGAGACACCCATGGCAGTTAAGGAAGTGCATGGGTAAATGGAATAAAAATGAAGGTTAGTGTGGCCCAGGAAGAATCTAATAATCAATAATAAATGATGCTGAATGTGTGTACAATACACCTCAGGAAGGGTGTGCAGGAGGAAAAGGAATTAACTTTAAAAACCCTGAATGCTGTTGCATGGCTGTGTGCCTTGGTGTATGGATAGATGGGTCAAGGCAAAAACACACAAAAAATGGAAAAAAATCAAAAAAATCAAAATGTGAAAAAAAGTAAAAAACCTAAAATAAAAATTAAATAAACCAAAATAAGAAAATTCAGTGAAAATAAAAAAAATAATTAAAAATTTGAATAATTAAATAATTAAAAAAAAGAAAAAAAAAGGTAAATAATTGCCAATGTTTTTATGGGAGGATGAGAAGAACCCTTTTGTGAAGCAAGGAGGTACAAAATCAAAAATGCCAAAAAAGTATTTAATATAAGCACTGTTCATCAAAATCATAATATACAAATATTACAATGATCCTCAAGCATATTATTAAACAGATATCACATTCATCCATGCAAGCCTATGGCAAAAACACTGGCTGGATACACATAATGGCTGCCAGCCACAAGGTCAATCAACGAGCAAGCAAGGAGGAGGTGTGGAGAACAAAGAACACATGCAAGTCTATTGCAAAGGCACACTGGCTGGATGCACAAAATGTTCGCTGGCCACATGGTCATACAACAAAAGAGAACAAGGAGACATGAAGAATAAAGAACACAAGCAAGGGCAGTCCGACTGGATGCACAAAATGGCCACCAGTCACATGGTCAAACAACAGCTGCAAGCAAGGAGGCATGAGAAACAAAGTGAACATTCAGGCCTAGGGACACAGACTACACAAAATGTCCCCTTGTCAAATAGCATAGAGAACAAAGCCAAAGGGTGGCCGATGACAAACACACACACACACACAGGCCAGAAAAAAGATGCATGGTGGTAACACTGAAGAAAACACTACCATGAATTCAGCATTGCAAAATACGAAAATTAACTGAGCTTTAAAAACTTTACAACAACACACACCCTGCTATTCCATCATATATTAGCCCACATATACACTTTTTGCATAAATAAATCAAAATGCAAACAATAGCCAACATTTTTTATTTAATCTAATGCAATGACTAGTACTGTGTCTATTCGCTAGATGGACTTTTTTCAAGTATAGGCCAAATAGTAAAATAAATTAATACTGCAAATGTAACAAACATGGAGAAAATTCACTGAACTGTGCAGCACTTTTCCTTTACAAAAGATGAAAAATCAATGAAATGCAAGTAAAAAACAATAACAAGCCCCCCTACTTAAACTCGGGCCACCCACCACAATGACATTTAAAATCAAATAAAAGTACAAAGAAATACTGAGTGCATACCCTGTCAAACAAACAGTATTTGTATTCAATAGTTTTTTAACTTAATTCTGTTATATTACTAAAACAAAGGGGGTCATTATGACCCCGGCAGTCGGTGTAATAGTGGAGGTATTACCGCCAACAGGCTGGCGGTACATAGCTCCACTATTATGGCATTGGCGGTTTGGCCAAAGCCAAACCACCAAGTTGACACACCGACCGCCACGGCGGTAACAACTGCCGGGCTGGAGGCTGCAGTCTCCAGCCCGGCGGATGTCACCAGGCTACCCATGGCATTTTGACCCCACCCACCACCATGGTTTCCGTGGTTTCTGTACCGCCACGGAAGCCATGGCAGTAGGCACTATCAGTGCCAGGGAATCCCTTCCCTGGCACTGATAGGGGTCTTTCCTAACCCCACCCCACCCTAGAGTCCTCCCTTACCCCCCCACATATACACACCTACACGCACATACATACACACCCATACACACACGCATACACACATTCACCCACGCATGCATACATTCATACACACTCACAGCAACACTCACAAACATACATCCAGGCACACACGCAATCACTCAACACAACATGCACGTACACACACACCCACTCATGCACACACACATTACACATGCATGCACACATTCAAACACAGTCACACACACCCCCACACATGCACCCAACCCTCCACCCCCCCTCTTCTGTCAGAGAACCCGAGTTACCTGCTTGCAGGTGGTTCTCCGGCAGGAGTGGGATGCGGCGCTGCTGCCAGCAGCAGCGTCTGCCAGCAAAACATCGCCAGGCCATATTATGGAACATGATACGGTAGGTGGTGTTTTGCTGGTGTGGCGCTGCTGCTGGCAGCAGCGTCACCTTACCACCGTCCGCAGCCATGACCGTAGCCGGAATTCCACCAGCCTTCTGGTAGTATTCCGGCTACGGTCATAATTCCATGGACGGTCCGTAGCCACGGCGACAGTATGTTGGTGGCCGTCGCTATGGCGGTAGGCGAATTTGCCACCAATGTCGTAATGAGGCCCAAAATCTTTAAATCCAAAGCTATATATCCAGCAGCCAAAGAGAGTCAACCTTCCACCTCAAAATCCAAGTGAAAAGTCACTAGGGAACAGGAAGTTGGAGTCTCTGGGGCACTTCCTTCCTCTTGGGAAAAAAAAGTTTTAAAAAAGGCTTCTCACACTAAAAAACAACTTCAACGGTTCTTCAGAGAAGAAAATTCACTCAACAACCTCTTTTTGAGTAAATTTAGCTGCCTCTAGAGTTGAAAATCTACTCGAGGTACGTTCACAAGTGGCACTATATTTGTGCCGTCATAAGTGAAAGACATGCTTGCAGATGCAAAATCCTGTGTGCACTTGTTTGGTGCCTGAGAATATCACAGCACTTGTGAGTGAGTGCCAAAAACTCTGATTTGCACCGGATGGTGGAATTCAGGAACTCCTCACTACTTCTCATAGGACAGCGGAGTTTTCCACCCAAGCCTGGTTTGAATTTGCTTAAATTTTATCAGCATTAGATATTAGCATGTACAGATGACTCTTTGGGTTCTGCAGGTAAGTAGAGTAAGTATTTCTTAAGGTATAAAGTTTTTCAAGTTAGTGATATCTTGTATAACAATAACACTCAACATAGTAAGGAAAACCAAAAATAAATTAGACTACATTTGTATTTTTGTTTAATTACTACATGAACAACTAAAAGATAGATTTATGATCACATGATTACGTAAACCAAGAAGCAAATACATAACAAAATTCAATAGATAAAAAGACAAAAACACTTTAAATCTGATTGCCACTCCCTAGTTATAGTTAGTATTCCCATACATAGGAATTCCTCAGATATGAGCTCCCTAATAATTTTCCACCTGTTTGACAAATCACCACAAAGCTTTCCAGACCAATAGCACATTCTACATTTTGAGATTATGTAAATGTTTGTGGTGAATCCTTAATAGAATTTAAAGATAAAAGGGAGCCCAAAATGCTTTTTTTCACCCACGGATTTTCTGTAGATTATTGTAATTGACGCAGGGCAAAATGGCTGAATGGATTGACATGACATTTGGCAGGATTATACATTATGATGCAGTAAAGTAGAGTAAGTATTTTTTATAAGGCATTTAAACTTAGTGATATATGTCTGCACAACAGACAGTGCACAATTATGAGGGAGCTGGGCGTGGGGCCCCTGCACCTGTTCTCAGGCAGGTAGAGAACCAGGTTGTACGGCACTGCCCTGGCTAATTCCAACCTGCACTGCTGTCAGTCTGTAAGGAACATTGTTTCCGGTGGAGACAGCAGTCGTTTGGTGGTCTGACTGCCAAACTCTTAATTTGGTGGTTGGACCGCAAAACTGGCAGTGGTCATGACTGCCAGACACGTAATGAAGCCCCTACTATTTACCTATATCTGAACGGAGCCAAAGTATAGTAAAACCAATATGGCTGCCTTTACATTCTCTCAAAACAGCCATTGTCTAATTATTTACTGTCTTGCCATCACTATGTACCACGGTATACTGCAAAGTTATCACTGCATACCATAGCCCAAAATGTAACCAAGGCCTAGCTGTGTTGTTGGATTGAGGTACCCTTGCATCACTCATTGTGTCACATGGGCAAAGTATTACTTAAATCAGATTTACAGAGGAACACAAGGCCATCATGCGCTGCCCTGCCTTGATAGGGATATTTGGAGAAATGCAAGGCAATGCAGTTCACTGAACTGCACCTTACTCCACTCTGCACCACTTCATTGTACGCTATTTGATTGGACCCACTCCAAGGCACAACACTCCTCTCTGTGTTTTTACATGCTACCCATGCCACTGTTAGCTACTCCAGTCTACAGCACTCCTTGATATGTCACTCCGCTGTACACTACTCCCTAACCATTATTACACCCTATGCCACTCGACTGTACAACACTTCTCTCTACACCACTCCACTCTAACGTATTACACTGTACACAATTCCACTCTTTCCTCTTCAGTGTTCACTACTCCAGTATAAGCTATTCCTTTCTGCACCATTCTACTATATATGACTCCACTGTGTGCTACTCCACTGTAAGCCACTTCACTGTGTGCTACTGCATTGTACGCCACTCCATTCTACGCTTTCCATTGACGCCACTCCACTGTATGCCATTCCATGGTATGCTATTGCACTCTACCTCATTCCAGTGTATGCCACTCCAGTCTATACCACCCCACTGTACAGTACTCCACTACATGTTATTTTAGTCTACTCTACTTTACTGTACACCACTCCACCACTCCACTCTATGCTATTCTACTTTATGCCACTCCACTATAAGTGACTCCACCCTATGCCACTCCAGTGCATTTCACTCCACTCTATGCTACTCCATTCAATGCTAGAGCATTGGATGCCACCCTACCATACTCCAGTCTATGAAACTCTACTACATGCTACTTCACTCTACCTCACAGTATTTTTCACTACTTCGATTCTACACCACTCCACTGTAAGCAACTCCCCTCTACGCTATTCTACTCTACGCTATTCTACTCTACTTTAGTCTACTCTATGCCACTCCTCTGTACTCCACTCTGTGATATTCCCCTAATGCCACTCCATCTTACCCTATTACACTCTGCGCATCCTCATTCATTACCTCTCTATTGTATGGTATTCCTCTCTACCCCACTCCACTGTATGCTATTAAAGTCTACCCCACCCCACCATGCACCACTCCAGTCTAAACTACTTTACTGTATGCCACTCCACTATGGCCCTCATTACAACCCTGGCAGGCGGTGATTTATTGGCGGTAATACCGCCAACAGGCCAGTGGTAATAAATATGAAATTATGACCACGGCAGAAACCGCTCATACAGACAGCCACTTTAACACACCGACAGCCAGGGCAAAATCAACTGGCACCGCAGCGGTGACCGCCTACAGCCAGGCAGAAGACAATGTTCCGCCCACTGTATAATGACACACCAATCCGCCACCTTTTCCGGGGCGGTACCAATGACATCAAAAGCCTGGCGGAAACACTGCACAGAAGGGAAACAACTCACCTCTGGAGACTCAAGGAAGAACCACTCCATCATGGAGCCCGAGTTGCATGTGTTCCCCATGCTCTTCCACGTTCTGCTCCACTACGAACACCAATGCTGGTGTAGACGACCACGGCACCAACACCACCGTTGCCTTACACAACACACTCACACACAGGGAACAGCCCTACACATTAGCACTACCAGTCACAAGGCTAGTCACAAGCCAATGGATAGGGACATCTAACACAAATTGCATACCTGAGACCCACAGACGCCTACCCAGCAGTGGATACCTACTAGCTTGGTTGGAGGACTTTCACATCAGAATCCTGCACAACATAGCACCCACAGGGCCCACCTCCCACCTGGATACCAAGCCACCAGGTGTAAGTTGTAAATTAGGGCACTGTACTCACTCCCTTGTGGCTGCTGTGATGCCCCCAAGCGCCCATCTAGCTCCGGAAAGGCCACCACCAGTATGCAGGCCATCAGGGGGGTCAGGGTTCAACGGGCACCCCTTCCTCGTTGAGAAGCCATCCCCAGCTGGGTCTCCGCTGTCTTGTGTGCCCAGCATCTCAGGTCCTCCCACTGCTTCCGACAGTGGGTGCTCTGCCTGCTTTAAACCACCAGGGTCCGCAAGTCCTTGGCTATGGCACGCCATATACCGTTCTTTTGATAGGCGCTGACCTGCAGGGAAATAGACACAGGCAAAGGTATTAGTACAACCATCCTGCCTGTTTCACTCATGGCCCACCTTGCCACTTCCCATCCCCATTAGCACAGACATGGCCCACCATACTTGCTCTACGCTGCCCAGGGCCCATCCACCAACCTCCCCCTACATGAGGCCTTTACACACAGCACTCCATGCACTCACTTCCCCTGCATCGTACTCACGGTGTACTCACCTGTTGGTCTGGAGGCCCATACAGCAATCAGTACTGGGGTAGGATCCCATCCACCAGTCGTTTCAACTCTGCTGAGGTGAAGGCAGGGGCCCTTTCCCCACTAACAAGAGCCATGGTCGGTTCCAGACACAGGTCACAGCAGCACTTGCAGTGTAGGTCCTCTCCTGTTGAAGGTTAGATAGCAAGTGAGTGTACAGCTAGAAAATGGCAGTCACAAACGCAGCTGTGCGTACCGTCACCTCCGGCGTACATCACCATTGGCCACTGGACCCCATGGGGCCCAATGATAACGTCAGCGGACTTACCTCATTTCCACCTGTCCCTCCATACAGGACAGGTGGATGCCATTTCAGGGGGGGTGTAGGTCATGGATCTTAACTGCGTCACAGTACACAAAAGCACTATTTGGACATCTCCAATTTAATAATGTTACAATATAAATATGCATTGAACTGTAGTGGTTGGAATGTAGAGATAATGACCAGCTGCTCACTCATTTTACCACATAGACTGCAACGGCTGCGGATGACTAGGAGATGGAGACATCCCCCGTGTACAGACCCCTGGTGGACTTGGCAACAATGGAGGATAGGCACATTATCCTCACCTATAGACTTGATAGGGCCACAATCACAGAGATGTGTGCCCAATTGGAGCCTGACCTAATATCTGCTATCCGTCCCCCCACCGGGATCCCCCCTCTTGTGCAAGTCCTATCAGTGCTCCATTTCCTGGCAAGTGGCTCTTTCCAAGTAACAGTGGGCAGCAGGAATGTCACACTCAATGTTATCAATGGTGCTGTCCAGAGTGTTGTTTGCCCTGATTAAACACATGTGCAGCTACATCGTTTTCCCCCAGGTAGAGGATTTGGCCACAGTGAAAGCTGACTTCTATGCAATGGGGCATATCCCCAACAACATTGGGGCAATAGATGGAACACATATTGCATTTGTCCCCCCCACGAAATGAAAAGGTGTTCAGAAATCGAAAGAGTTTTCACTCCATGAATGTCCAGATGGTGTGCCTGGTGGACCAGTACATCTCCAACGTCTATGCAAAGTATACTAGATCTTTGCATGATGCATTTATCCTGAGGAATAGCAGCATCCCAAATGTGATGGCCCAACTCCAGAGGCACAGGGTGTGGCTAATTGATGAGCCCTTGTTCCCACCCAGTTGATGTTGGTTTACGGGTATGGTGCGGGCCCTAATGATGAGTGTGTGGATAACAGCTGTCCCTCGATATTTGCAGGTGACTCTGGTTACCCTAACCTCTCATGGCTACTGACCCTTGTGAGGAATGCCAGGACAAGGGCAGATGAACGTTACAATAAGGCACATGGGTGAACAAGAAGGATTATAGAGTGGGCCTTCGGCCTCCTGAAGGCTAAGTTTTGTTTCCTCCATCTAACAGGTGGATCCCTGTGCTACTCACCCAAGAAGGTCTGCCAGATCATCGTGGCATGCTGTATGTTGCACAACCTTGCCTTTCGTCGCCAGGTGCCTTTTCTTCAGGAGGAGGAGGCTGGAGATGGCTGTGTGGCAGCAGTGGATCCTGTGGACAGTGAAGATGAGGAGGCAGCGGATGAGGATGAGGACAATAGAAGTGCAATTATTCGTCAATACTTCCAATGAGACACAGGTAAGACAATGTTAGTACACATTTCATTGACAGTTTGATGTGTGACATTGTCACTTGGAGGCTATGTATTCCTACTTCTATGTCCACTCACTGTACCCTTTGGCATCTCTTTTTGCAGATGTTGGTGCCCCACTATTGCTCCTGGTGTGTTCAGTGCAGCCAACTACAGGTCTTTCCAATGTAAACATTACTGTACAGTTCAATTGCAATGTTTGAACCTCATTAAACGAATACATTTTGAAAACATATGACATACACCATAATTGCATGTTATCAAAGTGTGTTTATTTCAGTGCTCTGGAGAAGAGGGAGTAGTGGAATGGGCTGGGGTGATGATGGAGGAAAGTCCAGGTTAGAGTCCAGTCTATTGTATCACAGGTGCATTGTCCAAGGGGGCATAGGAATGGGAGCAATGGCAGTTCAAGGTGGACAGGGTTACAGAGTGGGACACAAGGGTGATAATCAGGAGAGTCTCCTTTCCTGTCAGGGGTCTTGGTAATAGTCTCTGGCTTCTGCCTGGATCGCAGGGAACGTTTGTGGAGTGGTTCTCCTTCTGCAGGGGGAGGAGTGCTGGTGGCCTGTTGGTCCTGTGTCAGGGCCTCCAGTCCACTAGCGGAAGTGCAGGTGGAGGGCTGTTCAGTCATTTGGCTAGTGTCAGGGGCCCAGTGGTGTGTCACTGCCTCCCTTATACAGTTGGCCACGGCTGCCAGCACCCCTGCAATGAAGACCAGGGTGGTGTTGATGCCCTTCAGATCCTCCCTGATCCCAGGTACTGTCCCTCCTGCAGCCACATGTTCTCCTGCAACTTGTCCACAATCTGGCCCAGCGTATCCTGGGAATGTTGGTATGCTCCCAGGATCGCACTGATTGCCTCCTGGAGGGTCAGTTCCCTGGGCCTATCCTCCCCCTGTTGCACAGCAGTTCTCCCAGCTTCCCTGTTGTCCTGTGCCTCTGTCCCCTGAAACGTGTGCCCACTGCCACTGGCCCCAGGTCCCTGATTGTCCTGTGTTTGTGGGGTGGCCTGGGGGCCCTGTAGTGGTGGACACACTGCTGATTTATGTGTCCTGGGGACAGAGGTATGGGCCCGCTGGGTGGGTGCTGAGATGGTGTTTCCTGAGGGGGGAGGCTCTGTGGTGGTGTGAGAGTGTGCCTGGGTAACCGATTGTCTGGAGGTCCCAGATAGGCCAGGTTGGTCATCCAGATCCAGGCAACCAGAGCTGCTGTCATCACTGTGGGCCTCTTCTGTGGGGGGACTGAATGTTGCTGGCACCTCTTCGCCCGTGACATTGGCTGAGTTATCTGTGGGGATGTAAATGCAGTGTTATTGTTTCTGTGTGTGACACATTGTGCATGGGTGTGCTGTCCTCTTTGGTTGGATTTGCCCTGGCGGCTTTTCCTAGTGTGAGTTGTTATGTGGTGGGCTAGGTGATTCTCTCTAGTGTGCATGCTGTGGGTGATAGGTGTCCATGCAGGTCTGTGAGGGGTGTCCATGCATTGGTGTTGCATGCAGGGCTTGGCATTGGGATGAGTGGGTTGTGATGGTGGGGTGTGTATGAGGTGGTGGCGTGATGGGAGTGAGGGTGAGGGTGGGGTATGTGATGGCATGCAGGTAGGGGGGTGGTAGTAATAGGGAATTGACTTACCAGAGTCCAGTCCTCCTGCTACTCCTGCCAGGCCCTCAGGATGCATGATTGCCAAGATTTGCTCCTCCCATGTTATAAGATGTGGGGGAGGAGGCGGGGTTCCACTGCCAGTCCTCTGTACAGCTAGTTGGTGTCTTGCTGCAATGGAACGTACCTTCCCCCGTAGGTCGTTCCACCTCTTCCTGATGTCATTCCTTGTTCTGGGGTTTGTCCACGGCGTTGACCTGTCCACAAACCTCTGCCATAGCTCCATCTTCCTAGCAATGGATATCTGCTGCACCTGTGATCCAAATAGCTGTGGCTCTACCCTAATGATTTCCTCCACCATGACCCTTAGCTCCTCCTGAGAGAACCTGACTGTTGTTGTGGTGCCATGAGTGTGGTATGAGTGGTGTGGGTGAGGGTGTGTAGGCTGATGTGTTGAGGTGTGTGTTGTGAGGTGCGTGGGTGGTGTATAGGTGATGGTGGTATGTGGCTCTGGTTGTGTGGGTGTCTTGCTGTCTCTCTCTCTCTCTGTTGGCAATGATTAGTAGTTGTAAAGGGTTGTGGGTAATGTGGGTGGGTGTTATGTGGTGGTATGGGTGTGTGGGTGTGGTGTGTGTATAGGTGTCAGGTGTGTGCTGTATGTATTGACCAATGTCGTTTTTTTAATTAGGTTGTGGGTATTTTGAGCGCAACGATATGTCCTGCCAATGGTTTACCACCATTGAATGTCCGCCACAGTGATTCCTGGGACATAATGTTGTAGGCTTAGGTCTGTTGGCGTAAAGGTGTGGGTTTGGATACCGCCACTTTATCACTGACCTTTGGGCTGAGGGACTTGTGTGTGTGGCTGTATAGTGACGGATTGGTATGTTTGTATCATAATATGGTTGGCGGATATCCACCGCAGTGGTATGTTGGCGGCAGTCGGCATGGCAGTAAGTGGAATTTACCACCAATGTCATAATGAGGGCCTATATGTTATTATACTTTATACCACTCTACTGTACACCACTTTACGCTACACCACTCTGATGCACTCTCCTCCACTCCACTCTACACAACTCTACTACACTATGGCCCTCATTACAAGCCTGGCGGTCAGTGTTAAAATAGCGGTAATACCGCCAACAGGCCGGCAGAAAAATAAATGGAATCACGACCATGGTGGAAACCGCCAACATAGACAGCCACTGTAACACTCCGACCGCCACAGTGGTAGAAACAAACACCTGCGGCGGTAATTGCCAACAGACAGGCGGAACACAAGGTTCCGCCCACTGTATTACAACACGCCTATCCACCACCTTTTCCGGGGCGGTACCAAAGGCATAAAAAGCACGGCGGAAACAGGACTTGGAACGGAAACCACTCACCTTTCGACACTTTACGAACAACCAGGACGCCATGGAGCCCGAACTACAGGTCCTGCCGATGCTGGTCTACCTCCTCTTGTATCAGGAGCAGCAAAGACGCCAGCGACAACCACGGTGAGTACTGCACCTAGCACACAGGGGAGGGAGGGAGGGAAAAGAGAGTGACACACACATGCAACATGCAACACCCCCACCCTCACCCACAACACCATACACACAAATACATGCAGCAACATTACAAATACACCCCGTCACCCCCTGGAAGAACGCAAGGACAAAAGGAAATGATTGTAACAAGTGTAATCATTAAATATCAGATAGGCCAAATTCAAAAATCATTATATACAAATATGTACACCAACTACACAAGTCCGGATATTAATGAAATCATTGTCCGTGGATCAGTGTCCCAAAATGCATGGGCGAAGCCCACACAAGATATCTGACTCGAAATGGAGAGAACACTGCAGGGGCATCAGATGGAAAATAAACAGGCACCTCAGTGGGAGGGGGAGGAAGGCACCTCAGCCGGATGAACGGACGACGCCACTGCTCCACGAGGGGGCTCCATGCCCACTGATTGGTCCTGAGGAGTGCAAAGGCACAGTCTCTCAAGTCTCTCCAGCGAGCGGTTTGGCCACTGCTTTATCCTGGGGAGTGCTAAGCCACGGTCTCTCAAGTCTCTCCAGTGGGCGGTTTGCCCACTGCTTTATCCTCAGGAGTACTAAGCCACAGTCTCACAAGTGGATAACAGTCTCCACTGGTTCTGAAGGGGGCTTTGTGCCCAGAGTGCTTCATCCTGCCAAGGACAGAGGTAGTGGATGTGAATCTCAACTGGTTCTGGAGGGGGCTTGGTGCCCAGAGTGCTTCATCCTGCCAAGGACAGAGGTAGTGGATGTGTAACTTCACTGGTTCTGGAGGGGGCTTGGTGCCACCTGCTGGTACAAACAGTACTGGGAGTCATGCGTCATGTACACTGGGCAGGGTCCAAGACTTCTCCTGCAGCCTCGCCGGCTGGCCACTGAGGATGATTGCCATGTCAGCACTGTCTGAGCACGTCGCGGGGCTGGTGGCGGTGCTTGCGGCTATATCTGTGGTGGAGGTGCTGGCGGTGGTACATGTGTCTCCACCTGTTGAGGGACACAGCAGGACGTCTCCTGCAGCCTCGGACGGCTGCCCACTGGGGATGATGCTGGGGACTGTTGCTGAGGCAGCAGATGTGCATGTGGCGGTGCTGGTGGCGGTGCAGGTGGCGGTGCAGGTGGCGGTGTCCACCGCCGTACTGGTTGATGTTGTGGTTGACAGAAGGGGTGACTCTGGTCCCTCAGCCGGAGCCTCCATGCCCTGTCCTGACCTGCTCATCGGCTTGTGTCCCTTCCCTACCTTTGATGTTGCTGCTGGTGCCTTGCCACTGTCCCCTTTTGGCATGGAGGAGCTCTTGCTTGCTGGTAGGTGAGGCTTCTCCCTCCGTCATGTGGGCACCTTCTTCACCTTGGCAGGTGGCAGAATGGCATGCTCCTTGGCCTCGCTAGGTGGCACACTGGCAGCCCTGATGGGTGCCGCCCGCGTTGTGACCGGAGACCACTGTGCTGGAGGATTTGGTGGCTGAGGTGCTGGGCTGGGACCTGGACAGCCTGACCCTAGGGGAAGGACGGGGGGGAGCTGTAGGGAAGAGGTCAAAGTTTGCGAGGAAGAGTTTCTTAGACACACTAGGACGGGAAGATGGAGGAGGTTTGGGAGTGGAGGATAAGGTAGTGGTTGTAGGAGGTGTACGTCTGCTGAATTTGGGTGGAGGTGCATGGGTCGGAGGCTGTTGTAAGGTGGGTGGCTGTTGGGTGGATTTGTGCCTGTGTTTGTGTAGTTTGGGAGGAGGGCTCACAGACCCACTGGGAGAGGACACAGGGGATGTGTGAATGGTACTGGAGGTGGTGAGTACACATGAGCGGTGTGTGGTGATGGGCATGCTGGTGATGGAGGTAGTGGATGAAGATGTTATGCATGCAGGTGTGAGTGGAGACAAGACAGGGAGGGAGGAGGAGTACGTGGAGGAGGTGGACACAGTGGAGGCAGTGGATGTTGGTGTGTCTGCATGGGGATGGTGCTTGTGTGAGTGCCGGTGGGATGTGTGGTGCTTATGTTTGCCATGTCCACTTTTGTGTGTTGATGAGTGTGCATGCTGGTCTGATGGTGTGCTTGGGATAGGCTGAGGTACAGGGGATTGGGTCTGGGTAGAGGAAGTTGGAGGGGGAGGCTGGACACAGGGACAATGGCTGCCATCAGTGCTGAGGCCAGAGCCTGAAATGCTCAGTGTTGGGTCGCCTGGCCAGAATGAATGCCCTCCAGGTATGCATTTGTTTGCTGCAATTGCCTCTCAGCACCCTGGATAGCATTCAAAATGGTTGATTGCCCAACAGTGAGGGATCTCAGGAGGTCAATAGACTTCTCACTGAGGGCAGCAGGGCTGACTGGGGCAGGGCCTGAGGTGCCTGTGGCGAAGGAGATGCCCACCCTCCCGGGTGAGCGGGCACGGGAAACTCGATGAGGGGCTGCTGGGAGAGGTGGGGCTGGTAGAGGGGGTGGCAACTGTACCTGTTGATGCAGTGGGCACAGAGGTGCCCACCACCGCAAGGGAGCTGCATCAGAGGAGGAGTCACTGTCGCTGGTGTCTGCTCCTGTCCCCGTCGTGGAGCTCCCCTTGCCCTCTGTGCCTTTGGACTCCGTTACTTCACCCTCCAGGGCCATGTGGGATGCAGCTCCCTCCTACTCCGTGCCACTGCTCCTCCACCACATGATGTTAGTACACGCAAGGACAGGGTGACAAAACAAAAAGGGGGGGAAAGACAGAAGAGATACATGGTCAATGCATGCAACATCACTACCGTTGGCGGACACAACACACAGGGAGCAGTCCTATGCACTAAGCCATGCACTGACAGGGCAGGGGAAAAGCAGATGCCCATAGGGGACTCTGTCGAGAACCATATTATGCACATGTGGAAGCCATAGGAGACTGACTAGGTGTAGAGGGCAAATACCACCTTTGGGGTTTGACAGGGAATGATGCTGCAAATCAATGGATCTACCTTTGCATGTCTGTCCTGGCCTAGGGGAACCCAGAGGTCACCTCCCCCACTCAGACACCTCGTAATGCGCGCAGAGTCAGCTGAATGAGAGTGTACTCACCCCCTTGTGGCTGCTGTGATGCCCTCAAGCGCCCATCCAACTCCGCATATGCCACTGCCAGGATCCGGTACATCAGGGGGGTCATGATGTGACGGGCACCCCTTCCGCGTTGGGAGGCCATCCCCAGCTGTGCCTCCACCGTCTTCTTGGTGCAGCGACGCAGGTCCTCCCATCTTTTCAGGCAGTGGGTGCTCCATCTATGGTAGACCCCCAGGGTCCGCACTGCCTTGTCGATAGTACGCCAAATCCCCTTCTTCTGGTGGGCGCTGACCTAGAGGAAAAGTGAAGTTAAAATGGATGTTACTCTCCCGTACAGTTCTTCTCACACATCGGCCACAAACCTCCCACCCTAGCCCAGAAATACATACACACACCATCCTCACATGCTGGCCTGTCCCCCTCGTCTCTTCCATCCACGGCACTCCATACAATCATGTGCCATCCACCATGCACACAGTTTACTCACCTGTTTGTCTGGAGGACCGTACAGTTGCGTGTACTGGGGGAGGAACCCATCCACTAGTCTGTCCAACTCCTCTGAAGTGAAGTCCGGGGCCCTTTCCCCAGACACTGTAGCCATTGTCGCTTCCAGACACAGGTCACAGCAGCACTTGCAGTGTAGGTCCTCTCCTGTTGAAGGTCAGGTATCAAGTAAGGGAACTGATAAAAAATGGCGGTCACGTCCACTGTGGTGCGTACCGTCACCGCCAGCGTACATCGTCATTGGCTCCTGGAACCCATAGGGCCCAATGATAACCAAGGCTGAATTGCGCCGCGGTGTTCGACTGCCTACCGCGACGGTGTACAACGCCAGCGCCGTTATCTCATTTCCCTTTGTCCCACCTTACAGGTCAGGCAGCCGCCATTTCAGGGGGCCACATGGCAGGCCAAATAACTGCGTCACACCTATTTAGGCCATGAATACGGACAGACAAAGGCACACAAATAATAGTTCACAATTGTGCTAAACAGCCTTGTGAAACCTATGTGTTGTATGACCCTCTGCTCACCATTCTCCTCCATTGGGCACGTCCGCTGGGGCAGGTGATGAGATGGCGGCATCCTCTGGTGTACAGACCCCTGGTGGACCTGTCGACAATGGAAGACAGACACATAATTATCACTTACAGACTTGATCGTGCAACACAGGAACTGTGTGCCCAGTTGGAGCCTGACCTGATGTCAGCTATCCGCCATCTCACAGGAATCCCCCCTCTAGTGCAGGTCCTGTCAGTACTCCATTTCCTGGCCAGTGGGTCCTTTCAAACAACAGTAGCCATGGCATCAGGGATGTCCCAGCCAATGTTCTCTAACGTCTTGTCCAGAGTGTTATCTGCCCTGCTGAAACACATGCGCAGCTACATTTTTTCCCCTCAGGTGGAGGATTTGCCCACAGTGATAGGTGACTTTTATGCCCGGGGACATATCCCCAACATCATTGGTGCCATTTATGGTACACATGTGGCATTTGTTTCCCCCCCGCAGGAATGAATAGATGTACTGAAACGCAAAAGCTACCATTCTATTAATGTGCAGATGGTGTGTTTGGCAGACCAGTACATCTCCCGTGTGAATGCTAAGTATCCTTGCTCAGAGCATGACACTTACATTTTGAGGAATAGCAGCATCCCTTATGTGATGGGGCAACTCCAGAGGCACCGTGTGTGGCTAATAGGTGAGCCTAAAGTCCCCACACAGTTTCATTTGCTGTCTGGGTATGGGAGATTCCCTAATGTTTGGAGGATGTCTAACAGTTGTCCCTCGATATTTGCAGGTGACTCTGGTTACCCAAACCTGTCATGGCTACTGACCCCAGTGAGAAATCCCAGGACAAGGGCAGAGGAACGCTACAATGAGGCACATGGGCGAACTAGGAGGATAATAGAGTGCACCTTCGGCCTCCTGAAGGCCAGTTTCCGGTGCCTTCATCTGACAAGTGGATCCCGCTGGATATGTCTGGCACCTCCTGTCCGGTGACGTTGGTTATGGGTCCTGTTGGGGTGTAAATGCATAGTTTTAGTATCTGTGTGTGCCATCTTGTGAATTGGGTGAGGTACCCTCTACTCCTGTGCTTGCATAATTGTGTTTGCTCTTTTTTGATAGTTGGTTTGGGGTCTGTGTGGGTATCTGTACTGGACATGCTTTGGTGACGGTGTTCCATGCATAGGTGTTGCATGCAGGGCCTTGGTATTGAGATGTGTGGGTTGTGATAGTGGGACATATGTGAGATGATGGAGTGATGGAGTGATGGGAGTGAGGGTGGGGGTATGTGATGGCATGCAGGTGGGGGTATATGGTAATAAAAATATGACTTACCAGAGTCCAGTCCTCCTGCTACTCCTGTGAGGCCCTCAGGATGCAGTATTGCCAAGACTTGCTCCTCCCATGTTGTTAGTTGTGGGGGAGGAGGTGGGAGTCCACCGCCAGTCCTCTGTACAGCAATCTGGTGTACCACGGAACACACCTTCCCCAGTAAGTCCTGATGTCACCCCGTGTTCTTGGATGCTGTCCCACTGCGTTGACCCTGTCAATGATTCTCCGCCATATCTTCATCTTCCTTGCAATGGTCGTGTGCTGCACCTGTGATCCGAAACTCTGTGGCTCTACCCAGATGATTTCCTCCACCATGACCCTGAGCTCCTCCTCTGAAAACCTGGGGTGTCTTTGAGGTGCCATGATGTGGTGTGGGTGATGTGTGAGGTGCTGTCTATTGTGATGTGTGGGGGGATGTGTTGGTGTGTGTTGTTTGAGGTGCGTGGTTGTTGTATGAGTGATGGTGTTGTGTGTCTGTGGATGCTGGTGTTGTGTTTGCTAATCTCTCTCTCTGGGCCTCTTCCAAATTTTTTCGTTGTAAGGGTTTGGGGGTATTGTGGGTGTGTGTTTTACAGTGTTGTGGGTATGGTGTGTGTATGTGTATCAGGTGTGTGTATTTTGAATTGTCCATTTTGGTTGTGTTTTGTAAATGTGTGTGTATTATGAGCGCGGCGGTGTGTACCGCCAATGGATTACCGCGGTTGAAAGACCACCGCGTTGATTCGTGGGTCGTGATAGTGTGGGCGTATTCTTGTTGGCGTGACGGTGTATGTTTTGGTATCGCCAGTTTATCACTGACCTTTGGTGTGGCGGACTTGAGTGGGTGTCTTGTATTGTGGCAGATTCCGAAATGTGGGTCATAATACCTGTAGTGGAATTCCGCCACCGCAACAGTATGTTGGCAGTCTTCAGCACGGCGGAAAGTGGGATTTACCACCAGGGTTGTAATGAGGGCCTATGTGTCACTCTATAAGACGCTATTCCTCTTTGTCACTGTATACTTCACTGTCCAAATTTGCACTCATCTCTATGTCCATATTCTGTATTGTACAACACTGTACTACATTCTATGACAGTTTCCAACACTGTATGGCCCACCACTCCACTCTACTGTATGAGATGCCACTCAAGTTTATAACAATTTCCCCAACTCTACGCTATACCACTTCGATGTATGCCACCCTGTTCTACATTAATCCACTTTACCCTACTCCACTGCATGCTACTTCACTCTATGCCACTTTACTCTTCTACAGTCCACTGTACAGTATTGTACTGTATGATATTGCACTGTATGCTACTCTACTTTACGGTATTGCACTCTATGTCACTGCAGTGTAGGCCACACCACTCTATGCCACTCCAATGTAAGAAACTCTCCTCCACTCTATCTAATACCAATCTTTAAAAGTCTAACACTCTCCATGACACTCTATGACATTCTACTCCACTCTATCCCCGTACACTCCACTGTCCAACTCTGTACTCCACTTTATGCCCACACATTCCAATGTAAAACACTCTATTCCTCTACACAACACTTTTCTCTACAACACAGTACTCCACTCTACTGTACGAGACCCCACTCCAGTTTAAAACACTTGACATCCTTTGCCGTTCCAGTCCACTGTACTCAATGTCACTCTACTGTACAACACACCAATACACTATTGAACTTTACTCCACACCATGTCACACCACTCTACTCAACTGTACTCCACTGTACAAGACTTTACCTCACTCTTTGCTACTACACAATAATACACTCTACCCAGCTTCATTGTTTCACATTCTACTGTACTGTATGCAATTTCACTCTCCAACATTCTACTATGCTGCATGCCACTCTCCAACACTTTACTCCTGCCTGTGCCCCTTCTCTCCACTGTACAACACTGTAGTATGCTGTATGCCACTGTGCAACACTCTACTATATGATACTATAGGCCACTATCCAACACTTTACCCTACTCTGTGTATGCCACTGCACTCCACTTTACTCCACTCTACTCTGACACAGTACTCCTCTCTACTCCACTGAATGCCATTACACTCTATGCGACTCAGTACTATTGTACTATATAACATTGTATGACAGTCTATTGTACCACAGTCACTGCACTGTACTGTACACCACTCCACTCACTGTATGATACCACACTACACTGCAAAACACAGTACTCCAAATGATGACACTTTACTCAAATGTATATTACACCACTCCCCTCTGCTGCACTCCATGCCACTTTGGTCTACAACATGTCACTCCACTCTGACACTTTACTCCACTCTACACTACCGCACCACTCCAGTGTACTCCAGTGTACTCCACTCCATTATACTCCACTCTGCTATTCTTTCTTTCACTTTACACCCTTGTACTATACTCTAATGTATGCTGATCCACTTTGTGACACTCTACTCCTCTGTATGCAACTCCACTCTACAAGACTGTACTCCACTCTATGCCACTCTATGACACTGTTTTCCACTCTATGCTCATGATCTTTATGTCCCTGTACTGTACTGTATGACACTTGACAACACACCACAAAGATTCTCTCTACGATACAGCACTCCACTATACAACATGGTACTCCACTCTATGACACTCCCCCTCAATTGTATTCTGCAACACTCAATTTGATAATACTCCACTGTTTGACACTCTACTTCATCTCACTCTACACTAAAATACTCTGCTTCACTGTATGACAGTCTACGATATCCTACTCTACTGCTAAACATGCCATTCCACTGTACAACCAGCAGATCCAGTTTATAATACTTGACTCCACTATATGAGACCCCATGCCACTACAATTTATAACACTTTACTACACTGTAGACTATGCTACTACACTCTCCTCTATAAATAGAAAATATGGATTCTAATAGTGGTTTAGGGCCGATGTACAAAATCAGTAGTTTTCCTCATGGCAAATTTTAGCAATAGGCTATTGGAAAATCGCAAAATGCGATTTACAACTATGGCCCTCATTACAACCCTGGTGGTTGGTTTTAAAGTGGGAGTTATACCGCCAACAGGCTGGCAGTAATTACTGCAAAATTATGACCATTGCGGCTAGATCTTAGATAGACAGAAACTTTACCACACCAACCGCCAGGGTGGAAACAACAGTCACCACAGTGGTAGCCGCCTACAGCCAGACTGAAATTGATGTTCCACCCACCATATTAGGACCCTGCAAACTGCCACCTTTTCCGGGGCGGTACCAACAACATCAAAAGTCTGGTGGAAACAGACCTCAGAAGTGAAAGGACTCACCATTGGAGACACAGGGAACAACCACACCGCCATGGAGACGGAGCTGCACGTCTTTCCCATGCTCTTCTACATGCTGCTCCACCACGAACACCAATGACGGCGAAGGCGATGACGGTCAGTACAGATGCCTAGCACACAAGGGAGGGGGGAGGAAAAAGAGAGTGGCACACACACCCACAACACATACACTCCCCAAACACCATTCACACAACCAGATGCACAAGAAAACAAGTTAACCCCCCTAAATCGGCGGAATAATGCAAGGACAAAATGAATTTACTAAAATGAGTGTAATAAGATCAACACAGTATAAAAGTAGCTTAGTCAATTTTACAGATATTTACAATTGTACAGTTCAAGGGACACTGCCCTGTCCTCAGTTTGTGTGGCCCACATGGCCACAGGGCAAAGTCCAAGGCCCCACTTGTCACCTGCATCAACACGGAGAGAACACTTGATCCTGGGGAGTGCAAGGCCACAGTCTCTCAAGTGGGTAACTTGCCCAAATTCTCTGGGGGGGCAACATGCCCTGTGCATGATCCTGGGGAGTGCAAGGCCACTATCTTTCAAGTGGGTGACTGGCCCACATGCTCTGGAGGGGGCAACATGCCCTGTGCTTGATCCTGGGGAGGCTGGAATTGGTGGGTGTCTTATCCACTGGTTCTCGAGGGGGCATTGTGCCCTGTGCTCTTGATCTGGGGAGACTGGGGTCGGTGGGTGTTCTACCCACTGGTTCTGGAGGGGGCATCGTGCCCTGTGCTCTTGATCCTGGGGAGGCTGGGGTTGGTGAGTATCTTACCCACTGGTTCTGGAGGAGGCATTGTGCCCCGTGCTCTTGATCTGGGGAGGATGGGGTTGGTTGGTGTCTTACCTTCTGGTTCCGGAGGGGGCATCGTGCCCTGTGCTCTTGATCCTGGGGAGGCTGGGGTTGGTGGGTGTCTTACCCACTGGTTCTGGAGGGGGCATCGTGCCCTGTGCTCTTGATCTGGGGAGTGCAAGGTCACAGTCTCTCAGGTGGGTGTCATACCCACAGGACTTGCAGGGGGCATGCCGCACAGCAGCCTATGGAGGCAGGACTACACACCGTCCACCAACGGTGACGGCTGCTCAGTGGTGGAAGTGGTGCTGCTGCAGCTGCTGGGGGGAAGCTCCAGCCCATCCCCTGCAGCCTTGGATAGCTACACACTGGTGGTGGTGCTGCCCACTGGTGGTGGTGGTTGTGCTGCTGCTGCTGGTGGGGGGAGGCTCCAGCCCATTCCCTGCAGCCTCGGATGGCTGCCCACTGGTGGTGGTGGTGCTGCTGCTGGTGGGGGGGAGGCTCCAGCCCATCCCCTGCAGCCTCGGATGGCTGCACAACCATGCAGGAGTTCCTGCCCCAGGCCCCTTGCCCTTCCTGCCTGCTGGTTCCTTGGTCTTGCTGGCAGCAGCTAGGGCAGGCTCCTTGGTCTTCCTAGCGTCAGCCGGGGCAGGCTCCTTGGTCCTCCTGGCAGCAGCTGCGGCAGGCTGCTTACCCTCGAGGCTGCCTGGTGCAGACTCCTTCACCCTCAGGACATGTGCCCTGGATCCTTTCCCACCACGAGTGGGTGTGGTGAATACTGGGCCCGTGGACTGGGTGACTGAGGTGCTTGACTGGGTTTGTGATAGCTTGGCCAGATGTGCAGGACAAGGGGGAGAGAGGGGGAGGGAAGAGTGTAGGAAAGTACCATCTTGCCTGGCATGTTACCCCCATATTTCACTGTATATTTGTTGTTTTAGTGTATGTGTCACTGGGACCCTGCCAGCCAGGGCCCCAGTGCTCATAAGTGTGCCCTGTATGTGTTCCCTGTGTGATGACTAACTGTCTCACTGAGGCTCTGCTAACCAGAACCTCAGTGGTTATGCTCTCTCTGCTTTCCTAATTGTCACTAACAGGCTAGTGACCAATTTCACCAATTCACATTGGCATACTGGAACACCCTTATAATTCCCTAGTATATGGTACTGAGGTACCCAGGGTATTGGGGTTCCAGGAGATCCCTATGGGCTGCAGCATTTCTTTTGCCACCCATAGGGAGCTCTGACAATTCTTACACAGGCCTGCCACTGCAGCCTGAGTGAAATAACGTCCACGTTATTTCACAGCCATTTACCACTGCACTTAAGTAACTTATAAGTCACCTATATGTCTAACCTTTACCTGGTAAAGGTTGGGTGCTAAGTTACTTAGTGTGTGGGCACCCTGGCACTAGCCAAGGTGCCCCCACATCGTTCAGGGCAAATTCCCCGGACTTTGTGAGTGCGGGGACAACATTACACGCGTGCACTATACATAGGTCACTACCTATGTATAGCGTCACAATGGTAACTCCAAACATGGCCATGTAACATGTCTAAGATCATGGAATTGTCACCCCAATGCCATTCTGGCATTGGGGAGACAATTCCATCAATTCCATGATCCCCTGAGTCTCTAGCACAGACCCGGGTACTGCCAAACTACATTTCACGGGGTTTCACTGCAGCTGCTGCTGCTGCCAACCCCTCAGACATGTTTCTGCCCTCCTGGGGTCCAGCCAGGCTTGGCCCAGGAAGGCAGAACAAAGGACTTCCTCAGAGAGAGGGTGTTACACCCTCTCCCTTTGGAAAAAGGTGTCAGGGCTGGGGAGGAGTAGCCTCCCCCAGCCTCTGGAAATGCTTTGATGGGCACAGATGGTGCCCATCTCTGCATAAGCCAGTCTACACCGGTTCAGGGATCCCCCAGCCCTGCTCTGGTGCGAAACTGGACAAAGGAAAGGGGAGTGACCACTCCCCTGACCTGCACCTCCCAGGGGAGGTGCCCAGAGCTCCTCCAGTGTGCTCCAGACCTCTGCCATCTTGGAAACAGAGGTGCTGCTGGCACACTGGACTGCTCTGAGTGGCCAGTGCCAGCAGGTGACGTCAGAGACTCCTCTTGATAGGCTCTTACCTGTGTTGCTAGCCTACCCTCCATCCTAGGTAGCCAAACCTCCTTTTCTGGCTATTTAGGGTCTCTGCTTTGGGGAATTCTTTAGATAACGAATGCAAGAGCTCATCAGAGTTCCTCTGCATCTCTCTCTTCACCTTCTGCCAAAGGATCGACCGCTGACTTTTCGAGACACCTGCAAAACCGCAACAAAGTAGCAAAGACGACTACTGCAACCTTGTATCGCTGATCCTGCAGCCTTCTCAACTGTTTTCCTGGTGGTGCATGCTGTGGGGGTAGTCTGCCTCCTCTCTGCACTAGAAGCTCTGAAGAAATCTCCCGTGGGACGACGGAATCCTCCCCCTGCAACCGCAGGCACCAGAAGAACTGCATCCCGAGTCCTCTGGGTCCTCTCTCAGCACGACGAGCGTGGTCCCTGGAACTCAGCAACTCTGTCCAAGTGACTCCCACAGTCCAGTGACTCTTCAGTCCAAGTTTGGTGGAGGTAAGTCCTTGCATCCCCACGCTAGACTGCATTGCTGGGTACCGCATGATTTGCAGCTGCTCCGGCTCCTGTGCACTCTTCCAGGATTTCCTTTGTACACAGCCAAGCCTGGGTCCCCGACACTCTAACCTGCAGTGCACAACTTCCTGAGTTGTCCTCCGGCGTCGTGGGATCCCCTTTTGTGACTTCGGGTGAGCTCCGGTTCACTCCTCTTTGTAGTGCCTGTTCCAGCACTTCTGCGGGTGCTGCCTGCTTCTGTGAGGGCTCCCTGTCTTGCTGGGCGCCCCCTCTGTCTCCTCACACAAGTGGCAACATCCTGGTCCCTCCTGGGCCACAGCAGCATCCAAACACCATAACCGCGACCCTTGCAGCTAGCAAGGCTTGTTTGTGGTCTTTCTGCATGGTAACACCTCTGCAAGCTTCTTCACGACGTGGGACATCCATCCTCCAAAGGGGAAGTTTCTAGCCCTCCCCGTTCTTGCAGAATCCACAGCATCTACCATCCAGTGTCAGCTTCTTTGCACCCTCAGCTGGCATTTCCTGGGCATCTGCACAATCTCGACTTTGTCGCGACTCTTGGACTTGGTCCCCTTGTTCCACAGGTACTCTCATCCGGAAATCCATTTCGGTTGGATTGCTGATGTTGGTCTTCCTTGCAGAATTCCTCTATCAAGACTTCTGTGCTCTCTGGGGAATATAGGTGCAATTTACACCTACTTTTCAGGGTCTTGGGGTGGGCTATTTTTCTAACCCTCACTGTTTTCTTACAGTCCCAGCGACCCTCTACAAGCTCACATAGGTTTGGGGTCCATTCGTGGTTCGCATTCCACTTTTGGAGTATATGGTTTGTGTTGCCCCAATACCTATGTGCTCCTATTGCAATCTATTGTGACTATACATTGCTTGCATTACTTCCTTTTGCTATTACTGCATATTTTTGGTATTGTGTACATATATCTTGTGTATATTTGGCATCCTCATTCTGAGGGTACTCACTGAGATACTTTTGGCATATTGTCATAAAAATAAAGTACCTTTATTTTTAGTATATCTGTGTATTGTGTTTTCTTATGATATTGTGCATATGACACCAGTGTTATAGTAGGAGCTTTGCATGTCTCCTAGTTCAGCCTAAGCTGCTCTGCTATAGCTACCTTCTACCAGCCTAAGCTGCTAGAAACCCCTCTTCTACACTAATAAGGGATAACTGGACCTGGTACAGAGTGTAAGTACCTCTTGGTACCCACTACAAGCCAGGCCAGCCTCCTACATTGGTTGTGCAGCGGTGGGATAAGTACTTGCAACTACTTACCACTTTGTCATTGTGTACTTTTCATAAGAGAATAATATACAAAACAAGTTCAGTGTATGTACACCTAACCAAAAAAAGTTTTGCTTTTCTTCTCTTACTCTATTTGCTAAGTGCTGAAAAGTAACTCTAAACTTTCAAAAAGTTTCTAAAAAGTTGAAAAAGTTTTTTTTTTCTATTTCTTTAAAAAGTCCTGAAACTTTTTCTTTCCTTTTTCTGTCCCTGACTCTTTTTCTATCATGTCTGGTACAGGTCCTACTCTTGATCTGGTCAGCTCTGCTTATGATAACCTTAGCTGGAAAGGTGTGAGGAGTCTCTGCATTGATAGAGGTTTAGGGGTAGGGAAGAATCCCTCTAGAGAATTGTTAATTAACATGTTCATTGAAAATGATAAGGCCTTAGCTGGCACATCAGTTGAGAAGTTAGGAGATGGTTCACACTCTGATTCTGGGGCACCCCCAGTAAGAATGTTAGATGTCATCCTTCCCAACCTGCCCTTTAGCAGACCACCTAGCATAACTGGCACTAATGTGAGCTCTCATCACAGTAGGGATGTCATTCCTGCAGGCCAGGTTGTTAGGGTGCCAACTGTTAGGGACAGGTCTCCCTCTGTTCATTCACACCATTCTTCTGTGTCAAAGCATGCCCAACCCACCCACCCTGATGACAGAATGTTAGAAAGGGAGCTCAATAGATTGAGAGTGGAAGAGTCCAGGATGAAGCTTAAACAGCAACAGCTGGCTCTAGACAGGGAATCTTTAGACTTAGAAAAAGAAAGACAGAGGTTTGGGTTTGGACCCCATGGTGGCAGCAGCAGTATTACAGATAGTAATCCTGTGAAAGAGCATGATTCTAGGAATCTGCATAAGATAGTTCCCCCTTACAAGGAGGGGGGTGACATTAACAAGTGGTTTGCTGCACTTGAGAGGGCCTGTGTTGTACAGGGGGTCCCTCAAAGGCAGTGGGCTGCTATCCTATGGCTATCTTTCAGTGGAAAGGGTAGGGATAAGCTCCTTACTGTGAAGGAAAGTGATGCCAATAATTTTACAGTTTTGAAGAATGCACTCTAGGATGGATTTGGCTTAACCACTGAACAATACAGGATTAAGTTCAGAGAAACCAGAAAAGAGTCCTCACAAGACTGGGTAGACTTTGTTGAATATTCAGTGAAGGCCTTGGAGGGGTGGTTACATGGCAGTAAAGTTTCTGACTATGAAAGCCTGTACAATCTAATCTTGAGAGAGCATATTCTGAATAACTGTGTGTCTGATTTGTTACACCAATATCTAGTGGACTCAGATCTGACCTCTCCCCAAGAATTGGGAAAGAAGGCAGACGAATGGGTCAGAACAAGAGTGAACAGAAAAGTTCATACAGTGGGTGACCAGGATGGCAAGAAGAAGGATGGTAAGTCTTCAGACAAGGGTGGGGACAAATCTAAAAATGAGTCTTCATCAGGCCCACACAAACACTCTGGTGGGGGTGGTGGGTCCAAATTCTCTTCTAATCAAGTAAAGAAACCATGGTGCTATTTATGTAAAGTAAAAGGCCATTGGACAACTGATGCCAGTTGACCAAAGAAAAGCACCAAGCCTCCCACTACCACAACCCCTACTGCTACACCTACTGCCCCTAGTAATAGCAGTGGAGGTGGGAGCAAACCTACTAATAGCCAATCCAAGGAAGTAGCTGGGCTCACTTTTTGTAATTTAGTTGGGGTTGGTCTTGTTAGGGAGACCACAGAGGCTGTGCTAGTCTCTGAAGGTGCCATTGATTTGGCCACCTTGGTTGCTTGTCCCCTTAATATGGATAAGTACAAGCAACTTCCCCTAATAAATGGTGTTGAGGTTCAGGCCTACAGGGACACAGGTGCCAGTGTTACCATGGTAATAGAGAAACTGGTACACCCTGAACAACACCTACTTGGTCACCAGTACCAAGTGACTGATGCTCATAACAACACTCTTAGCCACCCATGGCTGTTGTAAATCTCAGCTGGGGGGGGTTACTGGTCCAAAGAAAGTTGTGGTTGCCTCAGATTTACCTGTAGACTGTCTACTAGGGAACGATTTAGAGACATCAGCTTGGGCAGAAGTGGAGTTGGAGGCTCATGCAGCAATACTGGGCATTCCTGGGCATATTTTTGCTTTAACCAGGGCTCAGGCCAAAAAGCAAAAAGGACACGGTGACTTGGATCCTGGAACAATGGACCAAGTGCTCCCTAAAGCTAGGGTTAGTAAAGGTAAATCCCTACCTACTATCCCTCCCTCTACAGATGATTCAACTTCTGAGGAAGAAGAATTTCCCCCCTGTGCAGAACCTTCACCAGAGGAGCTGGAAGCAGACACTGCTGAGCTTTTGGGTGGAGGGGGGCCTGCCAGGGAGGAGCTTAGTGTGGCACAGCAAACCTGTCCCACATTAGAGGGTCTAAGACAGCAAGCTGTCAAACAGCAAAATGGGGATGTCTGAGACTCACATAGAGTTTACTGGGAGGACAACCTCTTGTATACAGAGGCAAGGGACCCTAAACCTGGAGCAGCCAGGAGATTGGTCATTCCCCTGCAATACAGAGAGTTCCTCCTAACTCTAGCCCACGACATTCCCTTGGCTGGACATCTAGGGCAAATTAAAACATGGGAAAGGCTTGTCCCCCTGTTTCATTGGCCTAGGATGTCAGAGGACACAAAAGATTTTTGTAAGTCCTGTGTCACCTGTCAAGCCAGTGGCAAGACTGGTGGCACCCCAAAGGCTCCCCTTATTCCACTGCCTGTGGTTGGGGTTCCCTTTGAAAGGGTAGGGGTTGACATAGTTGGCCCCATTGACCCTCCTACTGCTTCAGGCAATAGGTTTATCTTGGTGGTAGTGGACCATGCCACAGGATATCCTGAAGCAATTCCTCTAAGGACCACTACAGCACCTGCAGTGGCAAAAGCCCTCCAAGGAATCTTTTCCAGGGTGGGTTTCCCAAAAGAGGTGGTATCAAACAGGGGTAGCAACTTTATGGCCCTGATTCTTACCTTGGCGGGTGGCGGCGGCCGCCCGCCAAAGTACCCCCGCCAGAACACCGCACCGCGGTCGTCAGACCGCTGCAGTGATTCTGGGATTTCCACTGGGCTGGCGGGCGACCGCCAAAAGGCCGCCCGCCAGCCCAGTGGAAATCAACCTTCCCACGAGGACGCCGGCTCTGAATGGAGCCGGCGGAGTGGGAAGGTGCGACGGGTGCTGTTGCACCCGTCGCGTATTTCAGTGTCTGCAAAGCAGACACTGAAATACAAAGTGGGGCCCTCTTACGGGGGCCCATGCAGTGCCCATGCCATTGGCATGCTCACTGCAGGGGCCCCCAGGGGCCCCCACGACACCCCATACCGCCATCCTGCCGCCAGGAACAGGATGGCGGTATGGGGTGTCAGAATCCCCATGGCGGCGCAGCGAGCTGCGCCGCCAAGGAGGATTCTTATGGGCAGCGGAAAACCGGCGGGAGACCGCCGGTTTTCCTCTTATGACCGCGGCCAAAGCGCCGCGGTCAGAATGCCCTGCGGGCACCGCCAGCCTGTTGGCGGTGCTCCCGCCAACCCTGGCCCCGGCGGTCCATGACCGCCGGGGTCAGAATTACCCCCTATGTCTGCATACTTAAAGGCCATGTGGAAGGAATGTGGTGTAACATACAAATTCAACACACCTTATCATCCACAAACAAATGGACTGGTTGAGAGGTTTAACAAACCTCTCAAAGGAATGATAATGGAACTCCCTGAAAAACTCAGGAGGAGATGGGATGTCCTGTTACTTTGCCTCCTTTTTGCTTACAGGGAAGTACCCCAGAAAGGAGTGGGCTTCAGCCCCTTTGAACTTCTATTTGGGCACCCTATAAGAGGTCCTCTAACACTTGTAAAGGAGGGTTGGGAACAACCTTTAAAAGCTCCTAAGCAAGACATAGTGGACTATGTACTTGGCCTAAGATCCAGAATGGCTGAGTACATGAAAAAGGCCAGTAAAAACCTTTAGGCCAGCCAAGAGCTCCAAAAGCAATGGCATGACCAGAAGGCTGTTCTGATTCAGTACCAACCAGGACAGAAAGTGTGGGTCTTGGAGCCTGTGGCCCCAAGAGCACTCTAAGACAAATGGAGTGGACCCCACATTATTGTTGAAAAGAAGGGAGAAGTCACCTACTTGGTTGACTTGGGCACTGCCAGGAGTCCCCTTAGGGTACTCCATGTCAATCACCTAAAACCCTACTATGACAGGGCTGATCTCACCCTGCTCATGGCAACAGATGAAGGACAGGAAGAAGAGAGTGACCCTCTCCCTGATCTCTTCCCTTCCACAGAACAAGATGCTCTAGTGGAAGGTGTAGTGTAAGCAGATTGGCTTACTGCTGAGCAGAAAGACCACTGCATAAATCTCCTGGGTCAGTTTTCTGAACTCTTTTCTACTGTGCCAGGCACCACTTCTTGGTGTGAGCACACTATAGATACTGGAGACAGCATGCCTGTCAAAAGTAAGATCTATAGGCAGCCTGACCATGTCAGAGACTGCATAAAACAAGAGGTTCAGAAAATGCTTGAACTGGGAGTGGTTGAGCACTCTGAAAGTCCATGGGCCTCTCCTGTGGTGCTTGAACCAAAGCCTCACTCTAAAGATGGGAAAAGAGAGATGAGGTTTTGTGTAGATTACAGAGGTCTCAACCAGGTAACTAAAACTGATGCTCACCCTATACCCAGGGCAGATGAGCTCATAGATACACTGGCATCTGCCAAGTATCTAAGCACCTTTGATTTGACTGCAGGGTATTGGCAGTTCAAGTTATCAGAGGATTCTAAAGCAAAAACTGCATTTTCGACTATTGGAGGGCACTACCAATTCACAGTAATGCGCTTTGGTTTGAAAAATGCTCCTGCCACTTTTTAGAGGTTGGTGACTACAGTCCTGCAAGGGTTGGAGGCTTTTAGTGCAGCATCTCTAGATGATATAGCTGTCTTTAGCTCCACCTGGGATGATCACCTGGTCCACCTGTGGAAAGTTTTGGAGGCCCTGCTAAAGGCAGGCCTCACTATCAAGGCTTCAAAGTGCCAGATAGGGCAGGGGAAGTGGTTTATCTGGGACACCTTGTAGGTGGAGAACAGATTGCACCACTTCAGGGGGAAATCCAAACTATCATAGATTGGGTTCCCCCTACAACTCAGACCCAGGTGAGAGCCTTCTTAGGCCTCACTGGGTACTACAGGAGGTTCATAAAGAACTATGGCTCCATAGCAGCCCCTCTTAATGACCTCACTTCAAAGAAAATGCCTAAAAAGGTATTGTGGACAGCTAGCTGTCAGAAAGCTTTTGAGGAGCTGAAACAGGCCATGTGCACTGCACCTGTCCTAAAAAGCCCATGTTACTCCACGAAATTCATTGTTCAAACTGATGCATCTGAATTAGGGGTAGGGGCAGTCTTATCACAACTCAATTCTGAGGGCCAGGATCAACCTGTTGCTTTTATCAGCAGGAGGTTGACCCCTAGAGAAAAGCGTTGGTCTGCCATAGAGAGGGAGGCCTTTGCTGTGGTCTGGGCACTGAAGAAGTTGAGGCCATTCCTGTTTGGCACTCACTTCATTGTTCAGACAGACCACAAACCTCTACTTTGGCTAAAACAAATGAAAGGTGAAAACCCTAAATTGTTGAGGTGGTCCATATCTCTACAGGGAATGGAATATACAGTGGAACATAGACCTGGGAGTACCCACTCAAATGCAGATGGACTCTCCAGATATTTCCACTTAGACAATGAAGACTCATCAGGTCATGGCTATTCTTATTGTCCTTCGTTTGGGGGGGGGGGGGGTTGTGAAGGAAAGTACCATCTTGCCTGGCATGTTACCCCCATATTTCACTGTATATATGTTGTTTTATTGTATGTGTCACTGGGACCCTGCCAGACAGGGCCCCAGTGCTCATAAGTGTGCCCTGTATGTGTTCCCTGTGTGATGACTAACTGTCTCACTGAGGCTCTGCTAACCAGAACCTCAGTGGTTATGCTCTCTCTGCTTTCCAAATTGTCACTAACAGGCTAGTGACCAATTTCACCAATTCACATTGGCATACTGGAACACCCTTATAATTCCCTAGTATATGGTACTGAGGTACCCAGGGTATTGGGGTTCCAGGAGATCCCTATGGGCTGCAGCATTTCTTTTGCCACCCATAGGGAGCTCTGACAATTCTTACACAGGCCTGCCACTGCAGCCTGAGTGAAATAACGTCCACGTTATTTCACAGCCATTTACCACTGCACTTAAGTAACTTATTTGTCACCTATATGTCTAACCTTTACCTGGTAAAGGTTGGGTGCTAAGTTACTTAGTGTGTGGGCACCCTGGCACTAGCCAAGGTGCCCCCACATCGTTCAGGGCAAATTCCCCGGACTTTGTGAGTGCGGAGACACCATTACACGCGTGCACTATACATAGGTCACTACCTATGTATAGCGTCACAATGGTAACTCCGAACATGGCCATGTAACATGTCTAAGATCATGGAATTGTCACCCCAATGCCATTCTGGCATTGGGGAGACAATTCCATGATCCCCTGAGTCTCTAGCACAGACCCGGGTACTGCCAAACTACCTTTCCCGGGGTTTCACTGCAGCTGCTGCTGCTGCTAACCCCTCAGACAGGTTTCTGCCCTCCTGGGGTCCAGTCAGGCTTGGCCCAGGAAGGCAGAACAAAGGACTTCCTCAGAGAGAGGGTGTTACACCCTCTCCCTTTGGAAATAGGTGTCAGGGCTGGGGAGGAGTAGCCTCCCCCAGCCTCTGGAAATGCTTTGATGGGCACAGATGGTGCCCATCTCTGCATAAGCCAGTCTACACCGGTTCAGGGATCCCCAGCCCTGCTCTGGCGCGAAACTGGACAAAGGAAAGGGGAGTGACCAATCCCCTGACCTGCACCTCCCAGGGGAGGTGCCCAGAGCTCCTCCAGTGTGCTCCAGACCTCTGCCATCTTGGAAACAGAGGTGCTGCTGGCACACTGGACTGCTCTGAGTGGCCAGTGCCAGCAGGTGACGTCAGAGACTCCTCCTGATAGGCTCTTACCTGTGTTGCTAGCCTATCCTCCTTCCTAGGTAGCCAAACCTCCTTTTCTGGCTATTTAGGGTCTCTGCTTTGGGGAATTCTTTAGATAACGAATGCAAGAGCTCATCAGAGTTCCTCTGCATCTCTCTCTTCACCTTCTGCCAAAGGATCGACCGCTGACTGCTCAGGATGCCTGCAAAACTGCAACAAAGTAGCAAAGACGACTACTGCAACCTTGTATCGCTAATCCTGCCGCCTTCTTGACTGTTTTCTTGGTGGTGCATGCTGTGAGGGTAGTCTGCCTCCTCTCTGCACTAGAAGCTCTGAAGAAATCTCCCGTGGGACGACGAAATCCTCCCCCTGCAACCGAAGGCACCAAAAGAACTGCATCACCAGTCCTCTGGTTCCCCTCTCAGCATGACAAGCGTGGTCACTGGAACTCAGCAACTCTGTCCAAGTGACTCCCACAGTCCAGTGACTCTTCAGTCCAAGTTTGGTGGAGGTAAGTCCTTGCCTCCCCACGCTAGACTGCATTGCTGGGTACCGCGTGATTTGCAGCTGCTCCGGCTCCTGTGCACTCTTCTAGGATTTCCTTTGTGCACAGCCAAGCCTGGGTCCCTGACACTCTAACCTGCAGTGCACAACCTCCTGAGTTGTCCTCCGGCGTCGTGGGATCCCCTTTTGTGACTTCGGGTGAGCTCCGGTTCACTCCTCTTTGTAGTGTCTGTTCCGGTACTTCTGCGGGTGCTGCCTGCTTCTGTGAGGGCTCCTTGTCTTGCTGGGCGCCCCCCTCTGTCTCCTCATGCAAGTGACGACATCCTGGTCCCTCCTGGGCCACAGCAGCATCCAAAAACCCTAACCGCGACCCTTGCAGCTAGCAAGGCTTGTTTGTGGTCTTTCTGCGTGGGAACACCTCTGCAAGCTTCTTCACAACGTGGGACATCCATCCTCCAAAGGGGAAGTTTCTAGCCCTCTTCGTTCTTGCAGAATCCACAGCTTCTACCATCCCGTGGCAGCTTCTTTGCACCCTCAGCTGGTATTTCCTGGGTATCTGCCCAATCTCGACTTTTTCACGACTCTTGGACTTGGTCCCCTTGTTCCACAGGTACTCTCATCTGGAAATCCACTTTGGTTGCATTGCTGGTGTTGGTCTTCCTTGCAGAATTCCCCTATCACGACTTCTGTGCTCTCTGGGGAATATAGGTGCACTTTACACCTACTTTTCAGGGTCTTGGGGTGGATTATTTTTCTAACCCTCACTGTTTTCTTACAGTCCCAGCGACCCTCTACAAGCTCACATAGGTTTGGGGTCCATTCGTGGTTCGCATTCCACTTTTGGAGTATATGGTTTGTGTTGCCCCTATACCTATGTGCTCCTATTACAATCTATTGTGACTATAGATTGCTTGCATTACTTCCTTTTGCTATTACTGCATATTTTTGGTATTGTGTACATATATCTTGTGTATGTTTGGCATCCTCATACTGAGGGTACTCACTGAGATACTTTTGGCATATTGTCATAAAAATAAAGTACCTTTATTTTTAGTATATCTGTGTATTGTGTTTTCTTATGATATTGTGCATATGACACCAGTGGTGTAGTAGGAGCTTTGCATGTCTCCTAGTTCAGCTTAAGCTGCTCTGCTATAGCTACCTTCTACCAGCCTAAGCTGCTAGAAACCCCTCTTCTACACTAATAAGGGATAACTGGACCTGGTACAGAGTGTAAGTACCCCTTGGTACCCACTACCAGCCAGGCCAGCCTCCTACAAAGAGGTCAATGGTGGATAGGAAAAGCTTTTTAGGGACATTGGGGCGGGAAGAGGGAGAAGGAATGGGAGTGGAGGATGAGGGAGTGGCTGAAGGAGGTTTCTGTCTGCTGATTTTGGGTGCAGGTACATGGGCTGTACGCTGTTGTGAGGTGGATGGCTGTTGGGTGTCTGAGTGCTTGCTTTTGTGTACTTTGGGGGGGGCAGACACAGTGGGAGAGGACACAGGGTGCATGGCTGTTGTGAGGTGTCTGCCAGTGAGGTGTGTGTTCTGCTAGGTGTGGTGGTGATGCTGGTAGTGGATGATGATGTAGTGCATGCAGGTATGAGTGTGGACGGACCTGGGAGGGAGGTGGAGGAGGAGTAGGGGGACACAGTGGAAATTGTGGATGTTGGTATGTCTGCATCTGGATGGTGTTTGTGTGAGTGCCTGTGGGATGATGTGTGGTGCTTGTGTTTGCCTGTGCCACTCTTGTGTGTTGTCTTGTGTGCATGCTCGTCTGCCTGTGTGCTTGGGATAGGTATGGGTTGAGGGGAATGGGACTGGGAAGAGGAAGTTGGAGGAGGGAGGGTGGAAACAGGGACAATGGCTGCCATCAGAGAGGAGGCCAGAGCCTGGATTGATCTCTGTTGGGCCACCAAGCCAGTGTGAATGCCCTCCAGGAATGCTTTGGTCTGTTGCATCTGGGCTGCCAGCCCCTGCATGTCATTCAAAATGGTTGACTGCCCTACAGAGATAGATCTCATTAGGTCAATAGCCTCCTCACTCAGGGCAGCAGGGCTAACTGGGGCAGGGCCTGAGGTGCCTGGGGCGAAGGAGATGCCCACCCTCCTGGGTGAGCGGGCATGGGCAACTCAATGAGGGGCTGCTTGGAGGGCAGTGCTGCTCCGGGGAGTGGTGGCTGTCACAGAGGTGTCCGCCACCACCAGGGAGCTTCCATCGAGGAGGTATCTATGTCTGAACTGTCCCCTCCAGTCTCCGCCATGGTGCTCCACTCGCTCTCCATCCCACTGGTGCCCTCACCGTCAGTGGACTTCGTCTCCTGGGTCCTGTGGGATACAGCTCCCTCCATCGCCAGGGCCTCTGGTCCTCCGCCAGAGGAATGCTAATGCACATAAGGACAGGGTGTCAAAACAAAAAGGGGGGGAGAGACAAAGGATACACTTGGTCAATGGCTGCACCAACACCACCGTTGGTGTACACAGCACACTCACACACAGGGTACAGGTCTATGCACTATGCATTGCACTACCAGTGATATTACTAGCCACCAAAGCATGGGGAGGGGCACACACTGCCAAATCCAACACACTTGGGACCCACGCAGCCTTGACCAGTAGTGGATGACTCTGAGCTAGGTAGCAGGATTATCCCTTCTGGAGCCTTGCCACCACCAATGTCAGGCCTGGCCTAGGGGCACCCACTGAAACACATCCCCCACCCGGATACCACACTACCATGAGTGAGTTATAATGATGGGCACTGTACTCACCCCCTGGTGGCTACTGTGATTCCCGCAAGCGCCCATCCAGCACAGGGTAGGCCACCACCAGTATGCAGGCCATCAGGGGGGTCAGGGTTCGACGGGCACCCCTTCCTCGTTGGGAGACCATCCCTAGCTGGGCCTCCGCCATCTTCCATGCCCAGCGTCTCAGGTCTTCCCACCGTCTCCGACTGTGGGTGGTCTGCCTGCCATAGACCCCCAGGGTCCGCACTTCCTTGGCGATGGCACACCATATACCCTCTTTTGATGGGCACTGACCTGCAGAGGGAATACACACAGGAAAATAGTATTAGTCAGACAGTCCTGCCTGTGACACTTATAGCCCACCATACCCCTTCACATCACCATTTACACACACATGGCCCAGCACACAACCTGTATACACCACCACAAGGACATTCACCCACCCCCCTTACATGATGCTTTCACACCCCGATCCATGCATTCATGCCACATATCGTGCACACAGTGTACTCACCTGTTGGTCTGAAAGCCCATACTGCAGTCCGTACTGGGGTAGGACCCCATCCACCAGTCTCTCCATCTCTGCTGAAGTGAAGGCAGAGGCCCTTTCACAGTCACACGGGCCATGCTAGGTTCCAGACACAGGTCACAGCAGCACATGCTGTGTAGGTCCTCTCCTGTTGAAGGTCAGGTAGAAAGTGAGGATTCAGAAAGAAAATGGTGGTCACGTCTGCGGCGGTGCATACCATCACCGCCGACGTAGACCACCATTGGCCACTGTTACCCATAGGGCCCAATGTTAACCAATGAGGAGTTGCACGGCGGTTCCCGACCACCTCCTGCAAGGGCGCACAACATCAGCAGTATTACCTCACTTCCACCTGTCCCTCCACACAGGACAGGCGGATGCCATTTCAGGGGGTGTGGGGCAGGCCCTGAATAATTATTGCATCACTGTTTAATTTTGGACATAGAGGACAATTCTCACTGAGCCAATTTGACAGCATGCATCCTACTGTTGTAGCCCCATTGTTCCGTTTGTGACCGGCTCCTCACTCTTTTGTCCCTTAGATTGCTACTGCTGCAGATAAATAGCAGATGGAGACATACCCTCGTGTACAGATCCCTGGTGGACTTGGCAACAATGGAGGACAGGCACATCATCCTCACCTATAGACTTCACAGGGCCACAATCACAGACCTGTGTGCCAAATTGGAGCCTGAACTGATATCTGCTATCCGTCACCTCACTGGGATCCCCCCTCTTGTGCAAGTTCTATCAGTTCTGCATTTCCTGGCAACTGGTTCTTTCCAAGTGACAGTGGGCTTGGCAGTAGGAATATCACAGTCAATGTTCTCAATTGTGCTGACCAGAGTGTTGTCTGCCCTGATTAAACACATGTGCAGCTACATTGTATTTCCCCAGGTTGAAGATTTGGCCACAGTGAAGGCTATGGGACATATCCCCAACATAATTAGTGCAATTGATGGAACACACATTGCATTATTCCCCTGTCAAAATGAACAGGTGTACAGAAATCAAAAGAGTTTTCACTCAATGAATGTACAGATGTGTGCTTGGTGGACCAGTACATCTCCCTTGTCAATGCTAAGTATCCTGGGTCGGTGCATGATGCCTTTGTCCTGAGGAATAGCAGCATCCCAAATGTGATGGGCTAACTACTGAGGCACAGGGTGTGTCTAATAGGTGAGCCCTGGTTCCCACCCATTAGATGTTGGGGTATGGGTATGGTGTGGGCAATATGGGGTATTGTGTGGCTAAATGTTGTCCCTCAATATTTGCAGGTGACTCTGGTCACCCCAACCTATCATGGCTACTGATCCCTGTGAGGAATGCCAGGACAAGGGCAGAAGAACGTTATAATGAGGCACCTGGGCGAACCAGAAGGATCATAGAAACAACCTTTGGCCTCCTGAGGGCCAGATTTCGATGCCTCCATCTGACAGGTGGATCCCTGTGCTACTCACCCAAGAAGGTCTGCCAAAAAATAGTGGCATGCTGCATGTTGCAAAACCTTGCCCTGAGACGCCATGTATCTTTTCTCCAGGAGGAGGAGGCTGGAGATGCCCGTGTGGCAGCAGTGGACCGTGCGGACAGTGATGATGAGAAGGCAGAGGATGAGGATGAGGACAACGAACAGCAGTGATCAGACAATATTTCCAATGACACACAGGTAAGACAGTGTTACTTCACATTTCATTATCTTTATTTTGAAATTATTTCCTACTTCTAAGCCCACTTACTGTACCCTTTGGAAATTCATTTTACAGATGTTGGTGCCTCACAATAGCTCCTGGTGTGATCACTCCAGGCAACTACAGGTCTTTCATAGGTGCTCCTTTACTGTACAGTTGAATTGCAATAGTTGTACATGGTTAAACGTATACATACTTACAAAATGTGACATACTCCATAATATTTTTTTCAAGGGTGTTTATTTAAGTGCTAAGATATTGAGGGGCAAGTGCAATGGGATGGGGTGATGATGGAGGAAATTCCAAGGTATAGTTCCAGTCTGTAGCACAGGTGTATTGTCCATGAGGACATAGGAAGGGGAGCAATGGCAGTTCAAGGTGGACAGGGTGACAGCGTGGGACACAAGGGTGACAATCAGAAGAGTCTCATTTCCTGGTGGGGTCTTGGCAATAGTCTCTGGCTTCTGCCTGGATCGCAGGGAACGTTTGTGGGGTGGTTCTCCTTCTACAGAGGAAGGGTGGCTGGTGGCCTGTGAGTCCTGTGGTGGGGCCTCCTGGCCACTAGCGGCAGCGGAGGTGGAAGGCAGTTCAGATGTCTGGCTAGTGGCAGGGGCCCAGTGTTGTGAGACTGCCTCCCTCATAGTATTGGCCATGTCTGCCAGCACCCCTGCTTTGGAGACCAGGGTGGTGTTGATGGCCTGCAAGTCCTCCCTGATCCCCTGGTACTGTCCCTCCTGCATCCACCTGTTCTCCTGCACATTGTCCAGGATCTGGCTCATCGTGTCCTCGGTATGTTGGTATGCTCCCAGGATCTCTGCAAGTGCCTCCTGGAGAGTAGGTTTCCTGGGCCTGTCCTCCCCCTGATGCACAGCACTCCTCCCAGTTTCCCTATTGTTCAGTGCCTCTGTGCCCACAGCCACTGACACCGGGTCCCTGATTGTCATGGGTTTTAGGTGTGCCCTGGGGTCCCTGTAGCGGTGGACACACTGCTGAATAATGTGTCCTGGGGACAGATGTGGGGGTACGCTGGCTGGGTGCTGTGGTCGTGTTTCCAGATGGGAGAGGCTCTGTGGTTGTCTGTGACTGAGCTTGGGTAACCGACTGTACAGAGGTCCCTGATGGGCCAGGTTGGTCATCCAGATCCAGGCAACCAGAGTTACTGTCATCACTGTAGGCCTCTTCAGTTGGGGGACTGGATAGTGCTGGCACCTCCTCTCCGGTGACATCGGCTGGGATACCTGTGGGGATATAAATGCTGTGTTATTGTGTCTGACATATTGTGCATCGGTGGCGTGGCCTCTTTGGTTGTATTTGCCTTGGCAGCTTTCACTTGTGTAAGTTGGTATGTGGTGGGCTGGCTGATTCTCTCTAGTGTGCATGCTTTAGTGATAGGTGTCCATGCAGGTCTGTGAGTGGTGTCCATGCATTGGTATGGCATGTAGGGCTTGGCATTGGGATGAGTGAGATGTGATGGTGGGGTGTGTGAGAAGTGGTGGAGTGATGCGAGTGAGGGTAGGGGTATGTGATGGCATGCAGGTAGGGGGGTAGTAGTAGTATAGAGTTGACTTACCAGAGTCCAGTCCTCCTCCTACTCCGGCCAGGCCTTCACGATGCATAATTGCCAAGACTTGCTCCTCATGTGCTGTTAGTTGTGGGGGAGGAGGTGGGGGTCCACCGCCAGTCCTCTGTACAGCGAGTTGGTGTCTTGCTGCAATGGAACATACCTTCCCCGTAGGTCGTTCCACCTCTTCCTGATGTCATCCCTGGTTCTTGGGTGCTGTCCCACGGCGTTGACCCTGTCCACAATTCTCCTCCAGAGCTCCATCTTCCTAGCTATAGATATCTGCTGCACCTGTGCTACAAATAGCTTTGGCTCTACCCTGATGGTTTCCTCCACCATGACACTTAGCTCCTCCTCTGAGAATCTGGGGTGTCTTTGTGTTGCCCTGGGTGTTGTGTGAGTTGTGTAGGTGAGGGTGTGTAAGGTGATGAGTTGGGGTGTGTGATCGGGGGTGCGGTGGTGTATAGGTGTAGGTAGTGTATGGCTCAGGTTTTATCTGGAGTCATGGTGTCTGTCTTGTACCAATGGTTTGTAGTCGTAAAGGTGGGTAATGTGGGTGTGTGTTTTATAGGGGTGTGGCTGTGTGGGTCTGGTGTGTGTATGGGTATCAGGTGTGTGTTGTTTGAATTGTCCAATGTGGTGTTGTTTTGTTTGAGTATGTGTATTTTGCGCGAGGTCAATGGTGTACCGCCACTGAATGTCTACCGTGGTGATTTGTGGGTCATAATGTGATGGGCGTTGTTCTGTTGGCGTAACGGTGTGGGTTTTGATACCACCAGTTTATCACTGACCTTTGGTGTGGCAGATTTGGGTCTGTGGCTGAATAGAGACAGATTGGTGTGTGTGTGTCATAATATGGTGAACGGATATCCGACGCCGCAGTGGTATGTTGCCGGCAGTCAGAGTGGCGGTAAGTGGCATTTACTTCCAATGTCATAATGAGGACCTATGTGTTTAACACCATTTGCGACTCCCAAATGGGTCTCAAGGGACCTGCCTCACTAATAATTGTGAGGCAGTTTGCAATTTGTGACACATTCAGGAATGGCTGCACTCACAGGGATGGTGGCTTGCGGGGGTCAGCAGGTCGCCATGTCTGTGACTGCTTTTTAAATAAAGACGTTTTTTTTTATAAAGGCAGCCCATTAAAGCAAAACGGGGTACATTACAAACAAAAATTAAATTTTTCTTTTGATTTTTTTCAGAGTAGGTAGTGCTCTGTTGGACCACTGCCTGCTCTGAAAAAATGCTGGTGCCCCATTTCACAAAGGGGAATGAGTCCCTTCTGGACCTCTTAATGTTTGCAAATGCATTATCACCAATTTGAAATTGGTAGTAACTGTGATTGTTTAGCAACCACATTCCCGGTCACAGAACATTCATACATCCCCCTGTGAGTTGCTATTAGGAAGGGACGCCCTTGCCACGCCCCTTCCTAATAGCGAGTCGCAAATCGATTTTGCAATTCGGTAATAGGTTTCCGAATCACAAAATAGGGTTTGGTACATAGAAAACTGCTTTTTTTTGGTTGCAAATGGCACGATTCTGCCAATCATGCCATTTGCACTAAAAAAGCTACGTACATGTGACCGTAAATGTGGTAGATTATGTGCTATGTGTATACTGCTTTATAGTGTTTTTTGCCACTTATTTTATGTTGTCTGTCTTTCTTCTTTATGCAGTCCATACATTTATCTCTACTCAATTAAAATTTGATACATGTTTTCGGCTATTATTTTTTGTTCCCAGCAGTGTTTATATTTTCAAAGAAAAACGATTATTTTTTACTAATGGATGCTTTAATGAAAGGAATTAATTACTACATAATATTTCGAAATCTAAAATTATATTTTCTTTTATTATCTCATCCTTGTTGCTCCAGGTTAACAAGCTTAGAAGAGAAAAAGCTAGTTAAGTGCAGAAAAGGAGAAGACATTGAGAAAGTTATGAAAGAAGTATTCAATATATATCCGATAAATAATCAGGAAGAAGAGTGCAAATGAAGCAGAAAGTGAGTAAGATAAGTCAAGAATAATTTAAACATGAGTTGGAAAAACAAAAGTTAGGAAAGAAGGCAATACATAAGTAGCAGCAGAATCAATAATGGTTCCAGGTTGTTAAGGAAAATGCAAGTTTGTGTTCATACTTAGAAATGAAGATAATTATGTAAGAAAGACAAACTTAAAAGATCGTCATGAAAATATGTTTCGCAACAGGGTACTAAACAACATTATGAATACAATGTAGCAGGTAAAAAGGAAAGGAGTTGCTAGACGTAGACAGAAGTCATTTGCTCTAAGGGTAAAATTATTAATTGCTCTTCTCAACTGAATTAAAACATTATTTAGGCTAGTGAGAAAAATAAGTTTTGACAAAAGCAGAATATAAAAAAGTAATTATTTTGCGCCACACTTGCAGTATAGAAGCTCATTTTGTATTTCCAATGGCATAGTTTAGTTTTTGCTGTTGAAAGAAATGTCCATGCATATAAAGTGAAACAAGGGACAACTATGCCAAGAGACAAAACTAATATAATTAGTGATCAAGTGTTGCAAAGATGTCCTCCAGCTCCTGTGTATGAGAGGCAGTGCAATAATATCTGTAACATAAGATGAGTGAACTGAGAAACTCTTACACAAGTATAGTAGAGGAACTGTGAAGCCGAAAATTAAACCTCTACAAAGTATTACACCTTGCAGAGTTAGGAAACTCACAAATTTGCAAGGATATTCTTTAGTCTGTTTGTCAAAACAAGTGTTTGACAGTACATTCTATCATAAAGCAATGAACGGTATTTTTTAAAGAAACTCATATTACATACTTTGGGCCAAAAAGAGAAAGTGAGGAAAATGAAGTAGTACTGGAAGTGTCCCATGTCAGACTTACTGGAGAGAATTTGTTAGACGGTTTTAGGAAAGAAATTTCTGAATGTACCACAAGAACATCAGAAACTCTAAAAAAATATATGTGTTTGATGATGTTCTACAAACTAAGGGACAGACAACAAAGGTATACATTAACACAAACTGAAGACAGAAATCTTGAATGGTGGTATACTCTTACTTTATACTTATTACCTGAGGAACGGTTTGATCTATCTCTGAACTATGTTGTCTGCAAAAACTACCTTAGGAAACTGGAAAATAAAATGCCTGCAAGAGCCATTCACAACAACTTAAAAATGTCTCAAATTCCTGCTGAGTTGCAGCTACTGGATGTCTGGTTTGCTCTGAGCCCCCAAAGCAAAATGTTTTGAAGTTAGGGCCCACCTCCAGAACCTTATGGCAAGGTTTGCGGTAATAGCAGTGCTGAGAACAGGGGGTGGAGCCTATGAAGTCACTTCAGCAGGTCTTTTTCTATAGCTCACTATCCACAATAGTTGAGAGACTTATAAAAGGGCATATTCATCAACCAGAAATAGTCACCTAGCAGAAAACTCTGCCCCCCATAATTTGAGTGTTCGGAACCCCTCAAACTCCTAGGCAAAAAGCTATTGCACCGGCTGCACTAATGATTGCAGTGGTTTTGAGTGCCAAGCTGTCATCTCTGCCTCTTTCACTCCTTCTCCACCATGACTGATCTCACTCCAATCTATAAACAGGCTTTCCCTCCCTTTTTGGGGCATTTTGTGTAGCACAGTCTCACCTAAAGGGCATTGGAGCACATTACATGAGCACACAAGGTCACATTACATTTTTTTGGGTGCACCAAGGTTAAGTGATTTATCCAAAATCACATAATGATGAGCCAACACTGGGAACTCAATCTAGCTTCCAAGTTCCAAAGTCTGCAGCTCTCATAGTAAGTCCACATATACACCTTTTCAGAAAAAAATGATTTCCCACTCCCTGCCCACCTTTTTTTCAGGAAAGGTGTGCATTTGTTTAAGTATCAAAGATAGTGGCTCCTTCAGAGCTAGTTTAGACTTTACCTGATGGAGTCATTTGGAGCTTCACCATAGCCAAAATGTATTCTTTTCGAAAGGCATTAGATCTGTTAGTTAGCATGGTTTACACTGTCTTTTGACTTCTGACCTCCTGTGCTGAATTTCATTTTTGCTGGCTTTAGGACTCTGGGCACTTTAACACTGCTGACCAGTGCTAAAGTGCAAGTGTTCTCTGTCTAGTTTGTTTTAGTGATTGGTTTATCCATGATTGGCAAATTTTAGTTTACTAGTAAGTCCATAGTGGAAAGCTACTAGTGGGCCTGTAGCATTGCCTGTGCCACCCACATGAGTAGCCCTGTAAACATGACTCAGATCTGCCGCAGCAGTGTCTGTGTGGTGGCAGTTTTAAACTCCCATTTCAATCTGGTAATACACCCACTTGCCAGGCCAAAACCTTCCCTTTTACTACATGAAAGTTACCCCTCAGGTAGACCCAAGGTAGCTCCATGGGCAAGGTGCAGTGCATTTAAAAGGTAGGTCATATACTGGTGTGATTTACATTCCCTGGTAGTGAAATACTACTAAATTTGTTTTTCACTATTGCAAGAACTACCTCTCTCATAGGGTAACATTGGGATTGTTTTAAATGATCATTTTTGAGCAGTTTCCCATTGGGAGCAAGTAAAGATATGAAGTTAGGGGTCTCTGAATTGACAATCTAAAAAACATCTTTTGGTGAAGTTGGCTCTTAAATTGTTAGTTTGAAAATGCCACTTTTAGAAAATTGCCATTTTTTTGTATAACCATTTTGCTGCAAACTTCGCATCACCTCCCTTGTGGTGGTAAAGAACCTACACATCACCTCCCCTGCTTAACAGTAAGAACCGGAACATCTCTGTCTCTTACAATGCATCACCTCCCCTACTGCCCACATCATCTTTGTTTTTGATGCATTCAGATACTTTGCCTCAGTGAAGCACTAAATTGATTTCAGGAAACTACAATTACATTTAATCTTTTTTTAAAGTGAAATCTTTGCTTGTATATATTGGATGTTTGTCATTAAGTTCTAGTTTTACTCTGATAAATATTGGTTATATTTCTAAACTGGTGTGGAATACTTTTGAGGTGTTTTCACTGTGTTACTGTGCATGTGTACAAATACTTTACACATTGCCTCTGAGATAAACCTGACTGCTCATACTAAGCTATCAAGGGGGTGAGCAGGGCTTACCTTAGCTGCATGGCTCCCTTACTCTGACTAGAGTGAGGGGCCCTACTTGAACAAAGTGCAAACTACTGCCAACTAGATACCCCATTTCTAACAAGAGGTAATGTAAGATTCTTACCTGCTGCATTCTCTTAAAGGACACCTATAAAAAATGTTTCTAAATCTAGTCTAATTACCCATTACTAAAATTGATAGACATAAAAAAAGACATATGCACAGTGCTTTTTGCCACAGGTTGGGCCCATATAGCACTATAAATAAACAGGTCACTGTTCATAGTGCTAACCAGGATTGTGCTCTTTGACTTCCTGGCCACACACAGACATCTGCACTGATCACATTAGCTGCAGTTTCATAATGTAAAAGAGTATGGGGTCATTTCAATTTTGGCGGACGGAAAAGCCCGTCAGACGAAATTCCGACAGGGTGGTTGCCGCCTTTGTAGCAGCCTCACCTCCGGGCCCATTACGTGTTTCCCGCTGGGTCAGCGGGCAGAAACCACAGTTTCTGCTCACTGGCACAGTGGGAAACAGCCTATAGTATTCACTCTGGCTCAGAATTAAGCAGGCAACTCTGCAGAAAGTGACCATTACGACAGTGCTTGAAAGGGAGGCCCCTGCACTGTTCATGCCAAGTGCATGGGAAGTGCTGGAACCGCCCTTTGGTCCCCTGCACCCGTTCCCAACCGCCTTTTCATGGCAGTGCTAATGGCATCAAATTGCAGGCAGAGAACAAAGTTGTAATCCCGAGGCCAGCGCTTCTTGCAATGGTTCCCTGATGCGTTAGGACCACCGTGACTGCCGTACAACCGGTACGACTAATCCCGGTGGTGCTCGAGGTCCAACAGCGGTGCAGTGGCTGCAGTCGTAATGTGGTGGCTGGATCACAGCATTGGCGGTGGTCCGACCGCCACCTTGTACCTGGCAGGTTTGTAATCAGGCCCTATAGGTCCCACAGATTAGTTTTATGTGCATTTATTTTCATTTAAGGTGTTTGCACATTTTTTATATGCAGCTACATGAAGGTGAAAAAATAAGAAAATATTTACTAAATGTTTTGTTCTTTTTTTCTACATATTTGACCCTTCCACACTATTAGCTGGTCCTGATAGTGCACTCATGATTGTAGTACAACACTTGTTTAAGCACTTTAACATCGGCATGTAAATGCAGTCAGCATGGAAACACCCCAAATTAATAAGATTGCTCTTCCAGGCCATCTTCACTTGCAAGTCCTTGCAGAAACATTTGAGCCCCCCTTGGAAAGGCTGCCAGGGATCATGAGGGGGATGCGCCCCACAGTTTGAGGACCTCTGTTGTAGAATGAATGTTCTGGTCCAGAGAGTAGATTCTGCTAAACCAGATGATCACCTAATTCACTCTAGGGATGTCATGGGTGATCCTTTGGAGTTGTATGAAATGAGGCAGGCAAAAGATGAAATAATTAATGGGAAGGATAAGAGTCTACAAGCCTGTTGCTTTCCACATTGATTTGCTACATGAGAAGGAGGTTGTTTCAATGTTCCTGGAGTACAGAACCCTTTTCACAATATTCATTTACTACACTATACTTTGAAGATTCATATTTTAGACAGAACATTCAGTATCTTTTTCATCTTCTATTTGAAAGGGAAATGACTGCTGTGATCTATACTGTAGCACACATTCTCAAAAACATAAGCATGTTTCATTAATATGAATGCCAGAGGATGTTTTTGGTAAAGATGAAATTCACAAGTGCAACCTTATGAATCTCATGGCATGTCAGCATGTTACAAATGAATAATGGTTCAATCGGCATGCAGAGTAATAGTGTATATTGAATAATGTAGGTGTACCTACCTGGGCTACAATTCTCAGCTGCAAAAATTATGTTTAGTATGATCTTCAAAAGATGCTCAGGGAAGGTAACTCAATTATTGCTGCCATCAATTTTAAGACACCTGGAGAATTGTGTTCCATTGATCCAGTGAATGTCTGTAGGTACTTTAATCATAGGTTTCAAGCCATACTTCACTCCATCTGCCTTTAAAAAATTATCCACTTAGTTACCTTGTTGATGATTTTTGAATGAAGGAATATCAAGTGAGAAGTAAACAACAGATTCACATGTATAGTGGATAGAAGATGTACCAAAAGAGATGAAAATGGCAATACAGTTTTGTCATTTATTGAGCAGTATGTTTTGTGCGGGATTCTAGGAGTCTCAGAACAAAATCCTTGGATAGTAAGTGTTGAGATATCAGTCACACAAATGTGGAAAGTACCGTCATCACAGATACAGAACAAAAGGACATGCTAGACAAAGTGTCACTTTGGTTTCCCTTAGCCTGTAAATTGTAAAAATAGTAATCTATCTTTAGGTAGACATATTGTTAGTGGCAAATCACCAGAGAACACATACAATGAGACATGAACACTTAAAAAATGTTAATGACTACAACCCTGTCATTTTACCTATATGTAATGCTAATATGGGTGTTTATGCTTGTTGCAGACTGTTCCATTGCTGTTGTATGATATGTCACTGCCTATATAGCAAAGTCTGAAAAGACAGAAATGAAAGATGTATGAGAAGAGATTTCAGCAGAGAAATATCTACTTAGGAACCTTCAGTCTGAAGATATTTTCAAACAGAGTGTCAGGATCATATGATATGTGAGATCAGCTGAGATCTTCTAGTTTATGCACCCTCTGGAAGACTTTCCCTTGGGTCAGTTTAGATCCTGGGTTAACACAAAAAGAGAGTTTAAGTCCTGTGCTGAGATACAGTATCTTGCTAATTCAGAACCATACGGTACTGAAATAGTGAAAATAGTGAAACACAACATGATGGACACTATTATTCAAATAAACGTTGACAGTTAGAGAACTTATATGTGTATGAAGTAGATCAGTTCTACCTATACAGAAACCCCATTGAGCAAAACATAGAAGCAGGTCGCTTTGCAGTTTCAGACTGCAATAGTTATTTAGCAAGACACAACAAAGCAAGCGTTAGAACTAGCATCCTTGGCATGGGTTCCCCTAATTTTTCCCTCTGACCTCCTGTTTTTATGACTCATTTTTGCTGTACTCTAAACATGGTAACATGGGCTTATCCACAATTGTCATATTTACCTCATTTGTAACGCCCCAGTAAAGTGTACAATGTTTGCCCAGGGCCTGTAAATTTAATGATGCTAGTGGACCTGCAGCATTGATTATGCCACCCACTAAAGTATCTCTTCAAACCTGTCTCAGGCATGCCACTGCAGTGCCTATATGTACAGTTTGAAACTGCCATTTCAACATGGCAAATCTACACACTTGCCAGGCTCAAACCTTTCTTTCATTAGTTTGAGCGTCCAAGCGCTTTTTGACCTGTTGTAAGTATTCTGTGAGCTTTTCATCATGCCCACCTCATGCCTATCACTATCACTCATTCATGGGCTTGACTTAAAAAAAATCCTTTGATATAAATGCTTTACGTTTCTCCCACCTTGGGTAGTTTTGTTATGCCTACAGACTAACCCTGTGACATGGATTATTGTGTGATTGCTGATATATTTGACTGTGAGCAAACTACTTTTTTCTTTCATGTGTCTCCTTCGCACTCATGTTCTTGGCACTTTGAAGTTTGATACAGCGTGAACTTGATCAACGGTAATGGAGCGCTTTGCATGACTACCAGTTACGTCACATTGTTTCTTTTGTCTCTTCTTCATATCCGTGACGGTCATGCCACTTTGAAGTTTCATATAGCACAAACGTGTTTGTTTGTGACTTAAGAATAAAAATCAGAATGGAGGGCTTGGTGAGACGCCTGACATGGGACAGATTGGTTCTCTGATTATTGCATTACGTGCTTGCTTTCTCACAAAGAGATCATTTCTGCCAGTCTATCCATGGAATTATTATTTCCCATCTGGAAACAATAAACAAGCCCTCCCTTCGAGGCGGGGTGGATGCTGTGATGAATCAAGTCATTGTAATTTTGTTACAACAAGAAGGAATCCTTTTTGAGTATGAGTGGGCACGTTGACCTGTGAAAATATCAACATCATTATTGTTAATTAACGGGCAGCTTAATTCAAGGATTCTCTCTAAGCCATCTTTTTTCTTCTATTGTAACACACTTTTTAAAATGTAGCTCCTAGCTTGTGCATGTGTAGTTGACGCATGACGGTTTCATGTAGGATTTGCTGTTAAGCCACAGAAGCTTCAGCTATCTTTATTTTTGTGATACAGTGGCAAAAAACAACCATACGACTTTTTCATAAAACAAGCTCTAGACGCGTCCATGTAATGAAAGCTAGCAGAACCTTAGGTGTTTTGCTAAGATGGAGGAGATATTTTTAGTATGGGGCACAGACTAAATAAATGCATGTGTACTTTGTGAGAGACATGCATGTTTGTCCAGTTCATTTTTAAATCCATTTACCAGAAATCCTGAAGTTGTCTTGTGTACAGTACCCCTCAACAAGTCGTGAAAAGTTTACAAACGAAGATGTGTAATACAAGATGTAGCAACATTGTTTTGCTGACCGCCCTGAGACAAAAATAGACACTTGTAATGTTGTGGTGCTAATTTGATATATGGACAAAACTTTTCTGGTGAGCGATACACAGTTTAATGATACAATAAGCTCTGCACAATAATTCTGTGTATGAGGAATAGACTCAAGATGTTAGTGTTGTGTTCAAGAACTTTGCAAATAAATTCAGTGACATTATTTCTGAAAAAAGTTAAACACTACATTACTTATTTAAATGTTTGTCAGAGTTTAATTTTATGGGTACTGGTGAACTTAGTCTGATACTGAGCACTGCACATAAAGGTGTTTTATACAGTTGGTTGCATGAGCCACAAGCAAAGGTGTTCTTTAAAGCATTCAAGCCATTTTGACTATATGAAAGAGAATGAAGTTGTTATATGTAAAAATAAAACATCTCAAAATCCCTTGTGGTGATTGTGTGTGGTAGGGAATTCTTAATTTAATGTTGCACATTGTGAAGTTTTCCAAATACACAACTATGAACTACATGCTAACGTAGAGCATAATGCTTGGATTTTTATGTCACTTTTGTTGGATTTTTATGTAGATTTTCAGTCTTGTCTAGGAGCCAATCAGCACAGCTCCACTAACCCCCCTTCAAGTCTCTCTTTCTGCCTAAGACATCTCTTGGTCCCCACACTAGGTTGGGAAGGAGCACAAAATAACAACACGTCCCACCAGTCAGTGTTTTTTAAATTCTCTCATGGCTGGAACTTTTGTTTTACAGCTGGGTGTAGTTCGTGTTTTAAGGGTCTTGTTTGTGATATTATTCTAGTAGGCCTGCTAGGCCTGCAAATGTGTAATGCACTACACCCTATAGAGGCTAAATATATGGGTACACTGCATAACGTTCTGTCATTATGTTTGCATTTGGTTATGCTCTCTAGAGGCTGACTATATGGTTACATGACCATGTTCTAGTTATTTGCAGGGCCACTGGAATTATGTAGCAGAGAAGACCAAATAATGTGGTAGGATTGATCAACATATGTGGCAATGTAAAGTTCATTTATGCATTTACAATGGCAATAGCTCTACCTCAAGCAAATACGAGACTAATTGCATTGCAAACACTTGTTACATGTCACCCCTAAGGTAGGCCCTGGTTCGCCTCAAGGACAGGGTCTAGTGTATTTAAAAAGTTTCAGATGTACCTTTTAGTTTAACATTTCCAGCTAGTGAAAAACTCTTAAATTCATTTTTCACTACTGAAAGGCCTATCTCCCCATAGGTTAACATCAGGATTGCCTTAGGACATCTTTTAAGTGTAATTTCCAATTGGGAAGAGAATGAAATATGACAGCTGGTGTCTATGGACTCCCAATTTAAAATCACAACATATGGCAGGGGTCTTAAAACTGGGGGGCCTCAAGTGATCCCGGGGTGCTGGGGTTTTCGGGTGGGAGGCCAAAAGAAGCATTATGCTAATAACAGGGCTTTGCTTTATTCTAAAAAAATGAGCAACAGTAAACAGCTCTGTAATAGACCATCACTAACATGTTTTGTTATTTACATCTAAGCTGGGCGTATGTGTCAAAAGGGAAGGGACTCCAAATATTCATCAAAACCCCCACTCTCACATCCAGTAATCACATTGTGGATATATTTACACGTACTAAAAGTATGTTTGCGATCATGCATTTCATTGCATTTCCAAAACTGTAGCAGAACTTAACTGCAATGTTTAAATAAGTGTAAACATATTTAAACAATGCCAATTTCATAGAATATTTGTTAAAAATTTAGAGGGGGCCGAAGATTTTGTTTTCCACTGGGGTAGGGGTGCTGCATTAAAAAGTTTAAAGACCACTGACTTATGGTGAAGTCGGATTCTAAATTGTAGGTCTTCAAATGCCACTTTTAAAAAGTTGTCATTTTCTTACTTTTACTATCCTGTGCCTCTGCCTGTCTCTGAAACACATCTGAGGGAGATGAAAGTTGGGCTTTGTGCATCCCCTCTAGACAGTCACACACAAAGTGAGATTGGGCGTGAAATTTGCATACTGATGGGTCTTTCTGGGATAGATGGGAAGGAGGGCTGACACCTCTTGTCACAGAAAGGGCCACATACTTCCCTGTAGAGTGTCCGGAGCCAGGGAAGGAAGGGAAGGGACCTTGTGATCTTCAAAGGCCTCTTTTTAAGACTCCTCTACTTCAAATACACCAGCTCAGTTCACTTTTGGTTCCTGAGGAGACCCTGCCAAGAAGAGGAGATGTGCTGCCAGGCGGGACTGCTACTTTGCTACTTGCTCTGCTGTGTTGGCCCACTGATTACTGTGTTGCTAGGGGGCCTGCCGCTTTGCAATTTGCTCTGCTCTGTTGGTGTGCTGCATGCTGCCTCTTACAATGAGAAGAACTACTCCTTCTCTACAACCTCAAATAATATCACAAGTAACTCCTAGGACTTTGTGGCTTGCTTCCTGTTGGAACTCTCAGGGTCATCAAAGATTTCAACTGTGCACCACTACCACGGGAATCTGTCACTCATGAGTTTGGTAGCAGTGCGTCTCAATAAGGAACCCTCTACTTGACTGCTCTGAGTGCATGGCATTGTCCCTCTGACCAGCTTGTGCAGAGCGCTTCTTCATTCATCAAAGTCAGCACGTGTTGAGAGCTTCTTCTTTCAAATGAAGTCAGAGGGTGCTGAGTACTTCATCGTCAGCCAAAGCCAGCGTGTGTTGAGCACTTCTTCATTCACCAAAGTCAGCTTATGCTGCGTGCTTCTTAATTCGCAAAAGTCAGCCCGTGTTGAGCGCTTCTTCGCTCACCAAAGTCAGCATGTGTGGAGCGCTCCTTCTGACCAGTGTTTACCAAGCGCTGCTTTGTTCGCCAAGCCACCAGAGGAAGCGCTTCTTTATTCAGCAAAGCCAGCATGTTTAGCGCTTCATCATTCACCAAGGCCTGTATGTGTCCAGTGCACCCCATCATTTGCCCTGCTGCTCTGTGTCCAGACCAGTCACAGCGACCGTTGACATCTGCACACTCCTATCCAGACACCGACAAGGTACTGTGAGTAAGGGAAGCAGGCCGACTGTGCATGCATACCCAGTGAGATCCTGCACCACAACCTTCGACCACCTGTTGTATGCTTCTGCCCCGCATAGACTTCCAATTTTGAGAGGCTGGGGAAATCGAAATCCCCTGCCAACCAGTCTGGTTGGGAGACCGCATCAAAACATTCATTACGAGTGCCTTTCTAACACTCTGCTAAAGAGAGCTTACCGTCACTCCTTGACAGGGAGCACCCGCATCTTTCTAAGCACCGTGAGTTCAATACTACACTTCAACCGTGAAAACCTATGTAAATGTGATTTAATTTTTGTTGTTTGGGTCTACATTTAATCAGATAAATAATCCCTATTTTTCTAAACTGGTGTGGAGTCTTTTTGTGGTGTTGTCACTATGTTGCTATAATACAAGTGCTACACAAATACTTTACACATTGCCTCTTGGGTTAAGCCTGACTGCTCTGTGCAAAGACACCAGAGAGAAAGAACAGGCCAATTTAGGAAGTATAATTTAAATATCCAGACTAGGTGTGTGGTCCTTACTTGAGCACAATGCATACCGCTGTCAACTAGAAACCCAGTGTGTAACAGCAAATCTCATTTATCATCAAAGGCTAAACTGCCAGAGTGCAGAAAAAAAGAGTTCTGTTAAATGTAATTTATGCAATTGTTCAAACCATGGCTTAGTGAGTAATGAACTGTTAGGTCACTACACCTGCAATGAAAATGCTTTCAATCCAGTGAAAGATAATATTCACTGTCAAGTGTAACCATCATACTTATAAATGTTAAATGATGGGTGTGGCTTGGTGCCCAACATAGATGGCAGCTTCCAAATGAAGCTTCATGGCATTCAGGGAAAGTTTATTATTGTGCCACTGCTTCGCCCGCTGGCATTTCCTCATGTTTACAGCACATTAAAAAATATTTTAGATCAGCTAATACTACACAAACTCTTTTTTCTTAATATAAGATTATTGATAACTCCTTCAACTTTACATAGAATCTATCCTGAACTCTCACATGCTTATTGGTCTTGTTGTACACAATCTGAAGATATAGAACATTTACTTTTCACATTCCCTTTTGTTCATAATATTTTGGCTAAGAGTTTGTAATGAAATACATTTACTTGTCTGAACTTCTATACCATTTTCTATCTCAAATATTTTCCTAGGACATCTATTTGATGACTGGGAACAACTTCCTTTCAATTTAATAATATTAGGTTCACTATTAGCTGTGGCTTTTCAACAAATATTGAAATTTGGAAAAATCTCCCCCAACTATCATTTCAAACTTGGTGGTATGCAGTTTGTTATAATCATAGACTATACAGAACATACATTAGTCCTATAACACTTACATTAAAACGACATACCATATGGTCTCCAATCACTACTTTCTTAGCTCAAAGTACACAATCACGCCCAGCAGAAGTTCTCAAACCCCCTTAAACATCTTTTTGTTGATAATATCTTAGGTTTGTATGCATTCACAAATGTTTCTAAGATATTCATTTGCGTTATGATATAGTCTACAGTTTTCAGACTTGTTTTATGTTATTTTTCTTTAAATGTTAAACGTAAGTATTTGTCCGGTTCCTCAGTGGACGGACGTTATTCACAGCATTGGAACAATGGGAAAACTGGCAAACCCAGGTTTTGATTGTCTGCCAAAGTTAGGGACAACACCTTCTGTTAGCCACAGTTCCGCTGACAATGGAATGTCTAAGCAGGTAGTGCTATCCAGAAGGAGCCCCCGGAGGAAAACCCCTGAAGCTAAAACCACCACTGATGGCAAACAGAGACTCCTGGGAGGCTAATGAGATCTGGTAATGATGGCAGAAAAACAGGATTGCAGCAAGGGCCAGAAGGTGCAGTTAAGGCTGATGGGAATGACAGAACTAGAAGAACAGAAAGGTTCAGAAGGGAAGCAGCAGGAGCAAGAATCACCAGCAGGTGCAAAGAGACAGCAGCAAGAGTGATGATACACCAGCAGGAGCAAGGAGGCTCTAGTAGTAGCAAGGATACATTGGCTCCTTATACACCCCAAAACAGGAAGTGACATAGAGAAAGCAGTGAGGCCACAATGATGGATTGGAAAATGCTGGCAGGAATACATGATAGAACCTCCATGATGGATTGATTAAGCAAAACCCCTTCCTCAGATATTCTGGGAAGATGAAACTACAGAGAGAAAGGATATGGCTCCAAAGGAGAGAAGTGCCTCCAGCCCAGCCTACATGCGAGGCTAAGATTGTCCCTTTGTGGCCCCTTGCAGAACTCCCCAGGCTGCAGGTAAGTCTTTTAGTGCAGGCTGCTGTATAATGTGGGATACCAGGAAAGCAGCAGAGTGAGCCACTGGTCATGCTGCGACCTTTGGTTTGACAGATTTTTTCTTATAGCATGTTTTCCATCCCTTACGCCCTTCTTCTCTCTTTATATACAACTTAGAAGCATACTGATAGTTCATTTTTTTCATATTTCTAAATATTGTAATTTAATAATTGTTCAGTTTTCACGTAAATATACTTTAAAAAAAGTTACATGATGAAATTCAACTAAAAGAAATGATAGTAGTTGAAGTCATGAAAGTCATTCCACAAGGAAACTAGTATTCAGGGACAAGCAGTCAAGATCGCCTAGGCCAGAGTATTGTAGATCCAGCTATAGCTATGAATAAAGTCAATGATCTGGTGATAAGTGAGTCCACTGATTTACATAGTCTTGTAGCACAACTTCATGAGAAACAGTGAAATATATTCAAGGACATTACAGCATTAGTTGACAATGGAAATTTGCATGAGAAATGTACATGTAACTGCAAAACATTCAAGCCTACATTTCTTTATATTAATGGTAAGACAGGCACTTAGAAAAGTTTCTTAATACAAGTGCTCACTGCAGGCATACAAAAAAACCAGATTGCAACAATTCATGCGTTGTAAAGGTATAACTTCACTTCATCGATGAACAGGAAATGTATAGTATGGCAGCCTGCTGGAAGACTTCAGAATAGGTATAGCAAGTCATGAAGCTGAAATGGCCCTACAAAGTCATACATTTGTTCTTCTCTTTCAATATAAAAAAACACCTCCATGTGTAATAGAGGAGCTCCAGGAAATGTTACCAACAAATTGTGTTCCTCATGCCAATTGTGCACAGTTAAATATAAAAATGTTACAGTTAAAAGAACAGGAATTGATTCCACTTAACTCAGTGAAACATCAGGGATAAAACTTACCATTATGTTAAAAAGTGGTGAAGCAACTTGATGATCTAGAAAAGTTAGCTTCCTATTGAGCTGCTTTATAAAAAACCGTGAAGGGCAGATATACGTCTTTTTGGCGCAGGGCAGCAAACAAGTCACCTTGCTGTGCTACCATGCATCAAACGGAAAGGGCAGGAATGCATTGTATCTTTGCAATTCAGTTAATTCCTTTCCTTCCCACTGAGATGCCATCGTTTTGGCAGACTAAGGCCAACACAGACACCCTTGCACCACGGTTCAGGGGTGTCTGCTTTGTAGGCAGGGTTATTTTGTGCAGGAAGGGGCACCTTTCTGTTTAAAAATAATACTTTGAGACTTTTCCCTCTTTCCCTTTGTGCTGCGGAATGCCCATGGAATGCCTCTATAATGCAGAGGAAGGCAACACAGCAGTTTGCACTTATTTGCCTTACTCCTTATCAAGGAGGCCATTCAAAATCACATAAAGAGGCTCTTCTTGGCCTCATAGATATGAGTGAAAAGTTTCAACCATCGCTGCATCTCTAAAAGTGATGCAACAGCAGTGTAAGTCTCTCATAAACATGCCCTTAGGTATTTATAAAAATTCAAGGATTATATTGTTTCAATATTTTAACATAGGGCAGGGTCTAGTAAAAGTAGCATGAGAATTGTGGTAGACATTATTACATATCCCAACAAAATGGACTTTGAATCAGTTTGGTGAACTTTTGTTGTACAGAGGAGCAAAACAAAGTGGTAGGTGCAGTGCAAAATTCCTGTTGGTAAAAGATCTGTTTGTGATAAGAGAACACTTTCCTTTGTGTTGAGCCTAGACGGTCATCATCAAAATAATCACAGCCATTAAGTCAAGATGCAGCAATGATTATTTTGTAATTTCACATATTAGGTCACTTTCTGGACTGTTTCTTTTTGATTATCATAAAAGCAAAGTAAATACAGACATTGCATGTGCTCAGAGTAGTAATTCTTTAGCTTTTGACTGCTGTGGAATGCTACTTAATAACTACTAGAATCCAGAAGACCCCAACTGAATCATTATTGGAATTCGGGGACCACAGTGAGGGGGTCATTACGACTTCAGCGTACGGGCAGTGCAGGGTACCCTGCACCCTGTCTCTACCAGCCTTAAACCTGCCATGAAAATGCTGGCAGAAAAGGGGGGTCGTAAACCCCATGTCGGTGCTGCATGCAGCACTGCCCTGGCGGATTAGGACCGTCAGCACCGCCACACAATCATGTAGATGGAAAGTGGGGGTGCTGATGGTCTGACCGTGGCACTACTGCCACGGTTGTAATGTGGTGGTTGGACCACCACATTGGTGGCGGTCTGACCGCCACTGCGACCTTGGCGGTCATTGGACCGCCAGTGTTGTAATGAGGCACTGAGTCATTTTTGGTATCTGAAGACCCTGGCCAAAACAATTTCATTGATTAGAACCACAAACCAATAACACAAAATACAGAAAAATGCATGATCAAACAAATACATAAATTATGAAATTTTAATAGGAAGGTTAATCGTTTCTAGATTCAATTGCGGTCCCTCATCATCCATACTATATTCTGATTGATGAACAGGTACTGCTCCCACAAATAGGTTAGAGCATACTAAGTTAATTTTTAGTCTCCAATTTCAAATTCTTTCACATTTACAGATCGTTTTACAATTTTCAGTTTTACGTTTCTCTTTTTCATTTGCACTTTATTAATTTGCTAATGATATTTAACTTTCTAATCATTCACGTAACCCCTGAGTGGACATCACAGACCACCAGGGATACCCAGACCACTGGTTAAGAACCACTGTTTTAGAGAGTGTAATTGATTGAGAAGTTTCAATGCTCCTCAACTGAGCCAATGCTAATTTCCTAAGAATTGTGCTTTCTCTGACAAACAGACGTTTAAAAAAGCTACAGAAGTAAGAAAGGCATCAAAGTCAGAAAGGCAAAACAGCATCAATATAAAAAGTTGAAAGTGGCTAAAATAAAGGTTATGATAGTATCTCCATGTTCTAATTTATCTGGAAAAAAGTGCTACTGTAATGTAATTGTAAATGTAATTTTTCAGTTTCATCCTCTTCGTCACAAAAATAAAGAGAAGACAGATAAGCCACTATGTAGAGCACTGTCAACTCTACTGAGAGCAGTGCAAACTAACAAATATGTCCCTCATTCTGCAATGGGTATTCACAATTTTGTTGCCTATGTACAGGTAGAGCACAAATTACTTTAAATTCTCAAAAAGGTGCCCAGAAAATGCTCATGGTCGTTCTAGATATTCTTGAAAATGATAGCATTCCAATTGATTAATCCATTGGAATTAGCTATTCCTGGAATCATAAATGTGTGAATTGTCACCATTCTAGAGAACTGACATTGCTTCAAAGCTATTTCATTATTTTGTCAAATCATTTTTATTGAGTTTACCATAGTTAAACAACATTGTTAACTATGCTGCTCTATTAATCAAGTCCACATAGCGAGTTGACAGTTCTCAAGCAATGCATCTGTTGGATGTGGTGAGGTCTTGTCCCCCAAAAACAATCTATTCTGCCAAACGAGAAGAAAAGGAAAATGGATAATTACACTTCCCACATTAACTGAAACCTATGAAAGAGAGGTAGTACGAAAGACCATGGTATGGCAAATCATGTTGGTTCAGTATCAGTGATAATATTAATTCTTGGCTCTTAGACAGGAGAGGAATGTCAAAAGGGGGGCCCCAACAGACAAATGTTCTACAAGAGAATGCCAAATTGACTAAAGATTTCGTAAGCATCAAATATTACATATTAGAATCTTTCCTTACTACACAAGATATTCCAAAGTCTAGGGAGCCATAGGGATATTGATGGGGTTTCATCTTTCTTCCAGTATGCCAATAGAGTGGTTTTAGCCTCTCCTAAACAGTTCGACATTATTAAGGACTCGTTTGACCAATTGTGATGGATATAGATACCAAATAAATACAACTTTGTAGGTGCATCCCTACCAACCATGGAGGGAAAGTATGTATGTCTTTCAACAGAGTGGTTCCTTCAGCGTCAATGACATCGCTGTTCAAGACTCCATTCCACAACTACATACATGATAATTTTGCAAGGATTGCTTCCATCAGAACGTTGTAGATGTGGGCTATGAAGCCCATAGTTTCTCCGGTCAGCTGAACAAACCTCTACTTGGAGTCTGTTTCCTGGTGCCTGCAAGTTTAAATGGGGACTGAATTACACAGTGGTGGAGTTGTAAGTAATGGAAGTGTTTAGTTTCCTTTATATGAAACGTCAACTCACAAGCTTTGAGAATGGCGGTACATCTATGAGAAAGTGAAGCAATCACCTCTATGACATTCATCTAATAGACAAGGTTCAAGTGATGGTAAGAAAGCTGGATTGTAATGGATGACTGCATGTCATGAAGGGAAAGTGGTGAGCTGAGATTTGAAAGTGACCATGTGCCAAAATCTGACAGTAGTCTTTCTAGATGTGGTTAGGAATCCATGTTTAGACCTCTCATGTTTGGGTTTCCAGAGCAAATCTCGCAAACAGTGACCCACCACATCTCTACCCAAGTGTAACAAGAGCTTGTCTGTCTCTTACAGGGACCAATTGGCAAAGGCTCATATTTTTTTTTTTTAATAGATTTTATTGGGATTTCAAGTAAGCGACACACAAGTATAAAACATCAGAGTACAATATTGTGGAAGGATGTCCCTGTTTCATACCAGGACTGGTACATAATAATAGCAGTGATGGAGGGGTGGGCCAGATGCCACATCATACATGCCAGTCACCCCTATCAGGAGTCAAGCACCAAACTCAATTCTGAAACAGGACCATCTATAATAAATGAATTTGAATGAACCAAAAACCCACCCTTCCATTCCCTCCCTCCCACTCCCCTGAGGTGTCCTGCTCTCCCTCTATTCATCAACTATGATGCTGGTGGGTATGAAAGTGAGTGGCATCCCCTGCAGCACAGTAGTGCTCTGTTATGTGTGCCGTATGTCATAACAAACCCTCCCCAGGTTCTTACCATCATCACAGGACTCAGAGTCCACCCTTACCCCATGACCGCCTGTGGTTCCTTTTTATTGCCTTGGTATGTATGCCAGTCAGTAATTCCCATTCAACTGTCCCATCACCCTCATCTCCTTCTTTCAGCACATCAGTCAATGCCTCCCAGGTTTTAGCAAAGTCCAACTGTCTCCTGCCCTGGTAGGTCTCCTTATGCAATGTGCACCATTTCCACTCTGCCCATCTTAGCATGTTGACTATCCAGTGTGGGACCCCTTGGAGCTTTCCATTACATCGTTATATTCAGCTTGGCTAGTAGCAGGGCCAAGTCAATATATCTGGACTCCACCTTATGTTTATCCGGATAGGGATATACCCCAAAAGACACAGTTTGGGAGTGAGGTCTAAAACTGTGAGGTCGGACAGTAACTGCAGCACATCCACCCAATGGGAGGTTAGGTGTGCACAGTCTCAGAGCATATGCAGCAAAACCTCCCCTCATTAAGTGGCACCTGGGGCAGGCAGGTGCAGTGAGTGGGAAGTAGGTGTTAAGCTTTTGAGATGTAAGGTTCGCTCTATGTAAGATATAGTAGTGTAAGAGTTTGAAGCAAGCATTGTGGGATATCTTGGGGACTGCCACATTTTGGCCCATTCACCATCCGCCAGGTGCGTTCCAAAGTCATTCCCCCACTTTTCTTTAAGTAGGGTAATTGAGAATAAAATGTCTGATCTGAGTGCCCTATAGATCCCTTATACCAGCCCCTGAGTGTTGGCAGTGTCACATAGGAATTGGCAACTACGGTGTGTCAGGGGTTCAGTGTCACACCTCCCTCAGTCCTTGCCTACTTCCAAATGGAGGCTACCATGGAGTAGGAAGAGCCTACTGCTCCTTCCTTAGATCTTCAAAGGAGCGCCTTGAGCCATTCCCACAGGTGACCCTGTTCAATCCCTTGTATATGCAAAAGCAGAACTTGAAGTGGCAATGTAAAGGAGTATGGTGCACATGTGTGAGCTCTTTGCAAAGCATTCACTACCAGACCACAGTGAAGTCATGTTGGACCGCTCTCTTCGGATTAAGCAAAAGTGTCCATAGCAAAGTCGGCTCAGGTGCCTCAGGGAAGTGAGCCACCACTGCCTCCCACAGCTCTGGCCAACATGGCAGGCACCAAAGCAACTGTGTCGCTAAGTATTATGCTTCAAAGTAAGGGGCAGTCATACCCCGTCGGAGGACATGAGAAGTGGCATAGCTAGCACCACCCGTCGCCCACCCTTGCCCCATATCAAGTCAATCAGGATTGCATCGCTGGGGAACGTGCGATCAAATTGGGTGCATTAGTATCCCTAAACATCTTCTGTGTGGAAAATTGTAGATCCAAATGAATTTTCAAACAATCTCCTTATTTAGTCTTAATATGAGTTACTGGTTTATACATTAAACCAGATTCCATAAGAATCACAACAACCAACACGTGTTTCGCCCCCTCATGGGGCACAGGCCTGGGGCTTTCTCAAGGCTGATTAATTTAGCAAAACTGTGAATAAAACATGGAAGGCCAGATGTACGAAAATGCAATTTTGCATTTTTTAAATAGCAACTTCAAAGAAATTGCTGTTTACAAAATACGAAATGCAAAATACTATGATACCGATTATTTTATAGTGATTCCTACAAAGTAGTACAAAGTAGGAATCACTATTAGGAAATTGCTATTAAAAAGTCCCATTGTTTTTGAGTCAATGGGCCTGTGTTGCATTTCCTAAATAGTATTTTCTTATTAGGAAATCACTATTTAGGAAATTGAAAACCAAAGATGACAATGGGCAAAAAGCTCCCCTTTGGGCACTCCAAAAATAGGAGTGCATCTGTAGATCACACATATGTCTACGGGGCATGTGTGTCCTCTACTGCAGTTCAAAAAAAGCACTTTGGGGTGTATTTTTGAAATGGCACCTGGTACCATCGACTTATAGTCCATGGTAATTGTATCTCCTAAATGCCTAAGTCGCATTTAGGAAATGCATGGTACATCAGATTAGGAATCACAATTAGGAAATCCCTATTTGCAATTTCCTATTCTGGGAATCACAAATTGTGATTTCTACAGGGTAGACATCACATTTTGTGATTCCCTTGAAGGGCTTTATACAGAAGAAAAGCCCAGTTTGTATTTCTTAATGGCCTGAAATAGTGATTCGTACCATTAAGGAATGCAAACTGGGTTCGTACATCTGGCCTATAGTGTGTATAGACCAGTGATGAAACATGAAATAGGCAGACAACATAAGTATAAAATTACATTTGCCTAGCAGAGTCAACAAATAAGCATCAAATGTCCATAGGTGGCATGTAGCCCATTAAATCCCAATATGATCATAATACACAGATAGATACATATTGAAAGAGTATTATTAATGCAGTATCTCCAGTGTATACATATGTATTAAATCCAAATGTGCAAATTTAAATGTATAGCAAGTCCAATAATATGTGCAGGAATAGTAATGTGCATGTTGTTTGGGAAGAAACAAGGGCTGAAGAGAAAAAAAGAGAAAAGGCAGCATTATAACAGAAATTTAAAAGGAGTAACATAAGGTGAGTAATATACTCATTCTTGCAAACTGTTATATTTGTGACGTCCCAGTGAGAATTATTATAAAGTGGGTAACTGCATAGAACAGGAAGGGTGGACGAACCCAAGCATCATTAAATAGAAAAGAACCAGGAAAGTCTTAGAAATCAGACGCCTGATAGTCTAACATGAAACCCAGAGGATCTGTTATCTTTAACGCACCCTCAAAGTGGAATTGAACAATCAGAGGCTTACCAGCAGAGAAAAACTAACTATACAACACTAATGGTATCAGGAAAATGTTGGAAACACACAGGACGCAACCTATATAGTCGATTTCATTAGTAAAATTAGGTACCCTCCGAAAGTTAATACGTATCAAAAGAATATTGTGAATTCTCTCAATAAGATACCTTACCTGTTCCTAAATGCAAAAGACATTGCTTGCAGTCTCAATTTCCCTGTACGGAAAGTGAATATTTAGATGTTTACTGTCCAAAGGGCTCATGTCCTAAATGTCAAAGTATAATCCATAGGTAAAGCACCTCTTAAAAATAGATAGAAATCCCCAAAATTGGAAGCACTTGTCATAGAGATACCTGTTGAAATTATCAAAATAATACTTGCAGTTGGGGCTCGGGTCAAAGGAAGGAGGCATAGAATCCAGTGCAGCAGAACAGGAAAATATTGCTGCCAGCAATTTTTCTATTTACAGCAGAAATGGACATTATACACAAGGGATTATCCTTTTTCCCAACTGCTATCTGGCATAAGACAAAAACACTGGCAGATCTGTTCATATTCACATGGAAACTTAAATTGATATAATTTTTTCAAGACAAAGTGAAGACATCGCCTATTCAATCTGGAACTGAAATAATGGATCACTCAGTCCCAGACCTGGTGGACCTTGATATGCTAACCAACTTGTTAGAACCAAGTTTGTCTACTAGCCCAACTATTATTGCAACTGCCTTTAAACTAGGAATTGACAGAAGAGTGACTAGCAACCATGAAAACCAAACCAACCTTTTGTCCCCAACTACCCACCAGAAAAAGTACTGAAGCTTTTCACATAGCTGTCTTGATAGATATAGATCATGCATATAATAAGTACAACAAAAATGTTGCTTCCTGACACTCTGCCCAAGACAGAATTGCAATAAGATCCTTACGCCATAGAGAGGATATAATTATCAAAAAAGTGGACAAATGGGTGAATGTAGTAGTAATACATACAGATTATTATATATTGGAAGCCATGAAGCAGCCAGTAGATAACACCTGCAATCAGGAATTAAAACATGGTCCTACAAAGGAAATACAAATTGAAATTAAAAATCTATTGGAGAAATGGTACTCATGTGACCTTTTAAGTACAAATGAGAAACATTACCTGTACCTTGAACATTCTAATCTAGCAGAGCCTTCACAAGGAAGGACAAGTCCACCCGATCAAAGGCCTTTTCTCAGTCTAAAGACAGCAATAAAGTTGGTATATCTTTGTTTTAGTGTTTTAGTGTTTCTCAACCAGGTGGACAAGCCTAGGCATTTTGTCATGATTTTGCTAGCCCTTAATAAACTGCCACGGATGTGGGAGGATGAAGCCTGGCAAAATATTGTCAATTTCATTTTCTAGAATTTTTGTATAGAGTTCAGTGTCCACTTTTAGAAATGCTATTAGCCTGCATAATGTGCATCATGAGGGGTTTTCTATGGTTTGAGGATCAAGGCTACAACAGCATCACTTGTCAAGGGTAGACCTTACCAATGTGTGTTATTGAATTAAAGAGAGCTGTGGGGCGAGTAAGGAGGAGAGGGATTTATAAAATCTAATAGAGTAGCCATCAAGTCCTGGCACTTAATGAATTTTGAGGCATTCATTCACCATGCTTATTTCCTGTTATGTAATGGAGGCCCCCAACATGGCACGTTGGTCCGTGGAAATCCAAAACTTCTCTATTGTTGATATATAGGTCAAAAGAATGAGCTGCTTCAAGTTGGTCTTCTTTGGAAAGGACAGTCTGACCAACCTCATCTGTTATTTTGCTAATGTATTTTGTTCCATTTTTGGGCAAAGCTGCTGAGTGAAGAGTATTCCCACCTGCTTCCATGGTTTAAGTGGTTATTTTGAATTTTAGGAGCACTGGAACAGCTTTATTTGTCATACTAGTGTTTATTTTACCCCTTAGTACCATCACCTTTTTAGGAAGATATCTAAAAAGGCTCACTGCTTGTTCTTTATAAGTCACCCGTAATGCAGATGCCAGCATAGACCACTCCTTATTTTTCAGCCATTTGTTGGCCGAATACATCCTAATACATCTGCCTCTTGCTCTAAAAGTATCCCAATTGCAGATGTGGTTAGTGACTCCTGACTGATTTAGTTCAAACTCTTCTGCAATACAGGAGTGTACTTCCTTTTTGAGGACCCTATCATTAATTAAAGAATCACTAAGGATATATTGTTCCCTGTAGGTCCTATCAATCCTTTTGCAAATGACATCTCCACTGGAGCATGATCTGAGAAGGTGAGGGAGTGGATCTTGGAATCTGTGAGCTGGGACAGGTCAGTGTTGCTTCGCAATATGTTATCTAGACTAGAATAGTTGTTGTGTGTGAGAAAGTAGCCTCTTTCTAGCCTTGTTACCCCCTCTTTTGGCCTGTTTGTGAGTATATGTCAGGGTGTTTTCACTGTCTCACTGGGATCCTGCTAGCCAGGGCCCAGTGCTCATAGTGAAATCCCTATGTTGTCAGTGTGTTTGTTATGTGTCACTGGGACCCTGCTAGCCAGGACCCCAGTGTTCATAAGTTTGTGGCCTATATGTATGTGTTCCCTGTGTGATGCCTGACTGTCTCACTGAGGCTCTGCTAACCAGAACCTCAGTGGTTATGCTCTCTCTGCTTTCCAAATTGTCACTAACAGGCTAGTGACCAATTTCACCAATTCACATTGGCATACTGGAACACCCATATAATTCCCTAGTTTATGGTACTGAGGTACCCAGGGTATTGGGGTTCCAGGAGATCCCTATGGGCTGCAGCATTTATTTTGCCACCCATAGGGAGATCTGACAAATCTTACACAGGCCTGCCAGTGCAGCCTGAGTGAAATAACGTACACATTATTTCACAGCCATTTACCACTGCACTTAAGTAACTTATAAGTCACCTATATGTCTAACCTTCACCTGGTGAAGGTTGGCTGCAAAGTTACTTAGTGTGTGGGCACCCTGGCACTAGCCAAGGTGCCCCCACATCGTTCAGGGCAAATTCCCCGGACTTTGTGAGTGCGGGGACACCATTACACGCGTGCACTATACATAGGTCACTACCTATGTATAGCGTCACAATGGTAACTCCGAACATGGCCATGTAACATGTCTAAGATCATGGAATTGTCAGGAAGACAATTCCATGATCCCCCGGGTCTCTAGCACAGAACCCGGGTACTGCCAAACTGCCTCTCCGGGGTCTCCACTGCAGCTGCTGCTGCTGCCAACCCCTCAGACAGGTTTCTGCCCCCCTGGGGTCCAGGCAGCCCTGGCCCAGGAAGGCAGAACAAAGGATTTCCTCTGAGAGAGGGTGTGACACCCTTTCCCTTTGGAAATAGGTGTGAAGGCTGGGAAGGAGTAGCCTCCCCCAGCCTCTGGAAATGCTTTGATGGGCACAGATGCTGCCCATCTCTGCATAAGCCAGTCTACACCGGTTTAGGGATCCCCCAGCCCTGCTCTGGCGCGAAACTGGACAAAGGAAAGGGGAGCGACTACTCCCATGACCTGCACCTCCCAGGGGAGGTGCCCAGAGCTCCTCCAGTGTGCCCCAGACCTCTGCCATCTTGGAAACAGAGGTGTTGCTGGCACACTGGACTGCTCTGAGTGGCCAGTGCCATCAGGTGACGTCAGAGACTCCTTCTGATAGGCTCTTACCTTTCTTACTAGCCTATCCTCCTTCCTAGGTAGCCAAACCTCCTTTTCTGGCTATTTAGGGTCTCTGCTTTGGGGAATTCTTCAGATACTGAATGCAAGAGCTCACCAGAGTTCCTCTGCACTTCTCTCTTCACCTTCTGCCAAAGGATCGACCTCTGACTGCTCAGGACGCCTGCAAAACCGCAACAAAGTAGCAAAGACGACTACTTCAACCTTGTATCGCTTATCCTTCCGCTTTCTCGCCTGTTTCCTGTTGGTGCATGCTCTGGGGGTAGCCTGCCTCCTTCTTGCACCAGGAGCTCTGAAGAAATCTCCCATAGGACAACGGAATCCTCCCCCTGCAACCGCAGGCAACAAAAGACTGTATCACTGGTCATCTGGGTCCCCTCTCAGCACAACGAGCGTGGTCCCTGGAACTCAGCAACTCTGTCCAAGTGACTCCCACAGTCCAGTGACTCTTCAGTCCAAGTTTGGTGGAGGTAAGTCCTTGCCTCCCCACGCTAGACTGCATTGCTGGGCACCACGTGATTTGCAGCTGCTCTGGCTCCTGTGCACTCTTCCAGGATATCCTTTGTGCACAGCCAAGCCTGGGTCCCCGACACTCTAACCTGCAGTGCACAACCTTCTGAGTTGTCCTCCGGCGTCGTGGGACTCCCTTTTCTGACTTTGGGTGGACTCCAGTTCACTCCTCTTCCAAGTGCCTGTTCCAGTATTTCTGCGGGTGCTGTCTGCTTCTGTGAGGGCTCCCTGACTTGCTGGGCACCCCCTCTGACGCATCTTCCAAGTGGCGACATCCTGGTCCCTCCTGGGCCACAGCAGCATCTAAAAACCCTAACTGCAACCCTTGCAGCTAGCAAGGCTTGTTTGTGGTCTTTCTGCGTGGGAATACCTCCGCAAGCTTCTTCACGTCGTGGGCAATCCATCCTCCAAAGGGGAAGTTCCTAGTCCTCTTCGTTCTTGCAGAAACCAAAGCTTCTTCCATCCGGTGGTAGCTTCTTTGCACCCTCAGCTGGCATTTCCTGGGCATCTGCCCACTCTCGACATTGTCGTGACTCTTGGACTTGGTCCCCTTGTTTCACAGGTACTCAGGTCCGAAAATCCACTGTTGTTACTTTGCTGGTGTTGGTCTTCCTTGCAGAAACCCCATTTCACGACTTCTGTGCTCTCTGGGGGTTATAGGTGCACTTTACACCTACTTTTCAGGGTCTTGGGGTGGGCTATTTTTCTAACCCTCACTGTTTTCTTACAGTCCCAGCGACCCTCTACAAGCTCACATAGGTTTGGGGTCCATTCGTGGTTCGCATTCCACTTTTGGAGTATATGGTTTGTGTTGCCCCTATACCTATGTGCTCCTATTGCAATCTATTGTAACTTTACACAGCTTGCATTACTTCCTTTTGCTATTACTGCATAATTTTGGTATTGTGTACATATATCTTGTGTACATTTGGCATCCTCATACTGAGGGTACTCACTGAGATACTTTTGGCATATTGTCATAAAAATAAAGTACCTTTATTTTTAGTATATCTGTGTATTGTGTTTTCTTATGGTATTGTGCATATGACACCAGTGGTATAGTAGGAGCTTTGCATGTCTCCTAGTTCAGCCTAATCTGCTCTGCTATAGCTACCTTCTATCAGCCTAAGCTGCTAGAAACACCTCTTCTACACTAACAAGGGATAACTGGACCTGGTACAGAGTGCAAGTACCCCTTGGTACCCACTACATGCCAGGTCAGCCTCCTACATTGTGAGAATGTGAAAAATGTGTAAGCCATCTGGTGATTGTTTGGTTCCCACCATGCATTAAGGTGGCCAAGTGTGTGTTGGAATTTTGAGTCATTTAGACAACACTCTAAAGGCTGATGGGGAGGGATGAGAAAGATCGAGCTATGGCTCTCACACTACCTCAAAAACTCAAATGACATAATGTATATGCTGGCAGAGAAGTTACTCGGTTGCATGGTGTTTCCTCTCCAACAACATAGTGATATGCCCACCTAATTTAAATGTGGGCAGACTATATGTTCCATCACCACAGAGACTACTCTGTCTCCACTGTGACTAAGCCCCTTCAACTGCCGTGTGGAGTGAGGGTCGTCAGAGGCAGACCTCTAATTCTGTCGCACCTGTTTTGCATGAGCAGAATTAAAGGTTGATTTTCCCTGCCTATCACCACCAGGAAAGCCCTGGCAGTGAGGGGCAGTGAAACCATCTAAGTGATCCATCCCCTTTCCATGGAACAGGACTCATATGGTGAGGGAAGCATTTTATTTTTTATTTTAAAAGCCACTAAATTTAGATTGACAGTTGGCCCCATGAACATCTCTCTATATTGAGATGAACCACTGTCATAACAGGTCCTGTTAATGTACGAAACGTTTGACAGATAGCAGTGAGAGACATGAGAGCTTGCCAACAAAATATTTATTTGAAAATAAGCTTTGAAATTCTGAAAACAAGAGTTTGTTTTTTGAAAAATACAAAAACATCTACTAGCCCTGTCAACCTGGAACATTTCTCACTGGACAGGGGTCATTATTGTTATTTATTTTCTCCATCAGCCCCTATTTTGGTGGGTTGTTGGCAAAAGTATTCTATTGATTGAGTTAATGAGGGCTTGTAAATGAAGAGGACAGAACACGGCCCCGATACCAAAAGGTTTTGCATCAGGTTAGCTTTACTTTTTTAACCCTATGCCAATACTAAGCCTTTTGGGGGATTCACAAAGCAACACAAATTGGTATTTATGCTGGTTTGTATGAAAATGTAATGCAAAGCAGCGCAAAATGCTGATGTGCATTACTTTGCATCAAGGGGGCGTTACATGGGTGGTACATGGGTGTGCCCATGCTACTCCCTATGCTTTTTGACACTAAACCCCATTCTCTAACGTCAGTATACAGGGCTTAGCACCAAAAATGAACCCTGCTAAAAAGGAGGCATTAATAGGAGACATGTTTTCATTTCTACATGTTTTTCTGACTTTGTATGTGTGCTGCACTGTACAGCACACATACAAACTAGGAAACGTTTTTACACTTGTCTAGGTATAGTATTTTGTACAGGAAGAATACCTTCCTGTACAAACCTATGCTAGACTCATGCACACACCATAGTACTATGGTGCTAAGTTGTATGCATAGTGCACAGCAGCCGAAATCAGCCCAGTCGATAGGTAGAGAGGAGAATGCCATATCTATATGAATATGGCAGTCTCCTGCTCTTTCCTTACCATGCAGCCCAGGATTTTTGGATGCTGCACTACATTGCCAGACACCTTTCAGAATCTGGGCCTAATTGTTTGGCAGATAGAGAACTCTGTCGCATTTGCGACAAAGTATCCCATTTGCCGCTCCCTCCCGCCTCCCAGCTGCTCCTCCCTCCCCCCTCCCTTCTTAATGGCTGGCGCTGCGCGTCGCGAGTGAGCGAACTCTGACCTGTTTCAGGTCCTGAGCTCGCCCCCCACGACCGCAGCACCAACCTGCTGCCCTCTGCCTCTGTCCCACGAGCACGCTGCCGTTTGCGTGTTCGAGGCCCTCCTCCACCCGCAGGCATCCTCCTGCGCCTCATCCCTGGTGGCTAGTGGGCTCACTTGACCCGTGTGCCGCTTCCGCCGTCCTGTAAGTGTTTTTTTGGCTTTTTCGTTTTTTCCGCGCCTCGCCGCCGGCGCTTCTGCCCCCTTTGTGCCCCCCTGATTGCTGTCTCCCCGATCGTGTATTGTGCCATTATTGTATTTCTTATTGTATTTCTGATTGTATTTTCTCTTTGTAACTGCTTGTAGTTTTGCTCGTTTTCAGTGTTTTTTGCCCCTTGTGCGCTCCCCGTTCCCTGCCGCTGCCTCCCTGCGGCCCCGCCCCCCTCGCACCCCCATTTGCCGCTCCCTCCCGCCTCCCGCCTCCCAGCTGCTCCTCCCTCCCCCCTCCCTTATTAATGGCTGGCGCTGCGCGTCGCGAGTGAGCGAACTCTGACCTGTTTCAGGTCCTGAGCTCGCCCCCCACGACCGCAGCACCAACCTGCTGCCCTCTGCCTCTGTCCCACGAGCACGCTGCTGTTTGCGTGTTCGAGGCCCTCCTCCACCAGCAGGCATCCTCCTGCGCCTCATCCCTGGTGGCTAGTGGGCTCACTTGACCCGTGTGCCGCTTCCGCCGTCCTGTAAGTGTTTTTTTGGCTTTTTCGTTTTTTCCGCGCCTCGCCGCCGGCGCTTCTGCCCCCTTTGTGCCCCCCTGATTGCTGTCTCCCCGATCGTGTATTGTGCCATTATTGTATTTCTGATTGTATTTCTGATTGTATTTTCTCTTTGTAACTGCTTGTAGTTTTGCTCGTTTTCAGTGTTTTTTGCCCCTTGTGCGCTCCCCGTTCCCTGCCGCTGCCTCCCTGCGGCCCCGCCCCCCTCGCGCCCCCATTTGCCGCTCCCTCCCGCCTCCCGCCTCCCAGCTGCTCCTCCCTCCCCCCTCCCTTCTTAATGGCTGGCGCTGCCCGTCTGCGCCCGTCCGCGCCTGGACCGCGCCCAGCGCCACACCCCCTGGCCCTCGCGCCCCCCGCATCCGCTCCTCAATCGACGAACTCCGCGCCTTCAACCCCGGCCCCTCCACTGAATGCTGCCGGGCATCCCCGAAGCACACTAAAGGACCTTTTTCCTGCCGTACCTGCAACTTCTCCTGCATCAGAACGACCAATCCAACTACTGAAACATTCAACCCCAACCACCTGAACTGCATCCTCATCAACACCCGCTCCACACGAAAACACGCCATCGAGCTCTGGGATTTGCTCGACACCACTGCTCCTGACGTGGCTTTCCTGACCGAAACCTGGTGGAATGACTCCTCGTCTCCAGACATCGCCATCGCCATACCGGACGGCTACAAAATCACCAGAAGAGATCGAACCAACGGAATCGGCGGCGGAATAGCCATCGCTCACAAAGCTACCCTCAAAATCCACACCCACTCGGACGACACCCTCAGGACAGCCGAACACCTCCACTTCCAGATCCACACGGACCCTAACACGACCCTCAGAGGAACCCTCATTTACCGCCCTCCAGGACCAAGAGCCCCCTTCAGCGACACCATCGCCGACCTTGCAAGCACCCACGCCCTCGCCTCCCCGGATTACATCCTCCTGGGAGATCTGAACTACCATCTGGAAAATGCCAACTACGTCAACACCGCATCACTGACCTCCAACCTCCTCAACCTCGGACTCCGCCAGCTAGTCAACACGCCCACCCACATCGCCGGACACACCCTTGACCCCCTCTTCACCTCAAGCAACCACATTTCCTTCAGCCACACCTCCGAACTCCACTGGACCGACCATCACTGCGTCCATTTCACCTATAAGAAAACCACAGAGCAACACCGCATCCAGCTACCTCCCCACCGCCGCTGGGGCAAAGTCACCCAAGACCAACTGACCAGCACCCTCATCAACAACCTTCCACCCGACGCAACCGACCCGAGCACAGCCGCCATCAACCTCCATCAATGGATCCTCGACTGCGCCAACACCCTTGCCCCTCTCAAGAAACCCACCGCCATCCAAGGAAAGAAAAAACCAGCCTGGTTCACAGACGATCTAACCACCTCCAAAAGCATCTGCCAGAAGCTCAAAAAGAAATGGATCCAAGAACGCACACCCGACAACCTCGCCGCCCTCAAAAACGCCAACCGCGAACACCACCAACGGATCCGCATCGCCAAGCGCGCCCACTTCACCGAACGCATCAACAACAACGCCCACGACTGCAAAGAACTCTTCGGCATCGTGAAGGAACTCTCCAATCCAAAAGCCAACTCCAACGACATCCCGCCCTCCCAGAAACTCTGCGACGACCTCTCCACCTTCTTCCACCAGAAAATCGCTACCATCCACGACAGCTTCAACACCGGTCCACCGCCAGACCCCACCCCCGACGTCTCCTCCCGCGACTGCCGCCTCACCGCCTGGACCCACGTGGACGAGGCAGAAACCATAACAACCATGAACACCATCCACTCAGGCTCCCCCACGGACCCCTGCCCACATCATGTTTTCAACTCAGCCAACGCCACCATCGCCCCCGAACTCCGCAAGATCATCAACCTCTCCTTCACTTCTGCCACCTTCCCGGACAGCTGGAAACACGCAGAAATCCAACCCCTCCTCAAAAAACCCAAGGCCGACCCCAACGATCTCAAAAACTTCCGTCCGATCTCTCTCCTCCCTTTTCCAGCGAAAGTCATCGAGAAGATCGTCAACACTCAGCTCACCCACTTCCTCAAAGACAATTCCATCCTGGACCCCTCACAATCCGGATTCAGACGAAACCACAGCACTGAGACTGCTCTCCTCGCCGCCACAGATGACATCAGACATCAAATGGACAACGGCGAAACCTCAGCCCTCATCCTCCTCGACCTATCAGCCGCCTTTGACACCGTCTGCCACCGCACCCTACTGACCCGCCTCCAGGAAGCCGGCATCCAAGATAAAGCCCTCCACTGGATCTCATCCTTCCTCTCTGACAGAACGCAGAGAGTCCGTCTCTCCCCTTTCCGCTCCAAAGCCACCAACCTCATCTGCGGCGTCCCCCAAGGATCCTCCCTCAGCCCTACATTGTTCAACGTCTACATGGCCCCCCTCGCTCAACTGGCCCGCCAACATCATCTCAGCATCATCTCCTACGCCGACGACACCCAGCTCGTCCTCTCCCTGACCAAAGACCCGCTCACCGACAAAACAAACCTCCACGAGGGACTAAAATCCATCGCCGATTGGATGAACAACAGTCGCCTGAAACTCAACTCCGACAAGACGGAAGTCCTCATCCTCGGGCGCACTCCCTCGGCCTGGAACGACTCATGGTGGCCCTCCGTTCTCGGACCCCCGCCCACCCCTGCCAGCCACGCAAGAAACCTCGGCTTCATCCTGGACTCCGACCTCACCATGTCCAAACAGGTCAGCGCCGTCTCCTCCTCCTGTTTCAACACCCTTCGAATGCTCCGCAGAATCTTCAAGTGGATTCCAACAGAAACCAGAAAGACAGTGACCCAAGCCCTCGCCAGCAGCAGACTTGACTACGGCAACGCACTCTACACAGGCATCCCAACCAAAGACATCAAACGACTCCAACGTATCCAAAATGCCTCCGCCCGACTGATCCTCGACATACCCCGCCGAAGTCACATCTCCCCTCACCTAAAGGAACTCCACTGGCTCCCGGTAGACAAGAGGATCACCTTTAAACTCCTGACCCACGCTCACAAAGCACTTCACAACACCGGACACTCCTACCTCAACACCAGACTTAACTTCTACACTCCAACACGTCAACTCCGATCCGCCAACCTCGCCCTCGCCATCGTACCCCGAATCCAGCGCAAGACATCCGGCGGCAGATCCTTCTCCTTCCTCGCCGCCAAGACCTGGAACTCTCTCCCCACATCTCTTCGCCAGACCCAGGACCTCCTCGCATTCAGAAGGCTCCTCAAGACCTGGCTCTTCGACCGCTAAATCAGCAGCGCTCCCCCCCCCCCTCAGCGCCTCGAAACCCTGACGGGTACATAGCGCGCTTTATAAATGCTATGATTGATTGATTGATTGATTGATTGGCTAAACTATAAATCATCCCTTTCATTCTTTATTGGGACACTTCATCCTTCCGGGACAGAATATTCTAATGATCCTATATCATGCTGTTTTAGGTTACACTGACCATTAAAGTCCCATTACTTGCCATAGGGCCATTCCTTTGACCAAAGACTATTGTATTATTCTTTTCTTTCCTTATTTATTAAGCTGACTGACACCAGTGGACATGTTATTGTTTGTAAATGCTTTACTTGTTTTTTTGTTTTTTCCCATTTGTTCTTTAATAAAAAACAAACTTGCTTAAATAAAGGACCTTTAATCTTGTTATAGTGTTTCGCCTAGGTCTCAGGGCTAAAACACTGTAGTGGGCCTTTAATGGCTGCCATAGTCCGCTGCAGAATCTTATAGAGGTGCATCAGGACATTTTTCCATCATGGGGCAGAAGTATCTAATAGAGTTCTAGCCTGCTGTATGTGGGTATTAGAGCAATTAAAGTAACACTCCCTTCTTGTTGACATTCAATTTGGGCACATGTCTATAACATTGGAGTGAGCTGTTAATGCTGGTATAGACTGATACGGGAGGACATAAATCTATATTAGAACATTCTGTGTTCATGGGTCAGAATGTTCTAATAGTGTTATAGCTTGTTGTAGTAGGCTATTGAGGGTATTGCACTGCTAATTCCTTCTTATAGGCCCTGACCTTTAGATTGAGCCTATTACAATGGACTGGGCATTTAATGGCCATTGTAAACTGCTACAGCAGACTATAACTACTAGAAAACACACATGAAAAACAACATATATTTTTATCTATTTGTTAACCAATAAAGGTGGCTTTATAAAGAACCCAATTATTTGCTTTTGAGGATTGTTTTTTTAATAACTTTCATTTTTTGGGGGGTTTCGACTAAAAACATCAGAAAGAGGTGCTAACGTGCATTGGAATCCTAGCTATTATCTACAGTTAATAGTGGATTCTGTGCTAGAGGACAATAGATCGAAGGTTTGAGGGGATGTCATCAATGAACGTCATGAAGATCAACAAAGGTTAATAACAATCAATATTTCAAACTTCAATCAATAACCACACCAGTTTATTAAGAAGAATTCATAGATTAACAATGCTAATGTCACACAAAATAACTCTCAAACACAAATGATAAGCATATAAGATCAATAGCAGTTGGTTAAAGCATCTTATAGATCTCAATTTGATCAAGACAATTAAACAACTTATCTCCAAAAGAATCACACTTATTAATAATACAAAGACCGGTAATAATGGCAAAGTATACATTAGTTCAGCATCAAATGATTTCAAAATTAGTTTCCTCACTAACCACAAATTAGCATCAACATGTTGGGCTTCATGTGAAAAGAAATTAGTAACACAAATTTAGGAAAAACTCTTTAGCTCAGTAAATGATAACAAATATATTATTAATATGCAGCAATTAAGTTATAAGTTGCAACTGGTACCTAGAAAGCAAAAGAGGCACATATTACATTACAATGACATACATTACCAATAATAAAAGTAGACACAGTAAGTAGCTTGCTTCAGCCAGGGGACACCATCAGTTATGGCCTAACAACAGCTAACCCACTCAGCCAATGCGAACTTCACCTGCTCAAATCTGCTCTCCGAACACTAAAATAGTAATAATCATACTACCTCATAGAGAAATCTACCCAAGTTGTTATACTAAATCCTAATAAGTTATGATTGGTCAATCTATGGGGTGGTTTCACGTCAGCCAATCAACAACTAAATTGATGACCTAAAACACATCAAATCTACGCTAACTTTAACATTCTCTTCAAGAATAATATTTCCTCTTCCGTCTCATCTGTAGCTCCATTGGTTCATCGCCTCTCGAATATCTTGCCTCAGGAAGAAACTTTTAGTGTTTCAACTCACTCCCATCCTCCAGGAAAGACCAGATATTAGTAAAATTCTCAAACAATAGGACATTTCAACTTATGCAATGCTTGGTTAAGACATTACCTTGTAAGACTTAATGCAGGAACCCACTAGAAATCGCTGTGAACACATCTACACAAACTTCAACAACACTTTTATATAAGCTTTTGAATCATGGAAAATAACCATAGCTTTTAGTTGGATTTTCACTCAGCTCAGAACCGAAAAGCGCACGTTTTCAAAAGTCACTTCTTTTGCACGTTAATTCATTACACACTTTAGTATTAAAAAATCATTAAGAAACATGTTAGAAAACTCTCACAGGGGCATAAAAACATGGATCCAAATATTTTTAAAAAATGACTTCTTACAGTTCTCTGCCATACGGGCTTTGTTCTCCAACAGACATACGGCAGCAACATAAGCAGGACCATTATCCCCTGGCTGGAAACTCTGCACAGGAGTAATAATGTGGATGGCCCTTCATTGTACAAGTGTCTCCTGTAGCCTGCTGTAGTTGGCTACTGAGGCTATTGAACTGCTACTTCCTTCTTTTAGGCCTTTGCTTTTAGTTTGGGCCTATAACAATGGACTGGTACTTTAAAGGCCATTATAACCTGTGACGCCAGACTATAAGCATGTATGACCATTAGAAAACACATATGGAAAACAACATATATTTTATCTATTTGGTAACCAGTAAAGATGGTTCTAAATAGAACCTTATTTTTTGCTTTTAAAGTTTTTTCTATAATTTTCAGTTTTTGGGGGTTTGAACTAAAAACATAAGAAAGGGGCATACACACATAGATACAAATAATTTAAAAAAGTTAATCTTGTCGCTCTCTAGCATTTCTAGCTTCTGGACATTGTTCCCCAACAGACATACATTTTGCACATTTAATGGAGTATAAGGCGATGTTTGTGTAGAGAGGGGTGAGATTACTCCGCCAATGGGCCAGCAATATCAGCAGTAACATTACCTCCTAGCTCTACACTCTGCACAGGAGTGGATGATGTGGCTGCCTCTTCATTGTACAAGTGTCTCCTCCTTGCTGCATTCAGCTGAATTGTGTGCCAAACACAGATGCTTTATCATATCTGAGGTTCCAAATTAGTACTTTTTCCAGTACTCCTGGAAAACTCATGCTGGCAAAGGTTTCAAGTGAGCACTTTAGTTGACACACTTTTCTCACCAGATGAATCAGGAAGAGGTCCAGAACTATGGACTGTATTGAAGTCAGCTGTTCTTCCAGCTGTTGCTTTTCTTCTTGGAACTGCTCTTCTCTCCCAATATACCATTTTTGTTTCAATTGATCTCAAATAAATCCAACAATTTGCAAAAAAAGCCATCAGACAGTGAAGAAGGTATGAATGCTCATCAGTGTCACTCCCTATTAACAGAAAGAGTGCCTCATTTATGAGGCCCGTGGTGGAAAGCGGAGAAGCAAGTGCCTTGCTGTGCCGCACTGCGCCACTGGAAAAGGACAGAATTGTGCCATATCTACAAGATACAGTGCATTTCTGTCCTCTCCCCCGTGCCAATGCAGAAATTGCTGCCTAGCACCAATGTAGGCACCCTTGCACCATGGTACAATGGTGCCTGTGTGATGGGGATGATTGTTTCTGTGCTGGAAGGGACAACTTCCTGCAAAAAAACAATCACAGGAGGTATTTTCTCTTTCTAGGTGTGCTGCAGACTAAAGATATTTCTCCCCGTATTGTCACTCTTACACCACCCCCAAGTTGACGTAGGAATCTGACACGTTCCCAGACTTGCAAATCTGGAAGTGTGCCAGATTTCTTCAGGTTCCATGGATGTTGTGTGGGAACACCCCAAGCAACACTCATGGAACGGCCCATTCACACAGTGTTATGCGTGAAAGGGGTCCATATTTACAAGGCCATGAAAAGCCACGCAAGGAGGCTTTGTATGGCATTGAAAATAGGGGCTGGCACACTGCTCCGCCAAAGCATACAAAAACAATGATACTCTGGTGGCACAGTGTGCTGCTAGGGACTGGTAAATGAGGCCCATAGAGTGTTCACGCCTTATGATAAAACATCAAAATAAAAAAATTAGTTAATGAGATGCAGTTTGACTGTGAGTCAAATGGATCACTGTACCATTTTGTTCATGGACAGTGGTAGAGCAACACCTACAAATGCTGAATTTTCACTACAAACTAAAAGACACTACTACTTTGTGCTTGAGAGGAAACCTCTAGGATTAAAGTTTAATTAAAATGCCCCCTTCATAATAAACACAACCTTCTTTAAAAGTCAAGGGTGCAACAGTACTCCCTCCCAAAAGAAACAGGAAATACACCTACAAACCATGCTCCTGATAGCCCTTCATTGGTTGCTTGGTCCCGTAGGAGTACTGTGTACCTGTGGTAGGTCAAACAAAATGTAATAAGCCTTTTGATTGGGCAGAAAGTGACTCCTTGTAAAAAGAAGCCCTAAGCCTACAGAATATACTGGAGTCAACTTCTTGAAATCAGTTTGCCATTGTTCTTCCACAGAGGCAGCTGTGAAAAAATATATCTAGATCTATCATGGCATTCATTGAAATTGCAGGCAAAAAAACACATCTACCATTACAACCACTGCTCCTATGTCAACAATACCATCACATGACAATGGTATATTTGTCGTGCAGAAAACATCCTCAGCAACACTATCCACTAGACCTGTAAACAAATCAGTTGTGTGGAAGCTGTTTACTCTTCCACCAGGGCAAAACAAAACCATTGCCTGGAATGTTACGTGCCCTTTGTGTAATCAAGACCTTAACTGAGGTCCTCATGGGTACTACTCCATGGGTACTTCTGGAATGAGGAAGCACCTAAGATTCATGCACCCTGAAAAAATGGCCTTAGCTGAGTTTAAAAAAGACAGGAGACAAACTTTAAGTCCAAAGATCACCTGCTGATGTATTGAAATGTCAATAGGAAGAAGACTCCAATATTCAGTATTACACTGCATACTGCAAAGAACCTCACCAGATGGTCTCTTCAGGTGAGACGAACAAGAGAGTATTTGCGAAAGCAATAGTCCCATTCTTGAGAGAGCACTATAAAAACGCTCACAAAAAAATAAGTAAAAAAAAAAGAAATCAAAGAATTAGACAATTAAAAAGCTAAAGAAACCAAACACCTAAAAAAAATCCAAAAAAGAAACATACCTACAAAGAGTTTGAAAAAATACTGATACAATAAATATCCACAGGCATAAACTTTCATACAGCTAATGATGCTGTGCAGAAGAATGGGTTTGATTATCATAAATGATTAGATGCAGTTAGAGGCTGTAAACTCAGTGTGCACAGATGCAGGTTGGGCAACATGGTAGTAGTCCAGCCTATAACACTTATAGGTATCTGAAAATTATAATCTGATGAAAAAAAAGCAAAATTGATTGAAAACACCAAAGGTTCAAATGATGCAATGTTAGTTATTGCAATAGGATCTTACCTAACATTAAAAAAGGAGAAATTTACTGAAAAAAAACATTAATGGTTAAAGTGATGTTACAGTTAGTTTACAAAGTCACACAAAATGTAACATTGAAAAATACCCACAAAAAAATGAAATTCAACAGTTATAGTTCAGTGAGCTAACATTAAATGGAGCACATGTAATGTACTGCTTATGATCTTCCATATTACATCATCAATGATATCCCAGATGACAACTTCCCCAAAGACCCTGACTGCATAATTTACACTTTTTTCTCTTTCTAAATTTTTTGTCAAGATTCAGTGGTACCCCTGTGGAACCGCATAGGGTCCCCACTGTATCCCACAAGAGTCCCCAAGGGCAAAATGGTAGTCCTAGCTGGAACCCGCAGGAGCATTGTGAGACCTGAAACATGAAAAAAATTGCTTTGGCTCCAAGTAACACAAGAGCCAGGAGTCAGGGTACTGTAGTGTCACATTTGTGAGGTAACAAGGGCGCAAGAGAAGGAGGGGTCGACTGACCACATCCTGTGGGGTGGCCAGCTCGCCTCACTTTGATTTGTGACCCCCGTGGTTCATGTGTGAGAGAAAATAAAAGTAGCTAGCCGAGAGGGTAGAGTTAATGAAGAACAGCGCCTCGGAGCTGAGCAGCATAAATTACTCGGTCTATTGTGAGCCTTATTGGGCACAGCGCCACATGCACCGCGCACCTTATGATACCGTGTTGGGGGGGGGGCCTGAGTGCTAACCACTCCCTGCAACATGCCAGGTACACCAATCCTGCCCCGTATTATGCTTCTTTTATTTTAAGTTCAGTGCACGGGACTAGAAAATGTGACTAAATTAAATTAAAGATTTAAAGGCGCCTTTATTACTCATTTACCTTCTAAACTCTAGCATGGATATTTTTATGGTGCCGATGAACCGTCTCTTCCCTTCACCCCTACTGCCACCATCTATGGATGTGGTAGATTGCTTCTCTTACGTAACACTCATACCAAGAAGGGAGGGCCCACTTACAAAAAACGGCATTGTTCTTATTTTTGAGAGCGCCAAACACTGTAACTTATAAGCTCTCATAACTATGGGAACCTTCTACCCTGGCGATGGCTCGACTCTTTTCTGATGCGCAAAGATTTAAATAAAAAAGACGTTGGGATCAGCAAGGAAGGAAGGAAATGCTAATTATTATTTGGTTAGGCACAGACTGCACTGCTTCAGCAGCAGGACACCCGTTTCCTCAAAACAGCTGCTTACTATATTTTCTTGGCCGTTATCTTCCCATTTTTTTCACATTTTACTGGCCTTGTTTTTGAGGTCTTTTTCCCACAGTTCCCTCCTAAATGACATTTCTCAAGGGATAGAGGTGTTGTGGAGCAAGGGTTAGCTCATCCCGGACTTATCCAAGCAACGCAAGGCAACAGAAAGCAGCAGGAGGCTTCTTTTTACAATGCATTCTCTGAAAACGCGCTTCTAAGCAGTTTCGAATTTCTGTAATTCAGACTCATTATAAACGAACCATGAAAACCCTTCTGCGCAGATTCAGGTTCTGCTGTTAGTCTCACCGATGTTGGAGAGTGGCGCATTCCATAAAACTCCAGCGTGGCGTTCACGGACAGAACAATCATTTTCTCCATTGCTTCAGCCTTAATCATACCTATTTCCATTGCGGCAGTGTTGGAACGATATTATGTACCGAGTTTATTAGAATGTGTTTCCTAGGATCAAATCTGGAAAGATGGAAAAAGCTTGAAAAAAAAAAAAACAGTCTGTGCCAAGAGCCCGACAGAGCGAGGAATTTAACATCATCGTTGAGAGGAACACTTCTGTAATGGGTTTGAGGTAGCTCCTTAGCATTTAAGCAGGCTGGGAAATGATGTTAGCATGACTTTATGCTGCGCGGGAAGTCATCATGGCGGTTAGGATGGTGTTCTCGTCTCTTCAAACACGTTTCAGTGAAGATCTAGGGGCAGATTTACCAATATTTCACGCAGCGCAGCAAGACAACTTATTGCGTTGTGCTATGCTTCGTTGCCTGAAAGGGAGAGAGCAGAAATGCAGAACATGCGGTGTAGACCATTTCTTCTGTCGCCTAGCGCTGGCACACTTGTGGATGCTTAGTACCAACTAAGGGACCTTTCCACAGTGGTGCAGGGGCTTCCTGCATTAGGAGCAGGATTGTTTTTAAACAGGAAGGGACAGTTCCTTCACAAAAACAATTTGGAAAGACATTCTCTTCTTTGTATAGATGCTGAGCGGAGCACGCATAGAAGAGGAAGTAATGAGGACAAGTAAAGATGTTTCTCTTTGCTACGCTGAGATCGGGGAGGGCCACAATTTTGGCACAATCCCAGGTTTACAGACATTTGTAAATCTGGGATTGTGTCAAAAAACATGAATGGATGTGGAGAACGCCTAAACTCCACCCATGGAATGCTCCCTATCACAAGGTAAAGCAAGGCAGTGAAATGCGCTGCCTTGCATTACTTGGAAGTTACTAAACCATTCAGAGCTATGCAAGGTGCCTTTTTATGGCTTAGTAAATCTCACTAAAGGACTTGCGTTGCCTTGATACAACTTGCATCATGCTAAGGCAACTTTCAGCCCTTTGTAAAATCCCTTTATAAATCAGACCCTTTGTGTGCTTTTTGAGAAGTTCCAGAATGTATCTTGTGAGTAATACTGTTCAGGGACCTCAGACTACTCAGCACTACTATCAGGGAAGTCAGCACCGCCATGCTGGTTACAACCATGTTCTCTGTCAGCCTTTTCATGGTGGTTCAACCAACCAGAAAAGGCTGGAGGAGAAAAAGTGCAGGGGCCCCCCTCCCCAGCACCATGCAGACAGTGTGCATTCCAGGATACTAGAGGGGCTCCCTGTGCAGGCGAGCTCAATGCCACCACATGTTTTCTACTGGGCTGGTTTCCGCTGGTCAGTCGAGTGGCAAACTCACAATGGGACTTGTGGGGAGACAGCCAGCTCTGTGGCTGTCTCCTTACCATAGGTCTGGCGGTCGGGTTTCCAGACCACCAAACTCATAATCAAGCCCTTAATCTTGTCAACTAAAGCAGTAAATCTCTTTCTGGGATGGAAAAGGTAAAGGCAGACTCCCCATAATATTTTGGGGGAGGAGTTGGTGAGGGATACATTTTTCTATCGGAGAAAACATTTTCTCTGTGAAGAAAAGAAAATAAGAAAAGCAAACTTGTGTTTTCACTTATCCTATTTTTCTCATGCAGAAATCTACATAATATATATTTTCCCTTGAGAAAAAGGAATTCACCTACCCATTCCAGGGTGACATCTGAAAAGCTGAGACAAGTGTAGGTTTTCAGGTGTAAACTGTTAAAGTTCTGTGTATTACAAATTGTTGTAAAACAGCACCCATCATGGGTTGTTGTATTAAACCATCAGGTGCAGTTTTGTTTTAAAGAAGGAGGCCCCTGAACTTTAATGCAGAAAGATAGCACTGTCCAATGAAAAAACGAAACGGAGAGCAATTGTGCACCCTTATAATATTTGAAAACTTGGTAGAGCTATGAGGAGGCATATACTATCAGAGTACCATCTTGACACCTTCCTTTCAGTTAGGGAGGCTTTCAAGACATTAGACCTCAACTGGTTTTATGTGAGTGACTTAATTGGTCTACAGAATATTCACTTGAATGCATTAGGGGGTGTCCATTAGACAGACCTTTGTAATATAAAGGACGGTTCAATGGCACAATATCATGGGACGCCATATCTTTGACATAAATATTGTGTAAAAAATTTGATTTGCCACAATAGTGTGTTCCTGTACTTATAATGGTAAATAAAAAAATATTAAAAATATATAGTGAACAGTAATATCATCCAAAAACATCCAAACATATTGAATGTGTAATATGCATAAAGTTTAAGTAGGAAATGTTGAGTGTTATTATATGTAAAATTAAGATAGTGTAAATTGAATAAATTCTACTAATATTTAATACTATATATAAATATATGTTTATATAAACACATGCACACACGTATATTTGTGTGTTTATATTAATATATATGTATATATATATATATATATATATATATATATATATATATGTGCATATATATAAATAGTGCAGGCTAATTAATAACAATATTTATTTGACAATATATTAATTATGTTGTTTCAATATTTTACAGTTACTACTGGAAAAAGCATATATAAATATATATATATATATATATATATATATTTAAATATATAAATAAGTATATATATGTATATGTAAATAAATATCCATAAAAATATAAACAATGTAATAACAAAATATATTAATTAAAAAGCCCCAAAAACTAAAAATACCATAAACATAACAAAAATTAAAAACATATAGAAACATGATATATAGTATAAAACAAATAATAATGTAAAACATGGTTAACCAATATTAGCAAAAGTGTTCTGGAAATATTAGAATTACTGTTCTCCCTCCAGGTTATGCATTACTATTGAAAGTGTTGGACTTTGGAGGAGTTATATTTGCTGTTCCCGCTCCAAACTAAACAAGGAAAGAAAATGTTTTGGGAGGGTTGAGATTTACTGTTCTCACTCCAGTCTAAACAACAGTAGAGGAAAGGGTTGAAACTTAGGTAGATTTACTATTCCTACTCCATTCTAAACAGAAGTAGGGAAAGTACTGGACTTCAGAGGGGGTTTATTTAATATTCCTACTCCAGTCTGTACAACAGTTGAGAGAGTGTTGGGCTTTGAAGAGGTTAAATTTACTATTCCTACTACAGTGAAAGCAACAGTGAGGAAAGATTTGGACTTCAAAGCAATATGGTTCACTATTCCTACTCCAGTCTATGCAGCAGTAGGGAATGGGTTGATCTTCAATGGAGTTAGATTTACTATTCCCACATCATTATAAAATACAGTAGGGAAGGGTGCTGGACTTCAGAGGTTTTACATTACTATGTCCACTCCAGACTGAGGATCAGTAGTTAAACTGTTGGACTTCAGAGCATTTAGACTTACTATTCTCACTCCAGTCTAAGCAACAGTAGGGAAAGTCTTGGAGTTTGGAGGGAATAGATTTACCACTCTCACTCCAGTCTAAGTAAAAGTAGAGAAAGTGTTTTACATACATGAATACAAATCCTAGTAATTTCGTAAACATTTTTGAACACTTACTACAAAACCAAATCAAATTACAGTTTAAAGAAATAAATATATGTATTTATTGAAAAAAATCATCAGCACCATGGCCAGCCACTGAGTATATTACACACAGTCGCCGTGCGGTCCCCTCATGGCGGTTAGCCAATGGCGGTCGACCATCGCAGTCCGCGGTCAGTAAAGAAAACAGACAAGTGCACATTGTATGAATTAAAAAACAAAACTGCTGACACACATTGGACAACTGGACATATCTGCAAAGAATACTATAAAATACACCCCTTCACATACCATAATCCTTTGCACTTCCCCTGCAGTCCAGCAAGACAGACCATACATATTGTCATCCATTTGTTTGTCAGAAGGCAGCCCTTTTTTCCCATCCCATTTTAAACCCTTCTCACACATTGTCTATTTTTTCCCCAATATTCACCTGTCTTGTTAGCTGGTCACTGTTACCCCCTTTGATTTCCAGTCATGTCACAGGTCAAAACCCCACGATTTTCAGAGAATGAGTTGAGAATCATTGTGGATGAAATCATGAGAGTAGAGCCACAATTGTTTGGAGCCCAAGTCCTGCACACTCCTCTCAGTAGGAAAATGGAAATGTGGGATAGGATAGTTGATAGTGAATGCTGTAGGTACCACCCTGCACACCAAGGAGGGCATGAGAAAGAGGTGGAACATCCTCAGGGGCAAGGTCCGTTCCCCGATCTTCAGGCATCAGCTGTGGGCCAAGAAGACTGGTTGTGGCCCTCCCAGTGACCCATTACAACTCCTTCCCTGGCAGGAGCAGGTCTTGGCCATCCTGCATTCTGAGGGCTTGATAGAAATACCTCAAGGAGTGGAGTCTGGTAAATGACAACACAAAAACTGTCACAAAAATTGTTCCCACAGCTCAGCTTTTGCCACTGTCTTGTCCATGTGCCTCACCAAGATTGAATACCAAGAGTATCTGAGATTTAACACTGTCAACCGGTACAACTGGATCCAGCATCACAGCTGCCAAGGCCCATCACATGCCACATGTCCAAATGGTGCCTCACAATAAAAAAAAACACATTCCAAGACTCAGGATATGTCCCAAAATGTAAACTTATGCTCAAACCTAAATGCAGCCTGCATACAGATATGTAATACCAAACATTTGTCAAGTGTTGGGGAGTAGAGGGAGTGAAAGACTATAACTCCCAGTAGACCCTGTTTCAGGAACTCTAACCATCAGCACAGTGGTCACTTGTCCAAATACCCCTGTTTGTGAACTCACAATTGAAATGTACTCACCTGGGGGATACCATTTGTCAAGTGTTGGAGAGTAGAGAGTGACCTGACTGCAACTCCCATTAGGCCCTGTTTCAGTAACTCCAACCACCATCACCATTGTCACTCACCCAAATATCAATTTGTGAACTCCAAAATGAAGTGTACTCACCTAGGAGGATACCATTTGTATAATGTGTGTAGTAGAGAGAGTGACCTTTCTGCAACTCCGAGCAGGCTCTGTTTCTGTAACTCCAAACACCAACCCAGTGGTCACTTGTCCAAATATCCCTGTTTGTGAACTCTCAATTAAAGTGTTCTCACCTAGGACTGATCAGAATATAGATCATGCTCAAATCAGAGACGTGTCTGTCTACCTAGCTCCATCCTGACTTGCTAAGCAAAGTTGAAACTATTGAAATAGGAATTATCCAGTGTGTACAACAAGTATTCCTAAGGCCTCAAGCTGCATCAGCAGATTGGCAGCAGACACATTGACACAGCACTGTGCACATGATAACTCGAGTCACATATACCACAGCCTCCTATGTTTGTCTGCATTCCAATGAACTAGGCCTCCAAATGGTCAAAGCCATATCTTGCCTCAACACTGTGTTGGCTGCACCGGTGGTAAAATATGATTTTCTGGCTATCTTCCAAAGTGCAACTGATCTGCATATCTCATCAGCTGCTTGAGTGACATTGGGTTGCCATGCTTCACAGATGTCATGTCAAATCATCCAAGACCATGGTTACTTGGCATGATTGGATTACCTACAAGTTATCTTTGTCCAATGTCTCTGCTTGGTCTAACTCTAAACCTTTGGTGGTAGGAGTAACAATTCAACCAGTAACAATGTGCGTTTTCATCAACAGGTGGATCTGCTGCTGGGCACTCAGAGGCCATGTAACAGACTACTACTGCCCCCTGGATAAAGCCCTCAGTGACACCAACACTCCTGTACATGGAGGACGGTTCTGACCCATTTGGGCAACCTGGTCAGATGGCAGCAGTGATTCTCACTGTGGCCACAATGTCACCTCCCATCCCTGTTCCATTAACATCACAAGAAACAACTCAGCCTGCAATATGTGTCCCTAGAACAGTGTCCACCGTCTTGTGCCCCAAGTCCTAGATCCTGAGTTACGGTGCAACACTTTGTACAATGAGGGTCCAGGAACAAGTTGGAAAGGGCACCCTTTGACAAGGGCACAGGCCCCTGGGGGTAGAGTGCATGGGAGGGATACTGTGGGCCAGAAGGGTGAGGCCACTGGGGCTGCTCTTGACCAGGACACTATCAGTCACATCTTGGGGGTCTAGCAGGAGTCCCATGGTGTGATGGGCCAGATGTTGACTGAACTGTGGCAAATCAAGCAGCTACAGAGGGACATTCATAGGGACATGCATGAATTAATGGAGGCACACAATTCCAACATGGCCTATCTAACAGGAGTGTTGCAGGACATACACACCATCCTGAGCAGGGCTTTTCAAAACCAGACTACCCCTTCCTTTGGCTCATCAATAGCAGGCTCACCAATATTGGCGGCGGCCACAATAAGGGAAGCCCTGCCAGATGAACAATCAGCCACAGGCACCCCTGCCTCAGTAGCAGCTGATTCCCCTCAAAAGCGGAGACATCCCGCGAAGACTTCAGGTGGTGCAGATGGTAAGACACCCACCACTGCGTGCAGCAACCCTCTTCCTTAAGGACCTCCTTTGTGTGTTTTGCATTCAATTTGTGGACTGATCTTGAATCACCTTTCATTTCAAATAGTAGTGTTCTGGACTTTGGACTTTCAATGGTGTGGCATCTACTCCAATGATTTTATTCACCATGACAGACCCCTTCACATTTTTTTATTTGGTTGATTCATGTCACACATATTTTCTGTTAGTCATAGCTTCACAATAAAATCACTCATAACTGATTCATTGTCTGCTGATTTTCCTTTCATATCTGGCCATGTAGCTATGTCAGACTATGTGAACAATGATGATTCAAGGTACCTGTTCAAGATGGGATGTATTGCATGCACACAGTTTCCAGCTCAGGAGTACAACCATCAGACACATACACATGCATACAAGTCAGAACTATTGGAAATCGTAAATGATTAACTCATACTGAGTAAATGAACATATTTACAGGTGCAGACCTCCAGACCACAGAAGAAAGGGATTTGCCAGACATTGTCCTGTAGAAGAAGCAAACATTGAAGTGGTTGATGTCATCAGCTTGAGCCTTATCACATACCACACCAAAGTAATTGAACACCACATTATTCAAGATTCAGACAGATGGCAGTGCAACAGTTCCTGATTACAGGGCCAATATAATCCAATTCTCATGCATCAGGTGGTATGACACAAACTTATGTCAGTGCTGTGGCACAGGCACTGTGGCCTACAATGATGAAACATATCTACTGCTATACACAGGTCACACATAAAGAGTGTATAGCCAATGTGAATTGAAAATGACTTTGTCGTAAGCTGGAACTACATATTTTAAGAGCACATAATGACATACATGATGCATCAGGCCCACCACAGGACAAAAAGCAAGTCCAATGGGAACTTCTGACCTTACATCCAAACAGCGTGTACGCTGTCTTGGCACAGGTCTCATACACCCAAACTATGGGGCTTACTTACAAGCCCATTTGCTCCACCCAAGCATCACTTTTTGCAACATTCTGGTGGCGGTGTGCCCTGCTTCATATTTACAAGATGGCATTAAGGCACTTTCATGGCTAATTGTGTCCTTGTAAATATGGACCGCAGTTTTCTGGAGCAAAGGGGTGTGCAATGGGAGTTTCTGTGGGCGTACCCATTGCTTTTTGACACTGCCCCAGATTTACAAGGAAACCTAAATTTGAGGAACCACCAAAAACTAAAGCCTCCCCAGAGGTGATGTTAGAGTGGTACAACAAGGAGAAATCTCTTTATTTCTCCTCGTTTATTGTTCTTTCTATGCGGGCTGCATTTCACAGCACACATAGAAAGAGCAAAATTACATTAATGATTGTTTTTGTCCCAGAATGTATCCCTTCCTGCACAAAAACAATCACCTCGCAATGCAGGCACCCTTGCACCATGGTGCAAGGGTGCATGCATTGGCACCAGACAGCTGATTTAGCACTGGCACAGAAGAAAACACAGAGATGCGCTGTATTCTAGTAAATATGGTGCACCCTAGCATTTTGGAAATGACACAGCTCGGCGCAGCAAAATTGCTTGCGGCATCATGCTGGGCCATTTCCTTATAAATGAGGCCCCACGTGACCTAAATTAGCTGGATCAATCCAATTCCACTTCATGTGTCAGAACAGCATCACATGCCGGCCAATGTCACAACTCTGAGATGCCCACATGAAAGGTCTTGGTGAAGGTAGCAGTGCAAAGAACAAAACAAGGGATATATGCTTGAAACCATACATGTGACACACGCCACATAGCAAGCACCTGGAAAACAAAGTACATTGAAATAAATCTGACACAAACAAAGCAACATCAACAAGTTGAGGATGTGTCAACAGTTATCTTATCAATCAGCCTTTGACTTATTTTTGCAGAGTATCAGCTCCCAGGCTCTTTCAAAAACACCAAACTCTGTGCATTCCCACATGTACAATACATTGTGCAGTCACAGTCATAACATCAAATGACATATACCCATGAGAAGTAGCTATGGATGAGCTCTTCTCTCAAGTCATCTCCTTCCTCTTCACCACTGTCATCTTTGGTTGGCATTTAAGGATTCCCACCAGGTGGCACTGCAGGTTCCCCCTCCTCTGGGATGTTCAGGATATTCCTTTGCATGCCACAGTCATCTGACACACTTTTCGGGTGAGTAGATTAGGTCTCCACCAGTCCTGTCCAGACAGCGAAATCTGGCCATTAGGATCTGAAAAGCCAGATCCACTGCCTGTTGTGTTTTTCCATGGGCCTAATTAAAGCAGACTTCCCCTTGCATAGTTGGATTCCTCAGCGGTTTCAATAACCAAGGATGGTTTGGATATGCTGAGTCTCCTGTTAAGGAATGGGACATAAGTGCAACAATGAGTCACTCACTTCACGATCGTAGCACCTGAGATGGCACACACAGTGAGGACAAACATGACTTACCAACCAGCACGGCCCTCTCTGGTTGCAGTTGTGACATCAGCTGGGGTATGGTACTGTTGTGCATCGTAAAAGAATCATGGGCTAATCCAGGAAAATGGGCACACACATTTGAGGTGTAGAGATCCGCCAAACAGACAAGTTGCACATTGATGGAATGGAAGTTTTTTCTGTTGTGATAGACTTGTTCAGTAGCCTGTGGTGGCACCAAGCCAACATGTCTGCCATCAGTGGCCCCCACCACATGTCGGGGGAACCTGACATAGCTGTCAATGTGTTGCAACGTTGCTGACAGGAAATCTTTCACAAGACTGAACATAGATTGGGACATACCATCAAATAGGCCTACTGTATGGTAGAAGGACAATGTGGTCGGGAAGTGCAATACTGACATGACTTGTACAGTGGGTAGTACGCAGTATGGATTACTGTTAGCTGGCATCAGACCTGGCTCCAACTGATGGCATATATCCACTGTTGTTCACCTATTCCGATGGCACAGCTAGATGACTTGGCATTCCGCCATGGTCTGAAGGTCTGGTAATTGGCAATCGACAGGAGGTTGTTGCATAATCCCTCTCCCTGGCTACCAATATGTAAACAGGCTTGATTTGGAAAATTAGTCACTGTGTCCACAGCAACATACACGATGCATTCCAACAATATCATGTGATAAAGCATCTCTGACTGGATAGACATGACACCCAGTACAAATCACAGCTGGCAATTATACAAGAGTCAAATGTGACTCCCATGGTTGTGAACACCTGTCCACAACATGGATTTGGGCGACAGCCAACTATCTGCTATACAATTGCCCCTCAAAATAAATATGACTATGTTATCCAACCGTCCAAAAAAACATTAGCGGTGGCGGCCTGTGCAACATCATCATATGACATCTGTGCCATGCAACACACTCCACTGGTGGTTGTGTAGTTCCACCTACACAACTAGACAGATTGTTGTTGCGGTCTATGTGGCATCAACGGGATGTGCATGAGCAGGTATTGGTAACCAGTACTACATGTTGTTTTCATTCACATTGTTTTGAGGGGCCCTACAACCTCCTTGTGTAGGATGCACATTATTAGGCAAGAAGACTTTACTGCCATCTAATGACATTTCTTTGTTTATAATGGTTGTAAATGTTAGACAACAAGCATGCACATGACAGCATGAACTATGTATGCATCTTGTTTGAGTCATTTGAGGATCTTGAAAGCAATGTGTATTGTGTCGAAGATCTTTTACTCCACATCTGGCGTTGCCAAACTGTTGTCTGGAAGGCATATAATGACTCACTATGCCCTCCAGGTTGCCACACAAGCCATATTGCTGATGGCCACATAATGTATTGTCATGAAAGGAAGTGATGGAAAGGTGAGTGTCATGTAGGTTCTGTACGCTAAGACTGCAGAGACCAGGGCCTGTCAAATGCAACTCTCAGTATTGGACATAGTCCAGGATGTGAGAGAGTCACTGTGGCTATGCAACTGTGGTACTGTGCCCACTCCCTGTAGAACTGCAGATCCTGTTGTGTGGCAAATATGAGGCTCTAGTGGCAAACCTTGCCCTTAATGCCTCAATCCATCGGCTAGATTAGGAATGGGTACTGAGGTAAATCCCTGAACTAGTCCATACGTGCATTTTGCATCATTGTCAATGTGTGTCTTTGACTCATGACAGGACCCTTAATCCCACAGCTCTGTTGTTGCCCTCATAGAAGTCATGTTTGTCCTGTACATGCTTATTGCACAAATGATAGACTCAAAGCACAGACAGTGTTTAGATTCCTGGGAGGTCATTACCATGACATGTTACTCTGTAGATTTATTAACTAGCAGAAAATGTACAGTACATACCTGTGTATGTTGGATGCCATTTCTGTAGGTTAGAAACATATGTCCAAAGGAGTGTTCTGTGATACAGTTGCATACCACATAAACCCACCCTGATATGGCATTAGTTTTTATTTGATAGGGCACATGCCCAACCATGCACAGGGAAGACACTTCCTGTACCCACCATGCCAGCCCTTTCACTGTCATTCAAATGTAAGCGTGAAGGCTGTACTGTGATAGTTGCCTGTAGGAACTGTCTGCAATGAGTCGATCTTGTTCTTGTAGAGTGTAAATGTGTTGGTCCAGTCAGGCCTAAGGAGTTTACCCTTCAGAACCCACACTGGTATGTAGTGTTTCATTGTGGCTCACATCTCAGCACATGTTGCTAGAGCTTGGGCTGCCTGATGCCCAGAAGGTTCAGACCCTGGCGATCCATAGTCAGCAGAGAGGCCACTGTCATAAGAGGTGGGAGGACCTAAGAAGCTAGTCCTGGATGGTCACAGAGGTCCAGCTGGGGCTGTCCTTCCAAAATGGGTTGAGACACTTCGGAGCATGACACCCTAATAAATAGCCCGCATTCTGGCAGCAGAGTAACCAAATCTTGATGGGCTTTTGACGGGAGCACAGCAGCCACAGGAGGGTGAGTACAGGGCATACTCCTGCCTGTCACATAGCCAAATTGATGTGTTAGGTTCTGACATCTCCCCATGATGATTGGGGATGGGCCCTGTGTGACACACTAGATGAGTATCTGTTTGTGTAGAAATGTAATGTGGTGCATACTGATGCACATTGCCTATTAGCCCAGTGACGAGGACACAACTGAACACAATCCACAAACAAATTGCTCTCCAGAGACAACAGATGGCTGTGTACATTGATCAATAAAGTAATGTTTGTTGTTGTAGTGGGTCTAAAGTCTATGCAAAAGACAACTACTCCTCACTGTTACAGGCAAAAAAAAAAGAAATGATGGAGCACTGTCCTCAGCCATGTGCCGGGACAAGTGAGTAAATTGGCATCTGCCCCCCAGAGGCCACTTGTCTTCAAGGTATGATAAGTACTGGTGCCTCAGTACTGTCTGTTCTGTGAAGGTGGCCATCAGACATGTGGCACAGCATACATTGTTCTTTGGGTGCAGCTACAGATCAAAAAGTTTCCTTGGTAAGTGGGGAATGTCAATTGAAATGATTTATGTGCCATCACTGTTGCCAACATTCCTTGTGCAGACATGTTAGGATCTGTCCCTTTCTTTTTTGACAAAATGTGCACACTGATGTTTTATGCATGTTCTACCTGTATTCATGGGATGATTTCTGTATTCCCTCACATGTATGTGCATGGCAGCCTGTGTTTAGAATTAGACATGAGCAATGGGGCTTCATTTCATGTGGTGCCACAGAGAGGAGTGTGTCACCATTGAGTGTTGGCTTACACATACCCTCACCCGTCATTGCATGTCATTTGGCATGCACAACTGCAGTAGCATTGAGGGACATGACAGGTAGGGCTAGAGGTTTACACAAAATGTGCATTTCCATGCCATGTGGCATCATGTGGAAAAGTGCACTGCACATGTGTAACGGGGAAGGTTGTTACCTGACTGCTGGCATGCATCCTGGAGTGACTTGCAGTTATGTTGGAATCACATGTGGTTGGGTACACCCATTCATCAACTGACATCTGGGTTTGCATGACTAAAATAAAAACAGTGATGTAGCTTCCCACTGGAAACATGTAGAGGGCTTTCTATAAGTACTTGCAAATCACTGGGCCCCCACCACATCCAAAGGACTAATAGTTTCTATTGATGCAACTACAGTATGTCATTATAAGGGGTAGCAGACAGTAGTAGGTTTTTTCCCTGGGGCTCGATCATTCATTGTGTAGTGAATTTTAGGTACAAGTTGCACATTTTCTCAAGACTGTACATTTGCATGCCAAATGTGTAGTATATCTGAGCAACGTTAGTACTACCTCCATGACTCCATTAGGACAAATTACACATGGTGAAGTGTGCATTGTTGATTTGCGTCATGTGTGACATGTGTATTTCCATGACACTTTCTTTAGGCTAATATTCTGCTGTCAGCAACATGGCAGGATTTTGGAGCATCATTTCTTATCGTTGTGTTATTCTGCATGTGACAAATAGGTATCTACATGTCCTTGTGTGTGAGCTGTGGGAATTAAGTTGGCATTGGCCTTCTATTGTATGACAACAGGTAACTGAGGTATGCTCCATGTGGCAAAGCATTGAAGGTGATGTGGCCTCCTACTTGTTCAATGGTTACTGTGATTGCAAAACTGTACCCATGCAATTTGTAGTTGTCTGAGCTTCTGATTTTCCCGTGAACAACTGTGACAGTTAATGTGGCATGCATATGGTATGGTACATGTAGGAGCTATCTTGATGTAGTTTGTTGCTGGGGCCAATTTGCTGTCATGGTAAAGTTTGCTAATCACAGCTGTTGTTCAAGTGTAATCTGGAACATGTGGTGACCCTTTTCCTCTTTGTATTTGCAGCATCATCCCTGGCAAGTGAAGAAGACAGGGGCCAACCAAATGGGGAAGCATCTGGCCAAGGTAACTCCTGTCATGACACCACTGACACAAACGGACCCAGTGGCCCAGTGGTTGAGGGGAGTGCCACGGAGGTTACTGGATCAACCTCATCATAATGGGATTCTACCTCCAGTGGCCACTCCCTAGTGGTGGCAGACCAATCAGGACCTGCTCCTGTACCATTCTTGTCTGTTCCCCCGTTCTATCATCACCCTCCCTGTTGCTCCCCACCGAGTTGGTTGTGTCCGCCTGCCCAAGGGGTGGGCATCTCCTTTGCCCCAGGCACTTCAGCCCAGGCACTTCAGCCCAATCCTCTGTTACCCCTGATGTTCTAAGGGAGGAAGCTATTGGCCTCCTGAGGAGTATCTCTGTGCGGCAGACTGCCGTTCTGAATGCCGTCCAGGTGTTGGCAAGCCAACTACTAGAGACTGGAAGGTATTCATAGTGACATGTCTGTCCTACAGAGATCTTTTCAGGCTCTGGCCTCCTCACTGACAGTAGCCATCCAAACCCCACAATCCTCTCCCACCACCTCCCTCTTCCCAATCCAAATTCTTTATTCCCCTACCTGTCCCAAGCACACAGAAACATCCACACGCATCCACCTCAAATCACACAAGCAGCACACCTCAACACAAACATCAAGACACAACGGCACGCAGGCACTCAACATTCACCCACAAACACCACATCAGCCACCACTTCAATAGGCAACTCTGCCACTGACTCAGACACCATACCCAGCTTACCTACAGACACGGCCACGACACCCACTGACACATCCATCACACCCACCATACACCCAGACAACAGCTCACAAACCACAGACCCACACAGACAAATACACAACATCCACAGTACCCACAGACACCACCCTAACACTCACACATCCAACACTCTTACATCACCCATCACCTCCACCTCCCAGCCCCCCCAAGAAATGCAAATGCTCAAACTCACACTGGCAACAGACACTACCCAAACACAAGCATGCCTCACACACACAAACACCCAAGGCATCTACACCCACAGACAAGTTCACCACTCTCTTAACCTCCAAGTCCCCAACCCCTTCTGATGACCCTACCCATTTTCCTGAAGACAGATTCCTTTTCAACCTTGCCCTTTCCTCTCTTACCGCCAAACTCCCTCCCAAAATCCAAGAGGCCCCCACCCACATCCCAACCCATCCCTTCCATATCAAAGTCCTCCTCTTTCACACTTGCCCCCCTGCAAGCACCCATACCTCTCCCACCCAAAAAAAGAAGCCCAGCCCTCCAAAGAAAAAGAGCTCCCTCCCAATTCCAAACCCAAACCCACCCATCCCAAATCCTACCCACCCCAGCCAGGGATGATCCCTCAGGTGCCCGCCTGCCCACTTGATGTCCCTTACTGGGGAGGTTTCCTTGCAGTGATTGGAGTCAAGGTTGGGCACAGTAATGTGCATGAACTCATGGACTGGCCAATGGTCTTTGCTCTTAAGCATTTGATGTCAATATACCCAAGTTGTTGTTTTGTTGGCTACACATTTGTCCTGCATTTACTTTTCTACCCTTTTGCTGTTCCTGAGCAACTTGTGCTGTGTGCCTACAGCTGTGTGCATTTCACCCTGATTGCTGATCCATTTGCTGTTGTTTGCAATATTCGACTTTGTGGGCAGTGGTGGTGACACACAAGACAAGGGTAGTTCTACATTGTATGAACATTTGTTTGTTAATCCAATTAGTGTGTCATTGCAGTGTGTTATGTTTGCTATGGTAAGTATTTCATCTTGTGTTGGCCAATGACAGCATGTATGGTCCCCTTGATATGGATTGTTCATTTGTCTCATGTGTGGAAGCTAGAGTTTTGTTTGTCCACACATGTAGGGTGTTCAATTGTGCTAGATTCCTTTGAATTTGACTGACCATGCATCCATTTTGATGTGTGTACCTTGCAGCTACTTCAGCTAGATAAATGGCCATGCTGTTGCTGTTGTATGTGCTTTCTTGACTTGCACATACATGTTATGCAGCAAAGCATGTCACCTGGCTCAAATTTTCTTCGTCCTTAAGATACATGAAGAGACAGTTTCTGTGGAAATGTTGCTTTAGGGGCATGTGCAAAGTGAAATATGTCCCAGGGCAGTATTCTTCCATGAGTGCTCCCGAAGCCCCCTTCCCTATTGTGCAGGTATTGTTTGCATTATGAACTTTGGATATTTGTCTTTCAAAATAGTGTGCATCCCATTGGCTTTCCATTGTGTTTCAACGTGGGTGATGTGTGAGTCCATTGCAGGGCTGTTTTAATGGGATGGGTATTTGTGTTCCATGAAACATTCATACATATGTTTCTTCAATCTGAGGACAGTCCCTGGCATGGTTGTAATGTAAGAGAGTCAGTTGAATTATGTGTGATCTTGATGTGGTGTTGCTGTTGTGTGACACAATGTTCTGTACACTTCACTGTCCCTGTGACTAAGATGAGCAGACATGTTATTGTGGCGTGTGGCAGTGCAGTGTCAGTGACATGCCCAGTGGGGGCATTTATTGGGTGTGAATGTGTCATTCTTTGAGCCCATAGTGTGAGACCCATATCATGTGGATGACGGCACGACGATTTATTGTTGAGCCTCATGACACAGGTAGGTGTGTGTTCTTACCGTTGGTTTTGTCCACGACTGCATAGATTTTGGGCTCCATCGATGAGCAGCAGCAGTGGAAGGACATGTGTGATGGGCTCCATAACAGCACCAGACGTGTAGTGCTGACTGCAGGTGAGTTGCTTCCTTTATGCTCTCTGTTTCAACCTGCTGGGACATGGTGGTTGGACTGCTATGGTCACGTTGGAAGTGTGCCACACCATAATGTGTCTGGCAGAAATACTGGCTCTACCAGCCTCTTTGGCCTGCCTACCCACTGTGGCGGTTAGTGTTGCCTGGCGGTGCAGGTGGCGTCTCAGTAGTCTTTCCTCTATGGGCTGCAAGAATCATGATATGGAAGTGGCAACCCAATGGCGGTCAGACTGCTGCCATCTGAGTGCATGGACCGCCAAACTCGCAATGAGACCCACAGTCTCAGAAACAAACTTTAAAAAACACCATTAAATACTTTATTAAAAAAGAAATATAGAAACATAATACAGAACAAACTACCAATTAGTAAATCGCATATACAAAATCGATATAATATAAAAAATGTATACTTTTTATTTACTCAGCAACCTACTCAACAAACAAAATAAAACTACACAACATTAAAAATACAAGTTTAGTAAACATATAAAAACTGAAATACATATTAAAATAAATGAACTATTACAACAATTACACAATGATTAATACATTAAGTGATATACATAATAAAAAATCAAAGAATAACTAACTTGAAAAATATTTAACCAAAATACATTTAGGGGGTCATTCAGACCCCGGCGGGCGGCGGGAGCCGCCCGCCTGGAGGGAACCGCCATATGGCCGCTCCGCGGTCGAAAGACCGCGGAGGCCATTCTGGCTTTCCCGCTGGGCTGGCGGGCGACCGCCAGCAGGCCGCCCGCCAGCCCAGCGGGAAACCCCTTCCCACGAGGAAGCCAGCTCCGAATGGAGCCGGCGGAGTGGGAAGGTGCGACGGGTGCAGTTGCACCCGTCGCGAATTCCAGTGTCTGCTGAGCAGACACTGGAATTCAAAGTGGGGCCCTCTTGCGGGGGCCCCTGCAGTGCCCATGCCATTGGCATGGGCACTGCAGGGGCCCCCAGGGGCCCCACGAAACCCCTCACCGCCATCCTGTTCCTGGCGGTCGGAACCGCCAGGAACAGGATGGCGGTGAGGGGGTCGGAATCCCCCATGGCGGCGCAGCAAGCTGCCCCGCCATGGGGGATTCCCAGGGCAGCGGAAAACCGGCGGGAGACCGCCGGTTTTCCTGGTCTGACCGCGGCCAAACCGCCGCGGTCAGAATGCCCTGCGGGGCACCGCCAGCCTGTTGGCGGTGCTGTCGCATCCCCGGCGGAATGAGCCCCTTAATCTAATTCAGCTTCCCACATTACTTCCCTACTAACACAGTAAGCCACAACTAAATAAATCAGTATTACATTATTTACAAAAGTAACAATCAATTACATTATTAATAAACAATTTAAAACGAATTAGCAATAATTGACCATTTTTATACCTTAATTCACTTTTCACCCTATACCCCTACATTCCCAGCGACCCGCTACTAAAATATACCTTACCATTGCTAATAATAAAACAAAAAAATAAATGACAACTTTAAATTTATAAAATATTACACACTTAGAAAATACATAATTAGATAGGAATAAAAAAGAATTGCAATACATAAAACATATTTCAAATTTAAATAACTTTCCACCACTACACTATAAGAGCCTAATAGCATTAAAAAAGCTAAATCATTTACACTTCAAAGTACATTTCATAAAATTATTAACAATTATACCAACAATACTGACAGTAAAAATTAGTATATTAACAAAAACACATTAAAATAATTTAAAAAACAATACAACTACATTACTGAGAATGATATTAAAGATGATGATATTCTTAAAAACAATATTACTCACCAAAAAAAACTATATTCTTGACAGCGATATTCTATACCATGATATTTTTGCATCACAGTATTTTTCCCCATATTTTTGGGTTCTGACATTTTGAACTCCAAGGGCCTTATTTATGAGGCCCTTGTGCCACCGAAGCATCACTTTTAGCGACACTCAGTTATTTACAAGGGGGCATTAAGCCGCTTTTCGTGGCTTCACGGCGCCTTATAAATATGGGCCTCCCAATGCAGTTTTCTGCGCTACCCACGCACCAGCCATTGCTTTTTGACACTGTCCCAGATTTACAAGAAATCATATACCCCAGGCAGCGCCAAAAAACTATTGCCTTCTCAGGGGTGGCTTTAGAGTGGCACAACGAGGAGAAATACTTTTATTTCTCCTCATTATTTGCATTCTGCAGTACACATAGAAGGAGCAAATCACCATTAATAATTTTTTATGCACAAGAAGGTGTCCCTTCCTGTACATAAATAATCACCACAGCAGCGCAGGCATCCTTGCACCATGGCGCAATAGGGCCTGCGTTAGCACTAGGCAGCTGATTTAGAGCTTGTGCAGGGATAAACACAGGGATGCACAATATTCTTGAAAATATGGCAAATTCCTGAGTTTTGGAAATGACCCAACTTGGCGCAGCAATACTGCTTGTGACACTGGGCTGTGGCATTTCCTAATAAACGAGGACCTAAATTTGGTCCCAACACCAAAAGGACATTGACACTCCATTGTGTGTAGTAAGGAGAAGGTTGCATATCTGTTATGAATGAGTTGCAAAGTGTTGTCAAACTGAGGAGTTTCGAGGAGGTATTCTGTAACCATCATTAGCATAGTGGTGCAGAGTAAGTCCCTGTGCATATATGCAGGTTCAACATATATGCAGTGCTAACAGCATGGATTTTGTATGTATACAATTCAGCTTAATGAGATTTTTTTATCCATGGATTAAATAATAAGATGCATAGCAAAATATCATATAGGTTCATTCAGTGATCCCTAACAACAAAGATTGCCACTTGAATCCTGCCTATTTAGACCATAAAAAGCATATCTGAAAGATAGTGTGCTTCTGGGAGTATCTCCTGGTACTACAGTGACATAGAGTAAACTAGAATTTCTGAAGGTATGTCCCTGTGAAAGTGATTAGTGTCACGAAATGTGTTGATAATCATATGGCTAATCAAGTGATTTGAACATTGGTGGAAATGAGATGGAAGAATAAAACAGCAGGTGAATGAATTCACTTATTGATACAAGTGAAGAATAAAGAAGAAGGTGAAGAGAGTAAATTGACAATACAATTTCTAAACTGAAGACAAACATTAAGTAAATTAGACGGGGTGACCCCAATCACATTTCTTAATGACAGACAGAGCCTTCAAAGTTCTCTGTCTTATTCATAAAAGACTGGGGATAGCATCCAAACTGAATGTCTTATGAAGAACTTGTCAAAATAAAAACATGCTTTAATACTTCACTCAGCAAACAGCAATTTGCATGCAGTGATGAAATATAAAATAGAGATCGGACCAAACTACAGGACCAGCTCACTCTTAAAATGGAATTGGATCATCTTAATTTCAGGAAAGCCCATGAAATGTTAGCTACTTGAGGAAACTCTTTAATCTTTTTTGGGGGAGCAGTCTCTCAATAGCTCCTTTATATGCCTGTGACAACAGTATCCCCAGGTTTATTTTATGATAATGTGAAGAGGAATCTGCTCAAGGATGAAAGATGTGATTTAAAAATACATGGCTGAATGGATGGATGGATGGACTGACACATTGACAGTGCTGTCTGACCAAATAATACATTACAGATTTGTATTAGCCAAGCTATTAGGATGCTGCAGGGATAGATCAAGCAGTGAAGCCCACTTTTTCTGCCCAAGGAGAAAGTCCATTTTACAGAAGGAGCTCCTGATACTTGTGTGCCCGTTCTGTAGTTCTGTTAAATATACAGAGCCCGCCCAACCTATATTTCTTTCACAAAATGACAAAGAAAAACAATGGACCTAAGGAGGAACAAATTGCGATATTTCAAATAAATCTTTTATCATTCATTTATTGTATAATATTCCAGTTCATACACATAAATAGATTTATACTTTATGAAATATATGCACAAGACACTACAACAATGTATACCACTTAATTAGCTCTATATAGACATAGGTGTAAAAAATGTGCATCTCACCAGTTATGAAAAACCATCAATTCTATATACTCTATTGCTTTCCAGACAATCTATTGCACAACGGGTATGTGCATTCATCTTGAATATTACCCTCTTTGATCATTCATAGACAATTATTCCCTTCACATTCATTCACACAAGTACATACACTACCGTGAACAAGACCGCAAGGGTCGAAATGCGTCGGTGCAGTTGCATGTTCTAGATTTAATAAAGAATCATTATTAAGGAGTTCACGGAGTGTGGTGCTTTCTACATTTGGCTAAAGACTTTAATTGGAGAGAGTGATCAGCCTCCCTGTAGCCGTACCAGCTGAGAGCGCGCCATTACTGGTGGCAGTGCTAACGTACATACACAAATATAAAAACACAGTCCCTGACAAACTATCAGCACTTATATACAATTATATAAACTCTTTCACAGATGTATGCTCACCACACATCTTTTGTGGTCTCTTATATCGTGTTACATATGCACTGTGCAGCTCATCATAAACAATGCACACTTTGATATAACAATCCAGGTGGGTAACCCTCTTCATCGGGGCACATATAGAAAAAAGTGCTTCTTCCAGTACAGGTGAGGATAAACAGTAGCATAAGATATATTCACAAACATATCAAAGTTGTCATGATTCTTATCCACAGGTGTATATTTACACCTACTGAACATAGATGGGACATTTCCTCACTTGTAAGGGTAATCGGCCCAATGTAATGAAGGACTGAACAATATTACCAATGTTATTGAACAGGCTAATATGGTATTAAGGTGTCCTAACAATGAGTCACCAAGGAAATGAGGCAGAAATGTGCTTCCAAGAGTGTAATTTATGAGGATACAAAAAGGGATCCGATGACCACCAAGAAGTCCCCTTCAATTGGTTGCAGCCAGAAACTGCACCCTTTGCATGCCAGTCCATTTCCCACTCCATGGGCAGACCAGGAAAGATAAAAGTGTGTTTCCAACAGAATTGTTGTAGATTTAGACTGGACCAGGAGAATTACACCAGTGTCACTTGTGTGTTTGTTTTGAATCATTCTCTCACAATGGAAGTTACCTAAAAATATGTGTTTCCATGTCTGCAGGTACATTCTATTCCTCTCTCATTTATCTGCATTGCAAAACATATTATCTAATGTATTGCAAGTCAAACATTGTCCTCCCGCAAAGTATCAATTCACAGGTGATCCTTTACTCCTTTGGACATTCCCTTGTGCACTTTTCTCTAGTTTGAATGACAACGGTAATTTATTAAAGATAAGCTAATGTCACAGATCTGTTGTTTTTTGAGGGGCAATATTTATATCAATGCATTTTCATACACTTCTTTCCATCAAATGATCTTGTAGCCTTCTCCTCTCATCAGATAACAACTCATTCCATGGCAGAGACTATGACTAGACCACTTGCCTTCATCTCTCAGTTACCTGTATCTCCAATTATAATCCCTTCCTCTCTATGTGGTTAGTTTAGACTAGACAATTTTGATAGATGAAATAGGCAAAGGGGTAGCAATTGTTTACAAAGACTCTATTCAACATGTAAATCTAAAAAATATTCAAATCACCAACATTTGACTGTCACTCAGTATTAATGAAAACGCTCAGTCAAATTCTGAGTAAGTGCATGATATCTATCATGCTCCAGGAGAGAACACACCCTACATGGAGAAACATACGGATTTCTTGACTGGCAACCTGATTTCACATGGGAATATATTTTTTCTACGTGATTGTGCATAATTTTCAATTAACGTTGACAAGGGTGTCAACAAGTTTAACAACTGCCTGGCACAAATTGCAACATGGATGCAGGAGAACTGCATGAAATTGAACTCCAAGAAGACGGGAGTGCTCCTTTTTGGCAATCATACCAGCATTTGGAACATCTTCTGGCGGCCTACCAATCTTGGCCTTCTTCCAACACCTGTAAAGAAAGCTGAGAACTTAGTGGTGTTGCTTGATAGTAAGCTTTACTTTTCTGAGCAAAATAATCATGTTACACTTTCCTGCTTCTATTTGCCCAGGATTCTGAAAAATAATTTTTCCTATACTTCTCTTGATCTGCAGAAATGGTCATAGTGGCTCTTGTCATGTCAAAAATTTACTATTGCAATGCTCTTCATATGGGGATACAGAAGCGTTTGCTGCTCAAGCTTTGCAGATTGCTGCAGTGTGGTTGCTTTAAAAAATTCCAGAACTGAGCCTCGTCTCTCAATGTATTTCTGGCCTTCATTGGCTGCTATCCTGCAATAAGATCAAATGTAAGGCCCTTTGCCTGGTCCATAAGGCGATTCAAAAGACAGGCCCTTTATACTTTCAAAAACTCTTCTTTTGGCAGCAGTGATTTTCGGTCCAGCTCAGCTAAATTAGTGGCAAGCAAGATAGGAAGGTAGGAGTTTTTCCTACTCCACCTGTAAACTATGGAATTCAATGACCTTCTATTGAAGATCCCAATCTAATTTGAAACATTTTAGGAAAATGTTAAAAGCTGACTTTTCACCTGTATTTCTAAATAGGATTCAACTATTTCGTTGGTGTATGACTATAGCACCAAGACGCTTTTTGGCATTCGCGCAAATTATGTTTCTTTATTTATTTACTTACTTACTCCAACTTGCACTGCGGAGACTTGGAGGCGGCACCAATCTTGTTCTACCACTACCTACACCAGACTTTCCACACCAGACCTGATAATTGCCATGAAAGGAAAGACTAAACTGAATCCTGTTCTTTGGTCAGATCACCTCCTGATCCCCTCACTTTCCTTTTCTCAATTGTATGAACTTCAAAACAACTTAGAAGAACTAAACAATAAGTCAGAAACGTGAAAAAAAAGATGCTGCCATCTTGGCTGACTACATACATACATCTCCTTTTACAATCCTGCTGCCCCATGGTACAAAGAGCCTTGCTTCCCAACAGACTGAGACAATGGCATAAACCATGGTTATGACTGCTTCAAAAAACCTAATAAGAATAAAATAAAATGATCCGCTCAATGCTTCTCTAGAGAGCTGGGTGAAGGAAGAAAGTACAGTATTACAGTACTAGTATAGCTATTGAGCATCAATGATAAAGACATCCCTCCATGAAGGTCTGTAGCAAAAATGTAAGTCACAAAAAAGAAATACAAATAACACGTGGAAGCTAAGGGCCCGAATGGTGGTCCTAGGACCGCCGTACCCGACAGCGGTACTACCGGCACATCCTTGGCGATCCAACTGCCAGGTTATGATGCTGGCGGTCAGACAGCCACAAGGCCACTGCCACTGCCAGAATCTTGGATTGCGACTAGTTAGCAGTGGGGAAGCTGTTGTCAAGCATGACAGTGCTGATGTCAGCACCACCATGCTGATCACAACTTGACTTTCCGCCTGCCTTTTCATGGTGGGGACACTGCCCTGAAAAGGTCAGCTTAAAGGCAGAGACTGGCTCACATGGGGGTCCCTGCACCGGCCATGCCCATGTCGTGGGCTGTATAGTGCCCCCCCACCAGTACAATTGAAATGTGCTTGCACGCAGACAATGCAGTGTTATTGTCCTCGGCTGTCCCTTAGAACCCCACGGGAACATCATAATACAGCAGTGGGGAGGCCACAGGTTTAGCGGCGCCCTCCCCCCACCGTATTGGCAGTCTGGCTGTCGGACCACCAACCTCGTAATTGGGCCCTAAGTCTCCTTCTATCAGAAATTAAATTGATCAAGCTACCAAGGTCATACATAACATTTTAAAATAATTAAAAAATCCACTCATCCTTCCTCAGCAAAGATCATTGATTAGACCAGAAAAGAATGTTTCTACCTTTTGAATGTCAAAGTAAATAAAACAGAACACTCACTGAAACCCTGGGAGACTGTTGCTAATGGTAGCTAAATGATCCAGAAATCTTTGGTGTTCCTTAAGAAGTGTGACATGAGCAGAAATACGCATGACCTTTGCAAGAACCAAACCAAAATCCTACTTTCTTGATCCAATGCCTTGATCACTTTTGAAAAACAGTTGTCCTTCTCTGCCACCCTATATAGTAAACACAAATAGCACATCAACTATCTGAATTCTTTTCCCAGTTTAAAACCTACCCTTTCTAGAGAATGATGTACTGGAAACCTGCCTGGTAACATAGCTATCTACATCATGGTGAACTATTTGTTGACAACCTACATTTGGCCTTCTGTAATGAACAACTGTAACAGATGATGCTGTGCATTATAAGGCTGTGGTGACTTGTGCATCATCATCCTCTTAGACCGCTGGTTTGATTTGACACAGTAAACCATTCAAGACTACAAGATATACTGAAAATGGATTATTATATTGAGCTGGTTTTCCTCTTACCTGGAAAATCATAGGCAACATGTAAAACTATGAACCGTACTAACCAACCCATCAACGGTAAAACATGGTGTTCTGCAAGATTCTGTCCCATCCTTCAACCTATTCCACCTATGCAATGAACCTATGACTTCGCCCCTCAAACATTCTAATATTATGTACACAGATGAAACACACCTCTATTTGGAAATCCCCTCACTTAAAGACATTGACATGATTGCTCATTATTACGAGACATCCATAGGTGAATGATAAAACATCACCTAAAGCCTAATCCATTGAAAATTGATTTTCTACTCACCGCCTCTTCATTCAGTACCATACTACTTACATTTTGGTTTAACTTGAATCTGCACCTGCAAACTTGGATCTCAATAAATTGGCTCACCACACAATCACTAAATATCTTCAGTCTAGCTTGGATTACAGATAAAGGACTGTGAACTAACTTTACAACATATCTGTTAGGACCAATATACTCATGTGGAAGGGGAAAGGTACCTCTCACTGCTTTAACTTTGGGGCAGTAGCCACAAAACAATATCAAATGGCAACCACAATAAAATCCATAAGGAAGGGGCTTGGAAAGAGACATTGGGGGGTAGATCCTGTTAAATGGAAGACAAGTTACTCAGTTGTTTGTCTGACACACACAGACTAAGATCGTTGCTTTACTGGTTGTACTTTTAAACTCCTCCCTGTTTCCTTTTGGAAATGAACCATCTAGAGGACTAGGACGATTCGTCACTTACTCTCCTAAGTGATTGGATCTTGGTATCTTTGGAAGGAAAAGGGAAGTATGAGGAAGTATGGGAAGAATGAGAAACACTTAGGTCATTAGGAAGTCCACATCGATGTCTCTGCAGGTTACTTGTGTAGCTTCCGTGTCTTTATACTCTACCCAAAATCCACAAGAAGTTATCATTTCCACCAGGGAGGCCACTTGTATCTCGGGACCAACAGAAAGATTGTTTGAATATGTAGATCTTTTTTTGCAACCCTGTCTGACCAACCTTCCCTCTTACATCAAGGACACTAAACATATCCTTAGCATACTGAATGATGTGGAATAGGAGGAGAATATGCCATTGGTCACTTTAGACATTGTTGCGTTATTTACTAGTATTGGACATGATCTAGGCTTACAGGCAATATGACACTTTATATAATGGAAATCGACTAGTTTGTGGGAGCATACAGAAATGTTGATCACAATGATAGATATGATACTATTCAATATTTTTTTTCTATTTCGCAGGAATTGGTACAGACAAAAACAAGGGGTGGCAATGGGTTCGAGATTTACTCCTTCCTATGCAAATCTGTTCATGGGTTGGTTTGAGGAGAAGTGGGTCTGGTGTCCTGGTTCCACTCAGTGGCAGACATATATACTATTTTGGGGTCGTTACAATGATGATTGTCTTATGATTTGGACAGGCAGTGTTTAAAAATTAATTGATTTTTGGGACTATGTCAACTCCAATGAAGTGAATATTAGGTTTACTTATCAATACAGTTTAGCAAATACTGAATTCTGGATGTGGAATTATTTATAGAAGGGAACAAGATACATAGCAGATTGTTTCGGAAACCTACTGCCTGTAACTCCATTTTACATTCAACAAGTGCTCACCCTTAACATCAAATCGCATCTATACCTTTTGGGGAAATGGTGCGTGCAAGACATAACTGTAGCAAAGTTGAAGATTTTGTACAATGTATTCAAGAGATGGGTAAACGTTTTGTACAAACAGGTTACTTGAGGGGTATGATTGAGAGAGCGCAACATAAAGTCATGCGTATTCCTAGGGATGAAGCTTTAAAACCTACCAACACTCCCTTTATTGGGAAGAAGGCCAATAATGTCAGACTGGTTACTGATTATACCAGAACTTCCATTATGCTAGGAAGGATGTTGAATAAACACTGGAGCCTACTATCTCAGGATGTCACTCTTAAAGATCTTGTTTCAATAGACCTGAAATCACATATTGAAAATGGAGATCACTGAGGAACATACTTAGCCCTAGTTTTCCAATATCTATATCACAGGGTGATTGGCTCTCCAACAATAAGAAAGGCCTTTTTCAAATGTGGTCACTGTGGGATGTGCAGATGGACCTGTCATGGTAAGAGGGAATTTACCAGTACTACCAATCATACCTATAATATTAAATCTGCTACAAACTGTAACACAACATTTGTAATTTACATCATAATGTGTAAATGTCAATGTATTTATGTTGGTAGCACTATTCGTCCCCTCAGGATAAGGATCAGTGAACATGAGAGAGCACTTTTACAAGAGGATGATCAATATCCAATAGTGGCACACATGAGGACCTGCCAAGCACAGGTAGTTAACAAGACATTTGGATATTTTGGTATTGAACATGTACCGAGTGACCCCAGGGGAGGCAACAGGGAACTTACCCTTAGAAGAAATGAGGCACTTTGGATCACGCGTCTTAGAGCAGTGGAGGACGGTCTCAATACAGATCATGAACTTGAGTATTTTTGGGGGGACTAAACCTATAGATTGCATCTGCTCCTATTTGGGTACTATGTGACCATGGTTTTCATGAGATTTACACATTAGTTCTGTTTGCCACTTTCTATTTATCAAATTTTATTTTATATTGTACTTTATTTCTGTCTGAGTGTGAGCATATCTATATTTGTTGCTCTTGTTAACCTAAACCTACTTCAATATCTGGGGCTAATATTGCCATATATTTAACTTGTTTATTGCTTATGACTTTTTGGTGACCGCTATACAGTCATAATATTTGGACATGTACACACATGGTCTACGATAGATTGTATATTACTATTTAGGTAAGAACATAACACATGGATGCAGATATGCAGGAGAGGTATGATACCTCATTTGTTGGATTAGATGTTTATCAAGCTACTGATACAATATGTTAGTGTGGAGTGCTAACAGGATCAAGGTGGTTTGAAAGTTTTATTAAGTTTATTTGAGACACTCACTAATTTTTGGCAGATTTTGGGCTGATTGGTGTGGGTAGTGTACATTAAGATTTGTGGGCGTTAGTTAATTTATAATCATTTCTGGTAGTATACTCATACGGGACTATGCACATGGAATGTATAACAACACTGGATTGAATTGGAGAGCAATGTTTCCGCCGAGGTGTATTGGGGAAGATTTTACACTCAACATGGCAGTTTGGTAAATATTGTGCAGAATAGTCCCTCCTCTATGTCCTTGGTCTCTTAATAAGAGGTACCCGGAAGTACAGAAAAGCTGCGTACTCACAACCTCTATCTGCGATTTTGGACGTATAACCTGCACAAATAGCTTTGTTCTAGAAACACTTGAGGTGAGTGGTGCATGTTATTCATAATTTCTGTTTCTTACACTTGATCACAGATAGTGGCGGTATCTATATTATTGTTTGGGAAGTTAACAAGTTCCCGAACTTGTAAGCCATGGGGCCATGAACGTCCATGTTTTTGTTTAAACGCGGGAGAACAGTCTGTTCTTGGGATCTTTTGTGGGGTGATGTACCCGCACACAGCGTTTCAGATAATTTCCTTACAATCTTAGTTTTTGTTAACTCGCGCTTGCCATATTTACTTCGTAATAATCACTTTGAGACGTAGAGGTACAATGTTACTGGGGTCATGACTGAATATAATTTCTCTCATACACATGAGGTTGTAATTTACTTGTATAGTACGTGAGATTAACTTGATATCCCTTACTTTAATTTTTTCTCAGCAAATACAACGAGGGGCATTTATGGGAACTTGGATGTTAGGATTAGTGAAACCTACTGTTGACTAGATAACGGACCATCATATCAGGTGGGATTTTGTGCATAGGTAGCAAATGTGTATGCATTGTTCATTACACTCGTTCATCTATACTCTTCACTGTGGTTACTCATCCTTAGTTTTACTTTTACTGGTTTCGTTTTTTAATTTTTAGTACTATTCTTAGTTTGGGGCTTTTGGTCTTGGCATTGTTTTGAGCACATCAAATTCTTCAGGTGTATTTCTTGATAGATTAGTTGCGGTATGATATTCCACTTTGAATGTCACCAATCACGCATTTATAACCCTTTTATTTTAAGTATATATAGAAGGAGGTGAATCCTTTACAATTCATTTCCATCTCTAAGACAACATGGTGAAGGGTACACTATGCTGCTTAAATATATGCTTACGTTGAGTTCTGTTTTTATGATTTTAGCCCTGAGGAAGTCATGGGGTCACTCCCCTAGATGAAACACGTGTTGGCCGGGGTGTATTTGAAATTCATCACTTTATTTATGGAAATCTAAGGATTTGTTTGTAACCAATAAATTCCGAATTGGTTGGACTACACAGAAGAACTGCGACGTTTGATTTCACCTTTCTACAAGATAAAGACTTTGTGTATGATCTGGTGCCTTGGACTTGGACATTTCATTGTTATTGATCAACAAAATTTACACGAACTATTGCACTATTAACTGAAGACAATCACTAAATTACTATAGTGTATGCCTCTATCTATGTGTACTTGTGTAGCTTGTATTACCAATATTTGGGACTTTCAAGTCTTCTGTCAAAACCGAAGAACTGCTCTTACTTCAGGCCATATTGCAAAGTTTAGTTGTGCCAAAAGCCTACTCCCAAGATTATGTGACCAGACTGGCACTAAAGTCTGATTCCTCTATGCTTGAACCATTCTGAGTTTATTTAAAGAGTGAACCCAAAGTTCTAATCAGGAGCCTGTGTTTTGCTAATTTAACCACTCACACCAAGACTCACATATACCAAAATAACTCTAGTTTCTTCCTTCCTGTTCCTCTCTCCCAGACACCTATAATTATGGTTTCCTATTTGTTTAGTGTCAAAATCTGAGGTAGATATGTGCAGAGCATTCTCCTGGAAACCTGTGCAGAAGGCCATCTATGTTTTGCTTCTTGAAGCACTGGCCTCTGATTAGGCAACAGTCTCCTAATGGTCCCTGGAGGATCTGCTTCAAATACTGCAACCATCGGAAAAAATCCAAATTGACTAGCAGTTAGCATGGGAAATGGCGGGTCATTAAAGTCCACCCCGCCCAATATGCCCGCCAACTCTTGACTCCTGCTAATTTTGCAGGATTTTGGACATAAGTAACAAGCCAAAAGCAATGCTGCTGTTTTTTCAAGAGTGCTGGGCTGCATTTAACCCAACATCCCTGTGGCGTAATATGTTGCAGGCTTCATCGAGGACTTGAATACAATGAATCTTGGCAGTGCATTCTCTGTTCTTCTGCCACCCAGAGGAGGCCACCAACTGCAGGGGCAAGGGCCACATGTCTGCCCTTAAAGGTCAAGACATTCCCCCAATATAGGAATTGGCACAACAATGCCTTTCGAACACTTTCTGTAGCTTGAGTGATCCTGACAATATCAACTAGAGAAAGTAGTTATCACACAGAGAGAGTGCCCCTACCAGCACACTGACTCCATTCTCCTTAAAACATCATCATTTAAAAAAAATAAAAAACACTAAAACAATCTTTCTCTGTTAGTGCCTCAAGGGTTGGAAGGCTATGCCTCCAAACATCAGGAAAACTCTGCCAATGGAGCCTTTAAAAATAAATTGAAGCATGTGCTTCAGGAATGCCTTAAGCTCTAAAATAGTTCATTTATTGAGTATTGATTACTTTGACTGTGATATTCTATTTTTTAACTTTGTTTTATGTATGATTTTATCATCCATGAATGCCTTTTTTTTGCGCTCTGTATATAGTATTGAGGGAAACTCCTCTCTTAATGCATTTAGATCATTGAGACAAATCTCCGTTATAGTTTTCCACTGCTTTGATTGTGAAGCAGTATGTCACCATGTAGTCCATGAAACAAAAAGCGCTATTAAATTAATTAAATAATTAAACTTTTGTGTGTTACACAATCCTTAAAAACCATTATTAAAATGTAGGTGACTTATAAAGGAAATATAAACCATTTGCGTTCATTGCACATTTTGAATCACCCAGATGAATGAGGTGATGTATGAGTTTATCTAAGTGCATTTAAAGGTGTAGATGTATGTAGTGTATGTGGTGGTACGTGTATATTCGTCTTTCTAAAAGGTCATAGGTCATGAACGTCCTCTTGTAGCTGGACTCTCACTCCAAGGTGAGACTGCTGGTTTACGATGACAGCGTTTTTGTTTGTGGAAGACTAGGCCAATCCTACAACAAGTCGTAACTGTCGGCCCAACCCTCTTGGCTCACAAGCAGTACCTCACCAAAAATATAAACAGTTAAAGGTGATTTCTGGCAGCCTTTACGCATGGACTCTAGAGTGCGATATCTCAGGGGAGTCATGGTGAAAAGTAAGTTACCCTTTTCTCACATGAGGAGTAAGCCTCAGTCACACACATACAATGAAGCAGATGCAGTAAAGTTTTCAATAGGTTTTAAAAAAAGACTGTAATCTACTGTAAAATGCCTGGGTTGCATGATTAGGATAATGAACAATGCAAGAAGCAGGATTGTAAAGATGAGAGTCGTGAATACAAAGACCCCCACCATCTTGCAATAACTTGAAATGTAAAATATCCCTAAAACCCTAGCATCTCTAACCTATAGAGAGCTAGGTGTGTAAAGCTAATCTGCCAGTAACAGGCCCATGAGAAGCACCCCCAACCCTTTTTACCTTGGAATGAGGTCTCTAGATCAGACTCCATGGGCACACGAAGGCTGGGTTTGCATCAAGTCGACTTGCAGCATAGATGGCATTGATAGCATCTGGCAGAAATCCCTCTGATAACCTTGTCTGCGTGAGATGTATTTATACAGATCTTGTAGGACCCTTGACACAAATATGTTCCCAAACAATAGATAAGGAGGTGAGCTTGGGATGGCAATTATATAAGCAATTCCCTCCAAAAGTACATTATGTTCCTGTCACACGTAAGTTGGAAAAGTACATGATATGAATACCTATGTGTCTCACTTAACTTTGACGCTGATAGTGATGCCTTCACAGAGTGGCACTGATAATGTAAAATCAAAACATTTTACTAAGATAAACATAGTAGCCATTTTGAAAGAAATTATTAAATAAATAGGCTAAGATAGAGTAAGCTAAATAAGTAAAAAGTCACTAGGCGGCGGGGGCACAGGCCTGCAAGCCGGAAGGCTCAGCTAAATTCCTGGTTCTCTTAAACACTAAAAAGGATCCACTACAGTTCAAGCAATAAATAAAGATGATATTAAATTATGCATTTGTCTTGTCACTTTTGCTGCACTTCAAAGAGAGAGGTGAAATGTAAGGCTATACCTTCTGACAAATTGCTGCTTGTGTTTTTATGGCTTTTAACATTCAGAGAGGCATGCAACGGTCCACTCACTCGTTGCAAGAATCCAGTACAACTCGGATCTACGGCACTTGGCCGTTGACGAATTACGTTCCTGGATTTATCAGGGTCCCACACCTTTGGTTACCTTTCGTCCGCTTGGACTTGTTTCCACTATGGCATACTTACACCGAACAGCCTGACTACAGTTTCAGATATGAAGATTATACTTTATTTTTTGATTGACGTATTGACATCGCTTTACTACTTCGTCCATTAGCCTTGAAAAAGTCACCAGTGTGACGGAACACGTGTCGGCTGTGTCTGGAGTGATGTTCTCTTTCACTGAATGTAACTGCGCTTAAAAATAAAGAGACTTTCTTTCAAGAAAAGATGTGAACAACAACGTGCCGTTTTCTTCTGTCCAACGGAACCCATGCATTACGGATCTTAACACTTATCTCATACTGTTGGTTATATTGTGTGCTGTGGTCTGTTTTGCTTAACATACGGCAAGGTGTTTACATGTTCCTCTCAATTTGCGGTCGGAGAAAGAAAAGTAAAGTTAATTATGTGACACTCTTGCTGTGGTACAGGAAGTGTGAAAGACAAGACTGTGGTTTGTCATTTTTTGTAACACAGAGCAAAATGTAAATTAACTGTACCTGTTCAGCAGTCAAGAAAGCAAAAGTGAAGCACATTTCTTGTAATTCTGAAGTGGAATTGAAACAAAGATTTTTATAAGATCAAAACAAATCAAAACACTTTACTTATTGATGCAAAAATGATAAATATTCACTGAAACTTGTTCCATGCATTATCATCTGTGTCTAATATAGTTTTACTAGTAAAATTGTATACATGTGCACATTTAGTGCCAATTAAATTGGAAAATGTGTTATCCGTAAATGACAGTGCACTACCACATAATGCTTTAGTTGCAATAAAAATCAATCACTTCTTGTCCATTAAAATTAGGTGGGCCACGAAAGTTTGTTGCTTTAAAAATTGGGTTGTGTTTCTAAAACGTTTGTGAAGCAATGGTGTAAATGTATGGGTTGTAGTTGAGGAGGAAGGCAGTTTAAGTTATTTATTTGGTTCGCCCAAAGTACAGTTCTGAGAGAATCGCTGATCATTTCTGTTAGCTGTGGCACAAGCAGCAAGCAATCCCAGAGAAGTAAACGTTAAGTTCAAATGCTACTAGTGACCTTAAACTAATGAAGCACAAAAAAAACCCTAATCAATTTTGAAAAAGACAAAAAATTCATGAGCAAAAGGTGGACTGAAATGACTGAAGATATGAATTATTATGTTTTGTATTCATTCGTAGATAATCAGGACATAGGCTTAATTTTAGGCCAACCATGATGAAGCAGAGTTCAAGTTACCCAGTCACCTTATGACTATGTCTCCATTATGGAAGTCAAAACCATCCATTGGATCCCTCAAAGTTGTATGAGTCATCATCAAACTTCAGCTGAAGCTGTTAGTTTTGTCACCAAAAGCTCAGAGTGGGACGGATGCTGTTTCAAAGCAACCCAGTTCAATTTGCCACTGGAATAAATTTGCTGTTGCTAAATGATGAGTTGTTGACAACATCCCTGACTTTCTGGGCCAAGAGGCTAACTTCTGGAGAGCAAAGTTGTTAACAACAGCTAGGAATGTGCAGCGTTTGGATGTGAGGTAAAAGGCAAAACTGATTGTAAGACATTATGGGGGGCATTGAAACACCGCCCCGCGGTCAGATGACCGCGGGGGACATTCCGACATTTCTGCTGGGCCGGCGGGCGATCTGCAAAAGATCGCCCGCCGGCCCAGCGGGAAAGCCCCAGCAAAGATGAAGCCGGCTCCGAATGGAGCCGGCGGATTTGCTGCGGTGCGACGGGTGCAGTGGCACCCGTTGCGATTTTCAGTGTCTGCCAAGCAGACACTGAAAATCTTTATGGGGCCCTGTTAGGGGGCCCCTGCACTGCCCATGCCAGTGGCATGGGCAGTGCAGGGGCCCCCAGGGGCCCCACGACACCCGTTCCCGCCAGCCTCTTCCTGGCGGTGTAAACCGCCAGGAACAGGCTTGCGGGAAGGGGGTCGGAATCCCCATGGCAGCGCTGCTTGCAGCGCCGCCATGGAGGATTCCTTTGGCCAGAGGAAAACCGGCGGGAAACCGCCGGTTCCCCTTTTCTGACCGCGGCTTTACCGCCGCGGTCAGAATTGGCCAGGAAGCACCGCCAGCCTGTTGGCGGTGCTTCCACGGTCCCAGGGTCGGAATGACCCCCTATGTCTCAGGCAGCTGAAACCCTATTTTTATAATGTTACTTTTCCTCCAAAGTCACTAAAAATCTGATTTTACCATTTAATCAGATTTTGAAAGCCACTCAGAAAAATGACTTTGGTTCATATTCTTAGCCTTTTCTCTGGCCCAGTTATGAAATAAGGATTTTAATGATACTTTGACCCATTCCTGGTGAATGTGGCCTAAACCTACACAGCGAGGATTGCTCTTGAATACTCAGTCACCCATTTTCAAATATGTAGGATGATGCATTTTTATTTATGAAGAACTCTGCCTGTAGGCTTACATGGCATGGTATCGAAGTGGTTAATTAATACATAAAATAGGTTTTCCTATATGGCAAATGCATTTTACTTTCCCATGCATTACTGCAGTATTTTTAAGAAACAGCCCAGACATAGCATTGTGGAGTTCCTGTTAGCCATTTATATTTTTTCAAATATGTGGGTGGTGTAAATGCACACTGCAACCACATATGTCATATAACATCCATGCCTTTGCTTCATTTTCTACACCACACCCCTTAAGCTTAAAGGAAAATTAAATAGACCAATTTGATGAAACCATTTTTGACTCAAGCCCATTAGGAACACAAAAGGATGATGGACAGAGTGCTGAACAATGCAAACACTTACCCCCAGTCACAGATCTGGGTTTAATCCATTGTTCTTTTGCTCACCATGCCACCCCAGTTTGGACCCAGCCATATGCAAATCAGTCTTGACCCTGTTCCTCATGGGAACAGTCCAGCCCGAACTGCCAAGCCAGGTCCTCCCTGGACCGGAAACAAGCATCCTGGGCCCGGTTTCAGGGTATCACCCTTCATCAGCCAGGCTAGCTTGAATCCAGTGGCACAGTGAGCAAGGGACCCACGCGTGGCATACCCTTTCCACTTAGGGCAACTTTGGCAACACAAAAGGATGATGGACAGCACATTAGGTCCAAAGCACATGTACTGTGGTAGGGAATTGCTGTGGCACAATGCATAGGACCTAATACCAGTGAAATATGCTCCATTAAAAGGTAAAAAGTATGGGATAACCATACAGGAAAGACAGACACCCATTAGTGGACTTCACTAATGAATAGCTGCATTTGGGATTGTACTTACCCAGCTAATACTTTTTCAAGGGAAAGTAGAAAGCCAATGTCACTAAAGATTGGGAACATAGGTTCCTTATTCACGTACACTATAAGTAAGCATACTCTAAGCAGGTGGAAGCTAAAATGACCTCATTTTTAGCTTAAACAAATATGAGTCTTCCTCATAAATGGGAAATGTTGACAAAATGCCATTACATCATGGCGTTACATTTGTGTATTATGGACAATTGAAAAATTGAAAACTGTTTCCTATTCTTGCTTAGTGAAAACATTATCAAAGTGTTCCTTTCAGAGATCTATGCAGGCAAGTGGTGCGTTATAATATTGCAGATAGTTATCTAACACGAGAGCAAAGATTGGCCATTGTTGGCCTGGCAGGTTTATGGACCACCCACCCAGGTCTAAATTATAGGTATGCATTTAGGCCCAGGTACATCAAGATGACACAATGCAGCACAGCAAGCAACGTTGCTTCCCTGCATTGTGTGGAAGGAAGAGAGTAGAATGGTTCCATGTCTAATCAGATGGGTGCTCATCTGCTCTATCCCTGCACTAGCGACCTTTAGGAGCCCTGCTGCAGTGCAGACAACCTTTTGCCATAGTGCCATAGTGCAATGGTATCTGCATTGTCTGAAGCATAGGTTATATACTGGAATTGGTCCCTTCCAATATAAAACCTTTGTTATGAGGCTTTTTTGATTTTGAATGAGCGTTGTAGAATGCAGCACAGATGCAAAGTGGGAAAAATGAGAAGAAATAAAAACATTTCTCCTCATTCCATCTGACTCAAGGAGGGTTCATTGGCAAAAACCCTTTCTACAATTCTTTTTAGATAGAGATTTGATTCAAAACCCAAGGGTGGTTCATTGAGAACATCCTTGCCCCATCCATAGAACACCCCCTTGATGCAACGCATTGCACAGTGTTGCATTACCCTAGGTTATTATCAAATGCAAATCAACATTTGTGTTGGATAGTAAATCCCACATGAAAACTTTGGATTCGCATTTAAAAAGTAATGCAAACCTGATGCAAAACTTTTGTAAATCTGGGCCTGAGTGTTCTGTTTAGTAATAGCTGTGACATGCTATATTATCAGATGATCAGTTGTAAATGCCTGATCTGTGAGTCCACTGAAATTCATCTATGTTGTGGATGCGTGTGAAATATAGTGTCCAATGTGTTCTGTGGGGGCTTGTGCATGTGACTCAAGTTTGGGATCAGGGTGTAGGTTGTGCATTTGCAGGGTATGCCAGTAAGTGGCAATGTAGTGTTATGGCAGTGGAGTAGGTGGTGGTTCAAAGTGTATGTAATTGGTAGTTTAGGCACACACGTGCAGTGGTAGCATCCCATCACCTTTTGTGTGTTTGATGACATTACCTAAGTGGCCAAGAGTACCCCTAGATATAGGTTGAGTGCTCAATATGCCTCTGAAACTAAGCTACACCTTAATGAAGAGCCCCAATCAGGGTAACACCGGTATTGCGCTGCTTGTGCTCCAGTTCAGGAAGGACCTGGCCTTGCAGTTCAGACTGGACTATTCGAAATGGAGCAGGTTCAAAATTGATTTACATATGGCTGGGTTCAAGCTGAAGTGACATGGTGGGAAAATGAACAGTGGGCTGAATGCTACTCTGAGCAATTGCCAGTGGTTAGACTTATTGCAAGCATTCATTCCCCATTACCTTTTGTATGTTTGAAGTCATGCCTTAAGTGGCCAAATATATGCCCAGATGTGGGTCCTATGCTTACTGTTACACTGGAACCAAGTTACACCAGACTGAAGGGCCTTTCATTAGGGTGACACTGTTTTTTGATTGCTTGTGTTCTGGCTCAGAGAGGACCTGCCCTGACAGTTTGGGCTAAATTGTTCCAATCAGAACAAGGTCAAGGCTGATTTGCATAAGGCTGGGTCTAAACTGAAGTAGCACAGTGGGCAAAAGAAGTCAGAGTGATTACCTGTGATGGAAATTAATACAAGCATTCCTCCCATAACCTTTTACATGTTTGATATAACTTCCTAAGTGGCCAAGGGTATGCCCAGACATGGGTCCTGTGCTCACTGTGCCATTGGGACCAAGTTACACCCGTCTGAAAAGCCCAAGTCAGGGCTAAACTGGACTTAGGTTGCTTTTGTTCTGGTTTAGGTTTAGACTATTCCAATTGCAGCAGGATCAAGATTGATTTGCAGAAGGCTGGGTCCAAACTGGAGTGGCAGGTTGGGCAAAGGAACAATGGGTTGGAATGTTACCAGGAGCAATTGCCAGTGGTTAAACTTACTGAAAGCATTCCTTCCATTAAGTTTGAGCGTGTAGTGGTGTAGGTGGATGCTGAGGGAAGGAGAAAAGCAGCAGGGTTCATGTCACTTGTTTGAAAATATGTATGCACCATCTGCACACTGCAGAAATTTGTGGATTCAGAGAATGATTATCAAACACCATGATACCTAGGTTTCTAACTGATGAAGTGGTGGTGGGGCATAGGCCGATCAACTCAAGTCCGCAACCTGTGGCTTCCAGCAGTTTTAGGCAGGAAGGGGGTGGGCGAGAAGCAAACTCACACTCATTCCTTAACTCTCACAAACATGCACACACGCACATCCATTAACAACACTCATCAACATTCAAACATACGTGCATGCACCAAACATTCATTTAAAAAGATCACACAGACACACACTCTTACCTTCAGCCTCTGAGGTCCAAGGAAGGTTGGAACTACTGCCTTCCCCTCTGGCTGACCTTGGGTCAGCCAATGAGGGAAGACAGCAGTCCCAACTTCGTCACAGAGTGGGATGGGGTCCGTGAGACTGCGAACCTTACCCCACTCTGTGACGAGGTGTCACTGATTGACACTCGCTCTGGGCACTTCAGGGCTTAAACCTGAAGTGCCCAGGTCAAAGTCAATGGGTGACGCTTCCCTCATCCCCCGGGGGAGGGCCTCGAGGCACCTTTGCTGAGCTGAGAAGTCACTCCCACAGGAAATGTGACCTCTTCAGCCCAGCAAAGTTCAGCTCAGCCAGCCAGGAGTCTGTGCAAATCCCCATGTCTGCTCCTGGCTGCCTGACCTGAATATGAAGAGTGTCTGTCAGGCTGACCTTTGATCAGCCTGTCAGGCACTCTTCATGAGATGCAAAAGGTGGGGGGGCGTGGCCCCTCCGCCCTCAAGGACGGGCAGCGCCTGTCAGCAACTTTGTTTGCTATGATTCTTTTTTTGGTAATCAATATCTTGAATTTGGCTAGGTCAAGTTTTAAACAGTTATTGGACATCAGTTGATGGCAGATAACAGAAGGAAAAGAACATGGAGTTGCTACTCCATTATTCATAAAACTTACAATATAATCAGCATTATCAACAGGTTCAAAATATTGAGTAAGAAACACTCAGAAAAACGTTGCCAGAAATCTGAGTAATTTTAAAAAGGTTTAAGACAGCCTAGCCTTGAAGGAATACCTATGCAGCAGACTTGGGATATGATTCATAAAGACTTTTGTAGCGTGAACTGTATTAAATAGAGTGTTTAGTTGTAAGACCTACAATAGCCAAAGAAGAGCTTTAGAGCAATGGAGGCAGATGAAGCAGGATGCGTCATAAAGTAGAAGGGAGGACAGGCAAGCTGACTACATGAAAAACAGCTGAAAAAAACTCCAGTTTTCAGTGCTATAGTTACCTTGTTGCCGCAATAAAATACCAAAAAGACCAAATAAGTCCTGGACAAAACACATAATAAAACATTTCTAATGATTTGATTGTGGCTTGCAGGAAGTTTGGCAAGGCATCACACAGCTCCATGTCTGCTGTCAAGAGAGCCTGACTCATGTTTTCCTACACATTTAACAAAGGAGATCTCATGCCGTAGGAGAGTACATAATTGATATAGGCACAGCGCAATCCAGAGTATTTTCCGGGCAAATAGGCATCCAATCCTGTATTGCCATAAATTTAGGCCCTTTGGGGCATATTTATGAAAAGTGGTGCTGCACCTAGTGCAGTGCCACTTTTTTTGCGCCCCTTAGCGCCCCCATAAAGCCACCATATTTGCACTGTATTTATACTACGTTGCACCAAGGTGGTAGTTAGGGTGACTAGCGTCATAATTTGTAGGTTGCTAATTCTGCAAAACACACAAAAGCCCATTGTAATCAATGGAAGCCTCTTTTTAACGCCTTCACTTAGCAGGCGTTAAAAAATGCTGATAAAAATGGCCCAAAGGAATCTCATAAATTCCTCTATGCCATTTTTTTCCACCCACAGTGCCAGAACGCCCCCCCTTGCATACATTATGCCTAACGCACGCATAATGTGGCGCAAAGGGTTACAAATTGGCGCAATGCAAGTATTGCGCTACTTTGTAAATATGGTGCATGGGAAATGTCATCGTAATGCCAAATTTGGTGTCATAATAAATGCTGCAAATATGGCGCACAGTGGCACTAGGGGCTCATAAATATGCCTCTTTGTATCTGGCCGACATACACAGACTGTCAGAGGCGCACATCATAGGAGCTGAGACTGCAAATCTGCATATATGAGCCTGACAGGCCTTTATAGTCTGACCAGGGGCCCAATCCTACTATGCTAGGGCTGCAGGTCAAAGTTTTTCTGGCTTTCTTGTGGGCCTGTGTCTTTTTTAATGTGGTTTTAAGCACAAAGCACACAGTGAACAATAAAATAGACAGCAAGAGTATTATGTGGGCCTGAGTATTAACCATACATCATAGCATTACACAGGCTATTAGCAGTGTTGCACTTGGATCTCAATTAATCCCGAGAACCCCCAAGAAAATGGCCCCCATTCTGGATCATGCCCTTTCGTGTACCACCATTTGGCCGGGGCTGGGGAGTTTGGGGTGTTACAGCCCCCTAATAAATGTATTTTCTGCTAAATAGTTGCGTACAGGTGTTTTCACACAGGTATTGTGAGATGACAGACAGATTTCAGGAATTTTTACTTACACACCAACAAAAATACACACACTATATCTCCCTCTCTGTTTAGAAAGTCCTCAAAATATTGTCCATTTAAGAAAATATTGACCCTCATTATGACATTGGCGGCAAATGCTGCCTACCGCCACAGCGACGGCCGCCAACATACTGTCGCCGTGGCTACCAACCGTCCATGGCATTATGACCGTAGACGGAATAATGCCAGAAGGCTGGCGAAATTCCGTCAACAGTCATGGCGGCGGACTGCAGTAAGTTGGCGCTGCTGCCAGAAGCACCATGCCAGGAAAACACTGCCTACCGTCTCATGTTCCATGACACGGCCTGGCAGTGTTTTGCTGGTGGCCGCGTCTCGTCTCCTGCCGGAGGATCCCCTGCAATCAGGTAAGTAGGGTTCTACGACAAGAGAGGGGGGGTGAGGGCTGTTGTGTGCGTGAGTGGGGGTGTGTGTGACTGTGTGTGAAAGCGTGCATGCGTGTGTAATGCTGTGTGCATGAGTGGGTGTGAGTGTACGTGAATGTTGTGTTGTGAGATTGCATGTGTGCCTGGATGTATGTTGATGAGTGTGTATGAATGTATGAATGCGTGGGTGAATGTGTGTATGCATGTGTGTATGGGTGTGTATGTATGAGCGTGTATGTGTGTAAATGTGCAGGGGTGGGGGTTGGGAGAGGGAGGGGAAGGGTAGGGGATGATTCTGGGGAGGGGGAGGGGGGCGGGGGAGACCCCTATCAGTGCCAGGGAAGAAATTCCCTGGCACTCATAGTGCCTATCGTCATGGTTTCAGTGGCGGTACCGAAACCACTGAAACCATGGCGGTGGGCGGGGTCATAATGCCATGGGTGGCCTAGTGACGTCCGACGGGCTGGAGACTGAAGTCTCCAGCCCGGCGTTCATTACCTCCGTGGTGATCGATGTGGTACATTGGCAGTTTGGCTTTGGCCAAACCGCCAATGTCATAATAGTGGAGGTAGGTACCGCCAGCCTGTTGGCAGTAATACCTCCACTATTCCACCGACCGCCAGGGTTGTAATGAGGCCCATTGTGTTTTCTTTCTTAGTACTCCTACCAATCCATATTCTGCTCCCTTTCCACTGGCCCTTAGGCCCCTCCCGTACACCTTGCTTGTCGTATAATGTATTTAAACATTATTGAGCATATTTGCAAGAAAGTGGCGCATCATTGATGATATGGCTTTTTTTGTGTGCCTCATTGTGACCCCTAACAACACCATCTGTGAGCCGTATTTACAATACAGTGCACCTTGGTGCACGTAAGGCCCATAGCATCAAAAATGTTGACACTATTGTGGTTCTTTGGTGGATTAGTGGCAATAATTATGGCACTAATCCACCAAAGTCAAGGGAGGCCCATTGAATACAAATTATGTTGATTTCACTGCACCATTTTTCTGTGCCTCCTAATGGGGGAACGCCCCCCTGCATACATTGTGTCACTTCGTAAATATGTGTGCCGAAAAATGCCTCCACACCACATTACCGTAAACATATTACGATAATGTGGCGCATGGAGGCCTAATTGTCAGAAAATCGAAAGCTCACCTCCCCCCCCAATCTTACTGACCAAGCTACAGCCCAGCCCTTTCGTTAATCTCAATGAACTACTTTTTAGAGTAATGTTTAGCAACTTCAGCATTTTAAGGCCTATAAAGCCTGTAACCTTGTTGACAACTAGAAGTACTGCATTTTTGCTGGGTGTGTTAGGTGAAATAAAATGGCTCAAGAGCCACAACATCTGATCTGGCTAGGGTAGCCACCTGGACATTTTTAATTCACATAAAGGTAGTATTTTTACCTTTAATCAATATGCATTTTGAATAACAAACATAAAGCAAAAGCAATTTAAAATGTGTTTAAAGCTGCCTTATTGATCCATGATTAAGAGGTAAACTAAACAAAGGAAGCCTTGTTAAAAAAGAATATGGATGTTTTTATACCAAAGGTTCCTCTTTAATTATCGTGCTGGCAGAATCTTAAAACATGAACTCATGGCCAGGTTTTTTTTTTGGGCAGTATTATATAGGGTGCACGTGGCGCGGTGGAACTGGACCGATTTACATGAGCACCAGTGATACCAAGGTGAAATTCATGTTTAGCAGTGGCTTTGGGAGATAAAGGCCCTCATTACAACCCTGGCAGTCAGTGTTAAAGCGGCGGTAATACCGCAAACAGGCTGGTGGAAAAAAAATGGGATTACAACCGTGGCGGAAACCACCAATATAGACAGCCACTTTAACACTCCGACCGCCACGGCGGAAGAAACAAACAGCGAGGCGGTCACCGCCAACAGACAGGAGGGAGAAAAAGTACTGCCCACCCTATTACAAGAGGCCTAACCGCCACCTTTTCCAGGGCGGAACCAAAGCTATCAAAAGCACAGCGGAAACAGTACACAGAAGCGAAAACACTTGCCTCTCGACACCAAACGAGGAACCAGGATGCCATGGAGCCCGAACTCCAGGTGTTACCAATGCTGGTCTTCCTCCTCTTGTATCAGGAGCAGCAAAGACGCCGTCGACGACCAAGGTGAGTACTGCACCTACAACACAGGGGAGGGGGGGAGGGAAAAGAGAGTGACACACATACGCAACACGCAATACCCGCACCCCCCCCACCCACAACACTATACACACAAATATATGCAGCAACATTACATATGCACCCTCTCACCCCCTGGAAGAACGCAAGGACAAAAGGAAATGATTGTAACGATTGTAATCAATAAAAATCAGATAGTGCAATTTCAAAAACCAGTATATACAAATATGTACAGCAACTACACAAGTCTGGATAGTGTACTAATCATTGTCCGTGGACCATTGGGCCCAAAATGCATGGGCGAGGCCCACACATGATACCTGACTCGAAACGAAGAGAACATTGCTGGGACATCAGATCGAAAATATACAGGCAACTAAGGGGGAGGGGGGCACCTCAGCCGGATGAACGCACAGCGCCACTGCTGCACGAGGGGGCTCCATGCCCATTGATGTATCCTGGGGAGTGCAAAGCCACAGTCTCTCAAGTGTCTCCAGTGGGTGGTTTGCCCACTGCTTTATCCTGGGGAGTGCAAAGCCACAGTCTCTCAATACTATCCAGTGGGTGGTTTGCCCACTGCTTTATCCTGGGGAGTGCAAAGCCACGGTCTCTCAAGTCTTTCCAGTGGGTGGTTTGCCCACTGCTTTATCCTGGGGAGTGCAAAGCCACAGTCTCTCAAGTCTCTTCAGTGGGTGTCCACTGCTTTATCCTGGGGAGTGCAAAGCCACAGTCTCTCAAGTGGATGTCATTCTCCACTGGTTCTGGAGGGCGCCTGGTGCCCAGAGTGCTTCATCCTACCAAGGACAGAGGTAGTGGATGTCTTTCTCCACTGGTTCTGGAGGAGACCTGGTGCCCAGAGTGCTTCATCCTGCCAAGGACAGAGGTAGTGGATGTATCTCTCCACTGGTTCTGGAGGGGGCCGGTGCCCAGAGTGCTCCATCTTGCCAAGGACAGAGGTAGTGGATATATCTCTCCACTGGTTCTGGAGGGGGCCTGGTGCCCAGAGTGCTTCATCCTGCCAGGGACAGAGGTAGTGGATGTATCACTCCACTGGTTCTGGAGGGGGTTTGGTGCCCAGAGTGCTCCATGTGCAGTGGGGCCGGTACAATTCCCTCACCTGGGTGTGCGTGCCACGAGATTGGCGAGGTTCAGGTAGCATGATACGCCATGGAGGCAGCGACATACCCCACACTGCTGCGGCTGAGCCTTCCACCTGCAGTTATAAACAGTGATGGAAGAAATGCCTCATGGAATCTGCCCAGGGTCCAGGAACTCTCCTCCAGCCTCAGACGACTGACCACTGGGGATGGTAGCCATGTCAGCGGTGGTGCCTGTGTCAGAGGATGCCGCGGGGCCGGTGGCGGTGCTTGCGGCAGTGTCTGTCGCGGTGGTGCTTGCAGCGGTGCTGGTGGCGGTGCATGGGTCAGCACCTGCAGAGGGACACAGCAGGACCTTTCCTTCAGCCATAAGACGGCTGCCCACTGGTGAAGAGGCTGGAGACTGTTGCTGAGGATGTGGATGTGCTGGGGGCGGTACAGGTGGCGGTGCTTGCGGCGGTGTCTGTCGCGGCGGTGATTGCAACAGTGTCTGTTGCGGCGGTGCTTGCGGCGCTACTTGGGTCAGCACCTGCAGAGGGACACAGCAGGATGTTTCCTGCAGCCTCGGATGGCTGCCCACTGGGGAAGAGACTGGGGACTGTCGCTGAGGCTGAAGACATGCCAGGGGCAGTGCAGGCGACAGTGCAGGTGGCGATAGTGGTGGCGGTTGTGGTGGCGGGGCAGCTAGCGGTGTTCGTCGCCATACAGGTTGGCGTGGTCGTGGACAGAAAGTGTGACACTGGTCCCTCAGTCGGTGCCACCATGCCCTCTCCTAACCTGCTCTTCAGCTTTTGGCCCTTCCCCATCTTTGATGGTGCCGCAGTTGTCTTGCCACTATCCCCTTTGGTTTTTGCTGAGCCATTGGTGGCTGGTACTTTAGGCTTCTCCCTCCGGGATGTGGGCACCTTTTTCACCTTGGCAGGTGGCGTAATGTCCTTGCCCTCGCTACGTGGCACATTGGGAGCCCTGATGGGTGGCGCACTCCATGACCCCACAGCTGCTGGCACCACTGTGGCTGGGGATTTGGTTGCTGAGCTGCTGGGCTGGGACCTGGAAAGCCGGAAGGACGGGGGGAGGTGTAGGGAAGAGGTCAATTTTAGCCACGAAGAGTTTCTTAGACACACCGAGACACGAAGATGGAGGGTGTTTGGGAGTGGAGGCAGAGGTAGTGGTTGTAGGAGGTGTACGTCTGCTGAATTTGGGTGAAGGTGCATGGGCCGGAGGCTGTTGTGAGGTGGATGGCTGTTGGGTGGGTGTGTGCCTGAGTTTGTGTACTTTGGGAGGAGGGCTCACAGACACACTCGTAGAGGACACTGGGGATGTGTGCATGGAAGTGGGGGTGGTGAGTGCACGTGAGCGGTGTGTGGTGATGGGCGTACTGGTGATGGAGGCAGTGGCTGAGGATGTAGTGCATGCAGGTGTGAGTGGAGACGAGACAGGGAGGGAGGAGGAGGGGGACACAGTGGAGGCTGTGGATGTTGCTGTGTCTGCATGGGGATGGTGCTTGTGTGAGTGCCTGTGGGATTTGTGGTGCTTATGTTTGCCTGAGCCACTCTTGTGTGTTGATGGGTGTGCATGCTGGTCTGATGGTGTGCTTGGGATAGGATGAGTTACAGGGGATTGGGTCTGGGTGGAGGAAGTTGGAGGGGGGAGGCTGGACACAGGGACAATGGCTGCCATCAATGCTGAGGCCAGAGCCTGAAATGCTCTCTGTTGGGCTGCCTGCCCAAAATGAATGCCCTCCAGGTATGTATTTGTTTGTTGCAAATGCCTCTCGACACACTGGATGGCAGATTGCCCATCAGTGAGGGATCTCAGGAGGTCAATAGCCTCCTCACTGAGGGCAGCAGGGCTGACTGGGCAGGGCCTGAGGTGCCTGGGGCGAAGGAGATGCCCACCCTCCTGGGTGAGCGGGCACAGGACACATGCTGAGGGGCTGCTGGTAGGGCGGTGCTGGTAGGGGCGGTGGCGGCTGTACCTGTTGATGCAGTGGGCACAGAGGTGCCCGCCACTGCAAGGGAGCTACCATCAGAGGAAGAGTCACTGTCACTGCTGTCTGATCCTGTCCCCGCCGTGGAGCTCCCCTCCCTCCGTCCCACTGGTGGCTTCAGACTCCGTTGTTTCGCCCTCCAGGGCCAAGTGGGTTGCAGCTCCCTCCTGCTCCGGTGCCAATGCTCCTCTGCCTGATGATGCTAATGCACATAAGAACAGGGAGACCACAAAAAGGGTGCGGAAAGACAGAAGAAGGACATGTTCAGTGCATACAACACCACTACCGCTGGCGGACACAACACACAGGGAGCAGTCTTCTGCACCACGCCATACACTAACAGTTCCTAGAAATGTCACCAGACCATGGGTTATGAGGCCTAACACCAATTGGTGCACACCTGGAAGTCACGGGAGCCTGACTAAATGTAGATGGCTCTTACCACTGTTGGGGATTGGGTGCCACATAGCCTGCCTCACAAGGGACCTTGCCTACTAACTTCGCCCTGGCCTAGGGGAACCCACTGCCCACTGCCCACCTCCCCCACCCAGACACCTCGCAATGGACGCAGAGTCAGCTGAATGAGAGTGTACTCACCCCCTTGTGGCTGCTGCGAAGCCCTCAAGCGCCCATCCAACTCTGGATACGCCACCGCCAGGATCCGGAACATCAGGGGGGTCATGGTACAGTGGGCACCCCTCCCACGTTGGGAGGCCATCCCCAGCTGGGCCTCCGCCGTCTTCTTGCTCCAGCGGCGCAGGTCCTCCCATCTTTTCCGGCTGTGGGTGTTCCGTCTGTGGTAGACTCCCAGGGTCCGGACGTCCTTGGCGATGGAACACCAAATACCCTTCTTCTGGTGGGCGCTAACCTAGAGGAATGGTACAGGGGGAAATGGAAATTACTTACCGGTCCGGACTGTCGTACTCATTGCCCCCCAGTTCCCACCCTTTCCCTGACGCACATACACTCCCCATCCGCACATGCAGGCCTCAGCCCCCCCACCAAGTATCTTCCATCCACACCACTCAAAACAGGCATTGCCCATTCAGCATGCTCACAGTGTACTCACCTGTTTGTCTGGAGGACCGTACAGTTGCGTGTACTGGGGAAGGACCCCATCCACTAGTTTCTCCAACTCCTCCGAAGTGAAGGCAGGGGCCCTTTCCCCAGACACATGAGCCATCGTCGCTTCCAGACTGAGGACACAGCAGCACTTGCAGTGTAGGTCCTCTCCTGTTGAAGGTCAGGTATCAAGTGAGTGAACAGACAGAAAATGGCGGTCACGTCCACGGCGGTGCCGTCACTGCCGGCGTATATCATCATTGGCTCCTGGGACCCATAGGGCCCAATGTTACCCAATGCTATATTGCACCGTGGTCTTCGACCGCCCACCGCGACGGTGTAGAACGCCAGTGCAGTTACCTCATATCCCCTTGTCCCACCTTACAGGTCAGGCAGAAGCCATTTCAGGAGGCCACATGGGATGTATGTTAGCTGCGTCACACCTATCTAGGCCGGAAATATAGACGGATACCAGCACATTGCGGATGTATTACATTTCTGAAAACTTAACATTGTGGTACCTCAGTGTTGGATGACTCTCTGCTCGCTATTCTCCTCCATAGGGCACATCCGCTGGGGCAGGTGATGAGATGGCGGCATCCTCCGGTGTACAGACCCCTGGTGGACCTGTCGACAATGGAAGAGAGACACATCCTGGTTACATACAGACTTGATCGTGCAACAATCCAGGAACTGTGTGACCAGTTGGACCGGACCTGATGTCTGCTATCCGCCATCCCAAAGGAATCCCCCCTCTAGTGCATGTACTGTCTGTACTCCATTTCCTGGCCAGTGGGTCTTTTCAAACAACAGTGGCCATGGCATCAGGGATGTCCCAGCCAATGTTCTTTAACGTGTTGTCCAGAGTGTTATCTGCCCTGCTGAAACACATGTGCAGCTACATCGTTTTCCCTCAGGTGGAGGATTTGCCCACAGTGAAAGGTGACTTCTATGCCCTGGGACATATCCCCAACATCATTGGCGCCATTGATGGGACACATGTGGCATTTGTCCCCCCTGCAGGAATGAACAGGTGTACAGAACCCGGAAGAGCTACCATTCTATGAATGTGCAGATGGTGTGTTTGCCAGACCAGTACATCTCCCATGTCAATGCCAAATATCCTGGCTCTATGCATGACGCTTACATTTTGAGGAATAGCAGCATCCCTTCTGTGATGGGGCAACTCCAGAGGCACCGTGTGTGACTAATAGGTGAGGGCAAGGTCCCAATACAGTTGACATAGGTGTCTGGGTATGAGGCTGTCCCTAAGGGTTAGTGTGTGACTCGACATTTGCAGGTGACTCTGGTTACCCCAACCTGTCATGGCTACTGACCCCAGTGAGGAATCCCATGACAAGGGCAGAGGAACGCTACAATGAGGCACATGGGCGTACTAGGAGGGTGATCGAGCGCACCTTTGGCCTCCTGAAGGCCAGATTCCGTTGCCTCCATCTGACAGGTGGATCCCTCTACTACTCAACGAAGAAGGTGTGCGGGTAATCATGGCCTGCTGTGTGCTGCACAACCTGGCTTTGCGACGCCAGGTGCCTTTTCTGCAGGGGGGTGGGCCAGATGGTGGTCTTGTGGCAGCTGTGGAGCCTGTGGACAGTGATGAAGAGGAGGGAGAAGAAGAGAATATCGACAACCGAAACAACATCATCGGCAATACTTCCAGTGAGAAACAGGTAAGAAGATGCCACTGCTTCCCACATCTCATTCTATTGTTGGAACTAGCATAAGTGTGTCATTTTCATTTAGTGTATGGACCCTGACTTGTGACTTTGACTTTCCATTTCACAGACTTGGGTCCCACTTTGTGCCCTCTGCTATGTTTACAGCTGTGTTACATTGGTATGTGAACAAGTAAATTGAAATTGCTATATTCCATAGTTGTTGCAATTACACATTTGTGAAAGCACAGACTGACTCCAGATTGATTTGTGATTGAAGTGTGTTTATTCCTGTGCGAGTAAGTGGAGCGGGTTGTAAAATGGGCTAGGGGGATGGTGGAGGAATGTCCATGGCAGAGTCCAGTCTATTTGTTTCACAGGTCCATTGTCCAAAGGGGCATAGGAAGTGGAGCAATGGCAGTTTAAGGATGGACAGGGTGACATAGTGGGACAGAAGGGTGACATTCAGGGGGGTCTCATTACCTGACGGGGGTTTTGGCATTGTTCTCTGTCTTGTTCCTGGATCCCAGGGACCGTTTGCGGGGTGGTGCTCCATCTGCAGGGGGTGGGGTGCTGGTGTCCTGATGTTCCTGTGGCGGTGCTCCTGTCCACTAGCGCCGGAGGAGGTGGAGGGCTGTTCATCGTCCAGGCTAGTGCCAGGGGCCCCTTGTTCTGCCACTGTGTCCCTTCTGGTGTTGGCGAGATCTGCCAGCACCCCTGCAATGGCGACCAGGGTGGTGACTTCAAGTCCTCCCTGATCCCAAGGTAGTGTTCCTCCTGCAGCCGCTGGGTCTCCTGAAACTTGGCCAGTACCGTTGCCATTGTCTCCTGGGAATGATGGTAAGCTCCCATGATGTTGGAGAGTGCCTCGTGGAGAGTGGGATCCCTGGGCCTGTCCTCCCCCTGTCGCACAGCAGTCCTCCCAGTTTCCCTGTTTTCCTGTGCCTCTGTCCCCTGAACCGTGTGCCCACTGCCCCCAGGTCCCTGATTTTCTTGGGTTGGTAGGTTTGCCTGGGTTCCCTGTAGTGGTGGACACACTGCTGATTGACGTGTCCTGGGGACAGAGGGATGGGCCCGCTGGGTGGGTGCTGTGCTGGTGTTTCCTGAGGTGGGATGCTCTGTGGTGGCTTGTGCCAGTGTCAGAGGAACCGACTGTCCCGAGGTCCCTGATGGGCCGGGCTGGTCATCTTGATCCAGTTGTGCAGAGCTGCTGTCATCCCTGTGGGCCTCTTCTGTGGGGGGACTGGATATGCCTGGCACCTCCTGTCCGGTGACGTTGGGTAGGGGTCCTGTTGGGGTGTGAATGCATAGTTATTGTATCTGTGTGTGCAATTGTGTGCAATGGGTGAGTGACCCTGTACTCCAGTGCTTGCATTATTGGCTTGGACATGCTTGGGTGATGGTGTCCATGCATTGGTGTTACATGCAGGGCTTGGTTTTGGGATGTGTGGGTTGTGTTGGTGGGGTATCTGTGGGTTGTTGGGGTGATAGGTGTGAGGGTAAGGGTGGGAGTATGTGATGGCATGCAGGTAGGGTGGGGGGATATAGTAGTAAAGATTTGCCTTACCAGAGTCCATTCCTCCTGCTACTCCTGCGAGGCCCTCAGGATGCAGTATAGCCAAGACTTGCTCCTCCCATGTTGTTAGTTGTGGGGGAGGAGGTGGGGGCCACTGCCAGTCCTCTGTGCAGCAATCTGGTGTCTGGAGACCACGGAACGCACCTTCCCCCGTAGGTCATTCCACCACTTCCTGATGTCATCCCGTGTTCTTGGATGCTGTCCCACTGCGTTTACCCTGTCGACGATTCTGCACCATAGCTCCATCTTCCTTGCAATGGATGTCTGCTGCAACTGTGATCCGAATAGCTGTGGCTCTACCTGGATGATTTCCTCCACCATGAACCTGAGCTCCTCCTCAGAGAACCTGGGGTGTCGTTGAGGTGCCATGATGTGGTGTGGGTGATGTGTGAGGTGGTGTCTGTTGTGATGTGTGAGGGGATGTGTTGGTGTGTGTTATTTGAGGTGCATGGATGTTGTGTAAGTGATGGTGTTGTGTCTCTGTGGATGCTGGTGTTGTTTTTGGTAGTGTCTCTCTCTGGCATGGTTTCAAAATTCTGGTAGTAAGGGTTTGTGGGTGATGTGGGTGTGTGTTTTATAGTGGTGTGAGTGTGTGGGTGTGGTGTGTGTATGTGTATCAGGTGTGTGTATTTCGAATTGTCCAATGTGGTTGTGTTTTGTATATTTGTGTGTATTTTGAGCGCGACGGTGTGTACCGCCAATGGTTTACCGCAGTTGAATGACCACCACGTTGATTCGTGGGTCGTGATAGTGTGGGCGTATTCCTGTTGGCGTGACGGTGTCGGTTTTTTTATCGCCAGTTTATCACTGACCTTTGGTGTGGCGGACTTGTGTGGGTGTCTGTATTTTGGCAGATTCTGAGCCGTGGGTCGTAATACCTGTAGCGGAATTCCGCTGCCGCAACGGTATGTTAGCAGTCTTCTGCACGGCGGTAAGCGGGATTTACCGCCAGTGTTGTAATGAGGGCCTAAATGTTATGCCCATAATCACAGCCTATTCAGTTGAGACTTTATTGTTTAAATTGCTAATGGTGGATACTGACCCCTTAGAGATTGCTTCTTAAATGGTTTAGATATCTTAGAGTCCCCCACGTCTGAGCCATTCCCTTTCATTGCCCCATTGATGAAGCTAACCGAAGGATGTCCAACTGACGAAGAAAATCACATCTTGCTGATCCATAGGAGGAGAGGCATAATAAAATGTTATTGTCCTTGTTGTAGATATTACTCTTTATTTCTAGGTACCATCTGCCATTTTGATAGAGCCACAGTTAAATGTTTTTTCAAATTAACTTTGACTAAATTGTTTTGCATGAAGCCAAAACATGCTATTCTAATCAGAAGATAAGCTAGGGTGCCCTGGAAATGTTAACAAATTTTAATTAAACAATGTTGGAAGGTGGGTCATTAGTTGTGTGGCCTGCACAAGTAACGAGTCCACACGACCGCCACTAGGAACCAAACACCCCATTGTAGCGGCTTACTCAAGGGAGGTGGTGTGGGCTAGTAATCCGCATTCACAAGCACGCAAGCATGACTCTTAATAAATGAATGTCCAGTCTGTGCTTTTTCTTTTGATAAAGCAAAAGTACATTTATTATTCACACACACTACTCAATACTATGCAACAATCTACAAATATATAGAAAGTGATGAAATCACTCTGGACCAACAGTGACTGTCAGTATCATTATTCAAATTAACATAATCAGGGAACATAAGAGACCAAATTCTAGCATTCTAACCATTAGGATTACTTTTAGATTACTCTTATTTAAACATAAAATAATAGTAGAATACATGGGGCAATACCAACCTACACCTATGATAAACACCCTTGCACAAACAGGAACAAAAGTTCACTGAAGCTTGTGCTTCAAATATCCATCCAACCCTGGAGGGGTTATCTCTCAGGTGTCCCACCCTACCTAGGGTGGGGACACCAACAGATGTTGGGGGGAGGCTGCGCTGCTCCTGCAGCTCCCCCTGTCTCCTAGTTCTCTGTTGGTGGTGGCCCCCATCTCAATGGGACCACCACAGGCGTTTTAAGGGCTCAATAAGCAGCCCCAGCCCCGCAAAGCATGCTGGGGCGGCTGCATAAATGATTAGCGGCTCTCCCGCTGAGAGGGGAGAGCCGCGATTCCTTTTCTGCTCTTGTTTTTCTTTTTATTTTGGGGGTGCCGGTCCCACCCGGACACCCCCTGCATTAAAAAGCCGATCCCTCGTTGGAGGGCGGCTCAGGGAGCCCACCCCTGGCCGCCCCCGCCGGTTCCCCGCACGGCCAGCACCTCCGGGTGCTGCCGCGGGAACCGGCCAGGTGACTTAGAGTCTGCCCGCTCCAGCGGGCAGACTCAGGGATCCTCGCGCCCGCTGGGGCCGCGCGGGGGAGTGCAGCGGCACTCCCCCTTCCTACCGGCATCTTCGGGGCCCCGGGATGGGGTCGGGGGCCCCTCCTCCTCACGACGGGGAACGCGACGGCGCTCCCTAGAGTCCTCCTGTTCTCGGGGCCCCGGGATGGGGTCCGGGGCCCCTCTTCTCTTCAGTGGGGAGCGCGACGGCGCTCCCCCAGGCCCTCTTCTGCGCGGGGCCCTGGGATGGGGTCCGGGGCCCCTCTGGCCATTATTCACGGGGAGCGCGACGGCGCTCCCCGACTTTTCTTCAGCTGGGGGTGCGCGACGGCGCACCCCCACTCCCGCCTCTTCTCGGGGCCCCGGGATGGGGTCCGGGGCCCCAGGGGACCATTTTCACGGGGAGCGCGACGGCGCTCCCCGACTTCCCTTCTGCTGGGGGGTGCGGGACGGCACCCCCCCATTCACCCTTTCTTCACGGGGAGCGCGACGGCGCTCCCCGGCTTGTCTTCGCCGCCGGGGGCCCCGGGATGGGGTCCGGGGTCCCCTTTCCTCAGCGGCAGGGGGGTGCGCGACGGCGCCCCCCCTTCTTAAACCTCCAATGGACCAGGCTTCACGGGGCCCTGGGATGGGGTCCGGGGTCCCTTTCTCTTCTGCGAGGGGGAGTGCGACGGCACCCCCCTTGCTCCTCTTTCTCCTGGGCAGCCCCCAGGCCCTGGCCCACCCTGGGGGCACAGTCTCAAGCAGCTGTGGAGCTCCACTCGCTTCGTAGCTGCTTTCACAAAGGTCAAAGGTCGCCATTCTTTGTCCTGTGATATCTTGGGCCCCCAAGGGCCGATTTTCTTCATTCTTGCGTCGTTCCGCTCCTGGTGACAAGCCCTTGCCACCAGGAGTACTCCCCTTAGGCCTCCTGGCCTGGAAGGGTCCCAGATCTTCAGGGAGCCAGTTCCACTGACTCCTGCGCCAATCTTTCCTCTGGGTTTCCTCTTTTCCTTCTGGGCTGCGCGCTCTCCTTGCGCTAGCCCAGTCCTTCCCCCAACTAGTCCTCTGGGGGGGTAAGGGAGCCAGCTTGCCTGGCCCTGGCATTCGCCTCGCTGGCCTGGGATCCTTCAGGGGCAGAGTCCCTGCCCCAAGGGCAGTCAGGAGGTTCTTCCTTCCAGTTGTCCATGACGCCCGTCTGCAGTCCCAGTGTCCAGCAGTGAAGCACAGCCAAGAGAGAGAGCTCTCCCCTGTGCAGGACCTTTTAAGTGGGGGCGGAAGTGTCAAGCAGGTCTGCACCTCTGGCCTATCCAGATGTGCCACATCACTTCCTTGCTCCCATTCCCCTCCTTCTTGCACAGTCTTCTGAGATAGCTCAAGATGGCATCCTCCAGGAGTTAGTTGCCACATGTGCTCTGAAAGTCTCAGCCCCTCCTTCCTGACATTCCTCGCAGGGCTTCTCCAGCCTGCTCCTGGCACTGAATGACAGCTGGCTGATTGATGCTAGGCCCTGCTCCAGCTACTGGACAGAGCAGTAATTGTCCCTAATCCTGAGCTAAGGCAGAAAAATATGACATCCCTGGATGACCCATAAGTGGTACAACTATGCTCCTGTAACCTACTGCATCATTCTTTTCTTACAGGTTAAAGTGTACTTTGGTGTGACTCTGGACTCGGTGGACCCCAGAGAACTGGAGTTGCACCCTAGGCCCTCCTTTCCCATTGACATTCAATGGAGTATCCCTCCAATGCAAAGATCTTAAGTACCCTGACATTGGCATTAAACTGGGTGTTTCTACAGTGAAAAGACAGTAAGCACACTGACTCTCCCTCACATGTATACACCCCTCTCATGAGACCTACTCCAGGTCACCACCCACTCTGCATAGTTCCTCCTGCACCAGGACTATCTAGGCGCAGTTCTAGGGCTGCGCACACTAGGAATCGTCCTCCCACAGCCCTCACATGGGTGCACATCCATGCGCACACATGATCACATGTAACCTGCCTGGGGCCTCCTGCCTTGCTGCACCACAGCAGCCTTTCCTTAGCACGGCGACACCAGCGGTAAACATGTGTAGTCCATTTTACCATGTGTTTATTGTGCGGGAGTCACCTATTAGGAGGCTTCCTCACAGTAAACAGTCAAAAACCAGGTGGTCAAAAATCGAAAAATCAGCGCAGTCCTGATGGTCAGAACCGTCCTCTAACAAACAAGAGTTGATCTTATTCAGCTGTTGAACCTAGATGTATGTCATTTCTATTCTGCAGTTCTTTTTATTATTAATGTGTACTATAACTCTTGAATGCCTAATTGCAAGTGCTTTGGTTAAATTGAGATTCCAACGAAGCTTCGGTCAGCCGGTGATATTCATGTATGTTTATCCTTTGGATTTGAGACTAATCTATGTGATATTAGCATTGTTAATCTAGGGAAATGCACATTTTTACTTTATTAAAGGTGTGGTTATTCATGGCCAAATGCGTCATGGTGCGTAAAGATGATTGACTCCAAAAGTATTTGATGGTATTTATTGATTAAGTTGTATTTATATAAAGTTATGGTTTATGGTGGAATCACTCTAAGCGTAGTCAAAATGTCAGTCGAACCTCTAACACATCCCCTTATTGATTAAACTATATAAGACCAAATAAGGACAGACGCACTCACAGTCCCAATGCCACATCCTCTCTATGTTTTTCTCTGGGCTTGGTGGCCTCAAAGCAAGTCCATTGCATATACACAAATCCCCTCCCACCAAGGCCTGAAAACATTGGAACCAAGGTTACAACACCCGACCTCCAGCAAAGGTAAGATCACTTTTCTTACTCAGTCCCTCCCCAGACCCCCATAGCCTCAGGGCAATGGCCTGTCAGGGAAGTGTTCAAGGAAAGCACATTGCTGAATTGAAGGTGGTCCAACAACCACAAAATCACCTGTCCACTCTGGGCCCCTGCACACTCCCACGCTTCCCCACCCACCATGGTCTGAATGTAATGGCTTGGAAGGGGAGGGGTCAGTAAAAAGACCCTGCGTCACCTAGCGAGACTCATTCCCAGACTCACTCCATTGGCCCTCCAACCTAGTCTCAGTGCGATGGTCTGGCAGGGAAGGAATGTAGCAGATGCCCTAAAAAACGGCCCACAGGTCAGCCTTATGCAATGGCCCATTCGCAATGCGCGACCCCCAGCCTTCCTAATTTGATGCTGGCTATTAGCCGTAACAAAATACACCAGGGACATGCCCAACTTATTTAGCAGTGGGTCAGATCACCCTTGAAAGATGGTGCTCTTAGAGACTGCAGGCCATTCCTCTGGGTAAAAGTGCATTAGACCCATTTACCTCCTTCCATATGCCCCAACCTGGGAAAATCTCAAGGCCTGCGGCTTTCCATAGGGTGAGCAACCATCCGTGTTTCACAGGAAAGAATGACTCTGACAGTGCATGCTATCCAATGGAATATTCTAATGAGAGGGGTATGGACATGGGTTGATAACCCATTCAGATGAGCTTTACATTCAGGAGATGTACTATTGTATCAGATGCAACAACATTCGTGGATGGCAGGTATGAGATAGATCTTATAGTCTCTCTGTAACAGCAATATAAGTGTAAAACATACACGTATGAAATGAAAACGTGTTGCTTTTTATATATGTTCACATTATGCCATATGGATGGCTGTGTGGTTTGCTATTAGAAAACATGCCATTGAATATGAATATAACACATATTATGGCATATGAATTATGCCACATATTTTCTTACAGACTGGTTCTTTGTGATTCCAAAGGTAAAATGAAGCGTATTTCTTGCAAACTACTGATCAGAGTTTTCTTTACATGCAGAAATATAGAAAATAGGCAATAACCAATACCTAGAAAAATCAACGAAAAACATGTGAAATGCATTAATATTTTGTAAACTGAAAGTGCCAGATTAGACATTTTCAAGGAGGGCAACGCTTGGTACCAAAAGACTCTGATGAGGTATAATATTTTTCCCGTTGAGTGATTCATGGAAAATCTATAAAGGTGCTATTATTATATACATCAGTTTTACAAGCCAAGAGTTCCAGGCAAATATTGGCCAAATCACTTCATCAGGTTTGTTGCCATGGTTAACTCTTCTCGTGTTGCTGGAAGTTATTTCTCGTATTTTTCATATTTGCTGCCATGAACACATAGCAACCACCTTATAACGACTCTGTCGTAGGGAGCACAGGACAAGGTTACATCTGTGACTCATTAGCCATCTTTCCGTGTATCATTTAACACCTACATTCATCTAGTCTGCTTGTCATGAGAGTACTCTCTGTTGAGTGACCTGAAATAATAGTCAAGTAGTCTCTGTGCCACGCCTAACCAGGCCCATGCAGATTCCAAACTATTTTGTTATGCGCTATCATTTGTCACACCAAGGGGCATATTTATACATGTTTTGCCCTGAATTTGCATCATTGTTTTACGCAAATTCAGTGCAAAACTAACTCCATAATTATACTTTGGCGCTAGACCTGTCTATTGCCAAATTTAGAGTTTAACTAATTTTTTGGATGTGGAAACCTACTTTGTGTCAATGAGATGCAAATTAGGCGTTCCTGTGCAAAAAATGACTCTAAAGCCCTAGCGGTGCAAAAATCACGCACGGGATTCAGGAGGGGTCAAAAAAATTGTACAAAGCTTGCTTTGCACCATTTGTTTATGCCTGGGTCAGAGCAGGCGTTAGGGGACCTGTGGGCCCATTTCCACCATGGAACACCATGGAATGAGCCCACCGGTGCCCTTCCCAGGCCCCAGGGACACCCCACCCACACCAGAGGGACAGCGGCGGATGGGGGACCCTATCCCAGGTAAGTATAGGTAAGTACAGGTAAGTATTATTTTTTTTAAGTGCCATTGGGGGCCCTGAAATGGGTCCTCTACATGGCACTGGGTGCAATGGCCATGCCCAGGGGACCCTGGTCCCCTGTGCTGGCCATTGGGGTGGTGGGCATGACTCCTATGTTTTCTAAGACAGGAGTTGTGTGGTATGGCTGGGTTTGCATCAGGAAATGACTCTAGGCAGGTTAGAGTCATTTTTATTTACTCTAACCTGCCTAATGTCATTTTTTGGTGCAAAACCCCCTTCTTCCATACCGCCAGCCCCATGGGCCCAGGTTGCTTCCTGCATGCACCTATCCTGGGTACAGTAGGAGCCAGCATTGCACCAGTCTGGCAGGAGCTGTTGTTTCCATTAGATCCTGCCAGGCAGGGGCCATATGAGTTTTACTGCCTGCAAGAGAGTTGGCAGGGAAACAAAAAATACTGCTTCCATCTGGCAGGAGCATTTTTAAAACTCCTGCCGAGTTGGAACTGACCCTCCCCTTTCTTTTTCATGTAGGCACATGCTGCAATGCCATGGGACTGTAGTGGAATTGCAGTCTTTTATAACAAAACAAAAAAAAATTGGCTGCAGGGGATGTCCCTCTGGAACCCCCAACACAGGGCATAAAGGGGCAGGGTATACCTACTTTACCGCCTTATATTACATTTTACAATGAAACTCAAGACAGGGGGCAAAGCCTTCAAGTCCTCTAGTAGCTGCCTGCAACATTTTTTTCATGTTGCAGGCAGCCAATCAGAACTCTTGGTACCACAGGATCATGTTTACCATGAGAGGGAATTAGCCTGTGGGGAAAAAAATCTTGGGCCAATGAGAACACTATGGTGGTCGTTATCTCATTGGCGGTGACTATTTAAGTGGCGCTAATACCGCCAACATGCTGGCGGTAATTACTGCCAAATTATGACCATTGCGGTGATACCTCCCATAGACAACAATGTACTACACCAACCGCCAGGGCGTAAACTCCACTGACCATGGCGGTAGCCATCAACAGCCAGGCGGAAGTCAAGGTACCACCCACCATCTTATGACATAGAAAACCATCAGGATTTCTAGGGCGGTACCAGCGCCATCAAAAACCGGGCAGAAACACTTCACAGAAAATGAAAGACACAGAGGATTCCGTGGCCCCCATGGAACCAGAACTTCAAGTCTTCCCGATGCTCTACCACGCCAGGGTCGTCCTGGAGCACTAACGCCGATGAAGACGATGGCGGTGGCGAGTACAGCCGCCTAGCACACAAGGGAGGGAGGGAGGAAAAGGAGAGTGACACAAACAAACGCACAACACACATCATTCACACACACACACACCATACACAGAACCAGTTGCAGAGTGAAATGAATGTCACAGGACCCGTGTTAAATCAATGCAACAATTATAATGTACAAACACTGTAATTTGCTGCCAACCGCCACCATTATGTAAAATTAAATGTAAATGTAGGCGTCAATATCCAGATTGGGTCAATGGTCAGTCCAAAGTACAAAATGCCCACATGGCCACAGGGCACAGTCCAAGGCCCAACTTGACTCCTGTCATTATCCGGACTCCACTGTTCATGGCCATCATGTTGAAAATGGGCAGGCACCTGAGGGGGAAGGGAGGTGGGGGGTACATCAGCTGAAATGGGTAACATGCCCACTGGTTCTGGAGGGGGCTCCTTGCCTAATTGTCTCTGGTGAAGAGTGAAAGGCCACAGTCTCTGAAGTGGGTAACATACCCACTGGTCCTGGAGGGGGCTCCTTACCCGATTGTCTCTGGTGGGGAGTGAAAGGCCACAGTCTCTGAAGTGGGTAACATGCCCACTGGTTCTAGAGGAGGCTCCTTGCCCAACAGCCCTTGAGGGTGGCCTACATAGCCTCTGCTGGTGGAGGGGGCTCATTGGCTGCCTCTGGTGGAGGAGAGTGCTCCTTGACCTCTGCTGGTGGAGGGGGATCCTTGGCTGTCTCTGCTGGAGGAGAGGGCTCCTTGTCCTCTGCTGGTGAAGGGGGCTCCTTGGCTACCTCTGCTGGAGGAGAGGGATTCTTGCCCTCCGCTGGTGGAAGGTGCTCCTTGCAGTCTGCTGGTGGAGGGGGCTCCTTGGCTGCCTCGGCTGGAGGAGAGGGCTCCTTGCCCTCTGCTGGTGGAGGGGCCACCTTCCATTTCTTTGGTAGTGGACGGGGAACCTTGGATTTCTTTGGTGGTGGAGGGGGATCCTTGGCTCTCTTTGGTGGTGGAGGGAGATCCATGAGTTCCCTCTTGTGATTGGCCCCCCTGGCCTTGACATGTGACTTGTGTCCTTGCCTCCAGGACTAGGAGGTGCCACCACTGTCCCCATCCTCTGTCCCTTGGGTTTCACCACCCTAGTCCTCTCATTCTGAGGCAGAGGTGTGCTCTTACTATTAGTGGCTGCCGTCACACTCAGGAGCCCCCTTTGTGCCAGCAGCTGATTTTTTTGGGTGGGAGCAGTGGCAGACTGGTTGGCTGTGGTGCTGGGCTGCCTCGTTGGGACCCTGCCCTTACGGACAGGACGGGGTGTGAAGGGGGAGGGAAGAGGTCAAGTTGGGCAAGGAAAAGCTGTTTAGGGACGTTGGGGCAGGATGTGGGAGGAGGGGTGGTTTTTGGAGGTGTATGTCTGCTGGACTTGGGTGCAGGTGCACGGACAGTGTGTGTGTGTGTAAGGTGGATGGCTGTTGGGTGTCTGAGTGGGAGCGTTTGTGGCTCTTAGGAGCAGGGTAGACAGGGTGGGAGAGGACAAAGAGGAAGCGTGGATGGATGTTGAGGAGGTGTTTGCAAGTGAGGTGTGTGTGCTGCATGATGTGCTGATGGTGGCCGATGATGCAGTGCATGCAGGTGTGAGTGCAGGTGTGACTGTAAGGGAGTAGGAGGAGGGAGGACAGTGGAGGCAGTGGATGTTGTTGTGTGTGCAACTGTCTGTTGTTTGTGTGAATGCTTGTGGCCTAAAGTGTGCTGCCTGTGTTTGTCTGTGCCACTCTTGTGTGATGTTTTGTGTGCATGCTTGTCTATATGTGTGAATGGGATGGTTTGGGGTTGAGAAGACTGGGATTGGGAAGTGGTAGTTGGAGGGGGACCGATGGGATCAGGGACACTGGCTGCCATCAGAGAGGAAGCCAGAGCCTGAAACGATCTCTGTAGGGCCGCCAACCCATTGTGGATGCCCTCTAGGTAGGCATTGCATTGCTGCATCTGGGATGTCAGCCCCTGCATGGCATTCACAATGGTTGACTGCCCTACAGAGATGGATCTCAGGAGGTAAATAGTCTCTTCTCTGAAGGCAGCAGGGCTGACTGGGGCAGTGCCTGAGGTACCTGGGGCGAAGGAGATGCCCACCTTCCTGAGTGAGCAGGCACAGGCAATTTGGTGGGGGGCTACTGGGAGGGTTGTGCTGGAACAGGGGTGGCGGCTGATGTGCCGATATGGCTCAAATGATTTACAGTGCATTTTCCTACTTTCGTTTGTTGACATGTAACAAATCTGTGACATTCTGCTTCTGCAATAAGCCTAAATCTGGAGTTGTACAATGTCTGTTTGAATGTGCAAATCATGGCATCTCTGTTGAGATGAACTTGACTATGATATCTAGCCATTGAGGTCAAGAAACAATCTGGCAACACAACGTTCCCCTTATTTGAAATCCAGACATCATCTTCCTCTCTTTGTACACATCCTGCTCTACTCCAACTTCAGCATTCTTCCTCTGTTGCCTCTTCCTGCAATTTCTAAATTGCATCCCAGGCATCAACTACTGACATTAGGAAGCTTTGATTTGTCTCACCTTTTGTCATTTCCACACACCCGCTCTTCATTTAAGGTGACGCAATGGAGTGCACAATATCTGGCAATTTGGTTAGCATAAGCAGTGCCCAACGAGACTTAATCATTGAATCTCTGATGTGCAGTACACTTTACAGCCACAGTTTTCTCAGATAATTGTAATACATGTTATAAACTATGTATTTTTTCACCATTTTGAATGGGTGATCCTGAAGAGGTCATAAACCCTTTCTGGTGCCAAAACTGCCCGAAGTCATGGACAACACCAAATCCATATTGGTTATCTGTGAATACTGTCACTTTGAGCTGGTCATAGATACAACAATCTCTTGTAAGGGCAACCAATTCAGCTACTTGGGCAGAGATGACTCCTTGAAGCCATGAAGCTTTGACTACTCCTGAGATGGTCCAGACTGCATTACTAGCTCTCAGAGTACCATCATCGTCTCTTAAACTGGAGCCGTCAACAAATATAGCTTCATCATTCTCCGCTGAAGGAATATCCTGAATATTAGGTATGGGTTTGGTGCATAGTTCAGTGACATCAAAGCAGTCATGTTCCACTTCATTGATATCTTTTGGATCATCAACATTAACAGGTAACAATGTAGAAGAATTTAAAGCTGAGCACCTTTTGATAGACACGGTGGAAGAACCAGGAATTAGTAACTCTTAACAGGTAAGACTGGCACTAGTCAAATATTGGTTTTGGATCAGGTCAAAAGGACCTCAACTAATTGTGGGTCCCAATGCCTTTGCATTGACCAAGACTTACACCAATGGCAGCCACATTCCTTAAAATGCCAGGCAAAGCTGCCGCTACAGGATCCAATGTGAAAAATATGCCACCTGTCTGTTCGTTTCTCCATGCAGCTGTGTCAAAACAGAAATAGCACAACCATGTCTTTCGTGACAAAACAGTGAAAAACTTTTTATGTAATCAGGAATTCCCAAAGCTAGAACTCTACACAAACTCTCTCTCAACTCAGTGAAGGCTCTCATGCATTCTTCGTCAAACAGGACTTTTTCTTGGTGTGTTAACTTCTGCAGTGATTTAGAAATTACTGAAAAATGTGGGATCCATTGGTGACAGTAGTTCGCTATGCCTAAAAATATTCTGACATCTCTCTGAGTAACTGGGGGATTCATCTGCATAATGGTCTCAACTCTCTCTCGGGACACTTTCCTTGCACCTTTCTCAATCTGATAACCCAAGTACTTTAATTCCTTCTGGCAATACTGTAATTTTGTAGGGGGAAACCTTATGTCTGTTTTGGCGCAAATGATTCAACAATGCTGCGGTGTTCTGTCTATAGACTTCACATGTTTTAGATGCAACCATCAAATCATCAATGTATTTTGCTAAAGCGGACTGAAATGGCATGATTAAGGAATCTAAGTTCTTTTTTAGGATCTGATTAGAAATTGACGGTGATTTTGATGATCCCTTTGGAGTACGGCACCATGAATACACATGGTTTCCAACTTTAAATGAGATAAGAAACTGGCTATCTTCATGTAAGGGCACCGAGAAAAACTCTTAGGAAAAATCAATAAGAGAAAACCATTCTGCTTCACATGGAATCTATCATAAAATTACTTTGGGATTTTGCAGAATGGGACAACAGGATACCACAATTTTGTTTATCTTTCTCAAATCCTAAACTATGCAGTATTTCCTACATGGCTTTCACAATCCCATAATTGGTGAATTACAAGGGCTACTCATCACTTCTTTTAGATCTCCCTGCTCAACAAATTCTGCAATTTATGGAGTACAACCCTCAATTACTTGTGGAGTCATGTTATACTGAGGTGTTCTGGGAAAGACTGCATTTTGCGTTATGGTTACTTTGACTGGCTCAACACCTCGTATGAGTCCAATGTCTTTTCCGGAGAGATCCCTAACTCTCAATATTACCATGTCTTGTAATTCATCAGGCAAGTCTTTGACTGACATGACAGGAAACAATTAAAGTAATGGCTACATCTCATCACTTAAACTGGAAGGTTCATCATCACTATTTGTTTGAATTGCTATTCCTTGTGATGGAGCATTTTAATTTGCATAGCAGATCTCTTCCTAACAGACTGAAAGGACTTGAATCGCAGATGACAATTTGGTGCAAATCCTCAAAGGTTCCTATTCTAACCGGAGATGTACACCATAATGGGGTTTACTAAATACTGGTTTGCTACTCCTACTACCTGAACTGTCCTTCCAGAAAAGAGCATATTAGGGACTTCTGCAGATCTAATAGTGGAATGGGTTGCTCCAATGTCAACCAGAAATGAAACATTATGACACATAAAACTTGCATTTACATAAGGACCATGCTGATCTACCTCTAGTGAGGCAGCCAACACAAATTATTCCTCTTTTGTACTCACTCGCTTCATCACCACTGAAATCCATTAATGGCTATTGTGTGATTGGTTTGCATTCTGCAGAGGAACCTGTTGTTGTCCCATCGGAGCTTGTGGAATCTGCATTTGCTGTGGGGCCTGAATTTGCTGTTAGGGAAATTATTCTTGTTGTTGGGGAACTTGCATCTCTGCTACTCCAGTAGGGACATTCATGTTTTCATTTTGCAGCCTTTTAACTCTTTGATTTTGAAATTGACTTTTGTCAATCATCTGTACACCACCACCACCTTCACCAAATTATTTACACCATTTTAGGGACACTCCCATTTCCAGTGTCCGACTTTCCTGCCCGCATGACACGAAAGCATTCTCTTCATGTTTTGAACATTGACATTTTTCGTACTGCAGTACTTCATCAATCGGTTTACCCTGCAAGCAGATCTAATGATTCAGAATCATATTGGTAATTTCAGGCTTCAATCCTTGAACAAATCTGAACACAAAATGAATCATATGTTTTGGTTCAATAATCCAAGTACCAGTGTATTGTTTAAATGCTTGCAACAATCTCTTATAATAAACATGAACAGACTCTTGACTCCTGAGATGTTCTGTCAATTCTCTGCAATCAACATATTTGGGGGAAACTCTAGTTTTTAAGAATTCCATAACCTTATAATAGCTTTTCATCACCTCTTCAGACAGCGCACCGGTCACTGTATCCCTTAATGGCTCATGTGTTGGCCAATTGACACTCTGCTTACATTCAACCCATAAATCTGCTGGAACCACAATTTTAAACAAAGTGTTTAACTCTTCCCACAAACAATTTGCAAGCTTAACAAACCTCTCAGTTTTCTGGACCCATTCCACTGGCTTTTCCCACAACTTCAGTTAATCATTAGTCAATGACAATATGTCCCTTCTGCTCTATGGGACATGACCAAAATCTCCTCCCAGAACTTCTCTCATTGGCATCACTTTTACAGTTCTCTCAGTCTGCTGTACACCATTTGAAGATACATTCAGCTTTTCCTTCTGTTCTCATTTCCTTGCCCATCCGCCTTCCCATTTATCCAATGCTCCCTATGTTTGGATGTTCTGAATATTAATTTTCATACTAGGTAATCTCATGTTTGCAACGTCTCTAGAATTGAATTCTAATATGTAACTTATTTTTTATTTGTTTGGATTTATTCATCTCAATTTCATATTTCTCTGTCAGATCAGCTAATTTCCCATAGATCTGTCCTGCACAATGTGTGAGATCCTTGCACATAAAGCGCAACTCGTTTTCATTATAAGAATCCAATCTGTCTAATTTAAGTGTTCCCTCAATCATTAAATTCAATTTTAGTCAAGCCATATTTAATGTATTTTCTCCCTCTGGTATATTTCCTGAAATTGATACTCCACTTAAACTGTCTAACCCTTCAGTTAGTTGCTGAGCTGTCAGTCCTTGTAAACTAATATTGTTACTACTATCTAACAGAATAAACTGTGGAATATTACATGAAGCTCTCATAGCTTTCTCCTGAACCAGCACAGATGAACCTATTAATCATGGGGGACATGTCATATCAATCAGCAGACCTACTTTATCACATGTCTGGTTAGTCCCAGAAGAATTCATGGTGGTCATGGCTGTCTCAGTAGTGCTCAGTCTTTCCATCTTTGCATTAGTTTCAAAAGGAGAATGAATTCCTGATACCAGATTTGGAATCTGTGAACCACACTCGTTATTACCCTGGGTATACAAGGGGACAACTTGACCTATTGTCAAGGGAACTGTCAATGCATCTTGTCCTGACAAATTTGTTTGACTTGATGGGATCATTTAGGTACCTTGGCTCTTTAATACTGTACCAAAAGTGTGACTTGACTGATTTGGGGCAACATTCTGTGGTGTTGTTAGAAGGGAATACATGGCCATTGTCTGTCACTGATTCACAACTTTTGCAGGTGTCTGTACATTAGGCGTTCTGAATTGGATGCAGCATAACTGGAACTGTGACATTCTGGGCTGTTTTAACAATTGGAACTGTTGGATAAACTGCTGGTACCTGTGCTACAGTAGCAGGAGGTGCATTTGGAACTATTTGATTTTGGTTTTGCACAACTGGGGCTGTAGATATACTCAGAGCTACATTCTGATTTACTGACTCAACTGCATTACACGGTGGGGGATGATTCTGCAAAAGGACTGAGTTAAAAATTCATCATCTGAATCACTTTCAGTGGCTGTAACCCTTTTGTGTTCGTCTACCTTCTGTTCTAGATCTTCTGCAGGTTTCTTTTTGGCTTTAGATCTAACGCTTCCATCACATTCCTGTGTTACTGCTGGGAATAATTACACTGCATGTTATGTATCTGCTCTGCATATTCTCTACTCCTCCTCCCCTCTAGCGTCTGCCAGTGTCTTTTCTGCTTTCCTCATTCTCCTCTCAAATTTCTGAGCCTCTTTCTGCTTCACAACTAATTCCCAAATAGCAAGTACTTCAAATTGTGCAGGTCTATAAAGGGGCTTCGATTCATACAACACCCTCCTCATATTCTCTAATACTCTTGAACTATAGGTTTTGTGACAGGGAAAAGCTAAGTTACCTTCCTTTTCAGTTATTTGTACCACTGTTTTACCCAAAGGCATGCCAAAACGCCTATTTACTCCATCACTTCAAATGCTGCTGTACCCTCAGGTGGATTAGACTCACCCTCTCTAACTGGATTAAACACATCTCCTCTCAGTGCACTACTTAAAGCTTTGATAAAACTTCATTTTTACACAAGTTGAATTCACAAACACAAATTCTACACAACCAGGAACTATTTTATAATCTCACAATCCTCGTCATGAGCTGTCCTCAGCCTACAACAGTGCAATCTTCTTCACCAATCCATGTGCGGCTTTACTCACTAAACAACCAATCCCAGTGCAGACCAAATGACATCACAGTCACTTCACTCTGCAGCTACAACTCACTTCAGAGCCGTCTCATACACCTCTCATGTATGCATCCTAAATGCAAATATTGCAAGCACAAAAATCCAAACTTGTCTGCTTACTATAGGTGGGACTCAAAATGCTTTGAAAGCTGTATGTTTCCACTTCGAACCGTGGCTTTCTCAAATACACAAGTAAGATTTGACCCACAAATCTCACTCCGGTTGATGCAGATTCTCCCTGTGCACTTAGGATTCACCTAATCTCAACCAACAACACACACAATCAAGGAATATACTGGTATTTTCAACAGTGCTCAATCGACCAACACATCACTGCAGACAATAAATTAACCAAGTGTCTCCATGCACTTGTGTGGTATTCCAGAGTGTTAGGCTATGCAGGACCCATAAACAACAACAATGTGGCCAATTTTCAGCACAAAGCGCAACCTTCACCTGGAGTACACAAACTCCCCACTCACTTATTTGGAGTACGCAAATTCCCTACTCATTTATTTGGTGTACGAAAACTCCCTACTCAGGTCACACATTACACTTCACCGCAATTTAGCCAAAAGCATTGCAAGCACAAACCCTATTCAAAACACATACCATACACTTGTAACACAACGCTGGAATTTCATCTACCCCTACATTTTCACCAAAAACAACTCACAATGTGTATAAAATCTGACTCCCTCCTCATGAAACAAAACCATAACTCTGCTACCAAAACTGCTGGAGTAGTCACGAAGGTCTTCTTCCAACCTCGGGTTCAGAAAATGCAAGCGCTCTGGTGAGACACCATAAGTTATACCACCTACTCTAGAAGTCGACCGGATCTTTGGACTCAGTGTGGAATGTGGTAATTGGATTAATTTAACACCGATCAATAACATGAGAAACATGAACAAATTTAAACACCATGACCAATTTGAAGACAAAAAAAATCTCCAAACTGAATAGAGTTTCAAAGCTTTCTTATAACCACAAAGTCAATGTAACGTAAATGGTGAGCAAAACTAAGTTATATACATAGTTATATACAGGCATGAAAATCATAGGCTGACCAAAACTTATAAAGAGATTTAGCCTACTAAACAGGAATGTTATTAAACACTCCAAGAGAATAACACAGATTAACAAAACTAAAATATGCACTACAAAATCAGATTGCATATCAGATGATTGTGACTTCAGGAAATCATCTAAATTCAATTTAAAACAATCAGTTTTCAGGACTCGGCCATCCTTATCCCTAATACCAATGTGGACTTGCATGTGTGGAGACAGACTATAACATGCGGACAAAACAAAAGAAGAGACAAAAATAATTTGGAAAAATCATCCAACTAGGGTAACTCACTATAAATGTACACTGGAATAATCATTTAAACTGAAAAGGAAACAAGAAACCACATTATAGATTATACTTCTCCTTATGGGACTGCAGACAGGAACGATTTTTAGAGACAGAGGGGGTCATTCCGACCCTGGCGGTAAATACCGCCAGGGCCGGGGACCGCGGGAGCACCGCCAACAGGCTGGCGGTGCTCCCTTGGGCATTCTGACCGCGGCGGTTCGGCCGCGGTCAGAAGAAGAAAACCGGCGGTCTCCCGCCGGTTTTCCGCTGCCCTGGGAATCCCCCATGGCGGCGCAGCTTGCTGCGCCGCCATGGGGGATTCCGACCCCCTCACCGCCATCCTGTTCCTGGCGGTTCCGCCCGCCAGGAACAGGATGGCGGTGAGGGGTGTTGTGGGGCCCCTGAGGGCCCCTGCAGTGCCCATGCCAATGGCATGGGCACTGCAGGGGCCCCCGTAAGAGGGCCCCACTTTGTATTTCAGTGTCTGCATTGCAGACACTGAAATAAGCGACGGGTGCCACTGCACCTGTTGCACACCCTCCACTCCGCCGGCTCCATTCGGAGCCGGCATCCTCATGGAGGGCTGTTTCCCACTGGGCTGGCGGGCGGCCTTTTGGCGGTCGCCCGCCAGCCCAGTGGGAAACCCAGAATGACCGCTGCGGTCTTTTGACCGCGGTACGGTCTTCTGGCGGTTCCCTCCAGGCGGGCGGCTCCCGCCGCCCGCCGGGGTCAGAATGACCCCCAGAGTGTTCACAGCCTCTCTGCATCCATAGACAGCAGGATCAAGAACAGTGCAGAACACGAACTGCACATAGGGCAGGTCAGCAGTTCAGAGTTTAATGGGAATATTAATACTGAATAGCTTAAGTAACAGGACATATAAACTAAATGAATCTCAGCATATAAAAACTAAATATAGCAGAAGACCTGGAGAGGAACAGAAGGTGACATCACAAATGTCCAGGAAGAACTCTCACAGACTGACTAAAAGTTTCAGAAGTCTCTCCCTAAGTAGAAATGTCCACAAGATTCTAGTTGGTTGACTGTGTGGGCCCATCTTGTGCAAATTAATCAGTATCCAATGGAAAACCACTGACACCATCAAATTTGCAACTGTTCTGGATTTTCTAATGGAACATGTGAAGTAATCTCCAAGAAGTCATAAACTTCTGCCAAAATATAACTTTTGTTCATAAGTTGAAACTTTACGATCACTTCCCACAGCTCACAGGATGATTCTAACAGTTCTTGGGAAATGAATAAGGCTTCCTGTCTTGTTCCAAAGCTAGAACAAATACTGTTACATTTGTTATTAATCACAACACATTTTCTGTCTTTAATACAATTGTACATTCACAAACACATCAGCAAACTAGGAATTATTTCAGGTCAAGGGAAACCAAATGAATTAGAACTTTTCCTCTACTGCTACAAAAATGAATCTTCAGGCCTAGTCTAGCTGTGAAACCCAAATACATGTTAATGGAATCAATACACATAAATTCTATTGTGCACCTTACAATTTGAATCAAATATGCAAGGCAAATTATTTAATTGCAAACATTATTCACAACATATTAGGAAACAGTTTAAATGTGCATTTATTTTTCTGCACATATGTAACTCATGTTACTAAATTAATACAAATCAATATAAATATGATTAATTCATGTTTGTTTAATATTCATAGTGTACTTTAATTTATACTATTCTTTAAGAAAATACTTTTAATATTAATTCATGTCAGTAGTTCACTCAAATATAAATGCACAACAACTTTCATGGCAAAACACAATGTCAACTACAATAATGTATGTGGTGACTGAAAAGACCCCCTACCCTAAGTGGTCAAATGGAGTCCCTTCTTTTGGAACAATGCATCTTATTTTAGTTATAGGTTCATGTAGGGAGACTCATACACTGAACCACATAATTCTCCCTAGTTTTGTATCTCTATTTTTGTTTTTCGTATGGTCATCATGTCCTCCATATTCAAATGTGTACGTTTTTACATTTCATGTTAATTTCTCTGTTAGGCTTTAAAATGAAGGTTTGTAAGTTACCATATGCTAACTTGTATGCCAATAATGTATTAGTAAAATTTGATCTCGTTCAGTAGTAAACTTACACTCTTGTAGTAAGTCCAGAACTACACATGGCCTACCACTGGTCCTGCAACACCTTCCATAAAAAGTAATGGAGGTAGGGACTTACTACAAAAGTATAAGTTACTACGAAAATATAAGGGGCATTTTTACAAGCCCTTTGCTCCTCCATTGCGTCAGTTTTTGTGATGCAACAGTGGCGCAAACCTTGAACTCATATCTATGAGGTTGCACAAAGCTACTTCGTGTGGCTTTGAATGGTCTCATAGATGTGGATTAAGGTAAGGCAGCCCAATTGCTGCGTTGCCTTCCTCTGCACAAATGAGGCATTCTATGGGCATCGCAGTGGGTATTCCCATGTAACACCCATGGATTTTGATGCATCTCCAGACTTACAAGAGTTTGTAAACGTGAGGATGAGCCAAAATCTTACACCTTCCCAGGGGAGTCGCAACTAGGAGAAATATATTAATTTCTCTTGGAAAAGCCTCCCAGGATTGATTTTGTGCAGGAAGGTGCCTTTCCTGCACAAAAACATTCCTGCAGGCAACACAGATACCCTTGCACCTTGGTGCAAGGATGCCTGTGTTGGCTCTATGCAGCCCATTGTGCGCCAGCGCTGGGGGAAAGGGCAGAACTGTGTTGTATTCTATGGATATGATGCATTCCTGCCATTTCACTTTGACGCAGGGCAGCGCAGCAAGATGACTTGCTGTGCTGCCCTGTGTCAAATCCACATAAATATGGCCCATGTTACTACAAAAGTGCAGTTTGTGAATTCCGAAATGTTGTAGACTTGCTAAAAAGTGTAAGTTACTATAAAAGTGCAGTTTGTTCATGCTGAAAAGTTGTACAAATTACTAAAAAGTGTGTTGCTACAAAAGTGCCTTTTGTTAATAGCACTTTGTACTGAGTTTTGTAGTACTACTGTAATACTACAAAATGTACTGCAAAGTGCAGTTTGTGAATCGTGATGGTAAAGTGTGAGAGTCAAAGTGTAAGAACCGTTATTAAAGGATTCAGAAATAAAGCCTCCAGTGCAAAAGAGAGCCATTAGCAGCCACAGCCCGTCCTTTGGGGCGGATGAGCCACACACCCCCAACCTTTTGCCCCTCAAGAACAGTGTCTGTCAGGCTGAGCAAAGGTCAGCCTGACAGACACTTCATTTTCAGGTCAGGCAGTTAGGAGCTAGACATGTGCTATTTGCACATGCTCCCGGCAGCCTGAGCTGAACTTTGGTAGGCTGAAGAAGTCACAGCCTATGGGCGTGACCTCTTCAGCCTAGCAAAGGTGCCTCGAGGCCCTCCCCCTCATGATGAGGAGAAATGCCACCGATTGCTTTGGACCTGGCTCTTCAATTTTAAGCCCTGAAGTGTCAAGGGCCGAATGTCAATCAGTGACGCCTCGTCACAGAGTGGGGTGGGGTCAGCAGTCTCAATGACCCATCCCACACTGTGACGAGTTGGGACTGCTGCCTTCCCTCATTGGCTGACCTTAATTTAGCGAGTGAAGAAAGGCAGCAGTCCCAGCCCTCCTGGGACCTCCGAGGCAGAGCTGAAGGTAAGTGTGTGTGTTTTTTTTTTTAATGAATGTTTAGTGCGTGTGTGTATGTTTGAATATTTGATTATGAGTATTGTGAATGGATGTGCATGTGCACGCATGAGCGAATGAATGAGTGTGCATGTGTGCCTGTGTGTCCCGCCCTCCCCTCTCCTTCCTAAAATTATTGGCCGCCACTGGCCATTAGATACTTCTAAAAAAGCTTTTTATTGTCAAAGACATTTTCTCACAATGAGCAGCAACAGCAGAAAAGAATCTAAAAATATAAATGTATCTAGCAAAGTGGCAAACCAACTCTTGACTACTGAAGAGAGAGATTCACCTCGGGTATTCTAAAGGGGCTTGAACTGTTCAGCGTCTTTCTGCAGCTCTTCATTCGTCAGAAACGTGTGAAGTGACAGTTTTGATTAGGCAAGAGTTGCCTCAGTGCATGTATTTAAAATAATCAAATCCTCTTCATGGATGTCACACAGTGTATTCTCAGGCTGACAAGAGGGATTTTTTTTCAGGAAACCTCCTTTTCAAACTGATTAAAGGCTGGGAAGCAATCCTCAACATAATAAGAGCAACAAAAGAATCTCTGCAATGTGAAATAAATGCGGTCCAATTTCCTTATAGAAATGATGTTGTCTATAAAAATATAAAGTGAAAGCAAAGAGCCTTCCTGGGAACAGCTCTTCCAATAGAGCGCCTCGGCTGTATCCTAGCTTAAAATCAGTGTTACGATGTAACGCCCCCCAACCCCCCACCTCCCAGCCCCCTCATTTCACGTGGCACCGCCTTATGCAACTCCTCTTATTAAACATAAAACAAGCATGTTTTGACCACCAACATAATTCACAATTAAGACCTATTAAACGTGTTGGAAGCTGTCCATTTATCAGGGGGAGGCACCAAGAGGTAATGAGGGTCTGTTAATATGTCCTGTGCAGAAACAAAAAATGTATTTGCCAATCTCCCACTCCTTCGATACACACACACGTCAGGTTTCTCTCTACTTCTAAGCCAGCATGTGCTCTCTGAGGTAGAATTACTCAAGAATAACCACAAAAGGGTTCATTAATTGAGTATATAGCAGTCGGTGCCCACCGGAGCTGCCCGTTCGCCGGCCCCCAGGGAGCCTAGCATGCCTGGGAGTCAGTCACACAGAAAGGGTCGGTTCTGAGGTAGCGCCTCCGAGCAGAAGTGCCAGCGGCCTTCAAACGGTTAATGGTTTTAATACTCTATGTGAGAAAAAAAAGTCAAGACAGTCTTGCGAGCCTTGATGTTAATGAAGGTGTCACACATTGTCTAGTGAAAGTTGTGCCTGGCAATCTTCCTTTTTTCGGATGCCTACACCAGTGACATTTCATCTCACATTCAAAGAGCACTACCTTAATGAAATGCATAATTAACATATTCTAATTGTGCTGAGCGCTGTGATGATTTTGACAGAACTCACTTTCCATGTCTAATTTGATGCTAATTTAATCTGTTCCTCTCCCGCCGACATGACCTTTCTTGATTGAGTTTCACTGAGGAAATTTTTTGATGGATTGATTTATCAGCATTGCGGGGAAGACAACAAAGGCTGTGGGCGCGTGACAGAAAATGGGACGTGGCTGGCCCTGGAAGCCAGTGTGCTCTGAACTTTCTCACTACAATGTCCCCTTTCCAGAGTGCCTGTCCGATGCACTGATGGAATTCAAGAGTTCTGACATCTCTGCAGAGCTTTGATGCTCGCTGATAAAAAGTCAGTGGCGTTTTATGCTTCCGCTGGAAGGGAACTTGTGCTGCAGTGCTGTCTGTTCCCGTGGCCACAGGCTTGCACAGCAATGCAATCAACCATAGGCCCCTGGCAAAAGTTATTTGCATATTCGCTGCTCTTTTATGATTAACGTCACAAGCTATTCAGTCACGCTTATCTTGAAAGGGCTATGCTTTCTGCGACAATACAGATGTGCAAAGGTTTTGAATTATTTGGCAAAAGCAAATTTCACTGCTCTGTAGTTCCTCCCCAGACAATCCCACAGAAAGGAAGCAAAACATTTCAGCGCAAATTGAGGCTTCTATGGGTGAAGTTTAACATTTTAGCCGGTGGGTGAAATGTCTCACAATCTAGGTGCCAAAGATCTGGCATAATATTTTTCATTTAATCCAAACACTCTTGACGTGGTTCTTATTGGTGTCCATGTAGTCAGCTTGATTTCCCCTAGTTAAATGTTTTCGTATGTAGCCTGGTCGTTCCATGTTTATTTACTTATTTTTTTATTCATTTATTTATTCAAATATTTATTTGTTGTATTTTGCATTTATACAGTGCGAACTATCGAATAAATTCTCCCCTTGTGCTAGGACTACAAAAACGCAAAACGAACTGTTATATCAACAAAACTGACCACAGAAATTCTAACAGGAGTTGTAATTTTTTCAAGACTTGAAAGTGGTCAGATATTTGGTGATGCCTGAGAGGAAGAGCGTTCCTGAGGTGAAAGATACCTGAAGGTTGAAGCCATACCATGCTTCTTAGTAGCACTGCACCTTCAACAGGTATTGAGAATGAGATCTCAAGGATCACAGGGAAACCTAAAGGGTTATGAGAATGGTGATAAAAAGTCCGGCACTTCTATGACAGGCCAGCTACACAAAGCATAGTACCCAAAGTCGTATATAACGCCTATCACCAGTCAGTGGAGTGAACGCTGAGTCCCAGACACATTACTATATTTGCAGAGGCCACAGACTAAACTTAAATTTTAAGGCTCCTGGATAGACAACATAAACTGGACCACCATAGTAAGGATATGCTAGAATCATGGCCCAATAGAGGCTTATGCCTGAAGAGAGTACATAGGAGGACCTTCTTCAGTACGTGTAGAGGTGTGAAACAAGAGGACCTAACCAGGGCTGGGAATGGTTGGGCGAGGCCAGACCATCCCGCTCTCAAAGCTGACCTTCAGCATACTGGGGAAATGCCTTGGTGGCAGAGAGGTCGGTATGGGTCTAGACGAATGTTTCAAAACATATGATTGAAATTCAAATCTCGAACTAAGCAAATGCTCAGCTTTTTGGGTTGGGAATGTGAGTAAGAAGATTTGACAGATTACCTAGGAGGATCTTTGTTTGCAATCATACATGATAGTGGTTTCTTGCTGCTGACAAATGACACGTTTGTAGAGATGGGGCGTTCCTTGGGAGGAGTAGCCATGCTATTGGCCTATGATGACTAGAGCCATCACTACTTTACACAATTTCAATAGAATTGAAAAGCTTTCATATTGACCATCTATGCTAGTTTTTTTATTTTGCTGTCACCAATGATAGATGTTGGTACAGATATGCAGGCCATTCGTGGCAACCAGGTGAACGCCCCTGAGAAAAGATAAGCTGTTGTTGAGAATCCAACAAGACATTTTTTCTAGAATGGAAGGCTTGCCCACACATGAGGTGGCTCTGTTCTGAGGCTTGGTTGGTGGTTCACAGGCTTGTAGTATTATTGATGTGCATTGGTACTGGTGTTTCCCTTGCAGTTACAATAAGTGGTGCAGCAGCCTGCCTCAAATTAACCTGCAAGGGGTTCTAACCAATTCTCTTCTTCTTAATGGCAAGGGTTCAATACCTCCAGGTGTCAACTACTTGTTATTCATCCTTACTCATGCTAGTAAATGACACATTGCTGCCATTGAAGCTTCATTACGAGTGACATGTTAATTCTGAAGGTTGCAGTATAGTAGTTACAAGCCACTTGGAAACATAAGTTTTGTCTGAATATTGTACCCAGAGAGTTCACCTGTTGAATGCAGGCGAATTTTTAGTGTGGGATACTAGTACAAAAATGCAGAAATCAGCATGGTAAGTACAGTTTTCATATGCTAAACACCGAAAACTCCTGGTCCTCATTATTACTCCTCCCCTTAACTACGGTTAAATCGGAGAGAGGAACTAACATGATTTTTTTATGGGCCACTCATAATGAGAGACCTAAAGGTGAGACAGGGATGTTTTCACTGCTGCAAAGAAGATTATGTAAATCCAGAAAGAGTCACAGCTAAAAAACAAACTCAAATATGACAAGGGCATAGCGGTGGCTTCCCTCACAGTGTGCTGTACAAAAAAACTCTTGGCCTAATTTAAAGTGTGGAGGATGGATTACTCCATCACAAACCTGACAGGTATCCCGTTTGCCGTATTACGATGCACATTGGATATAATGGACTCGTAATAGGATATCCGTCAAGTTTGTGATGGAGGAACCTTATCCGTCAAACTCTAAATCAGGCCCTGTCTTCAGGTTTCTTGCAAGAGCATCCTCAAATCATCTTCTGTGGGCAAGTAAAGAAACACAGCTCGAGTGAGGAGGGCAGAACACAGTTTTTACTGGAGGTAGATTGGTGAATTTCAGTTATTTTGCAATGTGATATCCTCACATATGATCTCTGCAGAAGAGGAAGTGGAACATTGACCTCGATCAGCAAATAAGGGCCTGCTCAGTCATCAGTCTACTATTTTTCTTAACCATTGCTATATTGTTTGTTTGCACATATATGGTAATCGATGACACTACAGCACATTCCTAGATAGGTAACAAGAGTGTTGAATTGAAGTACTGCACATACCAGAAGCATTTTGGAGTTATGTGGGACTAAGGACCACAGCCCTTTCTTGGGGCCTTAAATTTGTGTACTGAGACCAAGGTAATCATTTCCCCAAAGCAAAGCAAAGATCCTTACAGATTATTTTTTCAAATGTGTTCTCCGCCTTCAGGACCAGCACATTAAATTTGTAAATGAGAATTTAGTATGAAGCAGGAGGCATGTTAAAGCTTTTTGACCATTCCAAGATGGTGGATACTCATCTTGGTATGGTAACTTAATAAAAACATTGTAATAGGTCTGCTAAAGCATATTGTTTGCAGAACGGAGTGACCAAGGAGCAAATTGATAGCTGCCAGGATCTCCAAAAAGATGTGGGGGGGGGGCAACTGGGGGCACAGGAGCTTAGTGAGAATTGTATAAATAAATGAGATAAATATGACATGAAACCTGAGTGATGGAGAAGGGTGAGAAAGCAATGGACGAGCTTGAGGGGCGCAACCCAGAGACTATGGAGGGATTGTAGGCCGAAAGTAGCACACAGGACAGAGACAAAGACAACACATGTACACCCATGGAGTGTTTAAACTTTAGAAAAAGGTAGTTCCATAATATGGAGCTGTGGAAGGATACAAATCATCTAATCAAAAGGATGACACAGCAGCTATGTTCCACGGGAGGGGCAACTAAGGGTAAGCAAAGCCATCAAATAAGAGGCAAGCAAAGAGATTTCCTAGAAAGCCAACCAACAGTAAGTGATATATTGCACCAAAACCCACTGATGAGTGAGCTAATGTGATCCAAAGACTGAAATTTTTGAAAAAGTAGTGGAACTCTGACACTTTGAGGTGAGACAATACTGGAGGTGGTGACATGAGAGAGAGAGAGAGAGAGGGTACACATGTTTTGGGGATTAAGAAAAAGTGTGTGGATTGATAAGGCAATAGGATAGAAAAAATGTGGTGTACATGCAGAAGATAAGGTTCTCTTATATGTTTGTATGTGCTTTTAAAGATTGATCGAAACTCATGACATTACCTCCTAGCACACCAGGAAGATGAGTAAAGTAATCAGCTTTAAAGAGTCTATCAGGTGCAAATGTTTAAAAAAAGACACAATCATACTGTGAAAACGGTTAGAAAAGGTAATGCAACTATGTAACAGTATAAATAAAGGCACCGTAGCTCAAGTCCTCTGTTTTCTTGCTGCTCTATTGTACCAGCACTAATCATCCTTTCCAGAGTCAGTTTTGCTTTTTTAAAGAGATATAGGGCCCAATTAATATTTGAGAGACAGGGTACTCTATTGCAATGGCGATGGAGTACCTTGTACACCAAACTCCCTGCCCTATATTGAGTGAAGTGGACCACTAGGTTTATGGAGAGGATGTAAACCTTCTCCCTACAGCCCAAGGGAGTATGGGCTGTGGGAGGTAAGACATGACCATCCATCCATTTATGGAACAATTCTTTTTATCATTATTATTATAAGCAAAAACCATGGTTACACAGCGAAGAGCATGCAACCCACTGGGCAGGCCATGGTACAACAAGCAAAGCACTTTAAACATTCAACAGAAACAGCAGAAGCCCATAGGACACAGAAGCCATCAAACATTGGAGGAAGTCATGTAGAAGGGAAAAAAAACACAATAAACCCCACCCACCCTCCCCGAACCCTGATGCAGTGCTTCTGCATAAGCCTATATTGTGTTGCTGCAGTAAAGTAAGTGGGGGACACACATCATGCAGCATGTGTCAATGAAGTGATCGTCATGCTGGGGGTATGGTCAGGGATCATCCACAGAAGTTTCAAATAGACAGGGCAAAATAATTTGCAGAATTCAGAGGAAAGAAGGCTTATTAAGGGGGGGCACAGTTCTGCATATTCAGCACAGTTTGCTTCTGTAGACATAGCTATCTTCTCCATCCCCAGTACAAGTGTGGGCTGATGTCTTGTCGGTACCCCAGAGGGAGAGTATAGCCTGTTGGGCCAAGACCAAAGCAAAAGCCATTTGTCTCCCTCGAACTGAGTGTAGTGGGTATGTCAAAGGACTGAGGAGACTCAGGAGCGTATAGGCTTGGAATCTTAAAATAGAGGTGTCAAAGGCTGTGTCATTATCATCTAAAACCTGATCCCAGTACCGCTTGAGCTTCAGTCAGTGCCATAGGGGGTGTTCAAGGGTCTCAGTGGCACCACAGCCACACCAGCACTCCGGAGAGCACGATGCATTCCATCTGTGGATGCTAGGTGGGGTAAGGTACCAGTAAGGGACAATTTGTATGCAGATTCAGTGCCAGCAATATTGTATGTAGGGTGGTGAGCTCTGTAGTAAATCTTTCTCCAATGCTGGGCCATCAGTGTTCTACCTGATTCTGCCTCCCACCCATCGAGCTGTCTATTGGTTTTGGGTAGACTGTCCTCCCAAGTCAGGAATGCATAGAATTTGAATATAAAGCATTTGTTAACTAGTTTAAGTTGGAGCCACCTTTCAAAGGGTGTCAGCAGTCTACTCACTTCTGGTCGGACTCTCGGCACTGTCACCCAATGGCAGACCTGGAGATAGTGTATGTGGTCAGTGTTCATCAAGGAGTAGTCATCCTTCAATTGTGCAAAGGGAATAAGGCCCTCATTACAACCCTGGGGGTCAAAGACCGCCAGGGTTGAATTGGCGATCGTACCGCCAACAGGCTGGCGGTACAATTTGCCATATTTTGACCACAGCGGTAGTGCCACGGTCACACCGCCAGGACCGGCGGTTTTCTGCCATCGTTGTCCCGGCGGTTAAAATCCACCAGGACAGCGCTGCTTGCAGCGCTGCCCTGGGGATTATGACTCCCCTTCCCGCCATCCTGTCCATGGCGGTAGAGACCGCCATGGAAAGGCTGGAGGGAAGGGGAGTTGCGGGGACCCTGGGGGCCCCTGCACTGCCCATGCACTTGGCATGGGCAGTGCAGGGGCCCGAGGCACAGCCCCACCCTGCTTTTGCAGACAGTGAAAAGTGCAACGGGTGCAGCTGCACCCGTCGCACGTCCATTAGGAGCCAGCTGCAATCTTAGGGCCGACATCCCGCCGGCCCAGCGGGGATGTTGAAATGCAGCCGGTGGGTTTGCGGCCGCTTGGCGGTTCAACCTTGGCGGGCGGCCTCCACCGCCCGCCAAAGTTGTAATGAGGGCCTAAGTCCCTGAGTGTCAAATACACTACCTAGTCATTTACATCCACCCTCCCGCCAGCGATGGAATTGCTTGGGTTGCATCCCTGGGATAAAGTCGGCGTTGACCAGAATGGGAGTCATAGGGCAGAGAAAAGAAGTGAGACCCTCACTGGTTGCTATAGAGTCCCATCTTACGTATATCACCCGAGTGGCAGGTGAGTATAGGCCCTCTGCCCTACTTTTGCAAGGAAGCCAAATTTCTTTCAAGATGTGGGACCCAGCGATAGATTGGTCCATAAGGGTCAGATGTGTCTCTGTCATTGAGCAGTTCCACTCTATTATGCATCATAGCTGAGCAGCCTGGTAGTACTGAAGCAGCTGCTGAACTACTAGGCCCCTGACATTTTGGAACAAGACAGCAAGTGCCTGTGCAGGTGAGGTTTCTTACTGTGCCAGAGGAACCTATTGATTTCAGATTGAAGGGATCGAATCATCCCCGAAGGGGAGGCCAAGAGTATTGCCTGGAAGACAAAGAGGATGCATGGAAGGATATTCATTTTGACTGCTGCAATCCTGCCAGCAGAGGTGGAAGCATGACCAAGGAGCCAAGTCTTTCTGAATCTGTGATCGTAAGCCTGAGTAGTTGGGTGTTACTGTGCCTGGAAGGGTATTAGCCAGCAAAATGCCCAGGTAAGGTAGAGTGTCCCTTGTCCACTGAAAGGGGAACCATGACTGCAGAGTGTGTTCGTGGTCAGGATCCACTGAGAGATTCAAGATCTGAGATTTCTGTAGATTGACTTTAAAGCCGGAAACCCAACCAAATTCCTGAAGCTCTTCAGTTAATGCAGGCAGTGAGAGCAAGGGGTCCGAGACAGAAAGAACTACATCATCTGCATATAGGATAAGAAAATGCTTGTCGCCCCCAAAAGAGATCCCAGATATTTAGGATTTTGGCTCAGTCATTGAGAAAAGGGCTCCACATACTTGGTCAAAAAGAAGAGGGGACAAGGGGCAGCCCGTATAGGAAAGGAGGGAGAAGAGACACAGTTGACTCGGGCAGAGGCTCTAGGAGCACTGTTTGCACTTTAGACCGTTTACAGAATCGGTCACCTATCCAAAAGCAATGCATCGTTTAGAAGAGGAAAGGTCAGTGTACGCGATCAAACGCCTTCTCCGCATCAATAGGTATGAGGAGTGCCTCGCTGCATTGGTGTGAGGAGAGGAATTCAGCCTGGCACGAATCAATTAGACCTGGCATAAGATTTTTTCATCAATATTGAGGAGACAAATGAGTCTGTATGAACTAGCAAGCGTCGGGTCATTGCCTGGCTTGGGTAACACTGACATAGCAACATCTAGCATGGAATCTGTAAGGGCCCCTGTCTCTGCAAAGGAGTTAAACTGGCGAGTAAGTAGAGGGGCTAAGACTAGATAGAACGTCTTATAAAATAGTGCAGCGAAGCCATCCAGCCGGGTGATTTCATCATTTTATGCAAGCTATTGCGATTAATTAGTTGATTTGGATGGGCCGGTAAAGTGCGTCCATTTCCGCTCCCAGGAGAGCAGTAAATGCGGTGGATTTTATATAGCCCGAGGGGTCATCAGTCAGGGCCTGATCAGGTGCATAAAGGGTGCTGTAGTGGGCCTGAAAGACCAATGCTATACCCTCATTAAATAAACTTCTTCAGCACCACAAGTGTGGATTGATTTAACGGAGCCTGCAAGAGTTTACTACACAAGTGGTGCACCAGCAAACGCCCACAGCGGTTGCTCTCTAAGTAGAACTTGTTTTGAGATACAGAATCGCATACTCAGCCCTGTCCAAATCTAAGCACTTGAGCTGACACCTAGCCATCTCTAAGTCCCTCCGTACGTTTATGAATTGCTTCCAGTTCACCATCAGCAGCTTCCAGGCTGTGTCGCTTGTCGCTATGCTGTTTATTCTCAGCCACTGATGTGGATATGAGTTCTCCCTGGATGACTAACTTTAAGGCCTCCCAGAATGAGGCCAAGGAGGTCTCACCATATGGTTGACCTGTAGCTAGGATATGGTCGTTTGGCGGAGGGAATCAACTGTGGTGGGGAAGCAGAGCAGAGTATCACGGCAGGCCCTAAGTGGGGGATGAGGGCCGGGAAGAGGGAAGGCGCAGCATGAGAATTAGGGGGGCATGGTCAGACAGGGAACATGGAGCGATGGAAACATCCAAGGTAAGTGACAGAATGGGAGGAGTGGCAAGGAAGAAGTCGCTACACATAAAAGTCATATGGGAGCGGAGTAGCATGTATAGTCTCTTGAGGTCAGCTGAAAGTGCTGCCTGGTGTCTTGGAGGCCGCAAGCAACTGTAGCCTAGCAGTCAAGAAGATCCGCGCTTGGTCTGAGTGTTGACCAGATCTGTCTGTGACAGAGTTCCTAATCAGGTTCATGCCCCCCACCCAAGTATGGCTGTGTCAGGAGTCTAAAGTACAGGTGCTAGTGAGTTCATAATGAATGCCTCTTATTGCGTGTTAGGGGCGCAAATGGTCATTAGTGTGAGATGTAAGGAGCCTATTTTGAACCTAAGTGGCAACAGGTGCCCATTTACCTCTGCTTGGATGGAGAGGACATCCCCCTGAAACCCAGAGAAAGAAGGAAAGCAGCACCACCTTTCTTAGTAGAGCCAGTACTGACATGGGAACCAGCGGGAATGTATCCTATGGACATCCTTAGTGACTAAATGTGTTTCTTGTAGGAGGCATATATCACATTCTGATTTTGTAGGAAGAGATAGGACAGCTAACCTCTTCAAAGTGTTATTTAGACCCTGGACATTGAGACTAAGAATTTTAAGTTCCATAGCACCTTAGGGAGTTAGGTAGGCATCTAGAGAGGTCCCTACTGGGCCTCGGTGGCTCACCCCATGAAGTTCATCAGGCATCAATCCCATGTGTTGCAAACACAGATTAGGCAGCAGGAAAGGCTGTGGAAGTTGAAGGCACCAAGGTAGCGAAGAAACCCCCCAAAACAGCAGAAGAAAACCCTCAAATCAAAAACGCATAACAGTCCATTGTTCACGGAAACATAGAGTAGCACATGGTCCAGGCAAGTAAAGTGACCATATCCCGGGAGGCACAAAGGATAAGTCCAAATGAAAAGGGTTGGGTCCCATAGTCCGCACCTGCCCTTCTGTACCCTGCCACCGAAAAAGATCCGTTACATAGTCATTGAGGTTGATTCCCTCCTCAGCAGTCGGGATGCCTCTGATGCAGATATTGTTTCATCTAGACCGATTCTCTAGATCCTCTGTGTTTGCCTGTAGGTCTAGTTGTTGGTCCTGAAGTCAAAGGATTTCTTGCTGGAGCCATTCTATCTCCTCGCTACGGCCATTATCTTTGTTCTCTAGTGCAGAGACCCTCTCACCAATATCATCCAAGTTGCAGTGACCATCCCGTAGATCGGCTGAGAGGTCTTTCTTGACCATTTGTAGATCATCTCGGAGGGAGGACAACAGAAACTCTAAGAAGGCCTGCATCACTGGGCCATCTGCAGTGTCTGTTTCGTGCCCACGATCTGGCTCACTGGTAGAAGCGCCGTCTCCCGGTTGGGCCACCTGAGGGTCTCATCAACATATCTCAGAGAGAGCAATCTTTTTTGTTCTGGGCTGCTGACATGGTGGTGGTGCCACATCTGGGTTTCAGGCAGTCACCTTCACAGAGAGTATTAGGAGCCCTGCCCTCCGAAGACCCCAAGGAATTCAAAGAACGATGTCAAGGGACCCCTCACAGTGCAGGCCAAGCAGGGAGCATTCCTTGGTGCAAGAAGAACAGTCACACTGGAAATGCTCATATCCCTGGAGTAGATTCAGGGCCTGTCTGAGGTTAGCTGCTGGGTGGGCCTCTGACCTGGGAGCCTGAACTAAGTTTGTGCGCAGGCCTTCCAGATAGCAGTTGGGGAGAGTAGTGATTCATCTGATAGAGGCGAGTATCAGACATAGCGCAGAACAAATGTGCGGCACAGTTCCAAGCCACTAGCATGTATGAGTTGTACAAGTGCACTGAGGGGGATGCAGCAGGTATCCGCCATGCACTAGGCACACAGTTCACCAGAGTTCCTTGTGCGACAGTCAGGAAGATTGCGGGGGCCACTCCAATCCCACCCCTCTTAGCTGCAAGTCAGCAGTACCCCTACGCATCCTCTAGGCAGGTGTACTCTCCAGTCAGCACCGTGTACAGGAGGCACAGAGCTAGGCCTTTGCAATTTGGGCAAGCCCCTGTAAGCCACTCCATGTCAGCTGGTCATGTCGCACGTCAGTGATGTCCTCCGGGCCCCATGGATCGTTGGGAGCAGGCTAGTGAAGCTAAGCTCCAGAAGCATATGTCTGGGGCTTAGGGTCGCCAGCCACGGGGGGCTGTAAACTCCCCCAAGGTCTGAATCGCCTTCATGGGACAGGCGCTGCCCCTCCAGCTAGAAGTATTGAAGCAGCAGTGGATTCCTGCTGGTACAACAAAGGGGAGGTGGGCCACTTACCACCACAGACAGATTGTTAGCAGGGGCTCCTGGCTCCCCAGTCACTGTGCACTCCCAAGTCAGGAGGTTGTCCCACTCCCAGGGCAATGTGTTTCAGGCAACGTGGGCCATCCGCTCCATCTTATGTCTCCAGGCTTCACCTCAGACTCTTCTGTCTCTGGTGGCAGACTCCAGAGGTGAGGGGACAGTGCTGACGGCCTCCCACATGGTTTGCATCCTTCTTGCCAGTCAGGAGAAGACGGCGGTGGAGAATTCTGCGGCGTGAATTTAGCTGGATGTGGCTATGTTTGTCGGGTGCAGAGAGACCAGGGAATGTGTCTTTGCCACCCGCCATCATGGCCATGCCTCCATTCATCCATTTAGAGTGGACAGTCTGTTGGCTTCTTTTACTGTTGGTCACTGCTAGGAATATTCTAGCTGTGAGGAGCAGTAAAAATAAAATAAAAATATTCCCACACTATGGGAGAAATCCACTATGGTACTAGGGCATAGTTTGTTTTTTTCAAAAACAAGGTCCTGCTTTGGGACTTTTTGGAAAATATTTGTTTTTTAAAGTTTGGTGTAAGCATCTGTCACCAGTAAAGGACCCACCCCAAACTTTAAAAGCCTTTGTATTTACTGATGTGACTATTTCATGTAAGAGTGGCCAGTGGTGAACTTAAAATTTGGAGGTCAGGGTAAAGGCAGAGAGGCAAGAATAAAATCGTCCACCACTCTGAATGACTTTACTCTGTCTACCAAAGTCTAAATCGGGCCTGTAGACTTTTGGATCGTACTGTCCCAGAACAAGTGTATTCTTTTCTCCTGCATGCTGGTGAACATGAAAGATATCTCCAGGCAGCAATGAACAGCTGGAGGGTTTAACTCTATTCAGAACTGTGATAGGGAAAATGGTTTAACTACATTTGGTGGAGTGCAAAGTATGGTGTTTAGTGCAGCTTCTTTGGTTGCTCTACAGTGGCCCAAATATGTAATCAAGGGTCCCTCTAAAACTCATGTGACTTGACATTAAAAAATAAATATATTATGCACTCATTGATAACTTTCCACTGCATTGCCCAAAAATTTAATGAAGCATTAGTTCTGCTTCTACTTCAACCAGAAACATTATGTTATTGAAAAATCTTGATTTATTGATTCCATCACATGCATGTTCAAAAATGCAAAGGGAATTCCAGCCTCAGTTCGGCCTTTTACTTTTACCTTTCAAATGCATTGAAAACACTGCAGGGGTGCCTTCTGCAAATGATATCATAAAAGTGGAGAAGAGTGGGCATCCCTAAACAAAGGAGATTTCATGAGAAGTTTTCACCAGAAAGGATTCTCCTCTATTAAAAACCACATAAGAAATGGTTTTAGTGTCATTATTTGCCAACATTTTCAGGCTGAGATCAGGTTATTTTCACTCTATGTGGGTTAAAACGTTCATCTGATGTGGCATGTGCTCAATAAACTCTGAGAGGCTTATTTCAGCTATCTTCAGTGCTTGGGTTACCTTTTAATGGCCATGAAGTCAAGGATAAGAATATGAGCGAGTGAATGATCTATATTCAAAATCTTCAAAGCAAATTCTACCACAGACAGTACAACTGTGAACAGGTTTTAAAAATATTTTTTAACATAGCTTCAAGGAAAAAGTCATGATGTAAACCTGGGAATGCGTCAAAATTGTATGCCTCGTCAGGGCAGGTGCAACAAGGAGAATATTTTTATTGCTCCTTATTGTTTCCTCTTTTCATGTGTGCTGCATTCTGCAGCACAAACAAAAAGATGAAAATGCCTCTCTGGTTTGTTTTTGTGCAGAAAGGTATCCCTTTCTGCACAAAAAAATCCTGTTGACAATGCAGGCACCCATTCACCATGGTGCAAGGGTGCCTGCATTTGGGCTAGGCAGCAACTTGTGCTCCAGCGCAGGGGGAAAGGACAGAAGGGCACAGTATCTTGTAAATAGAGTGCATTTCTTCCCTTTCCCTGTGGCACAGGGCAGCACAGAAAGCTCACATGCTGCACTGCACCACAGGGATGGTAAAAATACTGCATAATATTTTTTTATAGCTATATGCTTTCTGTTTCTCCTGTTTCATTCATGGCCCCTAAGATTAGGGGTAGCAAGGGCAGTATCAGAAATAGTAAAGGCAAGGGTAGTAGATGCCTACTTCTAGCATCCCTAAACGTAGACAAATGGGTCTGTAATCAGTGGAAAATCTCTTACCTGCATAATTGGAAATATACAGAAATCCAACAATTCTGATACTATCCTCCTTGCAGGTAGCACATGAGGGTGACATTTGTCCAATGGGTTTCTATAAATAGCAGGAAAAGTTTTTCTTTCCCAGTCACAGTGGTGCTTGGGTTAGAAAATAAGGTGGTCATTTTGATATTGGCAGTAAAAACTGCCACCGCGGCTACCATCCCTCTGCCAATTTATTAGCACTGCCAGACTTCTGCCACGAGAAGGGCAGGAATCCGGCAGTGTTTATGGTGGTGGACGGTGGTAAGGTGGCACTGCTACCACCAGCACCGCCACACCAGTAGAACGCCACCAGCCGTATTATGACAAGTAATACTGCCTGGCGGTGTTCTGCTTGCGGGCGCTGCTGGTGGTAGCAGTGCTCTTTCCCATTCCTTACCGGAAGACCTCTTCAACAAAGGTAAGCTGGTCTTCCGACAGGGGAGGGGCTGTGAGGGTGGAGGGTGTTGTGTGTGTGTCTGAGTGTGTGCATAAATGTATGAGTGAGAGTGTGAATGCGTCTGTGTGTTGTGTTGTTTGCATGGTTGTATGCGTGTGAGTGAATATGTGTAGGAATGGTGAAGTGAGTGTGTGTCTGCATGTCAGTGTGATTGTGTGTAAGAATGTGTGGGAGCATGTCTAGAAGTATGCGTGTATGCCAGTGTGAGTGACTGGGTGTATGCGTGGTGTGTGTCTATGGTGTGTGCGCGTCTTGGTGGTGTGTGTGATGATAGGAGGGGGTGGGGGTGAGTGTGATTAGATCGGAGGTGGGGGTGTGTGTGTGTTTGGATCAGGGGTGTGTGTGTTTGGATCGGGTGGGGTGGGGGTGTTTGGATCGGGAGTGAGGGGGGTTTATGTGAAGGTCAGGGGGTGGGGGTTAGTATGTGTATGGGGTGTGGCTTACATGGAGGGGGTGGTGGGTGTCAGGTGTGTGTTGGGGGTGGGGGAGCCACCTACCAGTGACAGGGAAGGAATTACCTGTCACCGGTAGGGTCTACCGCCATTGTTGTGGCGTTGCTTGGTAGTAGGCAGGCTCATAATGCCACCAGCAGTACTGTGCCAGCACCGGGCTGGAGATTGATATCTCTGACCCAGCGGCTGATACCACCATGAGTGGAGAAGTGGCGGGTTGGCTGCCACATTAACACTCACCGCCGGGGTCATAATGACCCCCTAAGTGTTTGGGTCCACAATATACAAATGCGTGTGTTCGATTCTAGAAACTTTTATTTATGGATTCCATGGAATGACTATAATATTGGTAATTAAAGGTTTTTGCCTTTTTCAATCTCATTATATATTCAATACATTCTCATTTTAAGGGAATTTAACAACAGCTGATCACAAAATGTCTTGTCAGCACTAAAAGGACTAGTATTGGTTGTAGAGCAAAACAATTGCATGCACATCAACATAGTTTGTATGCCAATTGCCAAAAGAAAATTTGAAATGTGTAAATATAATATTATTGCCCCCTAGACTCATAATTAAGGCTGATGCACATAGCAGATACAATGGATGAAACATCAGTTCTGTCAAGAGTCATTATTCAAATATATTTGTCCCACCTTAATGTGTTTTCTTTACCGTCACATACTAATATCTTCTATTAGGCATAATCCACTTTAGTTAACAGTGAACTGTACAGCTGTATAAACCTTTACAATTAATGCACTACAGTTTAGGACACCTCTTATTTCTGTCACTAAGACGAACAATGCACTTGCATGAATGTCTGCACTTACAGTAAATTGCACAGGCATCTATGTTCTGACTGTGGGCAGAATAGAAATCTCTGTGTGGGGGTATTCAATTTTCCACATCAAAAGGCTAGGTGGAGAGGTGAACTCAGTGCAAAGCTGTGTGTAAATGCACAACAGGCCTATATTAAATTCTGTTTTATGCTACAAACTCCATTGCTAGACATCATTTTCACAATCCCTTCCAAACCATGCTTTTAGGTATAGATACAGACAAATATAGGAGTCTACCAGTTAATATGCCACCAACACACACAAAAATCAGTCAGACCCTTTAGCCATTTACTTGTTTGGATCAGCTCCCTTCAGGCATTTGAAATTTGCTCTGTCTGTCACATTTTGCATCAGGAGTATTGTAAGGTTATACGTTTTTCAACTGTGAGTTTGCTCTGACAATTGATCAAGAAGAGCCTTTTTAATTTGCGAATTACCCTTGTGTATGATAGCCGTTGCAAGAAAAGGATGTCACAGTTACCATCATAGATATGCATATTCAAGCAGCCAGGCCTTCAGAGAAAAGAAGTCTTAGTGTAACATGCATCCCTCCAAAGCTGCTGCGATAGTAACTGTCAGAACTCCTTTCAGAGGGCCTAAGGGCATGCAGGGGCTACTGGGTCCAATCATGGAAGTTGTGGGGTTTTGCTCTAGATGTCCGAGGCTCGACCTACTATGAATCTTGAGCAAGTGGGCCTTTTGCCAGGTCCAAACCTTCCTTTTTAATATATATATAAGTCACCGTTAGGGTATGCCCTGGACAGCCAGGAGGGACGGGTGCAATGAATGAAAAAAGTGGGACATGTACTTTTAAGTTTTACATGTTCTGGTACTTTAAAATCACTTTTCACTACTGCATGTCTATCTCTCCCATAGGATATCATTACAGTTGCCTTATTATATGTTATACGTGTAATATCAAATTGGAAGAGATTACCAGTTCGTGTTTGGTGTCTCTGGAATTCTAATTTGAAATCCTAAGTTATGGTGAAGTCAGATTTTAAATTATGATTCTGAAAATGCTACTTTTAGAAAGTTGGCTTTTTCTTGCCTTAGCCATTTGGTGGCTGTAGCCTCTCTCTGGATCACATGACTGGGCGTGGGTGACAGTTGGGCTTTGTGTATTCCCCCAAGACAGCCAGATACAATGGGGAGTTTAGGTGTGACTAGATGGACTGAGAACCCATAACTTTGACTGTGCCATTATGCGCTGTAGGAGTGATCCAAAAATGAAAATAACAATGCATACATTTTGTGGTTTAATACTACTGATATAAAGTGGAGCATCTAAAGTATCTTTCATTTTGTGGTTTAATACTACTGATATAAAGTGGAGCATCTAAAGTATCTTTAAAGGTGCATTCACACTAGAAGATTAATAATTCATATATATGAGTGTTCAACTGGTAATTTTAACATGCTGGACTTCAATATATGTGTACATTTATATTCATGTATTTGGAATAAGATCTTATGGTGAACTTACAAATAATCATGTTTAGTCATAATTTTTTGGGATATTAATTGAAACTGTATGTAGAATTATGTATTTTGAATGTGCACTGAAATATCATATCAAGTTAGCTTGACTAAAGAATTGAAATATTTATTGTGTGTCTAACCTTCAACATGGAGTTTGCTCATGTTGAAACATTCCTTATTTGCAAGTGCACCTGTCCGAGACGACAGTTAATGAAAGGCATATTTTGCATTTGAGATAATAGGATACAGGAAGATATTTGGCAAAGACAAAGGGAGTGCTAACAAACTGAGAAGGTAGACTCCTATTTGTGTGCTGTGCCCCTAGTGACTCTCAAGGTCGTCCTGATGTTTGACTCCTGGGATGAGAACTTGAAGAGAATTTCTAATTCCAATTGTGCACAGCAGATAGAAAACTACTGGTGTCGATGACGTGGATTCTTAAAGGTTCTGCAAGGTCGAAATTGGTATTCATTTGGCGAGACGAGAGCAGACCCCTTCACTCCTTTGGTGAGAGCAGATTCCCCTGAGACTTAGAGAGGGACAAGCTTCTCGATTTCTAATCTGGCTGAGTGGCTTCATGCTACTCACACCTCTCTATCAGAACATCTATAGAGGTTTCTGATATGCTGACACTTTTCTATTATTTTTTATCATTCAGTGCCAAGCTGGTATTGGTTGTTGATGTCATAAGGGGATGCACTGTGATTGGTTGTCACTGTTGAACAAAGAATTGTGGATAACGAGTTACTTCCTGGTCCATCATAAAAGTTCTGTTTGTGATTATTGATATTTGGTCAAAAAATGAATTGTTTTAAGGTAATGCAAGGTTTGTTTGGAAGAGATATACCTATGCCTAGTAGGGAGGGAGAAGAGGCATCTCTCAAAGATACCCCATGGCCTATTGTTCTTTTACCCTTGATCCCATAGCTTCTGCGCTTCCAGGTTGCCTTAAAGCAGTGGCGACTATTAGTACCAGCATCGAGAGGTGTGAAAACATAGTCATGGGTTACCCATTAACTGTTTATGTTCCTCATTATGTGAAGTTATTGTTGACAAGGACTAGAACCCAGCAATTGACAAGTAACTTCTTACCAAGTATGAACAGGATATTCTTGCGGTAGAGAATGTGACTGTCAAGCGCTGTGTCATTCTAAATCCTGCCACCCTGTTACCCTATCAGACCATGAAAATGATGACCAGTGAAGTGGATCATGACTGTCTCAATGTCACTGAACCATGTACCAAGCCAAGACTGGATATACGAGATGAGCCACTACCTGAATCTGATTTTGTGCTACATGTTGATGCTCATGTTTACAAGACAATGGGGGAAGTCTGAGAGCTGCTTATGCAGTTTGCACTATTTCAGGAGTTGTTGAAGCATCATGGCTTCAAGAAATATTTTTTGTGCATGTGGCTGACTTGATCCTCTTACTAGGACATGTTGTTTTTCAGACCAGCTGAAGGTGTCAATTTTTACCAATAGTCAGTACAGCTTTGGTGTTTTCATTACTTTGGACAGCTGTGGTCCCAGAGAGGGTTCATTGATGTCTTCCGGATCCCCAATCCAGAACGGCGAGATAGTAAGAAATCTCCTTGAAGTGTTACAGTTGCCTGAACAGACTGCAGTTGTCAAGTGCCCTGCACATCATGGTGGAACTGATCATGCAACATTAGATACCAATTTTACTGATGAGGTCACAAAGTACTGTGCTCACAATTTCTGTACCTTTAATGGAGAGCATACTAATGAGGGAATGATTGAGACCAATTACAAATACTTTTGTTATCAACTGCAGATAGATGGGAAGAGGTAAAGAGGCTTCTGGAAGAAGTGTCAGAGGAAGAGCAGCAGAGGTTGGTCAGAGCAGGCTGTGTTAAGAAAGATGATAACATTTGGGTCTCAAAGGATGGAAGGCTGGCGTTGCCGAGTAGCTTGTTACCTCCACTGGCTAGGCATTTCTATGGTCCAGCTCATGTTGGCATAGATGCCATGGTGAGGTTGTTTAGGCAAATGTGGTTTAATGCCAAGTTCAGGTTGATGGTTGAAGCCTTGTGTCACAGGTGTGTCATGTGCCAGCAGAACAATGTTGGGAAGAAAACTGCAGTAACACTAAGCCACATAGAAAGATCAGGAGGAGCCTGCAACAGGATGCAGTTGGACTTAATCGAGAGGCCTGTGTGCCTGTGTGAAACTTAGTTGACCAGAAGAAATGACATCCTCATTGTAGCAATACTGTTGTTGAGAGAGCTCATAACCCAGTTCGGCTTTCCGAAGTCTCTGGAATCAGATCGTGGAACTCAATTTAATAATGAGGTCATTAGGTTGTTGTGCACTGCATTGCAAGTGGAACTGAGACTATATTGCAGCTATACAGCAGAGGCATCAGGTCTTGCTAAACAGGTGAATGGGACACTGACATCCAGACTGGCAAAATTGTGTGCATCGACATCTTGGAAATGGCCTGATGCTTTGCCTCTTGTGTTGATGAGTCTTCGCAGTATAACTGATCAGAAAGCCATACTGCCTCCCCATAAGATCATCATGGGTAGAGCTATGAGATTGCCAGTTACTCCTGTGAATGCACTTGTGAACATTACAGATGGAAAGGGCTAGCTGATGTGGTGCACTCTCTGTCTCATGAGGTTGGAGCTGCCACAGCCCCTCCACATCAGGAACAGTACCGTGACCTCAGTTCCAGCGACAGAGTCCTGGTGAAGAAACATGTAAGGAAGAAGTGTTTGGAGCATCATTGGTGTGGGCCATATCAAGTCAACTTGGTAACCACAGCGATTAAATGTGGCGGTCTCTCTAACTGGAGATATACTTGTCATACTCGCTGAGTTGAGTGTCTCCTAGATGTGACAGCAAATGTTCCAGAAGAACCAGTAGTGACAGGGAGACAACAGGAACAGGTTAGTTAAGCTGTAAAGGAGCAAACAGAGCCCGAAACACACGTTTGATCTGAGGGGAGTATGGAGAGATTTACAGTTGAAACTGAAGCAGGAGAGTCTCATCCTGTGGTGTTGAATAAGTTGACTTCAGATTCAGACCCTGACAAAGGACTTAGGCCCTCATTATGACATTGGCGGTAAATCCTGCTTACCGACGCAGTGGCGGCTGCCAACATAACGCCACAGTGGCAAATATCCATTCGCCATATTATGACACACACACACCAAACCGTCAGAATACTGCCACAAACACAAATCCGCCAGCTCAAAGGTCAGTGCTAAACAAGGGATACAAACACCCATACCGTTACACCCCAAAAAAATGCCCACCACATTATGACCCACGAATCACCACGGTGGACATTCAATGGCAGTAAACCATTGGCGGTAAACACCAGCACGCTCAGAATGGCCACCCTAATACAAAACAAAACAACATTGGCCAAAAGTAAACACTAACACCTGATACTCATACACACACCACGCTTACACACCCTTAGCACTTTAAAACACACAACCACATCACACACCACCCTTTAAGAATACCAGTAAGTGACAGAAGACTAACACGAAGATCACTGAGACAACTGCACACATACACACCACAAACACCCATACATCCGTCACGTACTCCACATCCCACACCCCACCACATCACTTAGCACCCTCTGCCCAACACACACCACACAACACCCATGTCCCCACAAAGGCACCCCCATTTCACAGATGAGAAGTTGGGTGTCATGGTTGAGGAAGTAGTCAGAGTAGAGCCACAGCTGTTTGGAGCACAGGTACAGCAAATATCCATTGCCAGGAAGATGGAGCTAAGGCAGAGAATCTTGGACAGGGTGAACGCCATGGGACAGCATCCAAGAACAAGGGACGACATCAGGAAGAGGTGGAATGACCTACGGGGGAAGGTACGTTCTGAGGCAGCAAGGCACCAGCTCCCCATCCAGAGAACTTGCGGTGGACCCTCACCTCTACCCCCACAGCTCACAGCATGGGAGGAGCAAGTCTTGGCAATACTGCATCCTGAGAGACTCACTGGAGTAGCCGGAGGACCGGACACTGGTGAGTCAATATTTACTACTTATCACCCCCCACACCTACATGCCATCTCACCCATCACTCCACTCCATCCCACACACTGCACCTAAACATATAACTAACCCCAATGCCAAGCCCTGCATGCCATACCAATGCATGGACAGCTCTCCCAGCCCTGCATGGACACTCATCACCAAAGCATGTACAGCATGGAGAACTAACAAGCACACAATCCATCACCATACACAAACAAAGGTGGCAAGGCAACAGCAACAATAGAAGGGAAGCAAGGGATGTACATGACATGAAGTATAATACTTCACTTACAGCCTCACAGGTGCCCCAGCCAATCTCAGCGGCAAGAAGTGCCATGACTAACCAGTCCCCCAATAGAAAACGACCCCAGTGATGACAGTAACTCTGGACTTCAGGATCTGGATGAACTACCTGGCCCATCAGGGACCACTGGTCAGTTGGAGACACCAGCCCACTGACAATCCACCACTGAGCCTCACCCATCAGTATTCAATACCACAGCATCCACCAAACGTCCCCACACCTCTGTCCCCAGGACACGTCAATCGGCAGTGTGCCCACCTGTACAGGGACCCCAGTCTACACCTCACCCCGAAAACAATCAGGGACCTGGGGTCAGTGGCAGTGGGCACACCGCTCTGGGGACAGAGGCACAGGGTAACAGGGACACTGGGAGGACCGATGTGCGCCAGGGGGAGAACAGGCCCAGGGAACCGACTCTCCAGGAGGCACTCACTATTGTCCTGGGCGCTTACCAACAATCCCAGGACAAGATGGGCCAGATCCTTACCAATATGCAGTAGGACAAGAGGCTGCAGGAGGTACACCATCAGGAGAACAGGGAGGATTTGCAGGCCCTCAACACCACCATGGTCTCCATAGCAGGGGTGCTGTCAGATATGGCCAACATTATGAGGGAATGGACAGCACACCAGCGGGCCGCTACCGCTAGCTAGTCTACTGACCAGCCCACCACTTCCGCTGCAGCTAGTGGGCAGGAGGCCCTGCCACAGGACCCACAGGCTACCAGCACCCCTCCTCCCGCAGAAAGAGAACCACCACACAAACGTTCCCTGTGACCCAGACAGAAGCCAAAGACACTTGCCAAGCCACAAACCTCCACCAGGAAATGAGACCCTCCTGAATATCCTCCTTGTGTCCCACCTTGTCACCTTGTCTAGTTTGAACTGCCTTTGCTCCCCTTCCTATGGCCCCTTGGGCACTGGACCTGTGCTACATACAGACTGAAACAATACCCTGGACTAACCTCTACCATCACCCCATTCCATTGCACTTTTCCGTCAATTATTTGCACTACAATAAACACCCTTGAACACAACCTAAGTGAAAGTGTTTTATGTGTTGAAAATATGCATATATGGAAACAGTTACATCTTGAGCAAATGATCTGAACACTGTGATAGCATACATTTCAAGACCTGTATCTGTCTGTAGACATCACATCAGTACACTGTTGTCATATCACCAACATCTGCAAAATGAGAAGCCATAGTTGACAGCAAGTAGAGCTGGAAAGGTAGTGAGTGCCATCCTGCTACAGCCACACATAACACATCAATAATGAGAGGAATGGTCAGTTCCACTGTCTCACCTGTGTGTCATTGGAAGTATTGACGTATAACTGATGTTCTGTTGTCCACATCGTCATCCTCTGCCTCCTCATACTCACTGTCCTCAGGGTCCACTGCTGCCACAGGGGTATTTCCAGTCTCCTCCTCCTGCAGATAAGGCACATGTCGTCTGAGGCCCAGGTTATGCAACATGCAGCATGCCACTACTATCTGGCAGACCTTCTCAGGTGAGTAGCACAGGGATCCACCGGTTAGATGGAGGCATCTGAACCTGCCCTTCAGGAGGCCGAAGGTCCTCCCAGTCATTCTCCTGGTTCGCCCATGTGCATCATTATAATGATTCTCAGCCCCTGTCCTGGCATTCCTCACAGGTGTCAGGAGCCACGATAGGTTTGGGTAGCCAGAGTCACCTGCAAGTATTGAGGGACAAACATTAGCCTTACACAATAGTATGGGGTCAATACCAGCACATGTGTTTCACCAGGGCAGACAAAACCCTTGCCAGCATGATTGAGAACATTGGCTGTGACATTCCTGCTGCCAAATCCACTGTCACTTGGAATGAACCAGTTGCCAGGAAATGGAGCACTGATACAACCTGCAGCAGAGGGGGGGTCCCAGTGGGATGATGGATAGCTGATATCAGATCAGGCTCCAATTGAGCACATAGCTCTGTGATTGTGGCCCTGTCAAGTCTATAGGTGAGTATTACATGCCTCTCCTCCAGTGTAGCCAAGTCCACAAGGGGTCTGTACCCGGGGGCTTGTCTCATCCTCTGATTCCTCCTCAGTGGTAGGTATCTAAGGGACACAATAGTGAGTAGGCTGTCACAATTTAAACAATGGATCCACCACCTCAGTGTACATAGAGCAGGAACGTGATGGGACATTGTGAATGGTAATGTATGTGCAAAAAATGGAAATTACGCAGTTCTCGGTTATCTGAATATTGTCCACCACCATAAAATGTTGACCGCCTGTCCTGTATGTAGGGATAGGTAGAAGTGAGGTAACTCCGCCGGCATTGCGTGTCATCGTGGAAGGCGGTCTTGGACTGCTGTACTATTCTTCATTGGATAACATGGGGCTCTATGGAGTAGAGTGGCCAATGGGGATCACCAGCGGGGGTGACGGTGTATACTACCACAGACGTGACCGCCATTTTCTGTCCATAACCTCACTCGATTCTTGACTTTCCACAGGACAACACCGACACTGCATGTGCTGCTGCAACCAGTGCCTGGATCCTGCCATGGCCCGGTGACCATGGAAAGGGCCACTGCCTTCACTTCGGAGGAGTTGGAGCATTTGGTGGATAGGGTCCTACCTCAGTATGGGCAGCTGTATGGGCCTCCAGACCAACAGGTGAGTACACCTTGGCCATGAGGCATGTGACAGGGTTGCATGGAGATGTGTGTGCAATCATCGTGTCATTTGGAGGGGGTTGTATGTCTGGTGGTAGTGTACATGGTTGACACTGAGTAATATTTGCGCCAATGGGGATGGAAGGGAATTTGCGGGCCATATGTGTGACAGGCTGTATTGTATGTGTAGTGGTGTCCTTGCGTCTGTGTTTCCTCTGCAGGTCAGCACCCATCAGAAGAAGGGATTGTGACATGCCATCTCCAAGACGTTCGGACCCTGGGGGTCTACAGCAGGCAGAGCACTCACTGTAGGAAGAGGTGGGAGGACCTGAGTCTCTTGGCCCGGAAGACCACGGAGGCCCAGCTGGGGATTGCCTCCCAATGAGAGCGGGGTGCCCATAGGAACCTGACCCCCCTGATGGCCCACATACTGGCGGTGACCTACCCAGAACTGGATGGGCGCTTGAGGGCATCACAGCAGCCACAGGGGGTGAGAACAGTGTGCGTTACAACTATGATTGGTAGGTGGCATGGGAACCTGGTTGTGGGTGTCAGTTAGTGGGTGCCCCTTAATGCCAGCTCAGAGAACGCAGCGTGATCCAACTCGAGGGTAATGGGTGTATTGCTAAATCTGGTAATATAGCTAGGTTGCATACCATGTCAGACAGGGCACAGGGGGTCCCAGGAGGGGTGCAGTTGGCGGTGTTTGGCTCTCACCTTGCTTAGGTACCTAGCCAATGTAATGCCAGTACGATGCATGGGACACAATCCTGATCCCTGTGTGTGACAGTAATGTGCATGCCATCTGTTGTGTTGGTACTGTAATTGACCCAGTGCTCCTTTTCTCTCTACCACTCTTTTTTTTCTGTCATCTTGTCCATGTGTGCATTTGCATCATCTGGCGGTGGAGCAGGGGCACAAGCAACAGAGGGAGCAGCTTTCCACAGGACCCAGGAGGCATAGACCACCGATGCTGAGGGGACCAGTGGGACAGAGAGCGAGGGGAGGATGACGGCGGACACAGGAGGTAACAACACTGACTCTGATACCTCCTCCGATGGAAGTTCCCTGGTGGTGAGGGACACCTCTGGGACCACCCCAGATAAAGGTACAGCCACCACCCCCATACCAGCACCGCCCTCCCGGTAGCCCCTCATTGAGTCGCCCGTGCCCGCTCATCCAGGAGGGTCGGCATCTCCTTCGCCCCAGGCACCTCAGGCATTGCCCCAGTGAGCCCTGCTGCCCTAAGTGAGGAGGCTATTGACCTCCTGAGAACCATCTCTGTAGGGCAGTCAACCATTGTGAATGCCATCCAGGGGCTGGCATCCCAGAAGCAGCAATGCAATGCATTCCTGGAGGGCATTCACTGTGTATTGGCGGCCCAACAGAGATCATTCCAGGCTTTGGCCTCCTCTCTGATGGCAGCCATTGCCTCTGTTGCTACCATCCCCCCTCCAACTACCACTTCCCAGTCCCATTCTCCTCAACCCCAACCCATGCACACCTACAGACAAGCAGATAAGCATGTACACAAACCATCACACAAGAGTGACACAGACAAACACAGGCAGCAAACTTTAGGCCACAAGCACTCACACAAACAACAGACAGTTGCACACACAACAACATCCACTGCCTCCACTGTCTCCCTCTCCTCCTCCTCCTTCTCCTCTCTCACTGCCACATCCACACTCACACCTCCATGCATTGCATCAACAGCCACCATCACCATCTCCACACCAAGCAGCACACACACCTCACTTGCAGACACCTCCACAACATCCATCCACGCCTCCCCTGTGTCCTCTCCCACCCAGTCTGCCTCCCCACCTCCTAGGAGACACAAACGCAGGCACACAGACACCCAACAGCCATCCACCTCACATCAGCACACTGCCCATGCACCTGCACCCAAGTCCAGCAGATGTACACCTCTGACAACCACTCCCTCGACCTCCACTCCTATCCCTCCTCCCACCCCAACACCCCTAAGAAGCTGTTCCTTTCCACGTCTTGACCTCTTCCCTCCCCTCCATTCCCCGGTCCTGCCCGTAAGAGCAGGTTCCCAATGATCCAGCGCAGCACCTCAGCCAAACAGTCCACGGGGACAGTGGAGGCACTTCCTAGTCATGGAGGCAAGAGAGGGAAGGATCCCACTCCACCACCCAGGAAAGGGAAGGATCCCACTCCACAACCCAGGAAAGGGAAGGATCCCACTACACCAACTAAGAGGGGCAAGAGCGCCCCTAGCAGCAGTGGTGAAGGTGCCCTCCCCTCCAGCTGGGACACAGCAGCCCTCACCTCAAGCTGGGACACAGCAGCCCTCACCTCAGGCTGGGACACAGCAACCCTCACCTCAGGCTGGGACACAGCAGCCCTCACCTCAAGCTGGGACACAGCAGCCCTCACCTCATGCTGGTACACAGCAGCCCTCACCTCAGGATGGGACACAGCAGCCCTCATGTCAAGCTCGGACACAGCAGCCATCACCTTCAGCATAGGGCATGTAGGCCACCCCCAGGGACTGTTGTACAATGAGTCCCCTCCAGAACCAGTGGGCAAGTTGCCCACCTCAGAGACTGTGACCTTGCACTCCCAAGCATGGGAAAATGGGCATGGAGCCTACTCCACAACCAGTGGGCAAGTTCCCCACCGCAGACACTGTGACCTTGCACTCCCAAGCATGGGAAAATGGGCATGGAGCCTACTCCACAACCAGTGGGCAAGTTCCCCACCTCAGACACTGTGACCTTGCACTCCCAGCATGGGAAAATGGGCATGGAGCCCCCTCCAGATCCAGTGGGCAAGTTCCCCACCTCAGAGACTGTCAATGTGCACTCCCAGGCATTGAAAAATGGGCATGGAACCCCCTCCAGAACCAGTGGGCATGTTCCCCACCTCAGAGACTGTGACCTTGCACTCCCCAGTATGGGAAAATGGGCATGGGGCCCCTTCCAGAGCCAGAGGGCAAGTTCCCCACCGCAGAGACTGTGACCTTGCACTCCCCAGCATAGGAAAATAGGCATGGAGCCCCCTCCAGAACCAGTGGGCAAGATCATCCACATCAGCTGCGGTGCCCTCCACTCCCTTACCCTTGAGGTGCCTGGACATTCCCACCATTATCCCCTTGCACAGTGTAGTGTGGATTACGTCAAGGAAAGAGTTGGGAATTGACTGTGCCCTGTGGCCATGTGAGCCTTTTGTACTTTGGACTGGCCATTGGCCCTTTCTGCACAGTGACTCATGTGTATCTTATCACATGAACAATGTGGGGCTGTTTTCATCCAATTACACTTTCAGTTCTGGAATGCATGGGTTGTGTGTATGGTGTGTGTGTGTGTGTGTCTGGTGTGCGTGTGTGTGTCTCCCTCCTTTTCCTCCCTCCCTCCCTTCTGTGCTAGACGGCTGTACTCACCATTATCGTCTTCATCGCTGTTGGTGTTCCAGGTGGAGCATGGCGTAGCAGAACATCGGGAAGACTTGAAGTTCCAGTTCCATGACGGCCTTGATCTTCTCTGTGTCTCTGTTTCTCTGAGGGTGAGTCTTTCGTCTTTTGTGTTCTGTTTCCATCAGGCTTTTGATGGCATTGGTACCGCCCCGGAAATCATGGTGATGTGCTATGTCATAATATGGTTGGCCATATCTTGTCTTCCGCCTGGCTGTTGATGGCTAACGCCGAGGTCAGTGGTGTTAACGCCCTAGTGGTTGGTGTGGTACATTGGCTGTCTATGGGAGTTATCACCACCATGGTAATAATTTGCCAGTAATTACCGCCAGCCTGTTGGCGGTATTACCGCCACTTTATCACTCACCGACAATATCTTAGTGGCCACCTTAGTCCTGTGAGGAATCGATTGGAAGCTAGAGGCCATTGGCCTAGAATACAAGAAATAAAAAAACTGAATACACTCAAAGAGTGTGTGCCTCAGATGATTCCTGAGGATACAGAGGACTCCGATCTTAGTGAAAGTGAAAACAGAGGATTGGCAATGAGGAGGTCAAAGAGAACGAGAGTGCCCTTCAAGGTATTATTCACATATATAGATGTACTTTGCTGCAGATGACAGAGAGAGAAAATTGTGAGAGTTTTGGGATAATACTGCAGTTTCAGCTGAACCAGCTTTAACTGAACACTGTGCTTAAATTTTATTTTGAGATTCGTGTTCTGCTGGATAGAATGAGGCATTTCACCCTAGATGTGATTATTTGTGAATCTCAACAGTGCATATTTGAGAGAATTTACATTCACTTTGTTAGGGACTGAAGAAGAGTACAGAGGCATAGGTGAAGGAGCCTAAGGTTGTCCTTTAGAAGAACACAAGGTAGGGTTAAGGAATACTCACAAAGACCTTGTAAAATATGCATTGCTGTTCATCACTCAGACTTTGTTTTGCCACTTTGCACAGGTAGAATAGATGGAGAATGCTCTGTTGCTGCTGTGTTCCACTTAAAAGATCTGATTGTAGAGAAATCATGAAAGCTAACCAAACCAATATACGTAGGTACAAATCAGGAGCAACATTACTTGTTTTTCTTAAAGTACTAACCATTTTGTTGCTATAAGCATTTTCTCCTACCACTTCTACAAAAAATAGGATAACGTCTAGTGATCCCCCACAAACACTGAGTCCTAGAGATAGTGGCTAATATAGATTAGATGATAAGGCTTTGCACATAGATGACTCTAGAGGAGATTATTCTGCAGACGTATATTTCAGATTGCTCTATGAATGCAAGGGATTGCTATGTCTGTATGCAATTACCTGCTTTAGTGTAAGAGCGTGTCACTTACCACCACATTCCTTTGACATATGGAGTTTCCTGTAGTCTTTCGTTGAGTGCATTCTATGGACAGTGTCGTTTTCAACAGTATTTTTCAAAATATGATTTTGTTCTGTTAGAAGTTCCTATGTTCAAACTTAATAAAAATAGTTATTTTAAAGGCACAGAAATAGCAGGAAAATATTTTGTATCCCTCCATTAGACACTGCAAATGCCCACAGACATAATTTGATTTGTTCAATGACCAATGTGGGGAAGAATTTTTTTTATTTAGTTGAGGAGAGAAGGAGAGATTTAGAGTCCAAATCTGAAACTGATAAACATCTTAAGAATTACCATAGATGGAGTAGAGAGGAAATAAAACACCATGTGAAAGGAAACCTACCAGCATTAGCTCTAGATTAGCAACCTATTGGAAAGCGGTGTATTCCTATTGATAAGAGTTATTTGGACCCATTGTTTATGGGGAAGAGTGAATGTGAAAATACTTTCGATGTCAGAGGGAAGAATGAATTCTTTTTAGATAGTAGGGATCCTGTGATTCCTCGAGGATACTGCATTTTTAGACAGTATGTTTACTTTTAATTACTCAAAGGATGGCATGGTACATGTTATTTAGGCATAGTGTTTCCGAAGATTTACCATGGGGAGCATTTCAATGATCCTGTGTAGGATACAAAGCCTGTACTTACATCCCAGACAAAAGTAAGGACTCGGGAGAAATATATTCAGAACATTTCCGGGTTGACTAAGGATTTGAAGGAGTTAGAAGCTTCAGGTTCATAGGTGGCTGTTGCAAATGGATTTCTGCTGTACACAGATGGTTTGGAAAGCTAGGGAGTGGAGTTGTGTGATTTATTTTGAAGCTGTTGTTGGTTATTGCAGCATGTGTAATATTTCTGATCGTGTGGTTTAAAATCTAGCAGAGGATGAAGGTTGATTAGGCAAAGAAGAGGAAGAGGGCGGATGTTGAGCAGGAAGGTAATCGGTGTAAATATTATGATGGTATGAAATGTTTGGAAGAATTTAGATGTAAGCTGATGAAAATGACAAAGTTTTATTGGGTCTCATGTGAGGGATTTATGATTGTGATGACTTAATTTAACATCAGACGGGGATGGAGAGTGCATAACTTTGACTATGCTATTATGCACTGTAGAAGTGGCACAAAATTGCAATCAACAGTGCATATATAGGCCCTCATTCTGACCTTGGCGGGCGGCGGAGGCCGCCCGCCAAAGTCCCGCCGTCAGGTTACCGTTCCGCGGTCGAAAGACCGCGGCGGTAATTCTGACTTTCCCGCTGGGCTGGCGGGCGGTCGCCTTCAGACCGCCAGCCAGCCCAGCGGGAAAGAGGCTTCCACGATGAAGCCGGCTCGGAATCGAGCCGGCGGAGTGGAAGCTGTGCGACGGGTGCAGTTGCACCCGTCGCGTATTTCACTGTCTGCACAGCAGACAGTGAAATACATGTAGGGGCCCTCTTACGGGGGCCCCTGCAATGCCCATGCCAGTGGCATGGGCACTGCAGGGGCCCCCAGGGGCCCCGCGACCCCCCCTACCGCCATCCGGATCCCGGCGGTCCGACCGCCGGGATCTGGATGGCGGTAGGGGGGGGTCGGAATCCCCGCGGCGGTGCAGCAAGCTGCGCCGCCGCGGAGGATTCAATGGGGCGGCGGTACACTGGCGGGACCCCGCCAGTGGTGCCGGTCCGACCGCGGCTTTACCGCCGCGGTCGGAATCCCCATTGGAGCACCGCCGGCCTGTCGGCGGTGCTCCCGCGGTCCTCCGCCCTGGCGGTCAAAGACCGCCAGGGTCAGAATGACCACCATAGTGTCTTTTAATACTACCAATATACACCAGAGCATCCAATGAATCGTTTAAGGTACATTCAAAGTAAATTATTAATTCATATATACGAGTGTTCAAATGGTGATTTTAACGTGCTGGATTTCAATGCATTTGTACATTTATATTCATGGATTTGGAGTAAGATGTTATGGTGAACTTACATATAATTATGTTTATTCATAATTTGTTGGGATAATAATTGAAGATGTATGTATAATCATGTATTTTGAATATGCATTGAAGTATCATATTGAGTTAGCTTGACTAAAGGTCTGAAATGTTCATTGTGTGTCTAACCCTCAATGTGGAGCTTACCTGTATTGCAACATTCTTCATTTGCAGGTGCACCCATCTGAGTCTACAGTTATTGAAAGGCATATTGTGCATTTGAGATAGTAGAATACAAGAGCATATATTGGAAAGGACAAAGTGAACACTAACAAACTGAGAAGGAGGATTCCTATTTGTGCGTCATGCTCCTAAATACTTGCAAGGTTGTCCTGATGTTCGACTCATGGGTCTAAATTCGTAGTCATTAAGCTAGAGAAGAGCAGATACAATTAAACCTTTGGTGAGAGCAGATTTCCCTGAGACCTAGAGAGGTATATACCACTATATTCTTAATCTGGTTGAGTGGCTTCATGTACCCCTCTCTATCACAACTTCTACTAAGGTTTCTGTTATGCTGCCATTTTCCTATTAGGTAATTTGGATTCACATATACATTAATTATAATATTAAGATTAGATTTGTTTTCAAATGATTAGGCAAGAGGTCTGTGACTGTATACTGATCACCAATCATTATTTTATTAATTTCTGCGACCGAGATGCTTGCATGCCTCATGCTTGTACGGTTTAATCTCATTCAATGCTTTACTTCACCTATGGTGCTTCTGTACTTATATAGTATGTTTCTGAGACTCATTTATTGAAGTACGACCTTAAATTTGTAATAAACCTTTGAATTATAATCTCCGACTTCGAGATTTAAAGTGTGACCAAACAGGTTACACTGTTAAATGATTGACTTCAACTCCCTTTAGCTCTCGGAACTCCTAAGAAATGTCCGTCGAAAAAGGAGAAACAAGAAAATGGGAACAAGTGTCATCAAGACCATCACTGGCAGGATAGAAGGGAGATGCTGGGCACTTGCCCTGTCTCCACGCAAAGGGCTGCGTACTCCTTGTATTTAGTCTAGACCCAGGGCCAGGAAGGCAGGGCACCTGTGAACTACAAAGTCATGCCTGTGAAAGCTTCTCCCCACTTCAAAGGCACAACTGTGTACACAAGCAGGACCTCAGACACCAATTCTTCAGCAGACTTTTGGAACTATAGATACTCTGTCATGAAGAAGGATTGCTATGCTGCTACAAGGACTGGCACTCTGCTGAACTGCTGCTCTAACTGAACTGCTTCCCTGCTGTGCTGACTTGCTGCTCTCTTCCTGGGAAAGAAGAACTAGCCCTGAAACTTCATTTAAACCCAGGACCCCAGAGTGACTGAAAGGCCTAGTCGGTTGGGCTCCTGATCTGAGCCTCAGGGACATAAAACGGCCCCTCATACGTTCATGGACCCAGCTGCAGTGGGTTCCTGAATCCCAAGGGGTGCTATCAGGTCCTGGACCCTGGTGTGACTCACAGGCTCTGGAAATCAAGCTTTTGGGCTCTTCAAAAACCTGTTCACACTGTAACCACTCCTCTTGCACTGAAATTCAGTGTGAGTGCCACCAGTCTGTCTCTTCACACAGTAAGCATTGATTGACTGTGCAGGATCACCGCCGCAAAGCTCCAGCCCACCCCTCCGTGACACCCAGCCTGCTTTTTGCACCACGCTGGTGTACCACCTGCAACGTACTCCGTGTTCCCTGCGACCCTCCCTGCTTGCTCCCTGTGACCCTCCACAGTGTGAATGGGATTCTTGGCCCAAAACTTGAGTAGGTAAAACTTCAGCTGGACTAATCCAACCCCCACTCGATCACGGTAAACCTGAACATTTGACTTTGTCCCAGTCCAGCACTACCAGATTGCTGTGGTTGTCTCTTTATGCTTTTAGGTTCTATTTTACAATTTAATCTTTGAAAATGCATATCTCCGGTTCTTATAATTGTTTTATTTGTCATGTTGGTCTGGTTTTATTTAATCAATAAAGCTTTATTTTTGTAACCTGGTGTGGGATCATTTTCTGTGGTGTTTCACTGTTTTATTTTTTGAAGTGTTCTACAAATACTTTACACATTGCCTTTACATTAAGCCTGACTGCTCTGTGCCAAGCTAAAAGGGGGTTGAGCATAGGTTATTTTGGGATTTGCTTTTACCTTACCTTACCTAGGATTGTGGTTGCTGCTTGACCAGGGCTCACACCGCAGTCAACCAGTAACCTAGTTTCTCACAATCAGCAATAACACAAACCCCTGGAATTCGGGGCGCAAGAGTTTGTCAGGCAAATCCCTGTCCTACCCTCTTCCTTGTAATGTGGTTAGGGTTATTCTGCATTCAGAAATGGCCATATCTAATGAATGCTTACTACTAGGCAATACTTAAGAGTTTATTTCCCTTTGACTCTTCTGAAACTTAACCAAACTGTCTCTGGTGCTGCAGCGCCATCAGCAGCAAGTCTCTCAGGGCCCAACATTCCCAGTTCAAGGTTTCAATGGTTTGGAGGCATTGAAGCATTCAGCATTACAATGAGTGCTGTGACGATGGACACCCAAATGTTCTGATCTGTTCAGAGAAGTTGGGTTGCTCATGGTACATGTGACAGCACACAGCAGGCGTGGGCTCTCTTCCCAAGTGGCTGTGACGGCTTTCCCGCGATTGGAGATTCTCCCAGCCTGCTAAGTTGCGGTAAATCAATCCTCCATATGTGGGAGGGGAAATCCAGTCCTTCAGCTCCCCACATAGGGCCTCGGGCCCAGGGAGGGTATGACATCATCTGTGGTGTCCTCGACAGTCCCCCATCCAGCTGATGTAGGCAAAGGCTCAGTTAAGCACATAGCAAGGAACCTTAAAAACAGGAGAGTGAACCTGTAGGCCTCACTCTTAGTTACACAAGTAAAAAAGGACCTGTTCACTCCTACTAATCACTGCTGGGTATGCTGCCACCCCCAAGCTTGTGCTGCTTAACTCTTGGTGAAGTCAGTAGACTTCCACCATTCTGAGGATAGTGGTTTGGGCACCCGTCCTGGTCCAACAAGACAGATATATGTGAGACAGGCCTATGTCATGGCTCACAAACATGATCTGTGTATTTCTATGACACAAAAATCAGCATTGGTGATCCAGACAAAAGTACAGTTGAGCACTCAGAGCAGAAGTAAATGTCTTTCACCATGCAGAGGACTCTTTCGTCCTAACAGTAAAACACATAGGGGCATATTTAAGAGCCCCTAATGCCACCTTGTGTGCCATTGCGTCATTTTTTTATGTTAAGTGGTGCTAAAGTGGCATTTTCCCCACGTCATTTTTACAAAGTGGCGCAATGCATGCATTGCGCCACTTTGTAAACCTTTGTGCCACATTATGCCTGCGCCAGGCATAATGTATGCAAGTGGGACATTCCCCCGTTAGAGGGGGTGAAAAAATGGCACAAGAAAATCTAAGCGATTTCCTTGCACCTGCTGAGAGCAGGTGTTAAAAGGGGCCATACCATTATTTATGATGGGCCCTTATGTACTCTGCAGGAGCAGCACCAATATTTTGGTGCTATAACTGCAAAGTACATCAATAGCATAAAAAAATTATACTATTGCCCCTACCTTGTGCCTGGTGAGAGGTATTTTAAATATAATGGCGCACACATGGTAGTGGTAGGGGAGGTGCTAAGGGGTGCAAGGAAAGTGGAGCTGCAATGGGTGCACTGCCACTTTCCTTAAATCTGCCCCATAGGCCCAGATTTAAGAGGGCCCAGCGCCATCTAATGACACATTAGCATCATTGTTTTTACGCTAATGTGGAGTTAGATGGCCAAAAACGCTGCACCAGATTTACAAAGTAGCGCAATGTATGCATTGTGCCACTTTGTAGCCCCTTGCAGCACATTATGCCCATGCCAGACATAATGTATGCAAGGGGGCATTCCCCATTAGGTGGGCCGAACAATGGTGCAAAGAAATCTAAGAGATTTCTTTGCAGCATTTTTATCAGCATTTTTAACCCCTGCTCAGAGCAGGCGTTGAAAGGAGGCTCCCATTGGTTTCAGTGGGCCTCAATGAGCTTTGCAGGATTAGCTTCAACTTTTTTTACACTAATCCTGCAACGCACTGAACTAGCGTCAAAAATTCTGATGCTTGTTCCCTAACTACCTCCATGGTGCCTCCTATATTAAAGACGGCGCACACATGGTGGCATTAGGGGGAGTAAAGGGGTGTAAGAAAAGTGGGGCTGCACTAGGTGCAGCGCCACTTTTCATAAGTCTGCCACATATTTTGATAAGATGTTGGGTGTGCTATTCTCACTACATGAGTAGCAAGGCAAAACTTAAAATAAGCAGTCGTAATATCACTGATAATCAAAACAGCAACCTTTTCTCTTACAGTAACTTACATATTGTATTCTTGTATTTTAACGGTACTACATTGGGAAATGATTGAAATATAGGTCATGCTATGTTGTATTTCAAAACACCACAAAAGGGCTAAAAGTAGGAAAATTGAACCACAAAGAACAGCCTCCAGTACATCGTAATACTCACAAAGGTGCTAGTGGTCACTGTTTCAAAAAGAGAAAACTAGGACCGAGAAGGTTTGAGGAGGCATGCTTCATCATAGGGTCTCCCCTCACACCACAATCCCAAAAGATTGTGGTATGGGCTATGTTAGACCTGGCATCCTTGATGTGGTCTCCCCTAACTTATTGCCTCTACTTCCCAGGTTGTTTCTGTGTGCTGGACTCAGTTTTTGCTGTTTTTGTTACTCTGGACACTTTGATACTCCCTACGTGAAATTGTATGTATTGACTTTTCCATGACTGGCATAATTGATTTACTAATAAGTTCCTAGCAAAGTGTGCTATAGGTGCCCAACACTCTCCTCTTCTTCCCCCCGGTCCTCTCTCTCATCACCATCTCATGACTTTTCAATTCGGGATCTTGAAGATATTGGGCTTCTTTACAACTTAGCTAATACGTCTGAACCGGACCTTCCTCTTCATTCTCTAGCTGAACAATTAGAGCTTAATACTAATCAATATTACCCCTCGGGTATGAAACCAAAATCCACATTTACTCCCACCCTCTCAGCAGGAAATTCCATAGATCTCTTTGCACAACTAGTTTTGAATGATTTTGACAGAGAGCACAAACGCTACTGTGACAGGCGAAAACATTTTCCCCGCAACATTACCAGTCATCAACTTGCTGCTCTTAACAACTTAAGAATGAACCCCAATATTATTATAAAGGAAGCAGATAAGGGAGGAAATATAGTCATTTTAAATACATCTGACTATCTTCAAGAGGCCTATCGCCAATTACATGATTCCCAATGCTATAGACGTTTAGACTCGAATCCTACAGCTTGTTTCCAACACAGACTCTCAGTACTCTTGGATTATTGGCTCTCCCGCCATGTTATCACACCTCAAGAAAGAACGGCTTTATTTCTCCCTCACCCTACTGTCCCGACCCTTTATCTATTACCTAAAATCCACAAAAAAGATTTTCCTCCTAAAGGCAGGCCCATAATATCAGGAGTTAATTCTATCTGTTTTAAAATTAGGATCGTTAATTGACCAAGTACTTCAGCCCTTTATGATCAATCTGCCATCCTACGTGAGAGACACGAAAGACATCATCTGTAAACTTCAAGATATTGACTGGCAATCTGACTACCTTCTTGTGACTATAGATATAGTTAGTCTTTATACTTCCATTCGACACCAGGATGGTCTAGAAGCTGTCAGACAAGCACTCTCTACAAAACCAGTGTCTTTCACCACCCATAACTCTATGATACTGAATATGCTTGAGTTTTGTCTAGAACACAACTATTTTCTCTTTGACGGCCAGTTCTACTTACAATTACAGGGTACGGCGATGGGGGCTAAATTTGCTCCCCCATACGCCTGTATCCTTATGGGAGCTGTAGAAAGAGAGTGGCTGTGGAGCGAACAAAATGAAAGTTTTTCCCACAATATCATTTTTTGGGGACGCTATATCGACGACATTCTGCTGATTTGGCAAGGACACAGAACTCTACTTACCCAATTTTTGCAGTCCTTAGTACCCAATAAATGGGACATTGATATTACATATAACATCTCGGACTCACAGGTGGAGTATCTAGATTTACTAATATATGTGGAACATGAGAAATTGCAGACACGCTTTTTTAGAAAATCAACAGCGGCAAATGCAATTTTGCACGCCACCAGCTGCCATCCTCCCAGTATCATCAACAATATTCCTCAGGGTGAGTATAGACGAGCAAGAGTCAACTGCTCTAATTTTAGTGACTATGTTCTGTTCTCCTCACAAATAACGGAGAGACTCCTGACCAGGGGATACAATCATAAGTTACTGACTACCTTGAATAACATTTTGGGTAGTATGGACCGCAACAAGATGATAAACTCCCCACCTCGGCGTAAAGAGGATACCACTATTCGGTTTATCACCCAATTTCATAATGGCCATCATTTTATAAGGAAACAACTTCGAAAGCATTGTCATCTCATCAGCAGTAATTCCTCCATTCAAAAATATATTTCTCAATATCCAAAAATAGGGTACCGTAGGGCCCCTAACCTTCGTGAGAAACTCTGCCCTTCCTTTTTTCAACCAACAGCTCCCGAACCGCATTTCCCTAAACCTACAGGTTTTTTCACATGTACCAAATGTTCAATATGTAAACTGGGACTGAAAAGATCGACCATACTAAACATCAATGATAAAAAGCTTATGATTAAGGACTTCATCAACTGTGACAGTAAAAATGTGATATACGTCATTTTTTGCCCATGCCGAAAGGCTTATTTTGGAAGCACGATTCGCCCTTTGAAACTTCGAATCCAAGAACACTTTCGGAACATTTTGAAATTGAATACTATGGCACCTCTAGTGGAGCACTATAAAGCCTTCCATCACAAGGAACGTTTCTTCAAATTCAGTGGGATACACCGTATCACACCGTCCCCTCGGGGCGATAATTTACAGTTACGTCTACGTCAAGAGGAAAGCAGGCTGATCATCCATTATGATACAGTGAACAATGGTTTGAATCAGGACCATGAGTGGCACTATTGGTTACTGTAAATGATGTACTGTTTGAGCTGTTTGGATGAATTACTGTTAAGGCTCATGCTGTTCCATTACCATGTTTTTTTCTTTTTTCTCTTTTCTCTGTTCTAATTTGTTGGTTTTAACTGTAGTCAAAGGATTATCACAGTTTTTATTATTTTCCCTCTCTTCTTTTTAAATCAGCCTTTATTTCTGTACAGATCCTAGATCCCACTCCTGCTGTTTTCTATTCCTTTAATTGTTTCTTCTAATATTTTTTCTCATAAATTGTCCCTTTTTTCTTTCGTTCCTTAATCTGTTTTGCAACTAAGCGATTCCTTCTTAATTGTTTTGTCTCTTACTAAGTCTTACTAATTTTTATTTTTCCCTTTCCTCTTTTAAATTTTCTCAATCTTTTAGCCACCTCTCTCTGTAGCATGTGTTTTTAATTTTCATCTTTCCCTCTTAATTCTTATCGTTTCAATTCAACTGACCGTGCGGGTCCTCTTGATTATCTGTCGTATCGCCCTCCTTCAATATGGCCGCTATTTTCATCAGTACCTTGTATGCCGGGTCCTTTCTCTGTCTCGTTTTACGAAATGGAGAAAGGACGCGTCTGATATCAACATCGCGTTCTTGCCATATGGAGCCAGTGCGATTTAACGCAGGACATGCGTAGCTTACCACAACTTTAGGTAACGAAATTCTACTTATTTGACCGGTTCTTCATTTACTGTGAATTCGGATTTGTTTTACAAGGCTTAGTTATCCAACCCCTGAAAGGCTGTTCTTTTGTGAAACGAGGAGCAACACTTTTTGTGAATAAGTTTCATGTGATCACGAGTACCTTACCTTAACTCATTCTATTTTGGTCATATCAAGATATTGTTTTAATTTTCAATTGCTGTTCATTAACATTTATATTGTTGGCTCTCGATTCTGTGTGATATGGTTATAAAGGTTCTAATGGCTTTCCGAGAACAATGAGCATATTGCTCACATCCACTAGTCATATTATGACTTTTCCTGTTTTGATTTGTATCCAGGCTCACATTGCCGTTTTACATACATTGGTGCCTTGGTTCTTGGGAGAGAGCTCGCTATTTCAAATAACTGAGTACTTTAAGGTTTTTGTATTAGTTATATAATACTGCTTACAAATGAGAATCTTTCTAAATTTGTTTCCTTGCTTAGATTATTATTCGCAATATTGACAATAGATGCCAGAAGTTTTCTTATAATGCTTTGAATTGGGTATGTTACCAATCCCTCAGAGTCTGTTATTTTTGGTATGTAATTCCCTTTTCACAGGGTGTTTTCATTAACATCTGCTTGCTTGCATCTTTCCTGAGTTAAAAAGTCTTAATTAATATCACGTGTGTGCCAGCTTGCGCATTCTTCACTCATCACCTTTGATTGGTTTCCAACAATATTACTTTTTCTTCTTTTCTTGAATTTACCCATGAGTGGTTAAATGTTTTTTTGCTTATCTCACTTATGGTCGTACCTCACTAACATTCCACTTATGACTTCAGCACTTGGCTCATTTTGGAAGTTTGCTATAGACCACACCGTTTTGATTACTGTTTTCACCAAGAGGGAGCACATTTTGCTCTGCATGACTTGCATGGATTGCAAGCTTGTATTTTGATAATTTCATTGCTTTCTTTGTGACTTATACTATATATATATCTTCCACAGCCTTGAAAAAGCCCCCGCTTACTCGCTTAAGGGGCGAAACATGTGTTGGCTGTTCCTACATCGAATTGAACTACTTGATCTTCTTTCTTATCTGGCAGTTTTGCTATTGAAATATCTTCATGTGATACTTTCTCAACCTTGGTACTGGTTGATTGGACTACAGAAGTAGTTGATTTTTGGATTTTATTTTTTGCTTAAAGACTGTTATATTATAACAAGAACTATTTGGAACTGATCTCTTTTTCTTGATGCAAATAAACTATTATTGAGGCATTGTGCTTACTACTATTGATTTTTCATGTGAGAGCTCACCACTTTTTTTACTTAGCACTTAAGCATTGGGGGCACAGGGTCCAGGCCCCCTGGTTTGAAGTTCTCACAACCTTCTCACTAATTTGGCATTTTGAGGAAGTCAATTGGCTGGATTCCTCTTCTTTCTCTCTATAGGTGCCCAGGGCCTGTAAATCAAATGCTACTAGTGTGCCTGCAGCACATGTTGTGCCACCCACATGAGTAGCTCTGTAAACATGGCTCAGGCCTGCCACTGCAGTGTCTGTGGGTGCAGTTCTAAACTGCCAGTTTGACTTGGCAAGTGTACCCATTTGCAGGCCTAAACCATCCCTATTTATACATGTAAGGCACCCCTAATGTAGGCCCTACTAGCCCCATGGGCAGGGTGCAGTGCATGTTAAAGGTGGGACATGTATTGATGTGTTTTACATGTCCTAACAGTGAAATACTGGCAAATTCAGATTTCACTGTGCAAGGCCTATCTATCTCATAGGTTAACATGGGGGCTGCCTTGAAATATTATTAAAATGCAGATTCCCTTTGAGAGAAGATCGAAATATTGGGTTTGGGGTCTCTGAACTCTCAATTTAAAAATACACATTTTAGTGAAGTTGTTTTTTAGATTGCTAGTTTGAAAATGCCACTTTTAGAAAGTAGGCATTGTCTTGCTTAAACCATTCTGTGACTCTGCCTGCATGTGGATTCCCTGTCTGGGTCAGTTTGACAGTTGGGCGGTTTGTGCATCTCCTCTAGACAGTGACACAAAAGGTGCTAGGGCGCAGCCTACATATCCCGATGAGCCATCTGTGCTAGAGTGGAGGGAGGAGTGGTCATTCACACCTGAAAGGGCTGTGCCTGCCCTCACACAATGCAGTCTCCAACCCTATGGTGTGTGTCTGGGGCCTGGCCTGGGCAAGGCAGGATCTTGTGAACAACAGAGACTTCCTTTGAAGTTTTCCTGCTTAAAAGGCAGAAAAGGGTATAAATAGTGTATCCAAAACCCCAGACATTAGATCACTTCTGGAATCAAGAGGGACCTCTGCCAAGGAGAAGAGCTGAAGAGCTGAGAAGTGCTGCCCCTGCCTGTGACTGTGCTTTTTTGGGCTATCCTGCAGTTGCTTCTTCTGTCTGTGAAAGGGGACAAAGACTGGACTTTGTTGTATATTCCTGCTTGAGAAGGAACTCCAAGGGCTTGGAGTAGAGCTTCCCTCCTGTTTTGAAGGCTCAGGGACAGCAAAGGCTTCACCATCCAGTTTTGAGTCTGCATTCTGTGGACTTTAGCTTGCCAGAGGTTGCCGTTCCAGTTCCTGGGCCCCTGGAAGTGAATTTCTGGAGAAATACTGTGAAGCAAGACCAGATGACGCCGTACGACTTCGCTAAGGATGCCGCTGCACAGAACCCACAACGCCACCTGCACCTGAAGCCATGGACCTCTCAGAAGCGCGATGACCCCAACGACTCCGTGGGCCATGCTTCGCCGCAGTCGCTGACCCTGCACGACATCGATGTGATTGGAGTGTTGTAGCACCGACGTTCGTGACACCCGACTCTTTCACGACACATGTGACCCCGCGACATGAGTGCAACCCCATGAGGTCGTCCCGCAGCATCATGACTTTGCCGGACTTCGTCTCTGCCGGAACCAAGGGACCGATGTCGCCTCACCTCCACTTGCTTGGACAGGGGGCAACCTGACTGTCAACCAAAGATCCCATTTCTAACAGGCTACAACCCTTAGCTCTGCGGTAATTCTTGAGGTGCTAATTAGATAAGGGGTGGTCCTTCGTCACAGTAGGTGTGAGTGTTCAAATAATGAAGTAGCATAAAAGAGATGAAACTGCTTAAAACTACCCCCTGGTACCACTATACTATGTTATTGCTGTCAGCAATTGGTAGAGGTTAATAAAGGGGTACAATTAAACCTAACATATATGGTCAACATGTTTCTGTCAACAGAAGCAGAAGTGTAGAGGTATTCATCTTGACCAAATATTCCACTCTGCAAAATAACAAATTGAAAAAAAATGGTACGGATGTATCCAACCAGTGGTAGCTGACAATGAGCTTCATTCGCTGGCAACTGAACCTGAAGTAATCAGGAAATAAAATGTACACATAAAATGGCATAAACAAACATGACATCAAAGTACCTCAGTGCAGGAACAAACGTGGCAACTCTCTGAATAGGGTAGTTATATTCACACAGCATACATATTTAAGACAGCCCTTATAACTGACAGCAAACGAAAAGTGTGGGATCCTTAATCACTTTCCCCTGGGTCAGAACCTCAACTCAGCTCCTGTAGCCTGGGCATGAACAGCGCTGAAGGCCATATATTATACCAAACGTAAAACAAAATGTTGCAGCCTACCAGAGCAAAACCAGATTAAAAGCATACAGATAATAAGTCTAACCTTAGTGTCTAGAGTAGCACACGTTGAATACATCTTATAGGGATTATCCAGGACACACGGATAGAGGTATCCCAACCAAATGTGTGTAGTGATTTGTTCAAAACGCGCAGCAACTTTGAAGCAGCGTTGCGGTCTGCCAAAAATAATAAACGTGGGCCACAGTCCCTTTGAGAGGTGCAAGTACATTTTTCACGTAGTATGTTTTTTAAGCGCATCAATTTGTAAAGTGGTAGGCTCTGAGTCATAAGGAGGCACTGTTCCAATTTAAATAAGTGCAGTAATTGCACGACTTGAGTAAAAGGAACTGATTTTAAAGGCAGAAAGTCCTCCAGTCTAGTCTGGGCGTTCTGTAATAATGCACCCTTAATTGCAGTTATAAACAACAAGCATTAAATACATTAGAAGGGACAATGCCTCCTGGACTGTCCCCTTTGGAGGTGGCGATGGACTGGTTTGTGTCAGAGGTTTTCCTTCCTTAAAACATGTGAGATAAATTGATACAAAGGTCATTTTTTGGTGGTAAGTGATGGAAAGATTAGTTCCTTGTAGTAAATGATGGAAAGGTCAGTCCTAAGTGGTAAGTGATGGAAATATTAGTTCCTAGTAGTAAGTGATGGAAAGGGCAGGTCCTAGTGTTTCAGGAGCCTTAACTCAGTCATTTGCATTGTAATCTAGACTGGATGTATCTGCCCCTATGTGTTTGTTTTGACAGTAGAAATGAACAACTGCAGGAAATATCAACAGTACACCGAAGTGCTCAGGAAAAAGAGGTATTAGTAACCGGTGATTTAGTAAGAAATGTGTGGCAGACACACGCACCTTAGCACATACAAAATACAACGGTATCATAAAGAGTTGCAAAGCTGTTGGCAACCTATTGTTTGTTTTTTATCACAATATGCTCGTACGAAAGTTGTTTTTAAATGCAATATTTGTCCTTACGTTCTGTTCATGTAGATGCCGCACATTTGCTGTGTTTGTTCTGTTCATTGTCTCTAACTGTAATGCACATTTCCTCTTTGAAATTGAATTTGCCCTCCAAGCTCCATTTATTTGAAGCGGTGATCTCTCCCTGAGCACAGCTTTGTCTGCGCTCTGGCGCCACAGGTCCACCAGAGAAAGGGGATAATGACGAGCACTGTTGGCAAGCTACGGGCCGATTTCTGCAGAGGAGCTTTGGAGAATAGAATCCGTACTCCCCTGAGATGAGTTAACGGGAATATGTTTTTTGTAATTTTGCAGGGGGACTTTCATCCAAACGGGATTACACAATTTGTTCTTACCGCCAGTGTTACTTTAGACAACATCCATCTTTGAAGACAGGCCTGTACATTTACACGAGAGGTATCAGCTCAATAAGAGTCTTGACTTACCGAAAGGAAACCATTGTTGATCCCAGTAGTCCTTTTCTTCGAATTTGTAATTCTGAAAAACAGAAAGGGAAAAACACCTTGTGTGCCCACCATCTTGACTGTGCTTGTCTGGCACCGGTCTCTGTTGTAATTTTATCTTGAGTGCTGAATTCTGCAAGAATCGCTAACATGAACTCCCTCTAGGTGGCGCAGTTTCAACCTGAAGTACACAGTTCTCCTTCGGTAGCTGCTCTATTACTGGTCTATTACTGATCAGTGGCGTAACGCCAAATACTGCCTCCCTCTCTCCATGTGATGAGGGCCGCAGGGTCTCCCATAACTCTCAGGTATTCAATGGCTTAAAGCTGAATGGGGGACCCATACAGTGCTGCCCCCAACACAACGCCAGGGCTGTAGGGTTCTGTGTTAAACCTCTGTTACTGCCATCTGCAGGAACGTTTTGCCAATACAATCACAGGAGCACAAAAGGTGCTAGCAGCAAGGACAATTACATATAACTTCTATTCTTACAAGACAAAAGGGCAAATGTACCCATAGAAATGTTTGGCTTATGGCGCCTTATGCGATCTTTTTTGCCATGCTTATTGACACATATTGCTAGCTGCCAACAGAGGGCCTGATTTAGATTTCCGTAGAAGGAGGGGTCAGCGCTAGATGTGGGCAGCATGGGTAACTGCCCAGGACCTTGCACTCGGCCCACCAACATGGTGCCTCGCGGCAGTGCGCACCCTGACTTGCCCCTCACACCTATTCTGCAGCACTGCGAGTCCCACAGAGAAGGGCACCTCTCTCTTGGGCCTTGCAGGCATATGCAGTGCTGCCAACAATAGGGGAAGCAGTGGTGTAATTAAGACCGCAGCAGCCCTCACGGTGCGGGGGGGACTCTGAGCTCCAGGGGGCCCTATTAGAACAGTACCCTGGACTGAGAGCTGCTGAGTGAGTCTGGAGCGGGGCCCCTCCATGTACTGTGCAGCGTGGCCCCCTCAAATCTTGTTATGCCTCTGAGTTGAAGGGGCCCTTTCTAAGGACAAGCTACTCTCACGCTTTCAGATCTTGATGAGCTGTGAAAGAGATGCTTGTGCCTGTCTGGGAGGGACACTTTTCAGCGCAGGAGGGGTCCTGCACCATGCAGGTTCAGAATCACCTTCAACTATTGAGAGGCAAATAGGTTTGTCACCTTTCAAGAGAAAAACAGCAGCCATTTATTGTTTTCAGAGTCTGCATTGGCTGGTACAGATAATAAATAGGACTTCAAAAAATCTAATGAATTAATTTATGCCTTTGTTTACTTTAATTATTTTTTCAGGGATCGTTAACACAGCTCTAGAGCAATATAAACATGTTTTCTTTTTATAGTTGCTGTTTGAAGTTATATAGATAAGCGCTAAAAAATACTTTAGATGATATTTCTTATTTTTTTACTGGCAGGGACATCAAAAATACCAGTGTCGTCAGAGGAAACTGGCCAGGTGGCAACCCTAGATGCAAACACCTTTGAATGAATAAAACCATTTAATGCATTTTTATATGGGGCGAACTTGACCCGAAAGTATTAGAGCACTTTATAGGAGCACAAGTGAGTTACATTACCCAAGGACACATTCTGTTTTTTAGACACAGAGAGATTAAGGCCCATATGTACAAAAGCTTTTTGCTTTTCAAAATGACTGAATCACAATTAAGGTCCATTAAGAAATGCGAAACAGCCTTTGCAAATTCACAAAGGGCTCTGTGGTGTCGGAAATTGTGATTTCTACTCCATTGAAATCACATTTTGTGATTACCAAAATATGAAATTGCAAATAGGGATTTCCTATTTGCGATTTCCAAACCCCTTGTACATAGCATTTCCTAAATGTGAAATGGGCATTTATGAAATTCTATTAACATCAAATCCAATCCGATGGTAACCATGTGCAAATTAAAAAAAGGCACCCAATATGTAATTTTTGCAGTGTCTTGAAGTGCGCACTCGCCTGAGGGCATAGGGGCACTTTACAAGAGCACCACTTTTACTTCCCTTAGATTTAAGGTGGGGCTTAGGCTGATCAGTAGGGAATGTTTTGCACTTCCAAATTTGTGATTTCCTAATACCAATTGCGACATCATATAAATCGCTACTAGGAAATCGCAATTTTAATACATCCCAATTTGCATTCCCTAAATAACGATTTCTTAGGAATTGCTATTTACGAAATGAAAATTAGAAGTTTCATACACATGAGCCTAAATGTTTTGCCCATAATAATAAGATGTTGAGCTGATGCCAAGACTGGAACCTGCCTCCCCAGTTCCAGAGTTGGCTGCTCTAGCTGTAACACCACATCCTGGCTGGTGGGAGAGTGGCAGGCAGAAACCACATGAAAGCTCGACTCGTTATGGGCTTGAGGTTCTAACAGGACCACGAGCTGAGCCAGGGAGGACGCCCTTGGTGTCTGTTTCTCACATTACTCCTGTTTCAAAGTGCAACCATATTGTCAAATTAGTGGACAAGGCACAGAGTATTATTTTCCCAAAATCAAACAGCATGTTAAATGAGTTGACCCAGGACTGCAGTACACTGCTACTTGATGCAAAGGCTATGTATTTACCACTGCACTGCATTTAGGTGACTATACCATAAACTGGGCACATCTTTCCTCCCAGGTAATATTAAGTAAATTTTTAGGTCAAGCACACAAGCGCTTTGACCTGTTGTAAGTATTGTGGGCTTTTAACCATGTCCACCACACACGCATCACTTTCACTCGTTCGTGGGCTTACCTTTCAAAAATCCTTCATCATCATTGGTAAATGCTTTACGTTTGTCCGTCCTTGGGGCGGTTTTGTTACTGCCTTGCAGATTGCCCCTGTTATATAGTTAATTGCACGATTGCCGATACGTTTGACTGCGAGCGAACATTTCTTTTGTGTCTGTCCTTCGCACTCTTGCTCATGGCACCCATGGCTCTTTGAATCGGCTTGCTTATGCCAACTGTTTTACTTTTCATTTTCAATTTGTTTGCCAAGAAAAGTCCAGTTAGGAATTTACAACGCCAATAGCTCTAAATCGAGCAATAGCGAGACCCACTACATTGCAAATGCTTGTTTAAATAAGCTGACTAGCACTTGTTATATTGATTGAAAATACTCCAAATCTAGCCTAAAAGGCTAGAGGAGAGCCAAAATGAGTGGCAGAGTTGAGTAAATAATGCAGCAAGGAAAACCAAATTATGCAGCGTAAGGTGACACATTTTATGATAGTATTATTTCACTATATTGTCATTTTTACAGTTGTTAATACTGCATGGGCATTCGTTACACCTCATTAATACCAGTCTAACATCCAAATGTAGCAATAAGCAACAGAAAGGTGACCCATCAAGCTTTACAAAGGGTCTTCAACTGTGCAACAACACAGGAGTGCTGTAGTAACTTTTGGACCGTTTGAGCTAGAAACTATTATTGTGTTAAAATCTGCACATTATGCAGCAGATGATGGATTATGTGACAAATGCTGCAAATCTATAATTATAAGAAGAATGCAGTGGCCGCACAATCACATAATTCCAGTCACCCTGGCAATATGTTCAGGAAAGTGATTTCCCAAAAGTACATAATTTGGCCTAAAGAGATGCAAAGATTAAAAACTGCTTCTCCTAGTTACATATTTCCAACTAGTCCACTAGACCACAACTGGGGAGTCAGAGATTATTATATCAAGTCAAAGGGGCTGCCCTTTCCAGGGAATGGTCACTTTGTTATGGGTCCTGCTCAGCGTTAGAACATCGTGTTTATTTCTGTCATAAAACTGAGAAGAGATGTCAATTATCTTAGTTCCATGCTTAAAAAGTACTGGTTGGACCAGGACCTGTTGCAGTGGGTACTTAATGGACAGTATGCATAGTAGATACTGATGCTTACCACTAGTTTCAAAGCTTAAGACTATTTAATCCTATCTGCATACCACATTTCCTTTTATAAATTTGTTGCTCAAAATTTGTACTAACGAGCAGTCAAGGCTTACTCCAGGAGTTGGTAAATGTATTGGAACTCATATATAATATGAAGATTAATCACACCCATAAACTCAATCTAAACCTGTGTTATCTTTTAACATGGCCTGCTTTACAGGGGTGGATTTTGAATGAAACCCCAAAAATCAGCTATGTGTCACATACTACCCCTGCTCCCCAGTAAACATCTTCTAAAGTCTTTGAACACGCAATGTACCTTCACATGTTCAGTGTTTCTCCACAGGCACTAAAGGGCATACTTCTACCTATTTTGTGCTGAATTTGCGTCAATTTTTTTTAATACAAATTCAGTGCAAAACTAACTCAATATTTATACTTGGCGCTAAAACTGTCTAGCTCCAAAGTTATGGAGTTAGAGTCACTTTTTGGAGGTGGAGATCTACCTGCGTCAATGAAATGCAAGGCAGGCATTCCCATGCAAAAAATGACTCTATGGCCTTAGCACCGTATTTATCCCTGTGCTAAAATCATGCACGGGGGAGTTGGGGTCAAATAATGGTGCAAAGCTTTCTTTGCACCATTATTTAACACTTGGGTCAGGGCAAGCGTTAAGGCACCTGTGGGCCTATTTCCATGGTGGGCACCATGAAATAAGCCCACATGTGCCCTCCCCAGGCCCCAGAGATACCCCCAGCCACACCAGAGGGACAGCAGAGGATGGGGGACCCCATCCCAGGTAAGTTAAGGTAAGTACAGATAAGTAGTTTTTTTAAAGTGCCATTGGGGGCCCTGAAATGGGCCCCCTACATGGAACTGGGTGCAATGGCCATGCCCAGGGGACCCTGGTCCTCTGTGCTGGCTATTGGGGTGGTGGACATGACTCCTCTCTTTTCTAAGACAGGAGTCATGTGGTATGGATGGTTTTGCATCAGAAAATGACGCTAGGCTGGTTGGAGTCATTTTATTTTACACTAACCTGCCTAACGTCATTTTGTGGTGCAAAAACCCTTTCTCCCACACCCCCATGACGTCATTTTTTTTAATGGTAGCCTACCCTTTGCACCAGCTTGCACCATTCCAGAAATATGGTTCCCGGCTGGCGCTAAAGAATGGTGAAAGCCGGTGCAAAACTTTTTGATGCAAAACTGCGTTAGTGCAGTTTTGCACCAAAAAGTATAAATATGCCCCTAATTGTCCTGTTAAGTGATAATGGAAAACGGCCACCATACTCGACCCTTTCAACATTGACTGGGGATCATGACTGCAAGGCCCAGGGATGTGGAGTCTCTGCTCCTGGGCCTTGCAGCACCAGACCATGGCTGTGAGGCTCAGGGCGGTGGGGCCACAACCCATGGGCCTTGCTGCATTAGACCGTATCTGCGAAGCCCAGGGGATGGGACCACCCTTCCCTGCGCCTCACAGCTTTGAAACATAGTAGGGTGGTCTAGGGAAGGTGGCAATCCCAGTGGTCTTGGTGTGCTACACCATTATTGTGAGGTTTATGGTGGAGGGCTCCCCTCTCCTGGGCCTCACAGCACTAAACCATAGTAGTGAGGCCTAGGGTAATGAGGGCCCCTATCCTACACCTCATAGCCACAGTGAAGCATTGCAAGGCCTTGGGAAGGGCCTCTTCCCCCTGGGCCTCACAGCCATGCTTGTGCTGTGAGGCCCAGTGGTTTGTGGGCCCCTCCCCTAATCCTCTTAGCGCTACACCATGCTGGACAGGTCCAGGAGGGAAGGCACTTTATGTGTGCCCCTCTCCTGGGCCCAATTGAAACTGTTTCACAGCTCTGCACCATGGCTTTGTGCATGGGTCCATGTCAGGGGCATAGCCTTCAGTAGCACAGATGGTGCAGTCCCACTGGGCCTAGGGGTATTAAGTACTCAATCGCCCCAAATTATGGCTTTATTTAACTGTGCAGCCAGTGGCCAGGTTTGAGAAAACACTTGAGGACCACCAGGGGGCTACCCCCCAATTTGAAGACCTCTGCTTACACTATTTGTCTTTAGATTATGTCCACTTCCACTTTAAGAGGTTTTTTACTTAGGTGACGAGGCAAGGATTTGCTGTTCTAATTTATCATTGTTGCTTTGAGATATTTTCCTCTTTGCTTCGTTTTAGACATGAAAAAAGTGTTCATGATGGTAAAAATACTGACCAGACACAACCCTAGTGGCCTGGCCTCCCTGTCCTGGGCCTTGCATCCATAGTCCAGGATTGTCAGGCTCAAGAAAATGATACTGTTAGTGGGCCAGGCTTGCAGTATTATTTAATTGCACTTGAATGTGTGCTTTCCAGGGGCTGCGCAAAATTGAGAGAAAACAAATGAATGGAGATGTATCTCAATCTGTTAATTGAATCTGCATCATGCCAGTTTACAAAATGAAATGCACTCTGGAACCAGGTAAGTGTATATTAAATATTAGAATATTTAAAAGGATTTAGGGTACTTTGATAGAAGTGTTGCAGCCATGGTTCATGGTAAACGCCATTAAATCCTTTTAGGCCAAATCAGATGTATTCTGGTAGTTTTTAGTATTTTATAGTGACATGAGAGATGCCTTTTATATATGTCAAGCTGTTTTGAACTGTTATTTTTTTTCATATTTGTCTTGCACATACCTCATCTTGCACAAGGTAACTTTGAAACCATTTTGGAATTTTAATCCACACCAGTCCCCCTCTGAAGGGCATTCTACATGCTGCAGCACACCTCACTAGAGCATGGAAAAACTAGACAACACCATAGACTTGAGATGGAACGCCACAGTTTATCTTTGATTGTGTATGTCGGATTTTTGTAGTTTTGGTCTTGTTTGATTTAGATAAATATTAGCTATTTTTCTAAACTGGTGTGGAATCATTCTATGGTGTTTTCACTGTGTTACTGTGTGTGTTGGTGCAAATACTTTACACATTGCCTCTGAGATAAACCTGAGTGCTTGTGCCAAGCTACCAAGGGGGTGAGCAGGGGTTATCTAAGCTGTGTATCTTCCGTACCCTAACTGGAGTGAGGGTCCCTACTTGGACAGGGTGCAAACTGACTGTCAACTAAAGACCCCACTTCTAACAGTGAGGTGGAGTACAATTTAGAAACATACCGGAACACTATCTCAAAATTCATGATATTGTGTATGTCATACTTTTTGCTGTTATGTTTATGAAGGATTCCTCCTAATGCTAGGGTAGGGTCCTCACACTACACTCGTGAGTGACAAATATCTCCAGACATGCACCACATCTTGAAAGACACTAAGAACCATAAAAAAGGGCACATTGTAATACAATACTGCTGCCCACTTACATTTGGCTCCATTATGGTTGGGAAACACATTGCTTGCAAATTCCTCATTCAATGCCACAGGCATTGACTGATCTCATGATTTATGCATTATGCATTGGGGAAATCCATGAGAATTACCAAGCTTTAAAGCTTTAAAATATGTTCTCAATCTGCAATTTGTTTCACTCACCCTGCCATTCCTGCCATTCCTTCTATTTCATGTTTTCCTTATTTGTGCTTTCCTACTCTCTCATTTCCGTTCTTCGGCCGAGCCGCAGCCATGAGTATGCTTCGGCTTCAGAAGAGGCTTGCCTCCAGCGTCTTACGCTGTGGCAAGAAAAAAGTATGGTTGGATCCTAACGAAACAAATGAGATTGCCAACGCAAACTCTCGTCAGCAAATCAGAAAGCTCGTGAAAGATGGTCTGATTATCCGCAAACTTGTAACGGTTCACTCCCATGCCCGCTGCAGGAAGAACACGCTTGCTCGCATAAAGGGCAGGCGCATGGGTGTTGGTAAGAGAAAGGGTACTGCCAATGCTCGTATGCCAGAGAAGCTCTCCTGGATGAGGAGAATGAGAATCATGCGCCGTCTTCTCCGCAGATACCGCGAGTCCAAGAAAATTGACCGCCACATGTACCACAGGCTTTATCTGAAAGTCAAGGGTAATGTGTTCAGAAACAAGTGCATCTTAATGGAGCACATTCACAAACTGAAGGCAGACAAAGCCCGCAAGAAGCTCCTGGCTGACCAGGCTGAAGCTTGCAGGTCCAAGACTAAGGAGGCTCGCAAGAGACGCAAAGAACGCCTGCAAGCCAAAAAGGAAGAGAAGAGACCAAGAAGTAGTCAGTCTTCCCAGTTTGTAAATAGTGAGCTTCTATCCTGGTCAATAAAACATCCAATAATAAAGACTACTTTGTCTGTACTCTCTCATTTCTCTTTTTATTTCTTTGTTCAACTATTATTTTAGTTCCAGTTATTTTTTTTTATTGAATGGTTCCTTTAACATGGTCACACTGGCTATAATAGAGTGACTAGGAACCCCAGATTTGCCGGGACACTCATGGTTTTTCAGTAGCTGTCCCGGCAGATTTCAACAAATTTGTCTCATGTCCCGGTTACCAGCAGGGAAAGATTGAAAAAAGCAAGAAGCACTTTTTGTATTTGAAAGCAGGACTAGGTAGAAGCTACATTCACAAAGCACAGTAATTAACAGGTATGGTACTGGGTTTAAAAATTGCATTTAATGTATTCACTTAGTGCCTCATTTTCTGTGTTTCTATGATGATGAGTGCTGTCTTCTAAGTCATTCTGTGCCCCTTGGCTGATGTAAAATTGGAGTACTTCTTCTATTTTGACATCTGGTCACCCTACCTATAGGGAATTTGGGAGTGTCAGAAGGGCAGGTCTGAGAGAACAGGGTGTTGGGCAGGTTATTTGGTTGCTTGTAGACCCAGTTTACTTTATGGTGGATGGGGTTTTTAGGTCTCACCTAGGCAGCACATGTGCTGTCTCTTCGAGACATGCTGTTTCTACTCTGTGGGCTTTGAGCACATCCATCACTTTTCATTTGTTCCTTTGTGTGCCGTTTGGGAATCTTTGTTTTTCAGTGGTGCATTGGATGTATTTGTCCTTCCTTTAGATGTTGCTTTCCCTGCCATGGACGCTGGCCCCATTGAATATAGTCATTCCCTCCTCTATTTATGTTAGTTATGGTGCACTATTTTATTTTTGGTCTCAGCTTGTGTTTTCAGAATGTTGTGTTTTTGCACTCAGCTGATGGTATTTTCCAACTAGTAGGTAGCATGTGTAAACAAACTTTGTTTAATTATATGCTTTTGGAGCCCTTGTGGAGGGAAGCTGTATATTACAGTTGGCCGCATTGCCATTTTAGTAGTTTTCAGACAAACATCATTAAAATAACTACAAATGGCGGTTGTGTATTTACAGCTGTGCTTGAGGTACTGTTGGATTTCTGAGAGAGCTTCTTTGTTTTACATAAGAAATTGTTCAATTTTTTTGTACTTTGGTGTAGTGCAAACTCGGTCCAGGGACATTGGAGCACTTTACATAGCCACCTGTTAAAGTGCACAAGGTCAGATTTTTGTATAAGGCACAAGAGGCTAATTGATGTAGATGGGATAGTTAGACGAGGCCAGGACTGAAATTAGTTTCCCTAGTTTCAAAGCAGCAGCTTAAGCCATAATGCACCTCCTTTCCCTACCAGCCCTCACCTCCCTCCTCATCTGCTTCTCCCTGCATCTAGCTTTAAAGCCTCCCCCCAGCCCACTTTTAGTACAAACTCGACCATAGGACAACGGAGCAGTTTATGTGATCACCAGTTCCATTACACAAGGCTGAATTCATATATTAAACACAGGGGAGGTTAAATGATGTACCCATGATCACAGAATGACTGTTGAGCCGACATCAGGACTCAAACCTAGTTATTACACATGAATTCTTGGATGACAGTGGTGTTCAACTGAGTTGGAGTTAGACGGCTCTGTTGCTGAAATTCAATGTGAAAAACATGTCTCACCCCATCTTGGGGACATGCTCACACTGCATTTTAGGAAAGGGTTACACCATCCAACTTGTTTTTCACATGGGTCATCACTTACCTTTCTGCTGTTACTCACGCTGCATTTTTTTCCATAGGGTAGCTGTTCTCAAAGCTAAAAAAAACACACACACAGGACACATTTTAGTTTGTATCCGTTCTGAACAGGCAAATGCTATCTTCATAGCTGAACAGCAAGCAGGCAGGTCATAGATCATATATATATATCGAACAACAAAATGTAAAGCTCTGGTCATTTGCCTTTGATATGTGAAAAATTAAAAAATATATAAGGCAATAACATAATTTTCTGTAAGGTCCCATGTCCATTTGTCTGTCTGTCTGTCTATCTATCTATCTATCTATCTATCTATCTATCTATCTATCTATCTATCTATCTATCTATCTATCTATCGATCCTTCTATCTATCTATCTATCTATCTATCTATCTATCTATCTATCTATCTATCTATCTATCTTTCTATCTGTTGTCTGTATGCTTTCATCTTTCAGCTGTTATCTGTCTGCTGTTGCCATATGTCTGTCTGCTGTCATCTGCTGTCTGTCTGTTATCATTGTCTGCTGTCATCTGTCTGTCTGTGGTCTGTATGCTGTCATCTGTCTGCTGCAATCTCCCTGTCTGCTGTCATCTGTCTACTGTCATCTGACTGCTGTCTGTCTACTGTCATCTGTCTGCTGTCACCTGGATGCTACCTGTCAGCTGTCTATCTGTCTGTTGTCTGTCATTTGTCTTCTGTTGTATGCTGTCTGTCTCTTTATTGTCTGCTGTCATCTGTCTGTCTGCTGTCGTCTGTTTGCTGTTGTCTGTTTGCTATTGTCTGTCTGCTGTCTGCCTGTCTGCGTTTGTCTGCTGTTGTCTGTCTGTCATCACCTGTCTGCTGTTGCCTGTCTGTCATCATCTGCCTGTCGTCTGTCTGCTGTCGCCTGTCTGCTGTCTGTCTGTCATCTACCTGCAGTCTGCTCTCTGTCTGTCTGCTTTTGCTGTCTGCCTACTGTCATCATTTAGCTCGGCCATCATCTGTCTGCTGTCTGTGTGTCTGCAGTCATCTGTCCCCTGTCATCTGTCTGCTGCCTGCTGTCATGTGTCTGCTGTGTGTCTGCTGTCTGTATACTGTTGTTTGTCTGCTGTCATTGTCTGCTGTTGTCTGTCTGCTTTTGTTGTCTGCTGTCATCTGTCTGCTGCTGTCTTTCTGTCTGCTGTCTGTCACCTGTCTGGTGTCACCTGTCTGCTGTTGTCTGTTTGTCAGCTGCCATCTGTCTTCTGCCGTCTGCCTGTCTGCTGTCTGTCATCTGTCTGCTGTCATTTTTCTGTTGTCATCTGTCTGGTTTTATCTGTCTGCTGTTGTCTGCCTGTCTGCTGTCATCTATCTTCTGTCTGTCTGCTGTTTACTGTCATCTATCTGCTGTCTGCCATCTGCCATCTGTCTTCTGTCTGCTGTCTGTCAGTTATCTGTCTGCTGTCATCTGTCTTTCCACTATCATCTGTCTGCTGTTGTCGGTCTTCTGTCTGTTGTCAACTGTCTGTCATTGTCTGTCTGTCTGATGTCATCAGTCTGTTGTCTGTCGGTCATCTCTCTGTTGGTCACCTGTCTGCTGTTGATTCCTGTTTGCTGTCATGTGTCAGTCTGTCTGCTGCCATCAGTACACTGTCATCTGTCTGTCTGCTTTCATCTGCCAGCTTTTATCTGTCTGCTGTCATCTGTCTGCTGTCTTTCTGCAGCCATCTGAATGCTCTCTGTCGTTCTAATAGCTATCTGCTGTCACTTGTCAGTCCGTGTCATATGTCTGTCTACTGTTGACTATCTGCTGCCATCTGTTTGTCTCCTGTCAACTGTTGTCATCTGTCTGGTGTCGTCTATCTGGTGCTGTCTGTCTGCTGCTGTCTGCCTATCTACTGTCATCTGTCTGTCTGTTGTCACCTGTGTCTCTGTCTGCTGTTGTCTGTCTATTGTATGTCTGTATGTCATCTATGTATGCTTCCTCTTAAGTGTATCTTTCTCTTGTTTGTGCTTCTTGCTCTCTCTGTTCTCTTTTCATTTTATCCCTCTTGTAACTAACTAGAATTTCCAGAGTGTGTGATTTCCTGGAATCCTATATGGCAAATTGGCATACACCCTCCAACCAATCACAACCTAACCTGATTTTATTGCTACAGTCTTTTGAGATTATACTGCTCTTCTATGGTTCTTTATCTTATGTCTCCAATGTGTTTATTATCCAGCACTTAGCTTCTATCTCAGTGCCTTTCCTTGCTACATACATGGGTGTGTAACCTCACTGACACCACTCATAATCCTTATTTCGTCTCTTGTCTAGTGTTTGCCAGCGTCCATCATGGTGTAGGTGTTTCCTACATCAATATGATATTTTTTAGTTTACTCTGCAGTTTCAGTAGCAGTGTAAGTTAGAAGTTGGCCATTAGATGCAGGAAACCGCCAGCACATCTTAAAAAAATGTAGCTGCTGTGTTCTGGATAATATGCTGTATGTCTAAACACTTATAAGAGCCAAAAGGTGAGACATATTGGCTATGCAAATGCTTGTCTCTAATATTACCACAACATTGCCTGTAGCAAGCACAAATGAAGCATCACCTGCCAAACACCTACTAAGTGATCTTAAAACTGATCCAAATGTGGGCCGCTTCCTTAGCTTCCTGATTTGCTGATGGAGGCCTCTTGGTTCCGGGGTCTATTTTCTGTTCCAGTGCGACCCTGTCCCTTGCATAAAGTTACATGGCAATTTCAAATTATCATGGAGAACTTTCTGTTTCCCCTGTCATGTACACCGGTATTTCCTTCCGTGTTGTCTTTGGTTTCTGTGAAGCATTGTAACCTGTTAGCAAAGCTTTCTTTATGTAAGGAAACATACCCAGAAATAATTCATTTTGCAGTGTTTGCCATATAAATGAATACAATACATATATATAAAAAAAAAATCATTTCCGAACACAAAATGTATAGAAAGATTTCCGCTATGCATGTTTCTAAAAGAAAGAATTGCATAGCTTTAGAAAGTGTGATGATTGTCTAGATGACGTTTGTCATTTTTGATTAAGGTTATATTCGACCTATATTGAAATATGCACTCAACCTCGAAGGTAACTTCTTTAGAAATGCAGATGGTGCTTGTTGTTTTGACTGTGAATTTAATTCACCACCTGATAGAGGTGTTGGTCATTCTAGACTTGTAGTCATATCTTTTCCATTACTTCATGCTTTCTTCTAATCCTCTCTGCACTTCACCACATTCCTCACATTCCATCTCTCACCACCTTCTAACATAACTGTACATTTTACATTTCTCCACACCCGTTTTGGTGTTTACCATTTAGATCAACCCTTCTTTACTCTAGCAAACTATCAACATCTCACTGTCCCTCTCTTTAAACTACTCCCCTTTTTACAAACTCTAAAGATTCACAAGTGGAATATTTCATTTGTTTATCATCCACTTTTCTTTGCAAACTGATCCTACAGACATGTCTTTCCTTGTCACGATTCACCCATTCAGGAAAGCCATTTGTACATGGCTTCTTACCCTTCAACATCAGAAATGATAATTCCCCTGTTGTAGAATGTAGAGTTATCCTATAGCTCCTTATAAGTTTCCTTCTCTCCAGTATAAGCCATTCTGTAATGATAACTGTATATTTTCTCCTAATGCCCTGTTAAATCTCCCTACAAGACAATTGTAGATGTCCAATGGCTGTCTTATGTTTGTACCACAGTGCTCCAAATATCTCTCAAACTCCTCTGGCACAATCTGTGGATCATTGTCAGTGAATAGTTACTCAGGATATCTCTCTCTTCTGAATATCTCCTCACAAAATTCAACAATGGCCCCAGATCTTACTTAATTAACTAGTTCCATTTCTGGTCATTTGGAATAATAATCCATGAGTAAAATAGCAAACTTTCCTACTTGTGCTTTGCCACTTAAATGGACTGACCACGCTCGTTGGCACCATTAGCAACACTCTCTTCAGAAACTCAATTGGTACCACCAAAGTTTCTTTTGCTTTATGAGATTTGCCATTGCACTCACAATTCACACAACATCTCACACATCTCTTCACATCCCAATTCTTATTGCACCCATCTTTTCAAAACTGACATATTACCATGCCCCTCGTGCAACATCTTCAATACCCTATCTCATAACTCCAACAGCACCAACAACCTATCACAGCTCATCAAAATATCTCTTCGATAAGACAACTCAAACCATATAGACCTCCAACACATCAACACAAGATGATGACCTTCTATGAAGTAACAACTCAGTGCTATTTTGCATGACAGCATCCTTGAGCATACTTTGTTTCCATTCATCCTCAGATATTACTTTCAACCCATCACAATCCACAACAGCTAATATCCATTTATTTAGCTGTTCTTCACCTTCCACTTGTACCAGGAATCTTGAAAGGCATTCAGCATTACCAATACTAATTGCTGCTACATACGTATTGACAAAAGGACATTCTTGTAGACTTTGCAACCCTTTTGCAATGTCAGGAGCTGCTTTGACACTACTTCTATGATGAACAAGTCTACCAGGGGTTGTAAACTCAAATTCAATACCCTGGACATAGGCCCTCATTATGAGTTTGGTGGTCGGACGAGCTGATCGTCAAAATCGCAGGGAAGGGACCCCCATCAACTCAGCGGCCTTACCCCCCATCGTACTACAATGGTCCTACCAGGCTGACCTGTGTGGACATCATACTAGGATGTTCCTGTCAGTCACCCAATGGGAACAGTGCTACGGTTCCCTTAAGGCAGCTGTGGCCAATAATGCAGCACAACAGCAACCTCGGAATGCGCACTGTCTGCAGAGCAGGAAGTGGCATTCCACGCATTCCAAGGGTGTAGGGCAGGGGGGCCCCTGCACTTCTTTTCCACCAGCCTTTTCAAGGCAGTTAAACCGCCATGAAAAGGCTGATGAAAAGGGGACTTGTGATCTGCATGGCGGCGCTAAACTCAGAACCTTCATGGCTGACCACGAGTCAGTCTGTCAGGAACATGTCCCTGGTGGGGACGGAGGTCCAACCACCAGTGTTGTAATGTGGTAGTTGGAACACCTGGGGTGCGGTAGTCCAACCATCACCACGAGGTTGGCGGTCTGAAGACCACCAGATTTGTAATGAGTCGCATAGTTCCTAAAATGTTGCACACCCCACCAATAGGCCAGGGCCTCCTTCTATATGATAGAATAATTCATTTTAGCATTTCTCAAGGATCCAGAGGTAAAGAATACTACTGTATAATGCCCTTTACACATTTCTATTCACGCCCCTCGAAGACACCTTAGATCTTCTTTATCCCGGCAGATTTATATACCCCGCGTTCATAGATCATGGGGTGGAAACTCCTTCACCATCAAGGCTGCCCATCTCTGGAATGCCTTACCTTCTGAGCTTCGTCATGAACCTTCTGAATCTTTTTTTAGGAAGAAATTGAAAACCATTCTTTTTAGTCATTAGTTGTGTCTTTTCATGTTTCCTGGATTTCTCTGTACCTTTAGCGCTGGGATGCCCTAGTGTAGCTATGCGCTCCATAAAAATGTATAAACTAAACTAAACTAAACTTTGCGTGATTGCATCAGAACTGCCCCTAAACAATGCATTATAGCATCAGTGGTCACTATACTATGTTCCTATGCATTAAATGGTATGAGTTTCACAGCTTTTACAAAGCATTCCTCAATCTTATCAAATGTATCTTGGCACTCCTGTGACCACTCAAACTTCTATCCTTTCCTTATTCACATTTTCAAAGGTTGAACTTTATTGGAAAAGTGGTCTACAAATTTATCTTAGTATTCTGCTAGACATAAAAAAAGTCTAAATTCATCCCTGCCCTGGAGATGTGGTGCTTTCTCAATAGCCTCCTGTGACGGGCCGTGGGTGCAAGCGGACCCGTCACGCCAGACTGATATTATCGCTGCCACTCCCAACCCGGAAGCAGTGATGACGGCGTCCAATCCCTTGCCGCTTTTGGGGGACGGAGGGCAGGGACAGGAAGTGCACGCCTATCGGGCACGTCAAAAGGACGTCCCGATGAGAACTGGGGTGGTCGGAGTGTCCAGCAGGAAGGAGGAGACGAGAGGACGGCCTGACGACGACATACCTGGCACCGATGACAGTGCGGAGACCAGGCGACCTTTGGGAGCCCTGCCTGAGGAATCTGAGGTGCGGGAGGCGCCAAGCAACCACTCCGCCACGCTTGCGGGAAAGCGTGGCCCCCTCAGGTGCGTGACTAAGACAGGGAGGGGGAAGAAAAAGGAGGGAGTGAGGAAAAGGGACTTGATGGAAATACAGGCTTCAATTAAGAACATAATTGAATGGTGTTTTTTTTTTAAATTTAGTTTGTATTTAGTGGTTTCGGGTATACACTTTGGTTGTTTCTTGTATATTTATTTTCTCACACGGGCTAAGAAGAGAAGAAGAGGAGGGATAGACAGACAAAGAAGAAGGCAGTAGAAAGAAAAAAAATGTAAGAGCACGGAACATAGGAGAGACTCTTACGTCACTTTAGGTTCAGGAGGAGCCTAAAAGAGATCAGTAGAGCAGACAGAAGAGTTACACTGAGCAGGTCAGAGGAAAGAGAAGCAAAGAACAGAACCATATGGAAAGAGGAGGCAAGCCAAGGAAGGGAAGGACAGTTCCAAAAATACCCGCGCCAAAGGAGAAAACTTACAGAAGGGGGGGAGAAAAGAGACCCAGAACAGGTTACAGGAAAAAGGAAGAAAGGACAGACGGACATATTGAAAGAGGAGGGAAGCGAAAGAAAAAGAAAGAAAGAAAACCTAGACGTAGGAAAGAGACCCATACTTACCTATATTTTGTTTCTTCTTCTTCCCGCATGCGCCTCCCGGGAGCCTAAGAAGAGAAGAAGAGGAGAGAAGTATAAGAAATAGTTCCCAACATCTGGAAAATGTATCCTGTACCAAAACAAACCAACAACTACAATAAAATCCCATAAGTAAACTGCCTGCGTGTCCTCATTGCGTCAACCGACCACAAGTGGTGTCAGAAGTGGGATTAGGACTTTGACGCAATGGAAGACAAACCCACCCTTGCAGACATGATAGCGCAGCTGGCAGAAGGTCAACGTCACCTCCAGCTGGTATGGGAGCAGCAGATAAAAGAAGCCAAGGAGGAAAGAGAGGCCCTACAAACCGCCCTTAAAAGCCAGGCCACAATCATGGCCAATAACCAGTTGGTCCATGAAAACGCGTTGGGTAAACTAACAGAAACTATTGCGCATACCAAAGTCCAACCCAACGTCCCGAGTAGCGTGCTCCAGAAATATCAGGACAACGAAGATCCTGATTCTTTTTTTACTAACTTTGAATGAGTAGCGAGTTCCGCAAATTGGCCCATGGAAAAGTGGGGCCAATACATTGCACCCCTCCTCACTGGACATCTCCAGGCTGCCTGCCAGGCCATAAATCCTGGAGGGGTAACACCATATAATGTGGTCAAAAAGGCAATCTTGGAACGGATTGGATTGGATCAGGAGAGTTACGGAGTAAAGTTTTGACGAACCAAATGGCAGGCCCAAGAGAACCCTCGTACCTTGTACTACCGGGTACATCATGCAGGGGGGAAGTGGCTACATCCTACAGAGACTACAAAAGATACAATGTTCGAGGACATCATCCTAGAGCAATATCTGGAAGCTCTCCCAGTCACCACCCGAAATTGGGTCAGACAACATCCAGATCTGACCAATCGCACTGCCATAGATCTGGCCTGTGCCTATCATCGGGCACCGGAGTTCCGAGGGGCTCATACGAAACCCAACTCCTCCTCTACCCGAATGACCGTAGGGAGAAGAGCACTGCCCCAAACATTCACAGCTCCTGGTCCAGAAAGAGCGGGTCCTACCCATTCCTCTTCCCCTAAAGACGTCCTGACTGGACCACAGTGCTTCCATTGCTCTGAGTGGGGGCATATTGCTTGCAATAGCCCGTTGAAAAAGCAGCCCGAAGAACCTATGGAGATAGGTATGACAAAGGGACGAGTCTTCTGGTCCGGTGTAAGAAATCCACATACATCACCACCCTAGTCCTCAAAGGGAAAACCCGAAAAGCACTGATAGACTCAGGATGTAGTAAAAGTGTGGTGGATCAGGATATGGTTCAACCAGAACAATGGCAACCAGGCACCCAAGTTCTTATCAGTTGTGTACAAGGGGACTAAAAACTATATCCCGTGGCCACAGTATCGATCAATTGGAAGGGTTCCGAGGAGCGTCTATCAGTAGGAGTAATACCTCAACTGCGAGAGGACATAATGATAGGCACTGACTATGAGGACTTCGAGCAGTTGTTAACGAAAACCAGTCTGGAACTTCCCATGTGGACATGGTGGAAAGAGGCACCTTTGTGTCCTCTGAAGTGGAGGCACCTAAAGACAGAAGGAAACTCAGCAAGAAAGAAAAATGAGACCAAAGGCGACTCTGTTTTACGGCGCACTAAGATGATTATACTCACCCACCCATGGCAGTGATGACCGTAACAGGTAGTTTTCGACAGGCTCAACGAGAAGACCCCACTCTGAAAAATGCCTGACATCATGCATTGGCAATGGATGAACCCTCGGTAGGTCCCACCTTCTCCATCACCAATGATCTATTATATAGGACCTGTCCGGACAACCCGAGAAAGCCCCCTCAGCTAGTAGTACCTCAGACTCATAGCCAGAAGGTTCTCCATTTAGCTCATGGGGATAACGGAGAAGGTCATATGGGAAGGGAAAAAACAGAGGCAGCAATTCTCCAAAGAATCTATTGGCCAGGTATATACGGGGATGTGAGGAAACACTGTCAAGAGTGTCCCAAATGTCAGCTGATCAAACCCTCGCCCAACCGGGTAGCTCCCTTGCAACCACTACCCATAATAGAGATTCCCTTTACCCAAGTCGGCATGGATATAGTAGGGCCATTAACCCCGTCGGTAAAAGGACACCAATACCTATTGGTGTTGGTAGACTATGCAACCCGATACCCTGAAGCTATTCCCATCGCAAGTGTGACTACGAAGACCATAGCCCAAGCCATGATTGAGTTTTTCTCCAGAGTAGGGCTTCCTAAAGAGATACTCACTGACCAAGGGACCCCTTTCATGTCCCGCGTCATGGCCGAAATATGCCACACGCTGGGGGTTCGACAGATATGTACCTCCGTTTACCATCCACAGACGGATGGTTTAGTCGAACGATATAATAAAACCATAAAAACCTTATTATGCAAAGTGATCAGCGAGACAGGCAGAGATTGGGAAAAAACTACCCATAGTCCTGGACGCCTTGCGTACTCATATAAAATCCTCCACGGGGTACAGTCCTTTTGAGTTGCTTTTTGGCCGGCAACCCCGCACCCTTCTAGAGATGCTAGCTGAACAGTGGGAGGAATCGGAGGAAGAGGTAAGGGATGTCCTCACATATACCAAAGACCTCAGGAACAATTTACACAACTTATAGAAAGAAGCTCACCAAACCCTAAGAAAGGCACAGAAGAAACAGAAAGCCCACTATGACATCCACAGCTCACCCCGAACTTTAGATGTAGGAGTTAAGGTACTCGTGTTATTGCCCACTAGTGAAAATAAACTCCTTGCGTGGTGGCAAGGCCCATATACTGTAGAAGAACAAATCAATTCCACCACCTATAAGATAAACATACCACAAGGAACAGGCAGAGTTTAGATTTATCACATTAACCTCTTAAAAAAATGGAATGAGAGAGCAGAAGTCAATCCCTCGTATTACGTTACCACAGACACCGACCAAGACATATCCCTATATCCTGACCAAAAGCCTTGGGAAGTACTCTACCCCTGATGAACAGTGCCTTTACATATGAACAAACACAACAACTACAAAGTCTAGTCCTTTCGGGCCTAGATGTGCTCTCTAAAATACCCGGGTGCACCTCGTTGATACAGCACCACATTCGCACCATAGGAAATAAAATATCACGCCAACGACCCTATAGGATACCGGAGGCCAAGCGACAGTTAGTAGAACAGGAAGTAGAAAACATGTTACACGCCGGCATAATTAAGCCCTGTTCCAGTCCTTGGTGTTCCCCAGTGATCCTGGTTCCGAAACCCGATGGCAGTACTAGATTCTGTATTGACTTTAGACAAGTCAATGCACATTTTGATTCCTATCCTATGCCCCACATTGACAAACTATTAGAGCGGTTGGGGCAGGCCAAGTATATGTCCTCCTTGGATTTAACCAAAGGTTATTGGCAGATTCCCCTGAAAGCTGAGGACAGAGAAAAAAACGCATTTACTACATCCTCCGCCTTTATCAGTTCACAGTTCTTCTGTTTGGCCTTCATGGGGCCCCAGCCACTTTCCAACGTCTCATTGATATGATCCTCCGACCCTTTAAGACCTATGCGGCCGCATATCTTGATGACATTGTAGAATATAGTGCCACCTGGGAGGAACACCTCACGCATTTACACCACATAATACAAGCCCTGCATAAGGCCAAACTAACCGCCAATCCTGAGAAATGTAAATTAGGGCATACAGTCCTTCAGTACCTAGGTTATGTCATAGGGAACGGTAGAGTACGACCCCAAGTAGAGAAAGTCCAAGCCATTACATAGTTACCTCTCCTGCGTACCAAGAATGACGTCCGAGCCATCTTAAGGATGGTCGGATACTACAATACATTCATACCTCAGTTCTCCATCCTTGCAGGACCTCTCACAGATCTTTTACAAAAATCCAAACCCAATCGCCTGGTCGACCTTTCTCCGAGGGAGAAGCACAGCTTTGAAACTCTCAGGGATCTCCTTACGTCTGAATCGGTCATATGTTGTCTGGACTTTACCAAACCTTTTTTGGTTCAGACCGATGCCTCCGATGTGGGACTAGGTGCTGTATTGTCACAGGCAGATGAGACAGGTTCCTTGCACCCCATTGTATACATCAGCCGCAAATTATTGCCTAGGGAACGTCATTATCACACTCTAGAAAAGGAGTGGCTGGCTATTAAATGGGCAATAGAATCCCTGCGTTACTATCTGGCGGGATGACCATTACCCTGATCACGGATCATGCCCCTCTGACTTGGTTCGCTTAGCATAAGGACACAAATGTGTGTGTCCTCAGATTGTTTCTCTCACTTCAACCTTTCTCCTTCCAGGTCATGCATGCTCCGGGTTCTCGCATGCTCAACACTGATTTCCTGTCCTGTTATCCTGCTTTGGAGTGGCTCTATCAGCCACATGCTGACGGGCTGCGGGTGCAAGCGGACCAGTCATGCCAGACTGATACTATCGCTGCCACTCCCAACCCAGAAGCAGTGACGACGGTGTCCAATCTCTTGCCGCTTCCGGGAGATGGAGGGCAGGGACAGGAAGTACGCGCCTACCGGCACATCAAAAGGACATCCCGACGAGAACTGGGGTGGTCGAAGTGTCCAGCAGGAAGGAGGAGACAAGCGGACAGCCTGACGACGACATACCCGGCACCGACGACAGCCCGGAGACCAGCCGACCTTTGGGAGCCCTGCCTGAGGAATCTGAGGCACGGGAGGCACCAAGCAACCACTCCGGCCATGCTTGCGGGAAAGCATGGCCCCCTCAGATGCGTGACTAAGACAGGGAGGGGGAAGGAAAAGGAGGGAGTGAGGATAAGGGACTTGACGGAAATACAGGCTTCAATTAAGAACATAATTGAATGTTTTTAGTTTCTATTTAGTGGTTTTGGTTATACACTTTGGTTTTTTCTTGTATGTTTATTTTCTCACACAGGCTAAGAAGAGAAGAATAGGAGGGATAGACAGACAAAGGAGAAGGCACTAGAGAGAAAAGAAATGTAAAAGCACGGAACATAGGAGAGACTCTTAAGTCGCTTTAGGTCCAAGAGGAGCCTAAAAGAGATCAGTAGAGCAGACAGAAGAGTTACACTGAGCAGGTCACAGGAAAGAGAAGCAAAGAACAGAACCACACGGAAAGAGGAGGCAAGCGAAGGAAAGGGAAGGACAGTCCCAAAAATACCCGCACCAAAGGAGAAAACTCACAGGGGGGGGGGAGAAAAGAGACCCAGAACAGGTCACAGGAAAAAGGAAGAAAGGACAGACGGACATATTGAAAGAGGAGGCAAGCGAAAGAAAGAGAAAGAAAGAAAACCTAGACGTAGGAAAGAGACCCATACTTACCTATATTTTGTTTCTTCTTCTTCTTCCCGCATGCGCCTCCCGGTAACCTAAGAAGAGAAGAAGAGGAGAGAAGTATAAGAAATAGTTCCCAACTTCTGGAAAATGTAACCTGTACCAAAACAAACCAACAAGTACAATAAAATCCCATAAGTAAACTGCCGCTGCCTACGTGTCCTCATTGCGCGAACCGACCACACCTCCATAAGTTTAATCTTGGGTCTTGTACAAGACATGGAGATGTTATGCCCCAAATATTCCACTTCTTCTAGTGCAAATTTATATTTCTCTACCTCCATAGTAGGACACACCTCTTCTAAGATGTTAAGTACCTTCCTCAACAATTTATCATGACTTTCTTTATTTGCTCCCCACACCAACACATCATCCTCGAAAAATGTTATATTGTCCAAACCACTCAACAGTTGTTGCATGACCCTTTGAAATACAGCCAACATAGTTGCTAGTCCAGAGGGCATACACACAAAATGGAATGCACCCTCTGTCCTTATGAATGAAATCAAATGCTTAGAGTCAGGGTGCAGCTGTATCTTATGATGTGCACTAGCAGAATCTAGCATCAAATAATACCTTCCACCCAACAACCTGTGCAGCATTTCATTAATATTAGGCAAAGAATGGCACTCTAACCTTATATTTTTGTTAAGGTCCTTAATATCCACCCACATCAATAATCTTACCATTGGGCTATCATGCAATAATAACCTGACTCAACCATTCAGAATTCTGTATAGGTTCAATAATATTATTCAAATTCAACCTATTTAATGAATACTTTAAAGAATCATTTAGAGCCAATGGGACATTATGCACCTTGTGCACAACTGGTGTAGCATCTTTCTTTACAGCAATTCTATGCACAGATCTCTTCAAACACTCCAGTCACCACCAAACAACTTAGGGAATTGACATACCTATGGCTGAGTCTTATTTTGATTGGAAAGCACAACTTGGTCCTCTGCAGTAGGAGTCCAAAAAGTTTCCAATGCTCTTTGTTTATGCCACCCTAAAAGAGGCCTTACATTTTTTCCACAAACACTCCTCCCCATGCATTCCTTCCTTTGAAACACAAGCTTGTCTGAAAATATCCTATAATAGGCAACTTCACTCCACAGTAACCTTCCGGCTCAACATCTGCTTCCAGAAGGTTTTTCTCATTTAACTTGCTCCATGTTGTTTCATCCATCAAAGTGTAGGGTGTACAAGAATCTGCTCTCATTGCAACTTCCCTTCCAGGCATTCCCACCATGCATTTTGTTGGGTGAAAGAGATCAACATTGACTTATGTCATAAGGTCTATTTCCTTAGATATGTCACAGACCACCACACATCTACTTCATCACCTGGATCTACTTCCCGTTGAACCTCTTTGGAAATTATCTTATCCTCGTGTAACACATTTAAATTGCCCTTAGAATTTGTGCTCATTTGCTTACCATACTATCAAAGAATGACCCATTCTTTGTCAATTTAAAAATGTTGCCTTTACCGCTGGACAATTCCCAGAAGTTGTTACATGTTTTCTACTTCCACATCTATAACAGGTTCTTTTTCCATTAGCAGGCTTATTTCTTAACCTGACCTGTTTTCTTTTCTTGGACTTGTCAGACACATGCAATGTAGATTGCAAAATTTTCTCTTAGACTTTTACCTATTATCCATTACCTTCAATTCATCAATATAACGTGAGGTATTTTGTATGCATTTGGCCATTACAGACTTTTCTAATGATGGCTCCTTTAACTCCAATAACTTTTCTTGCAATTTCATGTTAGATGTCTGGTGGATTATTTGGTTCCAGATTATATCCTCCTGAGACTCCTTAATTTGCACGATGCAGATAAAGTCTGACATATCTGCCACATACTGGTCAATAGTCTTACCTTGCAATTGTGTTTGAGAGAACAAACTTGTTTCTTATTACAACAATAATATGTACTTCCCATAGTTCTCTTCCAGTGCTTTTATGGCAGACACAAATTTGTCATCCACCTCCTCACTGATATCAGATTCATTGCCCCTTCCGTCCCAATAATCTACAGGTGCTGACAAATATTTCAACTATTTTCTGCCCTCTACCCCGAAATTATGCTTCAATAGGCCAATTTTCGATTTGCAACAAACTTTCCACCTATGGCCTCCAAATATCTCTTGAAAGCTTCTCGCCAGTCTTCCCACGGCATGATGGGTTCACCTAGACTAGCTAAGAGTGTGGGTGTAGGTACAACTGGTTGCATGGTGTCTATAGGTCTAAGTACAAATGCCCCTGACATACAATTATTATATTACATATTGTTAAGAACAGAATAGTATAATAGTTCCAAAAATGTATTTTCAATAAAAAAAAATTACATAACAAAAGTAGTCCCAAACTGCTTGTCTATGTTTAAAGCAACAGTCCTGAATGCAGGCTTTGTCACTGTGAGATATTGAATAAGGGTTGTCAAAGAAAGGAGGGCAACCCAATGCTGCCATAGTGACCTTATGTATCTCAGCCATGGGATTGAGCAGGCAAGTTCATTAGCTAGGCGGTCCTCCATAATCAGATGATTAAGTACAGCCTCCTTGTTGGCCCAAATCATGCTCCAAAGCTCCAGGGGACAGCATTAATACTGTCCTGTAAGTAGTCTAAACCCAGCTCATGATGTATTGAAAGTGTGGTGTAGATGGTGGGACAACCAACAACCAGCAACAAAAATGTTTTTTTTCCCCTTGAATACTAACAACTAAGTATTGGGGCAAATGGTTATCTTCCAATGCTGGCAGCTAGGGAGAAAGTAATTCCCACTGTACACAAGAATTGGGGCACCGTGCATGTTAAACAGGGAAGCCAAATACAACCTCATCAAACTCCAGCTCCAAATATTGAAAATGGCGTACTCTATCCAGAGCACGCCCACCTCTATGCACTAAGTGGGTCTTAGTATTCTTAGGACCACAAACCATTACAAATGTTTTCATACTTTTTGTCGCAAGGTCCAGACCTTTCATTAATTCAATGAAGCTAGCTACCAGCTGCCTCAGCTCATTGGCAGTTCTCACCAGCAGGACCATGTTGTCTGCATACAATAAAGTGGAAATGGCACTATTACAAATATGCGGTACGTCAGCTCCTGCAGAAACCAGGGGTCTCTCTAGATTATTAATATACAAAAGAAATACAATTGGGGCTAGAACACACCCTTGACACACATCTTGATTTACTCTAAAGGAAGAAGTGCACTCACCGTTAGGCCTGTACCTAACCTTTGTCCTTAGATCCTGATGTAAAGGTTGCAAAAGGTTAACCAGCCCAACATCTAGACCCATAGACAGAAGGATTTCCCACATCTTCTGCCTGTTGACACAGTCAAATGCACTCAGTAAATCCATGAATGCCAGATGGATGGCGGAGCCCTTCAAAAATTTGTTCTTGGCCATAAGAAGGTGAAGATGAAGGCACTGTTCTATTGTGCACAAGTCCCAGCTAAATACGTAGCGCACCTGAGAATCAATTTCATTTTCTTGCACCCAAGAAATCAAGCGCTCCAACACAATCTGACCTATTATTTCATAGGAAGAGTCTAACAAAGAGATCGGGCGATAACACCTAGGTTTCAGGATATTGCCCTTTTTAAAAACTGATACCACTATAGATGTTCGCCAAGACAATGGGGGGCCTGCCTGACACACAGAGTTAAAAATATTAGTTAAAATTGGTGGATCAAACTCTGGATCCTTTATAAACAGATCAAGTGGGACTCCATCTGGCCCTTGGGCCCTGTTAGGAAGGCTATCACGGGTAGCTTTTATTGCCTCTTCTACCGAAACGGGGGGACTAAAGTTCAATGGCAAGTTAACCCGAAGATCTTTATCACTTACACTATTTGACCCAGATGCTGGAAAATGGTAAATCTAAGCATCAGGGGTAATATAATTGGTAGCAACATTGGGTGGGTTACTTTTAACTAGGCCTGCATGAACCAACTGTCAGAAGGCTGAGTATACTTTTTTTGGCAGGCAGCCACAATAGCTTCCCACTGCTTTACTTTGATTTCAGCCTTCCGCTTCTTCAAACCAAAGAATAAGCCTGTCTACATTCAGAGATAACAGCCTTGTCCCTAGGAATTTGACTAAGGGCTTGACGCAAGGTGGTATTTGCTTTTAAACACTATTTGTCAAACCATGAGTATGTCCTTTCTTTATAGGTTTATGCAACATAGCCCTAATACGAGATATGAGTTGAACAAAACCTGATAATAAGTTAGCGGCATCCCCACAATCCACAGAACACAATGTTATCAGGTCAGAGCAATCATTTTGAACCTGGACCAAGTTGGCGGAGCGCCAAACCACCCTCCTGCCATTATCCTTAATGCTTAGTACCTGTCTAGGATCAACCATGCTCATCTGAACCTGCAAAGGAACTTCAACTCGTATGGCTAGGGGGTTATGATCAGTGCTTGCAAATTCCGAGAGGCGAACACATAGTCAATAATCAAACTACACCCCTGCCCAGCAGGATTAGCTAAATCGTGTGTCAGCAAAAGTGCACATAAATGCTGCCCCCTCAAGTCCATATCTGCCTCATCAGCTTCATAACTAACAGGATCAAAAGCAGAGTCTACAAATGTAGCCCCCAGCTTAGCATGAAAATCCCCTGCCAATAAAAAATGGAATGGCCCATCTGTAGACTGAGCTCTGTCAGCTAAGGAGCCAGTTGCTGAAAAAATGCCCACAAATCGAGTTTTTATTAGATTCAAAATCATTATTATAATAGTTCACCATAAAAATTCTGAACTTAGCACCCCATCATACCTCAAACACCTGCAAACCCCCCTCCCCCATTTCCATTACTATTGGGAAACTTTTGCACTCAATATTATCCTTGAACCATGACACAAACCCCGCATTAGCTCGACCTGAGAATGAGGGAGTAGCAAAATGACTAAAACTACTAAACCCATAATGAACTATTTCAGACATGGGCCAGGTTTCTTTCATAAAATGATTTGCATATGTCTGGGTCCAAACTGGGGTGACATGGTGAACAAAAGAACAATGGATGAAACCTAGATCTGTGACTGGTGGTGAGTGTTTGCATTGTTCAGCACTCCGTCTATCATCCTTTTGTGTTGCTAAAGTTGCCCTAAGTGGGAAGGGTGTGCCCAGACGTGGGTCCTGTGCTCCAGTGCTACTGGATTCAAGCTAGCCTGGCTGATGAAGTATGATACCCTGAAACCTGTCTCAGCATGCTTGTTTCTGGTCCAGGGAGGACCTGGCTTGGCGGTTTGGGCTGGACTGTTCCTAAGAGGAACAGGGTCAAGACTAATTGGCAAATGGCTGGGTCGAAACTGGGGTGAGCAAAAGAACAATGGATTAAACCCAGATCTGTGATTTGTGGTGAGTGTTTGCATTGTTCAGCACTCGTCCATCATTGTGTTGCTAAAGATAAATTCATGCGACTGACTTGCCCGGTCAGCTCCCAACCCCAACTGTCACTGGAAAAACTGCTCAACCCCCTCGTTCTAACACCAACATTCTAAGCTGTGGGTTGTAAAATGTAACAGTAACTAGCATTAGTACATAGTATTTTTGAATGCTTATTTGTTTGCATACTGCACCAGACTGAAGCCAGACCTATTGCCCTGGGAATGCTTGTTCATATCTCGGAGTTTTAATCTGACACTGCCTCAAACTAGCGGCAGGCACAGCAAGGATACGATGCAAATTAAAGTATGCCTTCCCTAATAACCAGACTGTGTGCATTAACATTGTGTCTGATTATACAGTATTCTAACACCAACAAAAACAGCAGCTGCAAGAATCAGTAAAAATAGATTTGACTGCTTATCAGCCTGAGCATCAGTAAAGACACTCCCTCTTATGATAATTGTCACTCCTATCATGTGCTGTGCTTATCTTGATTTCTTCTCTACTAACACATATACATCACCTTTAATCCCAAAAAGTATCATCATGTACACATTAGAGCAACTGGAATTTACAGTTTACCGAGAATTAATGGATTTTGCGTGTTAATAAGCTGTCGATATTTTCTTTATACAATGATGAGAAACCGGTTCAAAATCGCAAAAATCAGGAGTTATTTTGAGTAGATTTTCCTATAATTCTCAAGAATGCACATTATTTTCAAGTTGATTGGGCAAAACAACACTGCTAAGATTAAAAACAGATTGTCATGAAGCATTTAAAGCTTAATGCAAAAGGAAACAGGGGCATTTTGAGTATGTGCCTCAGAATACACCAATATTAAGTCCAGAGATACAAGGTGATGACGACATTGTAAGAAGCACTGCCCCTTAATTGCCCAACTTATTTTTCCTTGTCCTCATTTTGTGCTGCAAATTATTTTTTACTGGGACCAATAAACTGAATTAATCTCAGCAATTGACATGAACAACCATGCAGATTTTTACTTCTTTTGCTCCCATCCAACTCCAAATTAACATATTCTGAATCAGCCCATAAACGTCTGTGCCACAGTCAATGGTGCAAACATGGTCCTAAAAATCAAGCCAACGTAATAGGATATACGGGTCCAATTTACAAAGGTATTTTCACCCCTAAACTAATGGTGTTGGCTGAAAATGCCTCAGTTGGTAAAACGGTTAACTCACTTGTTAAAATGGTACTATGCAAAACAACATCTCCACCTAACTATATCCTAACTAACAATATTTAAAGCATTCAGTAATTAGATCTACATAAAAATTGTTTATATGGTTTCCCATAGTGTGCACAAGAGTTCTAATGTACCCCACTTGCGGTACAAACATTGTTGAAATGAATTTTTATTTACTCACATATAAAATGTTCTAATTTTTTAGGTGTTACAGTCTCCCGCCTTCCAGTCACATACATTGGAACTACTGGGTTCATCAATAACAACTCAGCATTTCGTATATTCACCTCTCTTGTATTCTCTATCACTTGACCACGTGAAACTTCACATTCTTCATCCATTGACTCAAAGGTACAGAAAAAGTGACACCTTTTGTCTTCACCACACATTTTACACCTGACAAGTCTACACAAATGCCAATCTTTCTCATCATTGAATAAAGCTACTTGGCACAATTAATTGGTTGGCTTCCATCCAGGAGTACCTGCTTTCACCCATCCTTTTCAATCCACTTTCTTTTATCCTGATCCATTCTCCAGCCTTTAAAGTCACCTTCTTGACACTAAGAGGCAGATTTATGAAAAGTGGTGCTGCACATAGTGCAGCACCACTTTTCTTGCGCCCCTTAGCACCCCCTAACACCACCATGTGTGTACTATATTTAACATACAGCACATCATGGCAGGAGTTAGGGAACTTACATCTACATTTTTGATGCTAGTTTGACGCTTTTTAGGATTAGCGTAAAAAACTTTTATGCTAATCCTGCAAAGCATCCAGATGCCCATGGAAAACAATGGGAGCCTCTCTTTAATGCCTGCTCTTGGCAAGCGTTAAAAAATGCCAATAAAAATGATGCAAAGAAATCTCTTCGATTTTTTACGCCATTTTCTTCGCCCTACCTAGCATTATGCCTGCTTGGCACAGGAATAATGTGGCACAAGGGGTTACAAAGTGATGCAATGCAAGAATTATGCCACTTTGTAAACATGGCTCTGCATTTTTGGCCATCTAACGCCATATTAGGGCAAAACAAATTACACTACTGTGTCGTTAGATGACGCTTGGCCCTCTTAAATCTGGGCCTATGTTTCCTATCCTTCCAAGACATGTATGCTTGATGTGCTTGAGCTATGAGTTTTCTTCTTCTGGTGACCATTTGCTCTTTCTTGATTTCTGCATCTATGCCAGTTTATCCTTTATGAATGGTACGCTATCCTTCATCAGTTTGAAGAGGCTGTGTCCCATACTAACATAAGGTGTAATTCTATAGGACCACACCATACCCATCAGTTCTCTCTACCAATTTATTCTGTTCCTTTTAGCTATTTCAATAATGCTTTTAATGATTCTCTTGAAACTCTTCACACTACCATTCCCTTCAGGATGGAAAATAGGAGTGGATTTATGATACCATTCTTCTATTGAAATCCTTGAAAATATTCAGACATAAAACGAGTACCATTATCATTTAGAATGTACTTAATTGCTGTGGGTGCACTTGACCTTTAAAAACTTACACTACTAAAGATACCTCCATAGCACACCCACAGGTGAGTGGATCAACAATGATGTTAAACTTTAATTTCATGAAGCAATTTGTCCCAAAATAATGTGCAAAACAGCATAACAAACCTACATTCAGTTAAGAAAGGACTGCTCAATAAGTCAGTTATAGGGCAGAACATCAATATAAGGATTGATTACAAAAACTAACAAGGTGGAATACAGAATAATTTATGTGCTGATGCAGCAATTCTCAGTTAAATGCATAAAATCATTGCCACAAAAGCCATCAGAACAGAAAAATGACAAAATCTGAAAAATACTAAGGACCTGATTACGAGTTTGGCGGTCCCAATGCCGGACCACCAAACTCTGGGGGAGGACACCACCACCGTAGTGGTGATGTCCCCCCACCCTGTTATAAGCCAGGTCAGACAGATGGACACCTTGAAATAGAGCATTCCCACTGGTCTGACCAACAGGAACAGTGCTACGAGATAGCACTCAGCTCCTTTAAAGGAGCTGAGTGCTATCTCGTAGCACAGAGGGGGCCGACCAGCACCCTTGGAATGCACACCGTCTGCCCCTGCACTTGTTCTCTGCCAGCCTTTTTGTGGTGGGGATACTCTCATGAAAAGGCTTGCAGAGAGCAAGATTGTAATCAGCAGGGCAGCGCTGAATTCAGCGCCACTCTGGCTGATTACAACCAAGACCCCCGTCGGGATCTTGGATCCTAGCAGAGACGGTGGTCGGTTGGCTGTCCGCCCACTGAACTTGTAATGTGGCTGCTACCGTGAGTCTGGCAGTCATGTGACAGCCAGACTAGTAATCAGGTCCTAAGTCTCAAATGTACAACAAAATCAGTAAGAAATTAGACAGCATCCCTAGTAGTGTAGAAAAGATCTCAGAGGAGAACTGTATCACCCCCAAATTGAAGGTTCCATATGAGAAATTTCTCTGTAGACAAGCATAGAAAGTGCATTTTCATCATGGTGTGAGCAAAAGAAATACAATTTCAGCAAATCAGAACATTGAATAAACATCATACAACCTTACCATCCTAGCACTATCCCACTACATGAAAATCGATTCAGCCTGTCTGACATAATATTGTTCAGAGATGTTAGAACAAAAAAGTTACAGGAATACCAGTGAACCACTTTGAATGAATGCAATACCGCATGCAAGCTGAAGAACCTTGAAGAAAGTTACCGAACCTACGCAAGAGAGTCTTCCTTGAGAACAGTGTTAATCTGAAATAAACAAGCATGAAGTTCTTGGCAATGTGCAGCAGAAATAATAAACAGAGCACTAGCGTGATGAGAGATCCATTTCGAACAAGATGGTGTTAAGGCCAACTGAAGCCTAGTTAGCATAAGCCAAATTAATACTCTTTAACAGGTCATGTTAAAATAATTTCACAGGCTATATTATATCATGCTAGTGTACATATGTGAATTTGTGGCCAGATTCCTATTCTGCAAGTTAATAATGCGCACATTTTGAAAAATCATTAAAAAACTTCCACAGTAGACCCCGTTGTTTTTTTAATCTCTAAATCCCCTCATGTTAAATATTCACTATTTCCTTCTTGGTACTACCAGGGGAAATTACTCTTTCTCCTCTCCACAACTTCTCTCCTTTCAGAGTCAATTCATTTTTCACTTCCCATGAGATACACATCTCTGTGTCTAATTCCTTCCTAAGGGGCCAAACGTCCTTCACGAATTTACATCATTATGCTATACTAACATGTGCTTCACTCCGGGCATGTATCGTATCTCGTTATTTTAATCCAGCAATCTTATTGACATGCTAGCTATCCATGGAGATGCTATATTTTCCCTCTGTTTGTAAGCACAACGATAAGTGGTTTGTGGTCACATCTCAGTAAAACAGGACACCCTCATCCATACTGAAGAAAATATTTTCAACCCCACACATGCAAAATATTCCTTCTCAATTACCGAATTTCTTTTCCCACAGACGTTAAGAAACAAGAGGCAAATGCTATCGCAGCTGCCTTGACATCTTTTCTAATTTGTGTCACTACAGCTTCTATGCCAATGGTTCTCACCCTTTGGACTTCTGTGGACCTCCACTTAAACATTACGCAAATCCAGGGACACCCATTGAATCACTATTGGAATCATGGGACCCCTTCTAAGCCATTGCTGGGAACTGGAGACTCCAGCTTAAACATTTTTGATGATTTGAACTACAAAACAGTACACAAAAAATACAGCAATCTCCATTATTCATATAGACAACTGATGAAATATTGTATTTAGTTCTCAAACAAATATAAAAAACACAAATGTTAATTTCAATAGGAAAGTTGGAGTTTTTCGACTGGCTACTCATCATCCATACTATTTTCTGTTTGATGCACTGACACTACTCCTAATAGGAGGATATTAACTTAATTTTTAGCATCAATTTTCGATTCCTTTCAATTCCTTCACATTCACAGAATATTTTAAAATGTTCAATGTGACACCTTGTTTATATATATACATATCACTAATGCGTTAATATTATATAATTTTCCAAGTAGTCGTGGACCCCCCCCGAGTAGGCTTCACTGGGTCCCCAGACCACAAATTAAGAAACACTGTTCTAGGCCCTTCCCACTAGTATCTGTTGGAAACACAGATTTACACTGTTGAACCCTTGTATGTGTAGCATCCCACAAATGTCTTCTTTGATTTTATTTAATGCTTCTTCACATTCAATTGAACCTAGAAATGTCTTCTCTTCCTTTAGAAACTGATGAACAGAGTATGTCTTCTCTGTAAAATTACTTACAAATTTCTAAGAAAAATTCAGCAGGACCCAAGTAGCATAGAGTATCATCCTTTGTTTGTGTTGGTGGATCCTTGATGGCTTCTTTTGCTTCGGACCATTGATTAATTCCTGCATACGTTACTTCATGCCCCAAACCTACCACACTTTTCTTTGGAAATTTACTTTTACATTTTTAATTTGTAATATTCAACTATTAATCCTTTTCTCGTTGATGGTTCCAACACCTCATATATATTTTACCATCGTGATCCCCCTCATTTTTCCCATTTTATTTAGATCATCCTGAAAGAAAGTGACATTTTGCACATCCCTGCCCCAAAACAACAGTCTCTGTAATATGGCACCAACACAAATGTAACTCTTAATAAAGTAAAATAGCCTATTTGTGGTATAAATATGATTAATCTCTTACCGGATGGAGAGGCACCGGGTGATATGCAGCAGTGACGTCTACTGTAGGAAAACAGTTGATTACTTTAGTTAATGTATGAAATGGGGACTTTGGTTGGCAGTCAGGTTACCCCCTGTCCAAGCAAGGACCCTAACTCTAGCCAGGGTGAGTCACACACAATCCAAATTATCCTGTGCCCACCCTCTGGTAGCTTGGCACTGAGCAGTCAGGCTTAACTTAGAAGACAATGTGAAAAGTATTTGTGCAATACATCATGCAATAACACAGCATAAACACCACAAAAATACACCGCACAGGTTTAGAAAAATATAGAATATTTTTCTGAGTAGAATAAGGTCTAAACGATCAAGATTTGATAAGTACAACTTGAGATATCACTTTTGTAATGAAAAATAGAGGCCCTCATTATGAACACGGCGGTCCGTACCGCGATGCTGGCGGCGGCCGTAAAAACTGCCAAATAATGAACCAAATGAAACACAGGCATCCAGAAAACCACCCACCGCCAGTAGAGGAGTGCTGACGACGACAGAAGAGTCCGCCCACAGGCCGACGGAAAGGCCCAACCCGCCTATCAAATAATGAACCACCAATCCGCCACCAGTTCCGGGGCGGGAACAACCGCCACGCAAAGCCAGGCGGAAATGAACCAATTAGAATGAAACACTCACCGGAGGCCTGCACAACGCGCCGAAGCAGTCATGGATAGAGAGCTGCAGGTCATGCCAGCCCTGCTCCTTGCCATATACCTCCACGACTGAGACCACCGACGAAGAAGACGACGGTAAGTACCGCAAATTACGAAACAAGGGAGGAAAGGGCACAGTTACATACCCACCCACTCCACCCACCCAGCAACGACCCCCAACCCTTCACAGCAGCACAAGTCATACACCACACAGCAAGAGGTACTTCCCCGACACAAGGCAAATCCAACTTGACCATAGTACATACAAATGCCCCACACCCATATCAATGAAACGAAAGACCAGGGTTCAACAGTGTGCTGCCAAAACACAGGCTACACAGAAATATTTTATTGAAGCTCACAGAGCCAAATACTACAAACAGGGCTAATGGCCAGTCCCTGCGGCTACAAGTGCCATGGGCAACAACGGACCCAAACTGACTCCCAGAAGTGCACGGTACTCCACCTAATGGGGAAACAAAGGGGCATCCAGGCACCTCACGGAACTGGGGCAGGAGGTGGGGATTTGCGATGGGGTGGGCCTAGGACTTTCGTTTGGAAGGTGGAGGGGGTGTGGGCTTGTCCTCTGAAGGTGGGGGGGTGTTTTGAGCGGGTGGAGCCAGATGGACTAGGCTCTGCCAGGGCCTTTTTTTTTTCACTGGGGAATGGGCAAGGGAATGTGAAGGGCAGACGGGGGTAGACTGTGAAGTGGAAGGAGTGGAAAGGGCAAGGAGGTGAGCACGCTTAGGGACAAGATGGGGTGGGCCAGTGGGTTGGAAGAGGTCAGCACGGGACAGGAAACGTTTTTTCGGAGCAATTGGGGTGGCCCTGGATGAGGGTGTGGGAGTGGAGGCAGAGGCAGAGGCAGTGGGTGTATGTGGTGTAGGGGTGTGTGTAGTGGGTGCAGGTGACTGGACAGTATGCTGTGGTGTGGTGGATGTGTGATGGGTGGGTGTCTTGGTGCGTTTGTGTGTTTTTGGAGGACGGGGTGGCACAGTGGGAGAAGACAGGCAGCTAGTGTGGATATATGTTGTTTGGGTGTCTGCAAGTCTGGTGAGTGTGCTGCATGTGTCATCTACAGTAGTTGTGAGTGCAAGTGTGGTGTATGTGGTGCATGGATGGATGTCTGCTATTGTGGTGAGTGCAGTAAGAGGAGCAGCAACAGAGACTGAAGGTGCAGTGCATGAGGGTGTGGATGTGGAGGAGACAGACAGTGAGGCGGAAGAGGTGGGCACACTGGGGGAGGTGGATGTTGTTGTGTGTGTATGTGTCTGTTGGCTGTGTGAATGCTTGTGGTGGGAGGTGTGGTGTCTGTGTTTTTTGTGTTGATGTGCTTGACTGCGTGTCTGAATGTGTGCTTTGGACAGGTGAAGGGAGTGGGGTGCTCGAAGGGGTAGAGGAGGTTGGAGGGGGACGGAATGGTCAGGGAAACTGGCTGCCATCTAAGAAGGAGGCCAGAGCCTGAAAAGATCTCTGTAGGGCAGACACGGCACCGTGAATGCCATCCAGATAGGCATTTGTCTGCTGCGCCTCTGATGCTAGCCCCTGGATGACATTGGCAACGGTTGTCTGCCCTACAGAGATGGTTCTCAGGAGGTAAATAGCCTCCTCTGTGATGGTAGCAGGGCTGACTGGGGCAGGGGAGGATGTGCCTGTGGTGAAGGAGACGCCCACCTTACTGGGTCAGCGGGCACGGGCAACTTGGTGGGGAGCAGAAGGGAGGGCGGTGATGGAATGGGAGTGGAGGAAGATGTCACTGTAGTGGTGTGGAAACTAGGGTCTGCCACCACCGGGGAGCCCCCCATCGGAGGAGGTCTCGGAGTCACTACCTCCAGTGGTAGTTGCCTCCCCTGTGGAACTCCCCTCGCCCTCCCACCCACTGGTCCCCTGGGCGTCGGATGTCTCTGCCTCCGAGGATCCGTGGGTCGCTGCTTCCCCACTTGCCGGTGCCTCAGCTCCCTCGCCAGATGTTGCTGCTGTACCAAACCAACACAAGAGAACAGGGATGGGAAGACAAAACAGGAGAGACACTTGTAAGTAGCTGAATGGAGGTACATAATGGCCAGACATACACCCACCCAGAAGGGACACCCAACAGGCAGCACTGTTCACTATGCCCATGGCCATGCCCCTGACTACTGACCAGAATACTGCTCTACACCCATCCCCTGGACTACCTAAGGAGGCGACGTGTGGGAGGCCTGACAAAGACACCCCTACACCCTTTGGGGACCATCATGTACATAGGCACCAGTTAGAGTCCCTGCCTCTAAGCAGCATGAACCCTAATGCACACACATACATCCTTCCAGACTGAAGTTTGTGACATGAGTACTCACCCCCTTGTGACTGCTGTACAGCCTTCAAGCGCCCATCCAAGTCTGGGTACGCCACCGCCAGGATACATCGCATGAAGGGGGGTCAGTGCCCGACGGGCACCCCTTCCACAATGGGAGGACTTCCCCAGCTTGGCTTCATAGATCTTATGCGCCGAGTGCCGCAGTTCCTCGCACCTCTTTCTGCAGTGGGTGCTCCGCCGGTTGTAGACCCCCAGGATCCGCACCTCCTTGGTGATGACATGCCAAAGTGCCCTCTTCTGGTGGCGCTGACCTAAAAGGGTGACACAGATATGGAACACAGAGGTCAGTCACTTGCAAGATAGGTACAGCTGGCTAATTGTCCACTATGGGACGGACAGTACTCTCAGACTTACAGGCCATTCGCACGCAGCATGCCATGCACCATGGCCCATGCAGGCTCAGAGGTGCACACATATGTCCATTCAACACCATCCATTCCACCCAAACAGTGCCCCACCAAACCCAGACTCACCTGTACCTCTGGCCGTCTGTACAGTTTTGCGTACAGGGGAAGGACCCCGTCCACTAGCCTCTCCAGTTCCTCCTGGGTGAAGGCCGGGGACCTTTCCCCTGCAACACGAGCCACATCCATTGCCAGAGGCAGGCAACAGCAGTACACACAGTGGAGTACCTGTCCGCACGAGATCAGTGAGTCAAGTGAATAATAGATGATGAAATCGCGTACGTACCGCGGTGACAGTGTGCACCATCACCACCAGAGGCGATCATGATACGCCAGGATTCCCCATTGTCATTCATGTTAACCAATAACGGTGCAAACGGCGGTAAACACCGCCTTACGCTGTGACGTCAACCGCTAGCCACAACGAAAGCCTGGATTACAGTGGGCAGACATTTTGGCAGTAACTACGCATATATAAATAAAAATTTGCACAATGCAGGCCCTACTAGCCACATGAACCACCTATGCATGTGACCATTCAGTGATATACCAAATATGAAAACACTGTTCCCTCATTGAGGTGTACATGTAGATCTGTCAAGAAGCAGTTAATGTTGAGTCACTACAATGAAATATGCAGTGCACAATTGATGACAATGTGTGCCTATGTATGTGTGTTCATCACATCTTTTTGATACCCCTCGTAGGTACTGACCCTTGTGGCGAGGAAGGGCACCATCGGTGTACAGACCACTTGTGGATATGAGGACCATGGTGGAGCGTCAGATCAATTACAGACTCACACATGCAACAATTCAGGAACCTTGTGCTTTACTGGATCCTGCACTAACTCTGGGAAATCGTAACCAGCATGCCATCCCTACTGAAGTGCAGGTGCTCTCTGCACTCCATTTCCTGGCCACGGGCTCATTTCAAGTGGCAGTGGGCATGGGTGCTGGATTTTCACAGCCAATGTTCAGCATGGTACTGACAAGATTTCTAAATGCATTTGTACGACACCTGCAGTCATATGTGAGGTTTCCCCAAAGTACTGACCTCCCTGCCATCAAGTCTGAATTCTATGCCTTTGCCAACATACCCCAGGTGATAGGTGCCTTCGATGGCACCCACATACCAATCATCCCCCCAAGAGTCAGTGAACAGGTGTACAGAAACAGAAAGAACTTTCACTCCATCAACATCCAATTGGTATGTACTGCAGACCAGTACATCTCACATGTGAATGCCATGTTCCCAGGTTCAGTCCATGATTCCTTTGTGTTGAGGAACATTAGTGTGCCAGCGAGGATGGAACAACTCCAAGAAGACAGAGGGTGGATCATAGGTAAGTGTGTCTGTCACTCACTGGCACATAGCAGACAGCCAGGCTGTCTGACTAAGGAGCTTAACAATGACTACTCTGTATTGCACCTTTTTCTTGGTGATTCTGGCTATCCAAACTTGCGTTGGCTCCTAACACCAGTGAGGAATCCTAGGACGGATGCAAAGAGGAATTACAATGAGGCCCATGGACGTACTAGGAGGGTGATAGAGTGCACAATGGTTCTCCTGAAGGCTAGATTTCATTGTCTATATATCTCTGGGGGTTCCCTGGCCTATGGGCCTGAAAAGGTGTGTAGAATAGTGGTGGCCTGCTGCATGGTGCACAACGTTGCAGGGAGACATTCTATCCCTCTCTTGAAGGTGGAGGGTGCTATATGTCCGGACCAGCTACCTCAGAGAGGGGAGGAGAGTGATGGTGATGATGAGGAAGGGAAAGATATCAATTCCAGGACCCAACTGATACAACTCTACTTCCAGTAACTGTGTGGGACTTTGGGCTGATATTGGGGTTTGTGACACATACTTTCAGTGTGCTCAGTCATATGGGGGGTTGATAATGATAGGTGAAACATGGTCCAGTTCTGCATGGTACAGACTGATATTTTCTGCATTTACTTAGGGCCCACATTTAGGCACACAGGATAACAAAGATTTGACAATAAAGTAGTTATCAGCCAGTTGCATCCATACTTCACTTTGCTCACATTTTAACACAGGGGACAGCGTTACAGGTGTGATATGTGTTTTATTGGTTGCAGGGAGTGAATAGTGCTTTTTACAGTGATGGCAAGTCGTAAGGGGTGGGTGTCTTCAAAGCCAACATGGTGGCAGCCTTGTTGGGAGTATTGATGGGTCCATCTTTTCTTACATTGGTTCATATTGCCTCTTAGCAATGTGTGGTGGCTGATTGTGTGGGATGGATGCTGTGCAGATTGTTGCTGAGTTACTTCTTGAAGGGGGCCTTGTTCTTTGCTGGGGTTCCAGTGCCATATCTTGGCCTGAGGGTCCGTTTGGGCGCCTGCTTTTGATCTTCAGGGCATGACATGATAGGCCCTTGGGTTTCCTGTGAGGGAAGATCCTGGGATGTTTCTGCTGATGGTGTAATCTCATGGTGGGTGTCTGGTGCTGTAGTGGGGGCCTCCTGTCCTGTGTGGGTCTCAGACTGGGTTTATACCAGCTGCAGCAGTGCTCCTGCTATGGTGGCCATTGTGGCGTTGTGCTGTTTCCACTGCTCCATGGCCTGTTGGTGGTGTTCCTGCTGCATCCTCTGACTGTGCCCAAGGGTGGACACTATCTGTGCCAACCTGTCATGGGTATGCTGGTAGGCCCCCAATACCTCAGGTATCAGGTCCTGGGCTGATGCATCCATCATGTGGACTCCCCCTTGCCCACTGACACCCTTGCACTTGCCCTAGCCCCCTGTGTCCCCTGCACAGGTCTGGCAGTACCACTTGTACTGGGGCCCTCACCTTCTTGCATGTTGGGAGTGGGGTACTGTGGCCTCTGTACCTGTGTTCCACCAGTCTGTGGCCTGGAATCACTGGTATGGGGATGCTTGCCCTGGGCTGCTGGTCTTTACTGGGTGGTAGGGGTGACAGTGGTTTCCTGGGTGGGGCTGCTGCATGGTGACAGTCCCAGAGTGTGTGAGGGTCCTGCCTGCTCATCCGTGTCCAGGGATCCTTCACCAGTGTCCTGTGAGGTGCCTCTGTCTCCCTGGGGGGTACTGCCACTCCTTGTCCCGTCCGTTAGGGTGGCATGGTTGGTTGTGCCTGTTGGGGGACATAGACATGTCTGTTACAGCTGCATGAATGTTTGGGGTGAATAGGATTGGGCTATTTTGTGCTGGGGTTACTTTCAGTGGCCTTACAGGGTGCCTTTGTGAGGTTGACACTGCATTTAGCTTCAACTGTGGGGTTGCATTGTGGTGGGGGGTGTTGTTCCATTGTGGGTACTTGCAGGGGTAGGTGGCTGTGCATAGGGGGAGGGATGTGGGCCTGTTAGTGGGTTTGTGGTAATGGGGGGGGGTGGATTTAGTGGCTGTTGCCTGGGTGGGGTGTTGGTCCTGGTGGGTGTGGGTGAGGTGGGGTGGTACATGCATTACAGGTATGGTGTATATGGGGTATATGTTGATGACTTACCCAAGTCCATTCCTCCAGTGAGTCCAGTGAGTCCCTCAGGGTGCAGGATGGCCAGTACCTATTCCTCCCAGTCTGTTTATTCTGGTGGTGTTGGTGGCGGTACTCCCCCAGTCTTCTGGACTGCAATGTGGTGCCTTGATGCCATGTCCCTGACCTTCCCCCGCAGGTCATTCAATCTCTTCTGGATGTCGTCCCTGGTGCGTGGATGGTGTCCCACTGCATTGACCCTGTTCACAATGGTCTGCCATAGCTCCATCTTCCTTGCGATGGGTGTGTACTGCACCTCAGCCCGAATATTTGTGGCTCCACCTTCAGGATCTCGACCACCATGGTCCTTAACTCCCTTTCTGTGAAGTGTGGATGTTTGGGGGATGACATGGTGTGTGTGGTGAATGGTGTCAGGGCTGGGAATGCGGTGAGGGTGCTCTTCTGTGGGTCAGTGCGCATCTCGTGTATGGTGGTGTTCGGTGTCAGCCTCTGGTGCTCTCCGTCTTCTTGGCCTGGTTTCGTTGCAAAGGATTGTGGGGTATGTCTCGAGGTGTTTTTATGGGGTTATGGATGTGTGTCAGGTGTGTGGGTTGCACGCTTATCCAATGTGTGCCCTTCTTGCTGTTAAGTCCACTTGCCGCCCGTGGCGGTCGGAACCGCCAATGGTCGTCCGGCTGCCACTGTCCGCCAAGGTGATTTGTGCATCATTATTTGGAGGGCGGGATGTGGGTGTGCTTGGCGGTGGCGGGGTGGGAGGTCCAGGATTCCTGCCGACAGAGTCATGGCGGGGAGTGGTGGTCTGGTGATTTTTGGCGGGGTTGGGATTTTCGTTCATTATATGGCAGGTTTCCATTCACCGCCAAGGGCGGACTTCTGTTCACCACCGCCAAGAGCGGACTTCTGTTCACTGCCGCCACGGCGGTCGGCGGTGTTTCCCACTGTGTTCATAATGACCGCCAGAGTCGTTAGTTCTTAAAATGGCAATAAGCATCTATTGCAAGCACAAAGTACATGGTTTGCGTCTAAATTACCCGCAAGGGACCGCAGAGTAGAAGATGCATGGAAAACGGAGTGGTGTGCATCGGTTTCCTCGGGCGCGCACAGACAATGCCTTGATGCTTTTTCACGTAGAAAGAGCTTTACGTTGATTTCCAGTGCACAGACTTCTATCCTCTTCAGGTTGCGGGGTATTTGGACGCCCCGGGGATGATGCGGAGAAATCCTGGGCATGCAGGATGAAGTCACAGGAGCTGCATCGATCCGGTGGGTGATGCGGGGAAAGTTCTATCTCACAGCAGGCGCTACATCGATTCTTCTTGTAGGAAGTCGGGCTGCATCGTTCCGTCTCGGCTATGCGTTGATCCAGTAGGCCATGCGTCAAAGTTCCGGTCACAATGCTGGTGCTGCATCGATCTTCACTCAGGGAGCCGGACTGCATCGTTCCGGTTCGGCGTGCAGTGGTTTTTACACCACAATGCAGGCTATGCGTCGTTTCTGGCAGACTGTGCATCAAAATTTCACCGCACAAGAAGCTCTTTGCAGAGATGAAATCTTTTTGGCCCTGAGACTTCAGAAAACAGGAGGCAAGCTCAATCCAAACTCTTGGAGAACACTTCTCAGCAGAGCCAGAGAGCAGCAAGCCAGCATGGCAACAGAAAGGCAGCAGTACCTTTCAGCGAAGCAGTCAGGTGAGTCCTTTGGGCAGCCAGGAACTTCTCTTGGCAGGTTGCAGTTTCTGGTTAAGAGTTTCTTCCCAGTAGTATTTTGTCCAGAAGTGTCTGAGTTGGTAGGGTCAGAGGCCCTGTTTAAATTCCCAAATGTGCCTTTGAAGTGGGGGAGACTTCAAAGAGTGGCTTAGAAGTGCACAAGATCCACTTTCAATTCCATCCTGTCTGCCAGGGTCCCAGTAGGGGGTTTGACAGTCCATTGTGTGAGGGCAGGCCACTGTCCTTTGACATGTAAGTGTCAGGCCCTCCACCCTCCCATCCCACGAAAACTCATTCAGTATGCAGATGTGTGCAGGTGTGACTGAGAATCCTGTGTTTGGGGTTGTCTGAGTGAAATGCACAAGGAAGCTGTCAACTAACCCAGCCAGACGTGGATTGTAAGGCGCAGAAGGATTTAAGTGCAGAAAAATGCCCACTTTGTAAAAGTGACATTTCTAAAATAGTAATAATAAATCCAACTTCACCAGTCAGCAGGATTTTGTATTACCATTCTGGCCATACTAAGGCCCAGATTTATACTTTTTTTGCACCGCATTTGCGTCACTTTTTGACGCAAAAGCGGTACAAAATTACAAAATACAATTGTATTTTGCAGGTTTGCACCGTTTTTGCGTCAACAAATGGCGCAAATGAGGCGCAAAAAAAGTATAAATATGGGCCTAAATATGACCTGGATACTCCTTTCAGGTCAGAATCTACCACCCAAACAGTACATGAGGGTAGCCCCAATGTTACCCTATGAAAGGAGTAGGTCTCACAGTAGTGGAAAACAAATTAAGGAGTTTTACACTACTAGGACATATAAACTACAAACGTACATGTCCTGCCTTTGACCTACATAGCAACCTGCAAAGAAATCAGCAGTATTATATCCATATACATCTGCTAGGAATCTTTTTGTACATTCCTAACTGTTGTATGCATATTATCATTTTAACAAGTGTCGTTCTGATTCCTGCTAGGCCACCATACCTGGACGTTCTAGAACTCATAGTGTAGGGGATACTGACAGTGGAGGAAAGAAGGGAAATTGTATTAAGGAGTGCTGCTCTGTTCAAGGCAGGCTTCCAATAAAGGGACTTATTCCTAAACCCTCTGCTTCAAACTGGCACATGAAAGCTTTGGCAACAAAAAATTAGACTATGCTTTGATCTGACAGAACTTCCTAAAAACATATTTATAGATAGGTTCCCTTTACCAAAAATCAATGAGTTGTTGTTAAATTTTAGACCTGATAGCCCTAGGGTGGTGACCCCTAACTTTTTGCCTGCCTCCCTCTACTTTTTCGGCACTGTTTTTGCTGGTTTTAGCTACTAACCAGTGCCTAAGTGCATATGCTCTCTCCCTTAAAACATGGTGACATTGGTTCATACCCAATTGGCTTATTTAATCTACTTGTAAGACCCCAGTAAAGTGCACTACATGTGCCCAGGGCCTGTAGATAAAATGCTACTAATGGGCCTGCAGCAGTAATTGTGCCACCCACATAAGTAGCACCCTAACCATGCCTCATGATGCCATTGCAAGGCCTATGTGTGCCGTTTCACTGCCCCTTCGACTTGTCATTTAAAGGTATGTGCCAAGCCTTAAACTCCCCTTTTTCTTCCTACATATAAGTCACCCCTAAGGTAGTCCCTAGGTAACCCAGAGGGCAGGGTGCAGTGTAGGTAAAAGGCAGGACATATATCTGTGTATTTAATATGTCCTGGTAGTAGAAAACTCCTAAGTTCATTTTCCACTGCTGTGCTGCCTGCTCCTTTCATAGGCTAACATTAAGGCTACCCTCATAAACATGTTTGAGTGGTAGATTCTGATTAGAAAGGGGTAAACAGGTCATATTTAGTATGGCCAGAATGGTAAAACAAAATCCTGCTGACTGGTGAAGTTGGATTTTATATTACTATTTCAGAAATGCCACTTTTAGAAAATGAGCATTTCTCTGCACATAAATCCTTCTGTGCCTTACAATCCACGACTGGGCTGGGCTGGTTGACAGCTCCATTGAACATTTCACCCAGACAACCACAAACACAGGATGCTCAGTCACACCTGCACACATCTACATACTGAATGGGTCTTCCTGGGCTGGAAAGGGGGAGGGCCTGACACTTACAATTCAAAGGACAGTGGCCTGTCCTCACACAATGGACTGCCAAACCCCCTACTGGGACCCTGGCAGACAGGATTGTACTGATCTGTACACTTCTAAGCCACTCTTTGAAGTCTCCCCCAATTCAAAGGCACATTTGGGTATATAAACTGGGTCCCCACCCCTACCAACTCAGACACTTCTTGAGAAGTATCCTCCTGGCAAAGAAACTCTGAACCAGTACCTGCAACCTGCTAAGAGAAGCTGCCTTGCTGCCTAAAGGACTGATCTGACTGCTTTGCTGTATAGGACTGCTGCCTTGCAGTTGGCCTGCTGGCGTGCTGCCCTCTGGCTCTGCTGAGAAGTGCTCTCCAAGGGCTTGGATTGAGCTTGCCTCCTGTTTTCTCAGGGCCAAAAAGACTTCATCTCTGCAAAAAGCTCCAGCTGTGGTGAAAATCGCCGCACAGCCTGCTGTAATCGCTAAACAGCCTGTCCTGCGGTGAGAGAATCACTGCATCGTCGAACCGGAACGACGCAGCCTGGCTCCCCGAGTGGAGATCGAAGCAGCGCCAGCGTTGCGACCGGAACGCCGACGCACGGCTCACCAGATCGATGCCTCGCTGAACCAGAATGAGACTGCCTGACTTACTGCGAGAGGAATCGACGCAGCGCCTGCCGTGAGATAGAAATGTTCCCACATTGCCTACCTGATCGACATAGCTCCTGTGACTTTGTCCTGCACGACCAGGATTTCTCCGCATCGTCCCCAGGGCATCCAAATACCCCTCAACCCAAAGAGGATCCAAGTCTGCGAGCCGGAAATTGACACAAAGCCATTGCTGCATGGAAAAGCATCAAACCATCATCTGTGTGTGCCTGGAGAAACCGACGCACACCTCCCCGTTTTCCACGCATTTCTTCCTCTGCGGTCCCGTGTGGATAATTTAGACGCAAACCAGGTACTTTGTGCTTGCAAGAGACACTTATTGCTTTTTCAAGAACTAAAGACTCAAATTATCATTTATTTTTAACAGTGATATTTTTACATATACTTATCAAATCTTGATAGTTTTGACCTGCTTTTTATCAGATAAATATCTTATATTTGTCTAGACTTGTGTGGTGTATTTTTGTAGTGTTCCCACTGGGTTATTGCATGATTTATTGCACAAATACTTTACACATTCCCTTCTAAGTTAAGCCTGACTTCTCAGTGCCAAGCTACCAGAGGGTGGGCTCCTGATAATTTGGAGTGTGTGTGACTTACCCTGACTGGAGTGAGGGCCCTTGCTTGGACATTGGGTAACCTGAATGCCAACCAAGGACTCAATTTCTAACACCAAATACGATAATTTCTTGTTTTGGCAGAATTTTGTTCAAAATGTATCCAAACTTTTGCTAGTGTTTCTCAACCACTGAGATTGCTACTAAAGAAGAGTGCCCATTTTAACTGGACTGAAGAAGGTCATCAGTCTTTTGACAGTATTAAATGCAACATTGGAAAATTACCAACTTTGGGACATTTTGATGTTTACAGGAAAACAATTTTATTAACCAATGCCAGTCTGCAGGGTTTGGGTGCAGTTTTAGCTCAAAGGTGAATGGTGAAATGAAGGTGGCTGCTTTTGCTTCTCACTTATTAAAAGATTCTGAAGAGCATTATTCAAGTATTGAACGAGAGGCCTTAGCTGTATATTGGCAATGATCCACTTTAATTTTTTTTATGGGGAATACCATTTGTGGTCAGATTGGATCATCGACCACTTACTCATATGTTATAATGTAAGGCGAGGGAGAACGTATCCCCTAGGATCAGGAGGTGGTTAGATGGGTTGACTAGTTATAATTTTACAGTTGAGTATATACCTGGAACAGGGAATGCTATGGCAGATTGTCTCTCTAGACTGCTGTTCAACCAGAATGTAGATGTTTGTGAAGAAGTAGCTGTAGATTGGGTATGTGAATCAGCCCTGGAGGAAAGTGAGTGGGATAATGCTATTTCAAACAACTTAGAATTATCTACATTAAAGGAACTCACTGTAAATGGTTGGCCAAACAAGAAAGATATACCAACTAATGTGGAAGGATTTCTTTGTGTAAAAGATGAACTTAGCATTAGTGATGGGAAAGTATTAAAGTGGGAACGGGTGGTATCTCATGATGTTTTGAGACAGAAGTTAATTAACTTGGCTCATGAAGGAAATTTAGGGAGAAATTTGACCAAGGCTTGTTTGCGTGAATGGTACTGATGGCCAAGAACGGATCAAGAGGTTGAAGTGGTGATAAAGCATTATTGGCATTGTGCGAATAATGACAAAACTAAGAAAACTCACACAGTTGCTCTGTCACCTGTTGACGTTCCAGTGGTGCCATGGACTAAGCTAGGTCTAGATATAGCAGGGCCATTTGATCTGCTAGCCAATGATGAACTATATGTTATGCTGCTGGTAGACTAACATCTAAGTGGGTGGTCACAAAGTGTGTGGTTATGGTAAACACTAAAACAGTAATTACAGTTTTAAAAGAAGAATTTATTAGGGCGGGTGTCCGAAAACTCTTATAACTGATAATGGGATACAGTTTGTATCCCAGGAAATGAAAAATGTTCTTAAAGAATTGTCAATAACTCATTTAAAGACAGCCCTCTATTCACCTCAAGCCAATGGTTTAGCAGAGAGAATGAATAAGATATAAAAAATTGTGCACAGCGTGCACTCTTGAATAAGACATCTCTAAAAGAAATGTTGAGGGAAACCTGGTGGGCACATCATGTGATCCCTAATAGTGTAACATCTATATCTCCATTTTTTTCACTTGAAGGCAGGAAACCACATTGTAAAATCAATCCTGTGTGACTTAAAATAAGTCGGAAACAAAATGTGGACTTTCAAAACAATGAGCTTGTTCTGCATATGATGGAACATCAAAATAAATATAAAATTCACTATGATGCTAAGAATTGTATACATGAATTAACGTTTCAGGGTGGTGACAGAGTTTTAATGAAAATACCTCATATAATAAGAAAGGGGTGTTCAAAATTAATGGGTCCTTTTGTGATAACTTCTCTTAAAAGGAATGTCGCAATTTTAGACTCAGTGGATGTCTGTAGTATATCTAGACTAACAATCCTAAATGAGGTTGGTTCAGAAACTATGCTAAAAGAGAGCCATTGGGGGGAGGATTTGAATGATGCTAAAATGTTTTTGTTAAGAAGAGAGAGATATAAGCCTGCTTGGCCCAAGGACCACGTAATGGGGAAAGTGACAAACTACAGACTTAATTAAGTCATGAAATGGAAGAATTTTATGAAATAAGGGAACCTTCTTCTGTTATGCATAAAGTGAATGTATGTATATGTTTATAATATGTTTCATTTTCTTTTTGTACACATATGATTTCCATGATGTAATTTCTTTCTTTAGAAGCTTATTATTTTAATATTGATTTTTAGCTGTTCTGATATAATATTATAAGGGAGGGAGATGTGTTGTGGTTTGCACTAGATCATTTGGCTGAAATGCGGTGACAATCACTCTGAGGTCATATCATTCCAGGGAGTGTGAATCTCTGGGGGAGATTTGAATGTGGTCAGCTGTGATTGGTTCACTGCCTGAGGAGGTTGGATAAACATGCTACAAATTTAATACAGGTTTCTGAAGAACCTTCAAAGTGAAAAGCGTATTCTTAACAATGAGGCATTGCTTTGTTTAAGCACAAAAAACCAATGCAGGTTTGAGAATCACGGCCAGCTCATTGGTGTGTTTCCATTTTTACAAAGACTGCTTGATCTCAATACATTTATTTAATAATCCTCAAACTCTTTTGAAACATTTTGATCATTAAAGAGTATGTACACAGGTTTGATAACTTGTTGAATGTTATGTTGTGTCTGTGTTGTTATTCATGTAATACATGTTTTTGTCTCTGAGGATAGCCCCGTGGTTTCTACTAGTGTGCTACATCGCTGCAATAACTTATTGCAATCACTCTGTTTTCAATGTTTTATCCTTCTGAGGATCTTTTATTTTTAAATGAAATGTGCATTAGTTAAATATTTGAGAACTACGCAATTGTGATTTCATGAAATGCACATTCCTAACATGTTGTTTGGTTCTTCAATTGTCTCATGCAAAGATGATAATCAAGCATATGTGAATACTTTTATGTTACTTGGTCATTTCTGCTTAGGCGTATAGTTGTTATCTACTATAAACAAATAGACTTCTAGAAAGTTAGTGCTTGACCGTCTCGTATGGTTTCTCTTGAAGAACATTATTTGATCATTTTCAATAACTGAAAGAGCATTTTGCTACTTCTTATTGTTTGTTTATTCAAACAGTTTTTTACATTCCTCCCACTGAGTGATATAAAAGTGCGCTCAGCTAGCTAGATGTTAGAGCACAGATCATTGCGCTATTGCTATCAGGACAGCACGGGCATGACTCCAGCACCACTTTAATGGAAGGTTGGTGTGATGCGGCAAGCGGTAGCTGCCCCAGTGGAGGTGTTTGTTTTCTGACACAATATCTGTTTTGTGACAGAAATAGCAAAATTGCTGATTAACAGAACAATTGTCCTGTTGTTAAGAACCAGGTATGAGACAGGCATCATCTTTAAAACTCAAGATAGGCAGGCTATTTATTGATCTGCTAGAACTAGAATAGTGCCTACACGTAGCAAATTAACATATTAACGTTAGAGATTTAATACAAATGTTAGAATGTTTCTTGCTTTTCACACTACTCATTCATCTCTTTTCTACTTTATTGTTTATATTCTGTGTTTACAATTCTTTTCTGCACTAGATTAGGCTTTTCAATAAACATTTTGAAATGCATATTCTGTTTCGAGTGTTTCCTGAGTGTGTGATTCATTTATGAAGGTGCATTTGGGTTACTACAAATTATCCCTCATTAGACTTGTCATTACTAGAAACAAATCTCATGCAAACATTTCTCTGTGCTTTATGTATTAGATTCAGTCCAACTGATTTTCTGGTTTGGTTTGGCACATTGACTGAGTGCTTAGTGGCAGGGGGCCACAATATTGAATACTGCTATCTCACAGCCTCTAGAAATGTATCAGTCTGATCACATGTTTTTCCACTTTCTGGTCTATTATGGTCTTCTACGATTTTAATTTCCTAAAAACAAATGAAAAAATCTAATACCAGACATCCAAAAGTAAAATGAACCATGGAGGACCTCTCAATGTCCAGGCATGTGACCAGATGCTCCATTCACGAACAAGATACTATAGTTTTACCAGCCTCACAATTTTCACCTACAAGGCTATTCACCTAGACATCCAAAGATAATGATAGAAGGGACTAAGGCCAGGTTCCTGCTCTCTTTACCCAAAATACAGTTAATTCAGCCAGTCACTATTGTTTAGTCAGCTTAAAAAGCCATATTAGATTCACATTCTTTACAGTTCTTTCGAGATAAAGCATCATGAGATAATAAAATATAAATAATTTTAAAATTTCCTCGCAGGTCCCCCAAAAACGCTTAATACAAAGGAAACTAACAGTTCTCAGAGACATACGAGGTTACACAGGAAAGCCAATCCATCTATAAGCAGGTCTCATGGCTCAGAACTCATACTTCAAAGGGTTTCCTAATGTAATGACACTTCTTATAAAATTCAGAATTGCATAACAAATGGTTGGCATCTTTCAGTCTTATAAAATATCTGCAATGGCTTATAATGTCTAACCTTAGGCTGATACTGAATAGAAGCCAAGTAGGAAACTCAGGGTGCAGAAAACAATGTGCAAAACACCACCAAGTGACGTGGTTTCAGATAGAGATATTATCACATGGGTAAGGGAGTAAGATCCTTGAAAATGTTCCCTGCAAGGGGAAAGCTATCATACAGTGAGCCATGCTCAACCTTAAACGAGCCAGGTGATATGTATGTAAAGTTCTGACGCAGGACATGTGCAAATAGCAGAATACCTAATTATTGTTGGCATAGAAACAGCATTTTCTTTCTCCATTATGTCATGCAGTATTCCAAATATAACTGTTTGATCCCATCTTTACAGCTAAGGGTCATTTTGTGTGGATTTTAAACATTTCTGTTATACCTAACAAATTAAACTTGTTCTGAACAATAAGCAAACCAAGGAATCAGGTTTAACTTATCAATGGATAAATAGTCCTCAAGAAAAACTCTTTACATGCCCGAATTTGGTTTACCCAAACTGTTGATCCATAAAGTCAGTGGTGCAAATAGGTTAAGCCAAGCTCTTTATTACAAATAAAAGGTACAATCTCCTAGGCACCAACAGCAATCTGCAAGTGGAGCAGTGTAATTTAGACACCACCCTTACACGTCATCACTGCACAAATATGCATTAATATATTACATTAATTTTACTGGGTGCCTTAAATAATATTATAATGGGCAAACATTTAAATGCATTAATGAAATGTAACCACTGAGAAACTGAAGCTTTATAAACTTATGCACTAATGTTTATAGATTGATTTCATGTGTTTATTATTCATGTTCCTATTTACACTTTAAGTTGTATTTGCAGAAGTAACATGCATTGTTTTATTCACGTTTTACATTTAGTTTGAAAGTTAGATGTGTGCATGTATAATCATATATTTCGAAATGCACATTAAGGTGGTCATTACAACCCTGGTGGTCGGTGTTAAAGCTGTGGTAAGAACGCCAACAGGCCGGTGGTAAAAAAAATTGAATTACGACCGTGGCGGAAACCGCCAACAAAGACAGCCACTTTAACACTCCGACCGCCACGGCGGTACAAACAAACAGCATGGCGGACACTGCCAACAAATAGGTGGAGGACAATGTACCGCCCACAGAATTATAACCTACCAATCCGCCACCTTTTCCGGGGCGGATTCACCCCGAACAAAAACACGGTGTAAACAGGACTTCGAAGGGAAAACGCTCACCTTTGCACACCCCACGTGGAACCAGGATGCCATGGAACCAGAGCTCCACATTTTTCCAGCCTTTATCTTCTTGCTCCTCTACCAGGAGCACGAACACCGGCGGCGAAGACCACGGTGAGTACTGCACCTACGACATAGGGAAGGGTGGAGGGAAAAAACAGTGACACACAAACGCAACACGCAACACCCCCACCCCACCCTCACCCACGACAACACACACACTAATACAGCATGATACATTGCAGTTACACCCCCCAAACCCCCTGGAAGAATGCAAAGACAAAAGGAAATGAGGTGAACGATTGTATTATATTAAAATTCAGTAGTCAAATAATATACATACACTATTTACAAATATATACACCAAGAATATTAGTCTAAGGTATTCCACCCTTAAAGTCTGTGGGCCACTGGGCCCACAATGCATGGGCGAGGCCCACACAAGATACCCGAACAAGACGGAGAGAACACTGCAGGGCATCAGATAGAAATAAAACAGGCACCTGAGGGGGAAGGGAAAGGGTGGGCACCTCAGCCGGTTGAGAGCACGACGCCAAATCCACGAGGGGGCCCCACACCCACTGTTAAATCCTGGGAGTGCAAAGCCACAGTCTCTCAAGTCTTTACAGTGGGTGGTTTGCCCACTGTTCAATCCTGGGGAGTGCAAAGCCACAGTCTCTCAAGTGGATAACAGTGGGTGGGTTGCCCACTGTTCAATCCTGGGGAGTGCAAAGCCACAGTCTCTCAAGTGGATAACAGTCTCCACTGGTTCTAGAGGGGGGCCTTGTGCCCAGAGTGCTTCATCCTGCCAAGGACAGAGGTAGTGGATATCTTTCTCCACTGGTTCTGGAGGGGGCTTGGTACCCAGAGTGCTTCATCCTGCCAAGGACAGAGGTAGTGGGTGTCTTTCTCCACTGGTTCTGGAGGAGGCTTGGTGCCCAGAGTGCTTCATCCTGCCAAGGAAAGAGGTAGTGGATGTCTTTCTCCACTGGTTCTGGAGGGGGCCTTGTGCTGCATCCTGCTTGTGGCGGCCTCAGTAGCGTCAGAGCTTTTGGCGCTCATGGGCCTGCGGTGCTTGTGGCGGCGGTGTCTTTGGCAGCGTTGCTTGTGGCGGCGGTGTCTTTGGCAGCGGTGCTCGTGGCGCCGGTGACCTTGGCAGCGGTGCTTGTGGCGGCGGTGTCTTTGGCAGCGGAGCTTGTTGCGTGGTATCCTTGGCAGCAGTTCAGCAGCTGGCTGTCCTGTCTTGGGCAGAGGGGCTGCTGCTGGCGGTCCTGTCTTGGGCAGCGGGGCTGCTGGCAGTCGGCTCCTGGGCAGCGGGGCTGCTGCTGGCGGTCCTGTCTGGGGCAGCGGGGCTTCTGGTGGTCACCTTCTGGGCAGTGGGGCTGCTGCTGGCGGTCCTGTCTGGGGCAGCGGGGCTGCTGGTGGTCGCCTCCTGGGCAGTGGGGCTGCTGCTGGCGGTCCTGTCTGGGGCAGCGGGCTGCTGGCGGTCGCCTCCTGGGCAGCGGGGCTGCTGCTGGCGGTCCTGTCTGGGGCAGCGGGGCTGCTGGCGGTCGCCTCCTGGGCAGCGGGGCTGCTGCTGGCGGTCCTGTCTGGGGCAGCGGGGCTGCTGGCGGTCGCCTCCTGGGCAGCGGGGCTGCTGCTGGCGGTCCTGTCTGGGGCAGCGGGGCTGCTGGCGGTCGCCTCCTGGGCAGCGGGGCTGCTGCTGGCGGTCCTGTCTGGGGCAGCGGGCTGCTGGCGGTCGCCTCCTGGGCAGCGGGGCTGCTGCTGGCGGTCCTGTCTGGGCCAGCGGGGCTGCTGGCGGTCGCCTCCTGGACAGCAGGGCTGATGGCGGTCTTTTCCGCCGTGCTGATCTTCCTATACTTGCCGGTTTTCTTGTGCCCCTTCTCCACCTTGGGAAGGTGTCGCAGCTGACTCCACACTCCCACCTCTACCTCTGGGAGAGGCTTTGGTGGCTGTTGTTTTCCCCCTCTCCCACCGGGCACAGGCCAACTTTTGATGCTTGATAGGTGGGGGACTGTCCGTGCTGTGGCTCCTTGCCACACTGGCTGCCCTGCTGCCTGGTGCACTCCAGAATCCGGTGACTACTGGCACCACTGGTCCCGCCGATGTTGTGGCTGAGGTGCTAGGTTGGGACCTGGAGAGTCGGGCCCTAGGAGACTGACGGGGTGGGGGAGGTGAGGGAAAGAGGTCAAGGGTGGCCAGGAAAAGTTTCTTAGGAACACTGGGACGGGTAGATGGAGGGGGTTCGGGAGTTGGGGAAGAGGTTGTGGTTGTAGGAGGTGTCCGTTTGGTGACTTTGGGTGAAGGTGCATGCGCTGGAGGCTGTCGTGGGGTGGATGGCTGTTGGGTGGGTGTGTGGCTGCGTTTGTGTACCTTGGGAGGTGATCTCACAGACACACTGGGAGAGGACACAGGGGATGTGTGAATGATAGTGGGGGTGGTGACTGCACGTGAGCGGGGTGTGGTGGGGGGTGTGCTGGTGATGGAAGTAGTGGCTGTAGATGTAGTGCATGCAGGTGTGAGTGGAGACGAGACTGGCAGGGAGGATGGAGATGCGGAGGAGGGGGACACAGTGGAGGCAGTGGATGTTGCTATGTCTGCATGTGTGTGATGCTTGCGTGAGTGCCTGTGGGATGTGTGGTGCTTTTGTTTGCCTGAGCCTCCTTTATGTGTTGAGGTGTGTGCATGCTGGTCTGATGGTGTGCTTGGGATAGGCTGAGGTACAGGGGATTGGGTCTGGGTGGAGGAAGTTGGAGGGGTAGGCTAGAGAACGGGACAATGGCTGCCAACAGTGCTGAGGCCAGAGTCTGAAAAGCTCACTGAAGGGCTGCCTGACCAGAATGAATGCCCTCCAGGAATGCATTGGTTTGTTGCAACTGCCTCTCTACACCCTGGAAGCATTCAAAATGGTAGACTGCCCAACAGTGAGGGACCTGAGGAGGTCAATGGCCTCCTCACTGAGGGCAGCAGGGGTGACTGGGGCAGGGGTTGAGGTGCCTGGGGCGAAGGAGATGCCCACCCTCCTTGGTGAGCGGGCATGGGGCAAAGGCTGAGGGGCTGCTGGGAGGGCGGTGCTGGAGGGGGGGGGTGGCGGCTGTACCTGTAGATGCGGGGGCAGAGATGGACCCACCACCACAAGGGAGCTCCCATCAGAGGACGAGTCCGTATCACTGGTGTCAGCTCCTGTTCCCGCCGGTGAGCTCCCCTCACCCTCCGTCCCACTGGTGAAATCAGACTCTGTAGTGTCGCCCTCCATGGCCATGTGGGATGCAGCTCCCTCCTGCTCCGGTGCCACTGCTCCTCTGCCTGATGATGCTAAAGCACGCAAGTACAGGGAGACCACAAAAATGGGGGGGTGGGGAAGACAGAAGAAATACAAGTTGAGTGCATGCATTACCGCTACCGTTGGTGGACACGACAGACACAGAAGCCCCCTGCACTACGCCGCGCACTTGGGGTCCTCTATTCAATCCCTGGGACATGGCCTACAAGGCAATGGCCATTATCTGCACACATGGATGTCACAGGAGCCTGACTAGGTGTAGTTGGCACTGTACCCAGGTGGGGTGGGGTGCCACAGGATCTGCCTGAAAAAGGGGACTTAACTAGCACACGCGCCCTGGCCTAGGGAAACCCACAGCCTACCTCCCCCACCCAGACACCTCCACTGCGCGCTGAATCAGCAGAATGAGAGTGTACTCACCCCCTTGTTGCTGCTGTGATGCCCTCAAGCACCCATCCAACTCAGGATACGCCACCGCCAGGATCCCGAACATCAGGGGGGTCATGGTGCGACGGGCACCCCTCCCACGTTGGGAGGCCATCCCCAGCTGGGCCTCTGCCGTCTTCTTGCTCCAGCGGCGAATGTCCTCCCATCTTTTCCGGCAGTGGGTGCTCCGTCTGTGGTAGACCCCCAGGATCCGGACGTCCTTAGCGATGGCACACCAAATATCCTACTTCTGGTGGGCGCTGACCTGCATGAATTGTACAGGGGAAAAAGAGAAGTTATTACCAACTGCACCATCACAGTCATTGGCCCGCATCCCTACCCTTGCCATGTGGCACATGCACTTACCGTCGTTTCATGCACGCATCATTCTCCCCCACCCCCATCTTTCATCCACACCACTCCACACAGGCATTGCCCACACAGCATGCTCACAGTGTACTTACCTATTTGTCTGAAGGACCGTAGAGTAGCGTGTACTGGGGGAGGACCCCATCACGAGTTTCTCCAACTGCTCTGTGCTGAAGGCAGGGGCCTTTTCCCCAGGTGCACAAGCCATTGTCTCTTCCAGACTGAGGTCACAGCAGCACTTGCAGTGTAGGTCCTCTCCTGTCGAAGATCAGGTATCGAGTGATTGAACAGATAGAAAATGGCGGTCACGTCCGCAGCGGTGCGTACCATCACCGCCGGCGTACATCGTCATTGGCTCCTGGGACCCATAGGGTCCAATGTTAGCCAATGCAGATTTGCGCTGCGGTCTTCGACTGGCTACCGCGACGGTGTACAATGCCAGCGCAGTTACCTCACATCCCATTGTACCACTTTACGGGTCAGGCAGCCACCATTTCAGGGGCCCACATGGCTTTATTTTTAACTGTGTCACACATACCTAGGCCTCGGCTCAACACTCATACAGGCAAATTTCGGGTTATGAATAGTTTTCTGAGTAAGCTGTGTTTCCGTACCTCTGAGTTGGTTGACTCTGTGCTCACTGTTCTCCTCCATAGGCACCGTCTGCTGGGACATGTGAGGAGATGGTGGCATCCTCAGGTGTGCAGACCGCTGGTGGACCTGTCGACAATGGAGGAAAGACATGTAATCATCACCTACAGGCTTGATCGTGCCACAATCCTGGAACTGTGTGCCCAGTTGGAGCCAGACATGATGCCAGCTATCCGCCATCCCACAGGAATCCCCCCTCAAGTGCAGGTGCTGTCAGTACTCCATTTCCTTGCAAGTGGATCTTTTCAAACTACAGTGGCCATAGCATCAGGGATGTCCCAGCCTATGTTTTCCAACGTGTTGTCCAGAGTGTTGTCTGCCCTGCTGAAACACATGCGGAGCTACATCGTTTTCCCACAGGTGGAGGATTTGCCTACAGTGAAAGGTGACTTCTATGCCCTGGGACATATCCCTAACATCATAGGTGCCATTGATGGGACACATGTGGCCTTGGTACCCCCACGCAGGAGTGAACAGGTGTACAGAAACTGGAAGAGCTACCATCCGATGAATGTGCAGATGGTGTGTTTGGCAGACCAGTACATCTCCCATGTTAATGCCAAATTCCCTGGCTCAGTGCATGACGCTTACATCCTGCGGAATGGCAGCATCCCTTATGTGATGGGGCAACTCCAGAGGCACCGTGTGTGGCTACTAGGTGAGCACCTGGAACCAAATCAGTGGGGATAGTTGTCTGGGTCTGGGGATATCCCTAAGAGTTAGTGTCTAACAGTTGTCCCTCGCCATTTGCAGGTGACTCTGGTTACCCCAACCTGTCATGCCTACTGACCCCAGTGAGGAATCCCAGGACAAGTGCAGAGGAACGCTACAATGAGGCCCATGTGCGAACTAGGAGGATTACAGAGCGGACCTTCGGCCTCCTAAAGGCCAGGTTCAGGTGCCTCCATATGACAGGTGGTTCCCTATTCTACTCACAAAAGAAGGTGTGCCAGATCATCGTGGCCTGCTGTATGCTTCACAACTTGGCTTTGCGACGACAGGTGCCTTTTCTGCAGGAGGATGGTCCAGATGGAGGTGTTGTGCAGCTGTGGAAACTGTGGACAGTGAAGATGAGGAAGCAGAAGAAGAGGACATCGACAACAGGAACTCTGTGATCCTGCAATACTTCCAGTGAGACACAGGTAAGAAGACAAACCTGCCTACTACATGTACCTTAACACTACTACCTCTCTACTGTCTGTCCTTTTCACCCAGAGTATGGTCACTGAGTTGTCACTTTCCCTTACGCTTTCACAGATGTGGGTCCCACTGTGTGACATCTGCTGTGTTTCCTCATGGACTAGAGCTGTGTGACATAGGTATGTTGACATTACAATTGAAAGAGCATTTTGTCACTGTAATTGCAATACACATTTTCGAAATCACAGACAGACTCCTGATTGTTTTGTGCTTTAAGGGTGTTTATTTAAGTGCTCAATATTGGAGGGGGTTGTAAAATGGTGAGGGGTGATGGTGGAGGAATGTCCATGGAGGAGTCCAGTCTATCAGGCTCACAGGTGCATTGTCCAAAGGGGCATAGGAAGTGGAGCTGGGGCAGTTTGAGGATGGACAGGGTGACAAGGTGGGACAAAAGGATGACATTCAGGGTGGTCTCATTTCTTGACGGGGGTCTTGGCATCGTTCTCTTTCTTTGTCCTGGATCTCAGGGACCGTTTGCGGGGTGGTTCTCCCTCTGCAGGGGGTGGGGTGCTGGTGTGGTGGTCCTGTGGCGGTGCCTCCTGTCCACTAGCACCGGCGGAGGTGGTGGGCAGTTTATCGTCCATGCTAGTGTCAGGGGCCCATAGTTGTGGCACAGTGTCCCTCCTGGTGTTGAGGACTTCCTTCAGCACCCCTACGATGGTGCCCAGTGTGGAATTGATGGATCTGAGTTCCTCCCTGAAGCCAAAATGCTGTCCCTCCTTCAGCCGCTGGGTCTCCTGAAACTTGGCCAGTACCGTTGCCATTGTCTCCTGGGAATGATGGTAGGCTCCCGTGATGTTGGAGAGGGCCTCGTGGAGAGTGGGTTCCCTGGGCCTGTCCTCCCCCTGTTGCACAGCAGCCCTCCCAGTTCCCCTGTTTCCCTGGGCCTCTGTCCCCTGAACGGTGTGCCCACTGCCACTGCCCCCAGGTCCCTGCTGTTCCTGGGGTGGTGGATTAGCCTGGGTTCCCTGTAGTGGTGAACACACTGCTGATTGACGTGTCCTGGGGACAGATGTATGGGCCTGCTGGGTGGGTACTGTGCTGGTGTTTCCAGAGGGGGGAAGCTCTGTGGTGGCCTGTGACTGTGTCAGGGGAACCGACTGTCCCGAGGTCCCAGATGGGCTGGGCTGGTCGTCTAGATCCAGTTGGACAGAGCTGCTGTCATCACTGTGGGCCTCTTCTGTTGGTGGTGTGGGCATGTCTGGACCCTCCTGTGCGGTGACGTTGGGTAGGGGTCCTGCAGGGGTGTAAAAGCATGATTATTGCATCTGGATGTGCCATGGAGTGCAATGGGTGGGTGACCGTGTACCTGCATGCAGGGCTTGGTGTTGGGATGTGTGGTTTGTGATAGTGGGACATTTGTGAGGAGTTGGAGTGATGGGGGTGAGGGCAAGGGTGGGGGTATGTGATGGCATGCAGGCAGGGTGGGGGATGTTGTAGTTAAGCTTTGACTTACCAGATTCCATTCCTCCAGCTACTCCTGCGAGGCCCTCAGGATGCAGAATAGCCAAGACTTGCTCCTCCCATGTTGTTAGTTGTGGAGGAGGAGGTGGGGGACTGCCACCAGTCCTCTGAACCTCAAGGTGGTGTCTTGAGACCACGGAACGCACCTTCCCCTGTAGTTCGTTCGACCTCTTCCTGATGTCATCCCTATTTCTTGGGTGCTGTCCCACTGCGTTGACCCTGTCCACGATTCTTCACCATAGCTCCATCTTCCTAGCTATGGAGGTGTGCTGCACCTGTGATCCGAATAGCTGTGGCTCTACCCGGATGATTTCCTCCACCATGACCCTGAGCTCCTCCTCAGAGAACCTGGGGTGTCTTTGCTGTGCCATGGGGTGGTGTGGGTGATATGTGGGGTGGTGTGTGTTGTGATGTGTGGGGTGATATTTAGTGGTGTGTTGTGTGAGGTGCGTGGATGTTATGTGAGTGATGTGGGTGTGTGTTTTATATTGTATTGGGTGTGTGGGAGTGGTGTGTGTATGTGTATCAGGTGTGTGTATTTCGAATTGTCCAATGTGGCTGTGTTTTGTAAGTGTGTGTGTATTTTGAGTGCAGCAGTGTGTACCGCCAATGGAATACCCCGGTTGAAAGACCGCCTCGTGTATTCGTGGGTCGTGATAGTGTGGGCGTATTCCTGTTGGGGTAACGGTGGAGGTTTTTTTTCCGCCAGTTTATCACTGACCTTTGGTGTAGCGGACTTGTGTGGGTGTCTAAATTTTGGCAGATTCCGAGCTGTGGGTCATAATGACCGTGGCGGAAATCCGCTGCTGCAGTGGTGTGTTGGCGGTCTTCTGCACGGCAGTAAGCGGCTTTTACCAAAAAATTTTGTAATGAGGGCCATAATGTTTATTTACAATTAGCCTGACTAAAGGCCTTTTTTGCAAAATGTATTTTGCTTGTTTCTGTTCTCAATGTTGCATTAGGTAGAGAAAGGATTATTTTTACATACATTAGTTTATTCATAGCCAGGCATGAGAAGAGAAATCTTGGGATGAAATGTGAAGTCCTAATGAGCAGATGAAGCCTCATATTCATCATGTATCAGGAACGGGAGTTGTCACTGTCCAAGTTCTGTAGGATGGGAAATTCAGGTGTTGCAAATGCACACCACAAGAAGAGAAATGATTGGTTCTTGGTAGGGTGGGAAAAGGTGCGAATGTTGGTGAAGTTTCTGTTTGTTTTAATTAATGTTCAGGGTTTTAGATTTAGAGAAGATTTCCTGAGATGTGGATGGGTATGGACCTCTGTGCTTTCTTCATTCTTGCATGTGTGAAGCTTTATGCGAACCCAGGACCAGTGGGACCAAGGTGAGAGATAAATTAAAAAGAATACCCAAATAATTAAAAGATGTGGGCCCATATTTATCACAGTGTTGCATCACCCTTGCTCCATGCAAGGGGGTACAATGATGACACAACACTAAAGTCAGATGTATCGAGTAGTGCGAGACCACCTTGTGTGGCACTGCATGGATAATAAATATGGAGTAATGCAAGGCAGGCAAATCACTGCCTTGTGCTCCTCTGTCCCAGGGAGGCGTTCCATGTGTAGAGTGTTGGTGTTCCCACACATCCACCCTTGGATTTTGGTGCATTCGCAGATTTACCATTAGTTGTAGACCTGGGAATGCCTCAAAATTCTACTCCTCCCAGGGTGAAGAGTAACAAGTAGAAATATCTTCATCCCTCCTTGTTTTGTCATCTTTCTACATGTGCTGCATTTTGCAACAAACATAGAAAGAGGAAAATGCCTCTCAGGATTGTTTTTGTGCAGTAAAGTGTCTTGACGCTGGGGAGCCAAAAGTGCACAAGCGCAGGGAAAGGACAGGAATGCACCATATGATGTTAAATACAGAGCACTCATACGCCCTTTCACTTTCAAGGAGCGCAGCAATATGGATAAATATGCCCCTTGGTTCTTTCTAACTGAGAACACCCCAACCAATGGGACTTAGGGCCTGATTTAAATAAGGGTGGACAGCCCATGAGTCTTCCATGGGGACATAGTAAATTTCTCCATCCCTTGGTGGAGTGGTTGCCTACCTGACTTATAAATGAACACCAAGCAGGCAGACATTTATAAAGGCATTGGCAGGAACCGTTGTCATGGCGGTTCCTGCCATTGCATTTTACTGTTTGCTATGGGGCTGAGTCGGAAGAACACAGCCCTGTAGCAAAGAGCATTCATTTTTTCTCTTCAAAAAGAAAACCCCCAAACAGGACTTTCTTTTTGAAAAAGTAATACCCTCCTTGCCAAGGAAGTCTTCTCCCATTATGAGGGAAGAATTGTAATGTTTTACCGCTTCTTACTGCCAAATTGTACCTGGCAATAAAAAACAATAAAAAAGGACTTTATGGTTGCCCATCTAAATTAGGGCAGGTGGACATGTAGCCATTTCTCAGACGGCCTTTCCTCCCCTGGGCCATTGGAAAAGTTTAGCCATGGCAGAGACAGAGTAGTCTCCGCCATGGCTTAAGGTCCACGTAAATGTAGTGGGCATACCACCATATTGGTGGAGAGGTAACTCTATCACTGTTGTAATGAGGTACCCACTCCGACAATATATGAACCTGGCCCTTAGATTTAGCCTTAGCAGCGCCACAGGTCATGACAAAAGATTTTGTAAACTTAACGTTTAGATCCAAGCCCTCCATAAAGGATATAAAGAGCATCCAACAAAAGGTGAAGTCCATTAACTGTTCTGGAAATAAGGATTACATCATTCATGTACAATAGGATAGGGATTAGACACTTCACCATCCTAGGAATGTCTTTTCCCCTTCCCCAATTAAAAACCTCTAACATGTTTAAACGAAGCAAAGGGGACAAACACACCCCTGTCAACCACCTCTTTGTGTTCTAATTGAGGGATGGATTCACCTGAGGGCCCATAATGAGCCATTACGGAAGTTGCCCTGTGTATACAGGTTATCATAGTTAACTATTCTTTTTCCTCCCCCAATTATTTTATTATATTCCATAATTTAGTGTGGTTTACCAGATCAAATAACCTGGAAAGGCCTATTAAAATCAGGTGGTGAGAGCCCTCCTTTGCCATAAATGATTTCCCAACTAAAAGATAAAGGTTGAAACATTGGTTCACATACCAATCTCAGAGGGGAAAACAAACTGCACTTTCGATATAATGTTGTTTTCCTCTCCCATGCTCTCAGATGAGACAGAAGAAACCATCCTAAGATTTGGTCTGTCGAATCCATTAATGACATAGGAAAGTAGCAAATAGGAGAGTTTCTGCCCCCCTTCTTAAAAATGAGAACTATAATCAGAGCCCTCCTTGACCTTGGAAGAGGACCCATTAAGTCACTCTCCATACGCTGGTTATAGGGGGAGCCCATAAGGGAATGTTTGACTTAAAAATGCCCAAAGGGACAACATTGGTGCCCAAGGCTTTTCCTGAAGTACTCCTTTGGATTGCCTGGGCCACTTCCTCAAACCCTACTGAGTTACAGAAGGCTTGTAGCTCTGTGGTAATCAAAGGCTTAACTCCCTCTATTTCCAGTGTTCAAATCCCTACTTCTTCTGTTTGAAACATTTCAGAATAACCAGCATTAAGTGGGGAGCAGGGACTCTGTCTGGAAGGCATATGATCTGAGAAAAATAGCAATTTACAACCTCCCAAAATCTCGTGGAGTCCCTTACTCTCCCTGCCGCTAATAAATATTTCCATGTCTTAAGCCTTATGTCCTCATTACATTTATCCAACATGTTTTTGTACAACAGCATACATGCTTTGTCTTCTAAGGTGATCTTGGTTGTGAGTGAAGGGCAGATTTAATCTGTCTACAGGCCATCAAAAAAGCAGCATTAAACCATCTAGGGGACTTAGCCTCAGCTGGATTTAGCTCGAAAGTTAACATATTTAGGATTGCAAAACAAACCCTTTTAGTCCTAGATTTAAGGAAAGTGGCACTTCATGTCAGAAGGCGCCACTTTTCTTGTGGCCCTTTGCTCCCCCAACGCCTCCATGTGTACACCATATTTAACCTACAGTGCACAATGGCACAGGTTAGGGACAATAGCATTGTGATTTTTTACTTTATTGTTGTACTTTGCAGGATTAGCACCAAAAATGTTGGTGCTAATCCTGCAAAGTACATAGAGGCCCATTTAAAATATTAGTGGGCCTCCTTTTAATGCCTGCTCTGTGCAGGCATTGAAAATGCCACTAAAAATGGGTCAGTGAAGCTTCATAGATTCCACTGCGCCATTTTTGCGGGCCCCTTAACAAGGGAATTCTCTCTTGCTTACATTATGCCTGGTGCAGGCATAATGTGGTACAAGGGTTTACAAAGTGGCACAATGCAAGCAGTGTACCACTAAGTAAATATGGCGCAGCATATTTGCCACACTATCGCCACAGTGTAAAATAATATGATGTTAATATGGCAATAGTTGGCGCTAGGCCCTTCCTAAACTTAAATTTGGGCCTTAAAGTCTTCACAGCTTTCATAAAGTTCTTTCTCCAACTATAGTTTCATTAATCAGAATTGAGCATTGTGGGGGAGGTGAATAAATTATAGAGACAGAAATCCCCCTTATTGCTACAGCGGGAGAGAAGTTGTCAGCCTCAACTCGTGCACCGACTTCCCAGTTTTCAGTTTTTGGTTCCAAAGGGGGACAAGCTTGCCACTAGGCTGCCTCAATCATTCTCCAACTCATAAGGTATTGTACACATAAACAGAGCTTAAATAGTTAATAGTGGTGAATGATGTCTTAGGGCCTTATTACAAGTACGGTGGTCCATAGGACTGAGGAACCCACTGTGACAGTCCGACCACCACATCCCAGGTGGCCCACCTGCCAGATTATGATCCTGGTGGTAAGACCGCCAGGAGACTGCTGCCATCGCCAGGATTGGAGATACCAGTGGAGGCAGTGGTGAAAGTTGTGGTCAGCCAAGGTGGTGGTGAATTTGGCACTGCCATGCTGATCACGACTTTCCTTTCAACCAGGCTTTCTCTGGTGGGGTCCCTGCCATGAGAAGGTTGGCGGAAAATGCAGAGTTGGGGTTACAGGGGGTCCTCAACTGCCCACAACTATGTTGTGGGCAGTGTAGGGATTCCCTGTCAGCACCCTCAGAATGCACACTGTCTGCTATGACAGTCAATGAGCATTCCCAGGATGCTGTGGAGGGACCTGAGGCCAATGGTACTACACTGTTTCTGCCGGTGAGACCAGTGGAACCATCACAATAAAACCGTGGTGAGGCCGCTGGTTTGATGGCCACCATCCCACCACCGTATTGGAGTTTGTGTGTCGCGCCGCACCGCGCGAGCCGAGCGTTCGGCACAAGCCGCGCGTTCGGCTCGAGCCGCGCTTCGCGTCTCTAAGACGCGGCGCGCCCCGAGCCTTTCTTGCACCCTGCGAGGCCCCAGGACATACTTGGGGCCTCGCGCTGCTCTCTCCCTCCGTCTTGTTGGGGTCTCCTGACCCCTCTTACCTGTGTGGGGCTCCTTTTTCTTCTTTTCTGTCTTTCTTCCTTGTTGGGTCTGTTTTCTTCCTCTGTCCTTTATGTCTTTTCCCCTTCCCAGGTTACCTCTGTCTTCCCAGCATTCCTCCTTCCCTATTCTCTATGGTTTCTGCTCCAGTCTATTCTATCTACTTTTCCCTATTCAAGATGGTGTCCTTTTTCTTCCTGTGGGTCACTTCCTGTTTTATGGTATTTAAGGGTGGTGTTTCTTTTCCTCTTTGCGCTGCAACACTCTCTGTTTCAGTTAGTGTCCTCGCTCCTGATTTCCTAGCCCTTGGCTCTGGATTTCGCCATTTCTGTGTTACGTCAGTTCCTTTGATTCCTGTTCTTCTGTTCTTGTTCCAGGAATCCCCTGCGAATCTTCTGGGAGGTTTTTCCTCTTCTTCTGAAGGGGTTTTTCCCTCTGGCGCTACTTTCTCACGGTCACGGTCTGTCCTTGGCGTTTCCTCGCCTACAGCACTGTGGCTACCAGAAAGAGTCGCCCCTTTTTGGGCCAAAGTCGAACTCTCAAGATCCACGCCTCAAGATCTGCAAACTCCAGGCGCAAGCAGCACGTGAGTCGTGATATTGTGTGGTTCAACTGCTGAACTCATAATCAGGCCCTTAGTCACTCCCTTTTTATTTATTTTAGTTGGTATAGCCTTTCTCTTCCCCACGTTTGCACTATAGGAGAGAATAAATAGCCTACCTCTTACATTTAGGTAGTGTCAACAGGATAAAATATTTTCAGTGCCAAGAGGGATGGTTAAGGTCAGTCCCCTCTGGGATCTGATGGGTGCACACGGGACCACCCTTGGTCTGGGCATTGCCTGGGCATGTGCCCCGGTGGATCCTGCATTGTGGTAATCAAAGGCACGTTATATGTGCAGCGGTATCTCATAGAGTGGTATCCCATTCTGTGAGAATGATAGTTGCCGTCTGTGTGCAGTAGTTTTTCTGCTTCCTGGCAGCAGTCACCTGGGACATGCAGTCCTAGCTCAGATTGGTGGCCAAGTAGAGTCGCATCCTGTGCCTCGGTAATCAGAGATGCCTGGGACATTTAGACCTGACCCCATTGAGGGTTGAGTAGACTGGCGCCCCATGCTGCAGGAATCAAAGGTGCCTTATGTGTGCAGTGGTCTCTGCCTCCTGGCGGCTGTCACCTGAGGCATGCAGTCCTGGCCCGCTGGTCCCTGTTGGAGCCAAAATACAGTGGTGCCTTATGTGGGCAGTCGTATCTCCTATTCTTGGCAGCAGAGTCACTTGAGGAATGTAGTTCTGGACCATGTTGAGGTCCGAGTAAAGTGGCATTCTGTGCCGTGGGAATGAAAGGTGTCTTATGCATGCAGGGGTATCGCCACATCCTGACAGCAGAACCACCTGGGGCATTTAGTCCTGGTCCCCATTAAGGACCCAATAGAGAGGTGTCCCATGCTGTGGAAATCAAAGGCACCTAATGTACACAGTGGTATCTCTGCTTCCTAGCAGCAGAGTCACCTGGGACATGTAGTTCTGGCTCCTGCTGGCCCCGTTTGAGGCCTGAGTAGAGTGGCACCCCACAATGTGGGATTCAAAGGTGCCTTATGTGCACAGCAGGATCTCTGCCTCCTGGCAGCAGAGTCAACTGGGGCATGCAGTCCTGGCCCCCGCTGGACTGTTTTGAGGCCCAAGTAGAGTTACATACATGCAAGTCAATATAAAGCCAGATCCCAAGCAATCCCACAGGAGACCCATATTCACTCTCACATCTAAATGTAAAACACATCCCTTATTTTAACTGTCCCTAATTCTAAGAACTTCATTCCCATACTATCATCATCATACAATATCCACAAGTAGTAAAGAAAAATAATTTCAAGGTTATGTGCCACAGAGCTGACATCACAGACAGAAAATCCACACTCCATCTAGAAGCATACATCATTACTAATAAAAAATGGCTCATCGTCAACTCCCCACAAAACTATAGCATCCTTAACATGACACACCAATGTATTCAGCATGTTGATCAAGCCCATAGAGCTGGAGGAATAATTAGCCTAAGACCTCAACTGCCCACACTCTCAGACAACCTCACAACTCGCATTGCTGGCACTCCTCACATGCTATTTTCCCACCTCTGCCTTCAGAATATGAGCCATAATATGATCGAGAGCCACAGATGCTATCATCATTGTCCCAAACAGTCTAAAAATAAATCATGCCTTCCAAGACCTTGCATATCTTGCAGGAAATATTGTTGACCTAAACATCATCCCCTTTCTGTCAACTGAACACAACTAGACAGGAGATCAAACACTGTAGTGCTGTTCGACTACACATTATCAGTTCCTCATGGTCAAACAACAAGAAAAACTATCACTGCTGTGAAAAAAATCCCCTCTCCTCACATAGGCACAATATACTACTCCAATCAACCTCCAAGAAAGCAGAAAAATGAGGCACAGTCTCTGAATCATTGCAATCAAAACTTCAACACCGCTGTCAGGCCCTATTCAGAGGGCCGAAGGGTAGACATGGGCTAATGGGTGTCAGCCATGGTGTTTGAGGTTGTTTGTCCCTCATATTGTCAGATGCTTCCTATGATGGCTCTGCAAACTGTAAACAACCCTTTTTTTGCTAAACCCATAGCGAAGATGAATACTTACAGGTTTCCCAGGGAGGTTTTGTGGGGACAGAAGCTAATCACTCAACAATCAAGTTAACAGATATAGGCCCTCATCACAACCCTGGTGGTCGGTATTAAAGTGGCAGTAATACTGCCAACAGGCCGGCGGTAACAAAAATGGAATCATGACCACAGTGGAAACCGCCAACAGATACAGCCACTTTAAGACACTGTCCGCCACAGCGGTAGCAACAAACACCGCGGCGGTAACCCCCAACAGCCAGGCAGAAGACAATATACCAACCACCCCATTACAACCTGCCCATCCGCCAGCTTTTCCAGGGAGGTACCAATGCCATCAAAGGCACGGCGGAAACAGTACTTTGAAAGGAAACCACCCACCTCTCGACACTCAAGAACCAGGACACCATGGAACCCGAGCTGCATGTCTTCCCCATGCTGGTGCTTCTTCTCATATACCAGGAGTACCAACGGCGGCGGTGACGACCACGGTGAGTACTGCACCAAGCACATAGGGGAGGGGGGTAAAAAAGAGAGTGACACACACACACGCAACACCCCCGCCCCCACCCTCACCCACAACACCATACACACAATCACATGCAACAACATTACATATACACCCGTAACCCTCTGGAATAACACAGGACAAAAGTAATTGAGTCAAATGAGTGTTAAATAAGAAATAGTTAGAAATACGTTAATAATTCAAAAACAATATTTACAAAATATACAATACGTACAAAAGGCCGGACAATGTCCAATCAAAATGTCCGTGGTCCACTGGGCTAAAACACATAGGGCAAGCCCTCACTTGACTCCTGCCTCAATACGGAGAGAACACTGCAGGGGCGTCAGGTCGAAAACACACAGGCACCTCCGGGGGAAGGGGAAGTTGGGGCACCTCTGCCGGAAGATGGGACAATGCCACTGCTCCTGGAGGGGGCTCCATGCCCACAGCGATGTCCTGGGGAGTGCAAGGCCACAGTCTCTCAAGGGGGTGGTTTGCCCACTGCTTGGTCATGGGGAGTGCAAGGCCACAGTCTCTCAAGTGGGTGGTTTGCCCACTGCTTGGTACTGGGGAGTGCAAGGTCACAGTCTCTCAAGTGGGTGGTTTGTCCACTGCTTGGTCCTGGGGAGTGCAAGGCCACAGTCTCTCTAGTGGGTGCCGGTTTTCCACTGGTTCTGGAGGGGGCTTTGTGCCCAGTGATGCAGCACATGGGGTGTGCAAGGTCAAAGTCACTCACCTCAGTGTCAGATCCACACAATTTTCTGTGGGCAGGATGCATGACACACCATGGATGCATAACTACAGTCCATCCACCGATGGGGATGGCTGTACAGTGGTTGCAGTGCTGGTGCAGGTGGCGGTGCTGCCAGTGGTGGGGGGAGGCTTCAGCCCTTTCCCTGCAGCTTTGGACGGCTGCCCACTGGGGCTGCTGCTGTTGGTGGCGGTGCTGCTATCCACGGTGCAGCTGGCGGTGCTGGTCGCGGGGCAGCTGGCGGTGGTGGCCGCAGTGCAGGTGGCGGTGCTGGCCGCAGTGCAGGTTGCGGTGCTGGCCACGGTGCAGCTGGTGGTGCTGCCAGTGGAGGGGGGAGGCTCCAGCCCTTCCCCTACAGTCTCGGATGGCTGCCCACTGGGGCTGATGCTGCTGGTGGCAGTGCGACTGTCGGTGGTGCAGGTGGCGGTGCTGGCCGTGGGGCAGCTGGCGGTGGTGGCCTTGGTGCAGGTGGCAGTGCTGGCCGCGGTGCAGGTGGCAGTGCAGGTGGCGGTGCTGCCAGTGGAGGGGGGAGGATCCAGCCCTTCCCCTGCAGCCTCATATGGCTGAAGTGCCCTGCCTGGTGTTCTGTGCCCCTTCCTGCCCTTCGCAGATAGTGGTGCCTCATTGCATCTGCCAGCTGGAGTCTTTGCCTTGGCCTTGCTGGCTGGTTGTGCCTCCTTCTCCTTTCTGGATGCTCTCCCCTTTTTGCCCTTTCCTGGTGGCGGAAACTTCTTGTCCTTGGCAGGTGTTGGTGGCACACTGGCTGGGCTGACGTTGGAGTGGGGAGGCTGGAGACAGGGACAATGGCTGCCATCAATGCGGAGGCCACAGTCTGAAATGCTCTATGTTGGGCTGCCACGCCAGAGTGAATGCCCTCCAGGAATGCATTTGTTTGTTGCAATTGCCTCTCGACACCCTGGGTGGCATTCAGAATGGTTGACTGCCCAACAGTGAGGGATCTCAGGAGGTCAATAGCCTCCTCACTGAGGGCAGCAAGGCTGACTGGGACAGGGCCTGAGGTGCCAGGGGCGGAGGAGATGCCCACCCTCCTGGGTGAGCGGGCATGGGAAACACGCTGAGGGGCTGCTGATAGGGCAGTGCTGGTAGGGGGGGGTGGTGGCTGTACCTGTTGTTGGGGTGGGCACAGAGGTGTCCACTACCGCCAGGGAGCTTCCATCGGAGGAGGAGTCGCTGTCTGTACTGTCCCCTCTTGTCTCCGACGTGGTGCTCCCCTCGCCCTCTGTCCCACTGGTGCCCTCACCGTCAGTAGATTCGGCATCCAGGCCCATGCGGGATGCAGCTCCCTCCATCGCCGGTGCCTCTGCTCCTCTGCCAGATGATGCTAATGCACACAAACCCACAGGACCCTGCCCATTAGTAGATGCCCACTAACACTATTGTGGTTGGAGTGCTTCAGAGCCTGCAGAACAAGGGACCTACCCTGCCAGTTGGTCCTGGACTAGGGGCACCCACAGCCCACGTCCCCCACCCAGGTAAAACCTTAACGCGTGCAAAGTCAAGAATCTGGATCTGTACTCACCCCTTTGTGGCTGCTGTGATGCCTTCAAGTGCCCATCCAACTCCGGATAGGCCATCACCAGGATGCGGAACATCAGGGGGGTCAGGGTAGACAGACACCCCTTCCTCATAGGGAGGCCAGCCCCAAGTGGGCCTCCGCCATCTTCCTTGCCCAGCGGCGCAGGTCCTCCCACTGTTTGCGGCAGTGGGTGCTCTGCCTGTCAAAGACCCTCAGGGTCCGCACCTCCTTGGCGATGGCACACCAAATACCCTTTTTCTGATGGGCGCTGGCCTGCAGGGAAATAAGCATAGAAAAAAGGGATTCGGAATACCGTCCGGACTATTACACTCAAGTCCCACAATATCCCTCCCATCACCTTACGCACAGACAATGACCCCAGACATGCAGCACTCTACCAAGGACCCCTCAGCACCCCCACACGAGGCATACACACACAGCACTCCATTCATTCATGGCCCACGCATCATGCTCACAGTGTACTCACCTGTTTGTCTGGAGGACCATGAAGTGAAGTATACTGGGGTAGGATCCCATCCACTAGTCTCTCCAACTCCTCCAAAGTGAAGGCAGGGGCTCTTTCCCCAGACACTCGATCCATTGTCGCTTCCAGACACAGGCAACAGCAGCACTTGCACTAAAGGTCCTCTCCTGTTGAAGGTCAGGTAGCAAGTGATTGAACAGTTAGAAAATGGCAGTCACGTCTGCAGCGTGCGTACCGTCACCGCCAGCGTACAACCCATATGGCTCAATGATGACCAATGTGAAGTTGGGCGGCGGTCGTCGATCGCAATGGAGCACAACGCCAGTGGAATTACCTCATTTCCACTTGTCTCTCCTCAGAGGTCAGGCAGTCACCATTTCAGGGGAGCACAGCCATGGCACCTAACTGCGTCACAGCAGACATTGGCACATCAACTGATTTTCAATTTCACATCCCTTTTCTGTAAAGGAAGAAATGCATTTTTATTGCAACATATGTGTGAATATGACCCTCTGCTCATCGTTTTTCCACCCTAGAGTTCAACCGCTGAGGGTGAATAGGAGATGGAGACATCCCCTCGTGTACAGACCCCTTGTGGACCTAGCGACTATGGAGGACAGGCACATAATCCTTACCTACAGACTTGATCGGGCCACAATCCAAGAACTGTGTGCCCAATTGGAGCCAGACCTGATTTCAGCTATCCGCCACCCCACAGGTATCCCCCCTCTAGTGCAGGTCCTGTCAGTGCTCCATTTCCTGGCAAGTGGTTCCTTCAAAACAACAGTGGCCATGGCATGAGGGATGTCTCAGCCAATGTTTTCCAACGTGTTGACCAGAGTGTGTCTGCTCTGCTGAAACACATGCGTAGCAACATCGTATTCCCCCAGGTGGAGGATTTGGACACAGTGAAAGCTGACCTTTATGCCCTGGGACATATCCCCAACATCATTGGTGCCATTCATGGTACACATGTAGCATTTGTCCCCCCCCCCAGGAGAAATGAACAAGTGTTCAGGAATAGAAAAAGATATCATTCTCTGAATGTGCAGAAGGTGTGTTTGGCGGACCAGTACATCTCCCATGTGAATGCCAAGTATCCTCGCTCTGTGCATGATGGAATAGCAGCATCCCATATGTGATGGCTCACATCCAGAGGTACCGGGTGTGGCTAACAGGTGAGCCCAAGGTCCCCACCCAGTATATGTTGGTGTATGGGTATGGGGTTGCACCTAAGGGTGAGTGTGTGGCTAACAGGTATCCCTCGATGTTTGTAGGTGACTCTGGTTACCCTAACCTCTAGTGAGGAATGCCAGGACAAGGGCAGAGGAACGTTACAATGAGGCACATGGGCGAACAAGGAGGATAATTGAGAGAACCTTCGGCCTCCTGAAGGCCAGGTTCAGGTGCCTCCATCTGACTGGTGGATCCCTGTACTACTCACCCAAGAAGGTGTGCCAGATCATCGTTGCATGTTGCACAACCTGGCCTTGAGACGCCAGGTGCCTTTTCTGCAGGAGGCTGAGCCTGGAGATGGTCTTGTGGCAGAGGTGGAGCCTGTGGACAGTGAGGAAGAGGAGGCAGAGGATGAAGATGTGGACAACAGAAGTTCTCTCATACAGCAGTACTTCCAGTGACATACAGGTAAGACACTGTAACTTCACTTTACATTGCAGTTTTGTGTTGGACATTGGACATGGCAGCATGATTTCCCTATGTCTATGGCCACTTACTGTACCCTCTGGCATCTCTATTTTCAGATCTCTGTGCCCCACTCTGGCTCCTGGTGTGTTTACTGCTGCCCACTACAGGTCATACCAAAGTATATATAACTGTACGTATGAATTGCAATGTTTACAGATTGTTGAACTAATGGATATTTCAATCAATTGACAGACCTTAGTATTTGTTCTAAGGGTGTTTATTTACGTGCTAAGAGGCTGAGGGGGATGTGCAATGGGCTGGGGTAATGGTGACGGAATGTCCAGTTAGAGTCTAGTCTCTTTGTATCACAGGTGCATTGTCCAGTGGGGCATACGAAGGGGAGCAATGGCAGTTCAAGGTGGACAGGGTAACAGAGTGGGACACAAGGGTGACAATCAGGAGAGTCTTATTTCCTGGCGGGGGTCTTGGCAATGTTCTCTGGCTTCTGCTTTGATCGCAGGAACCGTCTGTGGGGTGGTTCTCCTTCTGTAGGGGTTGGGGTGCTGGTGGCCTGTTGTTCCAGTAGCGGGGCCCTCCTGCCCACTTGCGCCGGCGGAGGTGGAGGGCTGTTCTTCAGTATGGCTAGTGTCTGGGGCCCGTTGGTGTGCCACTGCCTCCCTCATGGTGTTGGCCATGTCAGCCAGCACCCCTGCAATGGTGACCAGGATGGTGTGAATGTGTTTGATGTCCTCCCTGATCCCCAGGTACTGTCCCTCCTGCAGCCGCTTGGTCTTCTGCAACTTGGCCAGTATCTGGCGCAAGGTCTCCTGGGAATGGTGGTATGCTCCCAGGATCCCTGCAAGTGCCTCGTGGAGAGTGGGTTCCCTGGGCCTGTCCTCCCCCTGTCGCACAGCAGTCCTCCCAGATTCTCTGTTGTTCTGTGCCTCTGTCCCCTGAACCTTGTGCTCACTGCCACTGACCCTAGGTCCCTGATTATCTTGGGTTTGTGGGGTTGCCTGAGGTCCCCGTAGTGGTGGACACACTGCTGATTGACGTGTCCTGGGGATAGTGGTATGGGCCCGTTGGGTGGGTGCTGTGGTGGTGGTGTTTCCTGAGGGGGAGGCTGTGTGGTGGTATGGGACTGTGGCAGGGTAACGGACTGTCCAGAGGTCCCTGATGGGCCAGGTTGGTCATCGTGATCCAGGCGTGCAGAGCTGCTGTCATCACTGTGGGCCTCTTCTGTGGGGGGACTGGATGTTAGTGGCACCTCCTCTCTCCAGTGACGTTGAGTGGGGGGGTCCTGTGGGGATGTAAATGCAGGGTTATAGTTTATGCATGTGCCATGTTGTGCACGGGTGTGTTTCCCTGTATGGTTGTGATAGCGCTGTCAGCTTTGCCTTGTGTGCGTGGTGATTTTGTGGGCTAGGTGATTCTTTGTAATGGGTATGCTTTAGTGATGGGTGTCCATGCAGGTCTGTGATGGGTGTACATGCATTGGTGTTGCATGCAGGGCTTGGTATTGGGATGGGTGGGTTGTGATAATGGGGTATATGTGAGGTGGTGGAGTGATGAGTTTGAGGGTAGGGGTAGGAGTTTGTGATGGCATGCAGGTGGTGTGGGGGATATAGTAGTAAAGATTTGACTTACCAGAGTCCAGTCCTTCTGCTACTCCTGCGAGGCCCTCAGGATGCATGATCGCCAAGACTTGCTCCTCCCATGTTGTTAGTTGTGGGGGAGGAGGTAGTTGTCCACCGTCAGTCCTCTGTACAGCTACCTGGACGCACCTTCCTCGTAGGTCGTTCCACCTCTTCCAGATGTCATCCCTTGTTCTGGTGTGCTGTCCCGCGGCATTGACCCTGTCCACGACTCTCTGCCATAGCTCCATCTTCCTTGCAATGGACGTCTGCTGCACCTGCGATCCGAATAGCTGTGGCTCTACCCAGATGATTTCCTCCACCATGACCCTTAGCTTCTCCTCTGAAAACCTGAGGTGTCTTTGGGATGCCATGGATGTGGTGTGAGTGATATGTGTGAGGATGTGTGGGGTGATGTGTTGTGGTGTGTGCTGTAAGGTGCGTGGATGGTGTATGGGTCATGGTGTTCTGTGGCTCAGATTGAGGGGGTGCTCCTGGCTTGTCTCTCTCTCTCTGTTAGCACTCTTTTTTTCATTGAAAGAGTTGTGGGTAATGTGGGTGGGTGTTTTATAGTGGTGTGGGTGTGTGGATGTGGTGTGTGTATGTGTGTCAGGTGTGTGCAGTTTGAATTGTCCAAGGTGGTGTAGTTTTGTAAGTGTGTGTATATTTTGAACGCAGTGGTGTGTACCATCAATGGTTTACTGCGGTTGTAAGACCGCCGCAGTGATTTGTGGGTTCTGATACTGTGTGGGCGTATTCCTGTTGGAGTAACGGTGTGGGTTTTGGTACCGCCAGTTTATCACTGACCTCGGCTCTGGCGGACTTCTGTGGTTGTCTGTAGAGTGGCGGATTTCTCTGTGTGGGTCATAATACCCGTAGCAGTAAACCGCCGTGGTCACGGTATGTTGGCGGCCATCAGCACGGCGGTAGGCGGCATTTACTGCCAATGTTGTAATGAGGACCATAATAACTTCATTGTCCAGCCCAGTGCAGATCTTTTAGAAAAAAACACTATCTCACACAAGTACTAAATGTTCCACAATTCAATTTAAGATACAGAACAGTGGTCATGGTGATTATTATCCCTTGTGGCACTTCAGTTGGTGATTGTCCCAATGCAACCTCCCACCTGGGTGACACTTCATTGGCTTATACCTTAAGCAATTATGGAAAAAGCATGAATCAGACTCGGGTGCAGATTCTAATAAGCCACAAGTGAAATACACCCTCAGTCCATGTGTTTTGCATTTCTTGGCACTGATAAGGTAGTGTACAGGAGATTAGTCTCTGAGACTCTTGCTCCCGACTAATGAGGATCCAGCAGCTGTCTTCTCCCTTCACGCAAAGGCCTGCTCTAGTTAGAGGCAGTCCACAGAAGCTGCTTCCCGGTTTCAGTACAGCATAGATCACAAACCCCAGTGAGAACCACCCTGCCTGACCAAATAGTAGGGCTCAGGAAGTACTAAGCAGTAGCCCTATGCTAACAACATTTCTCATAGAAATTTGAAAGATAGTCTCTATCGTACTTACTTCAAGATCTGGATCTCCACCATTTAGGCACAGGAATGTACACAAAACACTTCCACTGTCTGGAGAAGCTGTCTTCATCCTCTATCTGGAGCCAAGCCAAACAAAGGGGCACCCAATATGGAGCCTAATGACTTCAGTATTCAGTCTCACTCTCACATAGAGTCCTACTACTGTACGCATGTGTTAGACTTTGCATCCTTGGTGTGGTCTCCCTTAACTTTGGGCCTCTGCTTCCCAGGTTGTTGATGTGTGCTGGACTTTTTCCGTGTTTTATACTCTAGGTACTTTACCGCTGATAACCAGTGATAAAGTGCAAGTGCCTCTATGTAAAATGAATGTGTAATTGGCTTATCCATGATTTGCATCTATGATTTACTGGTAAGTCCGTAATAAAGTGCACTAAAGGTGCCCAGAGCCTGTCAATCAAATGCTACTACTGGGCCTGAAGCACTGGTTGCGCCACCCACATAAGTAGACCTGTAAACATGGCTCAGACCTGCCACTGCAGTGTCTGTCTGTGCAGTTTTAAACTGCCAATTCTACTTGGCAAGTGTACTCACTTGACAGGCCTAAACCTTCCCTTTTTATATATGTAAGGCACCCCTAAGGTAAGCCCTAGGGAGCCCCATGAGCACGGTCCAGTGTATGTTAAAGGTGGACATGTACTGATGTGTTTTACATTTCCTAACAGTGAAATACTGCCAAATTCTATTTAAACTTTTGCAAGGCCTATCTCTCTCATAGGTTAACATGGGGGCTGCCTTTAAATATTATTATTACAATACAGTTTCCCTTTGAGAGCAGATGGAAATATGGAGTTTGGAGTTTGGGGTCTCTGAACTTACAATTTAAAGATACATCTTTTAGTGAAGTTGGTTTTTTAGATTGTTAGTTTGGAAATGTCACTTTTAGAAAGCAGGCATTTTCTTACTTAAACCATTCTATGACTCTGTCTGTTTGTGGATTGCCTGTCTGGGTCAGTTTGACATTTGGGCTGTTTGTGAATCCCCTCTAGATATTGAGACAAAGGGAGCTGGGGTGTAGCCTTGCATATCCTGATGAGCCATCTGTGCTAGGGTAGAGGGAGCAGTGGTCACTCACACCTGAATGGACTGTGCCTCCCTCTCACAATGCAGTCTCCAACTCCCTGGTGTGTGTCTGGGGTCTGGCCTGGGCAAAACCGGATCTTGTGTACAACAGAGACTTTCCTTTGAAGTATGTCTACTTCAAAGGCAGAAAGGGGTATAAGTACAAAACCCCTGAAAATCAGATCACTTCTGGATTCAAGAGGAACCTCTGCCAAAGAGAAGAGCTGAAGGGCTGAGGAGGAGTGCTGTCCCTGCCTGTGACTGATTTGTTGGGCTATCCTGCAGTTGCTGCTTCTGCCTGTAAAAGGGGACAAAGACTAGACTTTGTGGTGTATTCCTGCTTGTAAAGAATCGCCAAGGGCTTGAACTGAGCTTGCCTCCTGTTTTGAAGTCTCAGGGACATCAAAGACTTCCTCTGCTAACACCTGGACTCACTGCTGAGACTCCTGCCTTGCCAAGTGGTGTCCTATCCAGGCTTTGTGCACTTGAAAGGTATAGTTGGCAGACAAGAACTGAAAATCCATGCACAGAACGCTGTGCAGGAATATTTTTGACGCACCATTCGCAACGCGGCGGTTAAACGACACGCCACCGGCCTTGCGGCTAAAATCGATGCTCCACCTACATCGTGGCTGGGAGATTGACCATCACGGCTGGAGAAACAACGTGCAACACCCACTTGTGGCTGCTGATAACGACGCAAACCCCACGCATTGTGGTTTTCTAACACCGTGCAACAGGATTTTCCATGCATCATCCCTGGGTGTCGAAGTCAACCCGACTCTGCGTGGATCCGAGGTGCCCCGTCCGGAAATCAACACATTACTGTCTTGCATGGGACAAAAACAACGCATCGCCGACCCGACCAGAGAAGAAACGACACACGCCCTCCCTTGCGAGGAAGGAATTGACGCTAACCAGCTACTTTGTGCAAAATCATCATTTCCATTGTTTTCAATGGAGTAAGACTCTTATTCTTTTGAAAATTCATATTTTAACTTGTGTATGTTGGATTTTTGTCGTTTTGGTCTTGATTTAGACAAATGTTGCCTATTTTTCTAAACTGGTGTGGTGTCCATTTTGTAGTGTTTTCACTGTATTACTGTGTGTGTGTTGTTACAAATACTTCACACATTGCTTCTGAGTTAAGCCTGCCTGCTTGTGCCAAGCTACCAAGGGAGTGAGTCGGGGGTAACCAAGGGGCATATTTATACTCCGTTTGCGCCGAATTTGCGTCGTTTTTTTCTACGCAAAACTAATTCCATATTTATACTTTGGCGTTAGATGCGTCTAGCGCCAAAGTTCATGGAGTTAGCGTCATTTTTTTGGTGTGAACACCTTCCTTGCGTTAATGAGATGCAAGGTAGGCGTTCCCGTCTTAAAAAATGACTCCCAGGCATGTGCGTCAGATTTATACTCCCGGGCAAAAATCACGCCCGGGAGTGGGCGGGGCAAAAAACCCTGCATTTGCGCCTCTTTTTAACGTCTGGGTCAGGGCAGGCGTTAAGGGACCTGTGGGCTCAGAATGAGCCCAGAGGTGCCCTCCCCTGCCCCCAGGGACACCCCCTGCCACCCTTGCCCACCCCAGGAGGGCACCCAAGGATGGAGGGACCCATCCCAGGGAAGAAAAGGTAAGTTGTGGTAAGTATTTTTTTTAATTTTTTTTTGTGGCATAGGGGGGCCTGATTTGTGCCCCCCTACATGCCACTATGCCCAATGACCATGCCCAGGGGTCATAAGTCCCCTGGGCATGGCCATTGGGCAAGGGGGCATGACTCCTGTCTTTGCTAAGACAGGAGTCATGTTAATGGCGTCTGGGCGCCCCAAAAAAATGGCGCAAATCGGGTTAAGACAATTTTTTTGCCTCAGCCTGACTTGCCCCATTTTTGGACGCCCAAACGCCATTTTTCCCTACGCCGGCACTGCCTGGTGTACGTCGTTTTTTTTCACGCACACCTGGCAGCGCCGGTCGGCTAACGCCGGCTAACGCCATTCAATTAATACGGCGCCCACATGGTGCTTCAGAATGGCGTTAGCCGGCGCTAATTTTTTTGGCGCAAAACTGCGTTAGCGCAGTTTTGCGTCAAAAAGTATAAATATGGGCCCAAGTATTTTTATCCTTGCTTGCACAGAGGGTAACCTGACTGCCAACCAAAGATCCAATTTCTAACAAGATGCTACATGAACACTACACATACACACTCACAAAGATAAGGTCAGAACAAGATTCTGGGCATCCATATGATGGTGGAACTTTACACAGAAGAGGGGCTTGTGGGCCACACTCTCAGTGATACAGATAAAAAAACTTGATCTTACCAGCAATTACAAGACAAAGCCTGCTACCAAGAATGTGTAATGTGCAATACCTGGGTCAGGGACACAAGTCCTCTGTCCATTAAGAGGACACACTTGATACTGCCCTCCATGTAAGAGGACAGGTTCGGAACCTCACATAGTCAAGGTCACTCCTAGGGGACTGCACTCATGCATAGATTTTTGTGATCCTGTAGCCAAAATAAATGTCAGGAAACCAGATACTTACACAGTTGTGCACCCAGGGTAGGGAAGCATATCTGGATACCATGAAGATGATATTTCAGTCTAGCAACTGCTACAACAATACATGCAACATCCCAAATGTCATACTGCTCAGACAACAGCATTGAGGGGCAGGCCACATGTAACTGGTCACTGAAATACACCTGCACAGTCAGAGGAGGAAATAGGACACTGCTACGACTATCAGGGCAATATGTACCACACATTCCCCAACATCAGCTGTACACATTACCAATGCTGACATCCATATCGTGCCATAACAATGCTATGCATAATATACGCTATTTCAACTACATATAGGTGGATGTGAAAGATCAGAGACTGGGGCAGGTCCAGATTGTTAAATGTGCTGCTAGTGCCATCAGAGCACCCACAGCCAGTGAAAGTTCTCACCATGAGAATGGAAGTAGGGGGAGGGTTGAGTAGGACAAGAAAGTGGCAATTCACTATTTGGCCAAAACCAACACCTAGAGGAGATGATGCCGACAAGTCCACTAACTGACCACAGTACATGTGACATGCAGGTGGGGCATAGGCCTGGGAGAATGCCCATCTGAAAGACTGGATCAATGAACAGGAACCAAGATCACAATGTGAAAAGCATCACAAGGCAGGCATGTCACATCACAAATGTCACAACACAGACACACTAATTGTACTGTATTTCATTGCAGAGGACAATGGATCTCCTGCAGATATGCCAGTCTGGGACTACCCTGATGACATGGATGACGAGCTGACAAACATCACCCAGCAGACCCTCCAAGAAGTCCTTGGAACCCTCCAGGCCCCACCTTCAGTCATAAGGAGGAGCACAGAACAAGCAGCCATCGCAGAGGATCCACCCACCACCCCAATTGTACAACCTGCCAGCTCCAATACAGCTGAGGAATCTGACGACACTGGCACCCGCTTTGAGGGAACTGTAGAGGGAGTACAGCTGGAGCTGGCCAAGGAGGTGGGGGTGGGGATGCAAACTATGGCAGCTAGCCTAGAGGGGGTGCGTTCGTGCATGATGTCAACTGAAGAACAGGCACCAGCTATGCAAGGGCGAACAACTATCTTGCAGGAAGTAGAAAAAAGGCTGAAGGAAATCAGCACAGCTGTAATACAGTTGACACAACACCTACAACAGCAATCCTGTCAACGCGTGCACGAATGCAACGTTGAACCCCGCAGGGCCGACCTGGCTGCATACCATCGTGATGTGGATGCTATTCTTAAGAACCAGCAGATCCTCCTTGCAGCAGTACTGCCCTAAAGACCCCCAAAGGTAGCAGCTACTGGGATGTCTGACTCCACGTCTACACACACTGAGGTGTATATTTCCCCTTCACAACCACCACCACCAAGGGCAGAGGAGGCAACACACACATCAGAAGATGAAGACCGGGAACAGATCACCTTCACACGTAAAAGTCCCCGGAAGCACTAGTCCCTGCCACATGGCCACCTATTACCAAGGTCCTGCGCTTTGTAACATGCCAGTCCTGCAACAACTGTACTCAGGCACTGTTCTGCAACCCACTGTCTATCTTGTCAGCCTGCCCAGTGATTGTCCCCCACTAACTCATTGACAAGTCCTGTCCCTCTGCTCTGTCTGACACTTCACCCCAGCATGTCCTATGGCATGTCCTTTTGCACTTGTGTAGGATCACAATGGAAGATGTCACTATAATGGACTTACAATCATGGTGTCAACACCAGAGCAGTACGCGCTCTTTTGGCGACAAAAATGCAAAAACCCAGCACTCTCAAAACAATGTAATTTATGCATTGTGCTGATATGTTGGGGTTTAACTTTTTGAATTGCAGAGTTCAATCCTGAAAACTTATTTTTAATATGCTTACAAATATTGTTCCTTTGCAATGTATTGCTGCAGGTTTTCAGAGTGTGTTAGGGTGTGGCCCCTTTCCAGGGCCTTCCAGAGACTTTCCCTGCAACATGCCTGGGCGTGGTTCTGGGCTGGGCCAAGCCTCTATAAAAGAGAGCCAGACCAACTCCCAGTGCTCACTATTCAGAGGTCCCGATGCAGAGCAGCAGCTTCTTCCTGAGCTCCTGTCCCGGCGGCCTATTTGGATCTTCCAGTCTTCTGCCCTTCATCCTTCATTGGTGATCATTGTTCCAGGCGGTAAGACGGTGGTTGGACTGTTCCGACACCGTTATTGAGAATTTTCATATTCTTGGTTTATTTCTTAAATGAGTAACAGATTACTTGTGCGCTACCATTTCTTGACATTTATATGGTAGTTTACAAATAGGCAAGACGTGCAATTTGTTTCATAAAGGTTTGACTTTTTTATTCATTGCGTGCTACCATTTCTTGACATTGGCATGGTGGCTTAAGAATCGTCAAGACGCGCAATTCGTTTTATGGTGTTTAAACATTGTTGTCCATTGCGTGCTACTATTTCTTGACATTTACATGATGTTTCACGAATTGGCAAGACGCGCAACTCGTTTCATGAGGATTTTACTTTGTTGTTCATTGCGCGCTACCATTTCTTGAGATTTAGATGGTGGCTTAAGAATCGGCAAAAGAAGCGCGAATCGTTTCATTGTACTTTGATCTTGTTATTTATTGTGAGCTGTTATTTCTTGACATTTACATTGTGTTTTACGAATTGGCAAGACGTGCGATTCGATTAATGATGATTTGACTTTGATATTTATTGCGTGCTACCATTTCTTGGTATTTTACATGGTGACACTCGAATCGGCAAGACGCACGATTCTCTCCTCGAGTTTATTTCATGTTGTTTATTGTATGCCACTATTCTAAGATATTTATTATGTAATATTCGAGTTGACAAGTTATGTGATTTGTTTCCTGAGTCCATATTGTGTTATTCATGGTGCACAATCCTTTTATGGTGTTTACTATATATATATATATATATATATATATATATATATATATGCAATATGCGCAATTTGTGTTGAAACATTTTAAGAGTACACAGAAGGCCAGAGTTTCTAGATGCAATATTGTATGGTCCTAGTATATATTCTCAAAGTAGGATTTATATGACTGGTTTAAAATTTAGTCAGAATGTTTTTTCTGATTCTCATGTAAAGGAAAGTACTTGAATAAGAAAGTTTTCATTTAATTAATCTTGATTCCCTTACAGGTATCCGGCCATCTTGAAACTTAGTCATTTTAAACTTAACTCTTAGATTGTTCATATTTTCAGAGTGACTAGGCTTAGAATCATAATCTAGTATTGATTTCAGGAGATATAATTTTCATATTGTGTGTTCTAACCTTTTTCTTACTACAGGTCTCCTTCCCAGCTGTTCCCTTCCTAATCCCCTCTTCCCCTCTTGAACTCTCTCAGTCTCTGTGATTTATCTATCAGAGTCTTGGAGCTGTTCAGTGGTGGACGTGTTGGGAACGTGCACAGACCCCGAGTATCTGGTGACTCTGACAGAATAGTGAGCCCACAAATTATTGTCCTCCTGGCTTGTGTATGTTCTCAGCATGGCCACGCTAGACGAGTTAGTCAAGGCTATCACCCAGCTCCAAGCAGAGGTGGTATCATCCAAAGAATTCACAACTAGCTTAGCAGAGAGAGTGAATCAGTTGCAAGATAAGGTAGAGAAGAAGGAACAATATCCCACAGGTGTGTCTTGACCAGGTACTTCTTCTCAGGCTTCTGGAAGTAATCCGATTTCCCTAAATGTTCCTTCTGCAATTCCTCTAGCTCCCCAGAACGTTTCTCAGGTGACCCTTTGAAAGCGCAATCTTTCCTGGTTCAAGTGGAACTACACTTCACCTGCAGACCAAATACTTTCCCTGATGCCCAGACCAAAGTAGCTTTCTTGTTATCATATCTGTCTGGGGATGCAGCTACTTGGGCAATTCCTCTTGTGCGTAAAAATAGTCCCTTGTTGTACAGCTGGAGAAATTTTGTTCGTGAATTTGAGAGAGTTTTTGATCGTAGAACTGTAACACAGTCAGCAGATCGTGAATTATTAGATTTATGCCAAGGGAATCAAGACCTAGTGTCGTATTTAGCCAATTTTAACCGGCTGGTTGCTGAGACATCCTGGCCTGAAGAAAAACAAGCGGTCTTGTTTTACAAGGGACTCAAAGAGGAACTAAAAGATATCTTAGCGCAAATCGACCCACAAAATACAGACTGTCAAGAATGAATAAATCTTGTCTTGAGACTTAATCATCGTTTAGCAGAACGTAAAGGAACGCGCAAAAATATTGAAAAATATTCATGGCGCGTTCATGATAACAGAGACTCAAGAACTCCGAAAGAAAGAACGCCGGAACCGAAAGAAATTGGAACCATCAGAATACCTTTGACCAAAGATGAAAAGGACCTACGCAGAAAAAATGGACAATGTCTTTATTGTGGGCGAAAAGGTCATTTTGCCAAAGATTGTCCAATCAAACCAAAGAGCAAGCAAGGTCCAGTTCAGAAGGTCGCAGCCAATGCACCAGTCGAATTGGAAAACTAAAACACCCAAGATGCAGAGAAGGGTTGCTCTTGGGTGTCACCGTGGACCCTTCACAATCTAGACATCTTAAATTGGAAATAAGAGTTCAGGTCAAGAAAAAGATCTATTTAAAAAAGCTCTAGTCGATTCTGGGGCTACTGGGAACTTTGTTGATGTCCAATTAGTTTGTGCATGGGGGATCCCATGTATTGAAAAGAAGACCCCAGAAATCATCCAGGTAGTTGATGGAAAACTCTTGACTGGGGGTCCGGTAACTCTTCAGACTATCCCCTTGTCGATGATTTGTGAAGATAAGAATCAAGGAAAGAAACATAAAGAGAAAATCATCCTTGACGTGATCCATGCTCCCCAATGTGGGATTATCCTCGGATTGCCATGGTTAACTCATCACAATCCGGAGATCAATTGGCAGAACGAAAAATTATGTTCTCATCTGCTCTATGTAACGAACAATGTCTCCAAAAGATTCAAGTACCAAAAGTTTGCAACTCTTACATAGCTACTGCCGCAGAGAAAGAAATTCAGCTGCCCAAACAGTATTCATCTCACAAAGATGTATTTGATGAGAAAGGAGCAGAGACTCTACCTCCTCATAGATCTTATGACTGTCAAATTGATCTAGCCCCAGGTGCGATACTTCCCAACTGTCGTGTATATGCCCTGTCAGAACATGAAAATCAACATTAACGAAAATACCTAGATCAATTTTTGGAGAATGGCTTCATTCGCCCCTCTAAGTCTCCTGCAGCTTCGCCTTTGTTTTTTGTTCCAAAAGCTAATGGAGAACTTCGAGCGTGCATCGACTATAGGGGTTTGAATAAAGTCACCATCAAGAATAAATATCCTTTACCCCTAATTCCGGTCTTATTGGAACAAGTAAAGAGAGCAAAAATCTACATGAAGCTTGACCTTCAAGGTGCTTATCATTTGGTCAGAATGAGAGAGGGTGACGAATGGAAAACAGCGTTCAAGACAAGATATGGCCTTTTTGAATACACCTTCATGCCTTTTGGTCTGTGTAATGCTCCAGCAGCATTTCAATTTTTCTTGAATGACGTTCTTAGAGAGTACCTTGACATATTTGCCATAGTCTACATCGATCACATTTTGATCTACTCAGACAATGAAAACGAACATGTCCAACATGTCAAGAAAATTCCTGCAGCCCTTGGAAAACACCGTTTATATTGCAAACTAACCAAGTGTGAGTTTTGTGTTACCACAGTTTAGTTTTTAGGGGTTCTTCTTACCCCTCAAGGTATGGTGAAAGCAGAAAAGAAAGTAAAAGCCGTATCTGATTGGCCCACCCCAAAGACTGTTCGTGATGTACAATGTTTCGTAGGGTTTGCAAATTTTTACCGGAGGTTCATCAATCATTTCTCCCAGACAGTGGCTCCAATCACTAAGCTACTAAGAAAGAAAGAAAAGTTTGTGTAGTCCCCAGAAGCTGATCAAGCCTTCTCGACTTTGAAGGAAGCTTTCTCCACTGCCCCTGTCTTGACTCATCCTGATGCGAATCAACCTTTCATAGTGGAAGCTGATGCTTCAGATGTAGCAATAGGAGCCGTCTTATCACAACGAAATAAAGACACTGGTCAACTTCATCCTGTAGCTTATATGTCTTGGAAGTTGAACGAAGCTGAACAGAACTATGTCATTGCTGAAAAAGAGCTTCTAGCGATTTGTGACGCCTTTAAAGAATGGAGACATCATTTGTTGGGTGCCAAATACACTGTCACAGTATGTACTGATCATCGTAATCTTCAATTCATGAGTTCTGCCAGACTTTTGGCCCCTCGGCAATTACGCTGGATGCTTTTTTTTGCCGAATTTGATTTTGTAGTAACCTTCCTGCCTGGTAAAGATAATCGCAAGGCTGACGCCTTGTCCCGTCAAGAGTCTACCACGTTGCCTGCATTTCAAGCCTCCAGAGCTATCATTGCTCCTGACAAGGTTCTATGTATCATAAAAACTGAAGATTTCTTTGAAGAAATTCGCAACTCTTTCACTGTTGAAAAATGGCAATCATGGGCCCAAGCAGATCCCAAAAGATCCATCAAGCAAGGTTTACCCTTTCATGACGGTCGTTTGTTCCTACCCACTACCAAACTTCGCCAGATAGTATTTCGTTGGTTGCATTTTATACCTACGGCAGGTTACCCAGGTACTCCTAAAACTCTTGAACTGATCCAACTCTATTTTTGGTGGCCTACCCTAACAAAAGATATAAAAGCAATGGTAAACAACTGTGAAGTTTGTGCTCGCATTAAAACAAGTCATTCAAAACCAAAAGGGTTGTTACATCCACTTCCAACCCCAAGTCGTCCATGGGAGCACAGTTCTTTAGACTTTATTACCGGTCTGCCAGTGGTTCAACAGCATTCAGTAATTCTGGTGGTAGTAGATAGCCTCACGAAATATGGACATTTCATCGCCTTTAAAACAATTGCCCACTTCTAGTGAATTGGCAACTATTTTACTGAACAGAGTGGTTCGTTATCATGGACTGCCAAAGGTTATCCTCTCCGATCGGGGGTCACAATTTTCTTCCAATTTCTGGAAGACATGGTGTAAAACACTCCAAGTGACATCTACGCTATCTACTAGTCACCATCCTCAAACAGATGGTCAAACGGAGAGACTAAATCAGACTTTGAAACAATACCTACGTGCCTACGCTGAAAAGGCACTTCATTCTTGGACATCTATGCTCTGGTTAGCTGAATTAGCTTACAATAACTTATTCTACACTTCTATTGGCGTTACACCCTTTTTTGGTTTATTTGGCTATTATCCCGACACCTTGCCCATCACAATTCCTCAAGAAAGTTCTCTTACTCCAGCTGTGTCAGAAACCATTCAGCATTTACATCAAACCCAGAAACTGATTCAACAGCATTTAGAAAAAGCCAAACAAAAATTTAAAAGGCATTATGACAAGAAACATTGTGAGGGACCGCAAAATCAACCAGGTGACAAAATGTGGCTTTCCACAAAACATATAGACTTCAAGAAGAAGCACATGTTTAACCCCAAATTCATAGGTCCTTATACTGTCCTTCAGCAAATCAATCCGGTGACCTATAAACTACAATTGCCCAGATGCTTACGGATTCATCCAATGTTCCACACTTCCCTCTTGAAAAAGGCAGTCCAAAAGGTTCACCCTCATCCAGCTCCTGTTCTAGTACAAGGGGAAGAAGAATATGAAGTCAAGGATGTACTGGATTCTAAACTGAGAGGGCGTAATCTATGGTACTTAATCTCATGGAAAGGTTATGGTCCTGAAAGCAACTCATGGGTTTCCGCATCTGATGTTGATGCTCCAGTACTTGTGAGACGCTTTCATCGTCTTAATCCAAGCAAACCAGGCCCTAGAGCGCGTCTGGGAGAGGGGAGTACTCTGTCAGAGTCACCAGATCCTCGGGGTCTGTGCACGTTCCCAACACGTCCACCACTGAACAGCTCCAAGACTCTGATAGATAAATCACAGAGACTGAGAGAGTTCAAGAGGGGAAGAGGGGATTAGTAAGGGAACAGCTGGGAAGGAGACCTGTAGTAAGAAAAAGGTTAGAACACACAATATGAAAATTATATCTCCTGAAATCAATACTAGACTATGATTCTAAGCCTAGTCACTCTGAAAATATGAACAATCTAAGAGTTGAGTTTAAAATGACTAAGTTTCAAGATGGCCGGATACCTGTAAGTGAATCAGGATGAATTAAATGGAAACTTTCTTATTCAAGTACTTTCCTTTACATGAGAATCAGAAAAAACATTCTGACTAAATTTTAAACCAGTCATATAAATCCTGTTTTGAGAATGTATACTAGGACCATACAATATTGCATCTAGAAACTCTGGCCTTCTGTGTACTCTTAAAATGTTTCAACACAAATTGCGCATATTGCAGATATATATATATATATATATATATAGTAAACACCATAAAAGGATTGTGCACCATGAATAACACAATATGGATTCAGGAAACAAATCACATAACTTGTCAACTCGAATATTACATAATAAATATTTTAGAATAGTGGCATACAATAAACAACATGAAATAAACTTGAGGAGAGAATCGTGCGTCTTGCCGATTCGAGTGTCACCATGTAAAATACCAAGAAATGGTAGCACGCAATGAATATCAAAGTCAAATCATCATTAATCGAATCGCGCGTCTTGCCAATTCGTAAAACACGATGTAAATGTCAAGAAATAACAGCTCTCAATAAATAACAAGATCAAAGTACAATGAAACGATTCGCGCTTCTTTTTTCGATTCTTAAGCCCCCATGTAAATGTCAAGAAATGGTAGCGCGTAATGAACAACAAAGTTAAATCCTCATGAAACGAGTTGCGCGTCTTGCCAATTCGTAAAACATCATGTAAATGTCAAGAAATAGTAGCGCGCAATGGACAGCAATGTTTAAATACCATTAAACGAATTGCACGTCTTGCCGATTCTTAAGCCACCATGCCAATGTCAAGAAATGGTAGCACGCAATGAATAACAAAGTCAAACCTTTATGAAACAAATCGCGCGTCTTGCCTATTTGTAAACTACCAAATAAATGTCAAGAAATGGTAGCGCGCAAGTAATCTATTACTCATTTAAGAATTAAACCAAGAATATGAAAATTCTCAATAACGGTGTCGGAACAGTCCAACCACCATCTTACCGCCTGGAACAATGATCACCAATGAAGGATGAAGGGCAGAAGACTGGAAGATCCAAATAGGCCGCTGGGACAGGAGCTCAGGAAGAAGCTGCTGCTCTGCACCAGGACCTCTGAATAGTGAGCACTGGGAGTTGGTCTGGATCTCTTTTATAGAGTCTTGGCCCAGCCCAGAACCGCGCCCAGGCATGTTGCAGGGAAAGTCTCTGGAAGGCCCTGGAAAGGGGCCACACCCTAACACACTCTGAAAACCTGCAGCAATACATTGCAAAGGAACAGTATTTGTAAGCATATTAAAAATAAGTTTTCTGGATTGAACTCTGTAATGCAAAAGGGTAAACCACAACATATCAGCACAATGCATAAATTACATTGTTTTGAGAGTGATGGGTTTTTGCATTTTTGTCGCCAATAGAGCGCGTACTGCTCTGGTGTTGACACATGGACAATGTACATATAGCACTACAGCACTTTTGAATAAATAGCACTTATACAACCACTTTGTCTCTGTGTAATGTGACACATCAACTGTGCAGTAGATCACTGAATTTTGCCTCCTGACAAATATCATAGATTGTCAATAAAACTGTCCTGAAATAATGTGGGCTGATAACTATGCACAGTGACCTGGATTCTACCATACTCTGCCCTTCCTGAGGGTAATATCTGAGGAAAAGAGAAACTATACACCATAATGCTGTGTTGGACAGATCAACGCTTCCTCAAGGAATATCTAAACCATAAAATAGTGCCTTCAAAATGTTGCTTCAATGCAAAACTAACATATGTAACATTGCCCACAAATATAAGCTAACACTCACCAAACTGCATGAATGGAGGTGTATGAGTTTACATCCAAATAAGTAATCATGCTGAACAGTGTAACAAATGATCTATGTGAGTTATGTACACTATACTACAAGAGAGCTTACTACCACTCACCTTATAAGGGTTTCCTTGGATATGAGACTGCAGTCAGACATAACACAGTGTCCCCAATCCCAAATCTGGAAGCACTGTATGTTCCATTGAAAACACACACTACGAAAAAAAAAACACTTTGGGATCCATAGTAACTGTGATTGGTGGTTGCAATGAATGGCTGAATCTTTGCAAGGTGGCTTTGGAGCAGCTGCCAATGTTAAAGCTCAGTTGTGATTTGTTAGCAGCATAGGACACAACATGTAATACAAAAGAAACACTGCACACTCATGCCAAGGCCCTGATCTACAAGCATGTCACACATACTGTAAAGGGTTACCTACATATTTAATAAACAGTAAAACCAGAAGTGAAAACTCGTGGAAAAGCCTTACCTACCCTAATCTACTCTAACTACTCATTACCCACAACTGTCCCTAACTAACCTAAGCTAAACTTACTTATCACATTTAACGAAACGTTCTAAACATCAACCCCCCACCCTCCTTATGAGACGGGACACATGGAGGACAACAGATACTAACCTAAACACATACTATCCTATACTAAACAAATATATATATATATATATATTTTTTTTTTTTTGTAAACACACAAGAACTCCAACATTGCCCAACACACTTAGAAATAAACAGTAGAATTATTCAGGAGCCCCACCCACTAACACTAACTAAACTAACATCCTATACTAACCTAACACTAAGTCCCCTAAACTCACAAAGTATAAGAACCAGGAAAGAGGAGGGAGGGGAGGGAATCATGTCCGTCCATTCATCTACAGGTTGGCCCTCCGGAGGGTCCTCTTTATCGAACGCACCCGCCGGTTGACCTCTCGCACCTCCTTCCGCAGTGGCCTCATCTTCCGAAGGACACGGTCCAATTTTCGCTGCATTTGTCCAAAAGCAGCAGGGTGAAGGCTGCAGCTGGGGTGGTCTGGGTGCCAGCCGAGGAAGTATGGGGCTGTGTAGTGTCCATGGCTGCGGGCTGCCCTGCAGGTGGTGCTGTGCTTGGGCCTGGAGCACTAGCTGAGGATGTTCCTGCAATGGTCCCAGCTGCTGGTGGTATCACCTGGGTGGTAGTGGTGGTGGTGGTTGTGGTGAGCAAAAAAGGTCCGCCTTGTGGAAATGCCCTCCAGGCTACGGAGGCTCGTTCATGCCGATATATGCGGGCCATTTTTCGGTAGACTTGAAGTATGTGTTGGTACCTCATTGCCTACCGTTGAAACTCCCTGACCTGGATGGGTGTCATATTTGCAGCTGTTAAGACAAATAGAAAATCTAACATTAGGTACTGCATTGTGTGAAATGGCACAAGAAGTAAATCAGACAATACATCTATTGTACTTGTAACAGCACATATCATCATACAGATCATTGATTGTCCCGGAGTAAGTACATGGCAAGCCAACCTACAAAGGTCCTATCACACATAGCACATCCAAGATGGGTAACAACAGCCATGATTTTGGCATCTATGTTCTGCCATTTGTCAGCTAACAATCATGCTGCACATCCACCACCACAGCCAGGGCTACAGATGTCATTGTACGGGATGGAAATCTAGGGCCACATGATCTGCAAGTTGTAAATGGACTTGCCAGTATAGTACTCGTGCGAAACAGGAGTGTGTATACTAGTGTATACTAGGTTCAGACAAGTGATTCACTGATTTACATGTCTGTGTACCAAACTTCTATCATCAGTCCTAGGTACACTATTCACAAACCAATGTCTGTATTTGAGGGTGGGGGGTGGACTAACAACTAATAACTTCTAACAACAAGGACACCCAGGAAGCTTAGAAAAGCTGGACATGTGTTCGGCTCAGCACACACACCACAGGTAAGGAGGATCTCCAAATAGGAGACAGCAAACCCTTGACCAATCCCAGCGCCACTCATATTTGGAAATGCAGACCTTTGTCCACATCATTTACTACCAGTAAGCCATGACTTACAACAGACACAAAGATGCAAGAACACCTCTGGCCATGAGTTGCATGCACACCTAGGCCATTGCACTCAAGTGCCACATACTCGTAGCACTACATGTGGAGCTACATGCTGCTAGGAAGTTTAACCTACAGTTTAATAAGTACATTAGTGATTCAGGAAGCAGAAGTCTGTGGGTAAGCATTTGGCAGCCCCATTCTGGGAGAATTTGGGTCTGACTGGCTGACTAAATCACAAATTTGGTCCAGTGCCACTCTTTCTGATTCAAGTTTTATCCACAAGACAATAGGATAAGGATTGGCCAACTCACAGATGGTGATAAAATGATATTCCACTCATGGAACAAAACAAATGATTGGCCAGCGCATCACACCTTCCTATGTGTCCAACACACAGGAGTCCATCACACATCACCAGCAAACACAACACATAACAGACATATCAACACTTACTGGAGTTGTCTGGGTCCTTGAATCGAGCCACCTCGCCAACAGTGTAGGGTGCCCGTCCACCTGTAAGGCATGGAAGGGAGAAATGTGCTCAATGTCTGTGCACTGTACAACAATTCCAAAGACAAATACTATGTGTACGATTACATCAGCAAGTAAATCCTCTCAGACATGATGATACTGCATCCTATATAGCACAGCTAACATGTACATACCATAAGTCTGCAGTGAGTGTTACACACATATCTGCACACATGCAGTGGCCCTAACTATCATGTGGTGGCAAACATGCTCCTTCATTAGTGAGCAGACATAATAATGGAGTGTATTCGTCTCATCATGTGTATCCGAGAGAGACATCCAAAGCCACTTTCTGTGAGGACTGCATTACCAGTCAACCAGCCATTGCGACTATGACAAATGATGACACACAGGTACAATGTACAGAGGGGCAGGGAGAGTTGTTAGCCCTCATGCTGTTACAGTTTCTTCATTTGATGTGGCACAGCTATCATGAGTTGCACCAACCATAGAGATATGAACCCATGTGCATACCTTTGGCCAGCCATCCCTAATCGAAATGTGGCACAACGAACTCCAAATACCAGTCTAAGATGTTAGCTGAGCGCAGCTAGAACTTGTTCCCTATGTGTTCAAATCCAGATCAGACATGTATCCGAAATGAAGGAGGGACACAATAATCCCTAAGATTTTTGGAATTTCCATGATCGGTTTCTTTACACACTCACCAGACACACATGAGACATATGTTCGGGCCACATTGCTATCATCAATTGATGAGAAGCCTGCACTCATTTTCAGCCTCATGTAGTGTTTCAAAAGTCAGTCTAGATGTTGCGTCAACAGATGATGGTAAATATTTGGAAATTCCTATACCTCACAGGCAACTGTGGCCGATATCTATACATAATTGGCTCCTGATTTGTGTTGCTGTTTGACACAAAGGTGGCACTAACTTACATAATGCAAATGTATTCCGTACGTTTGCGGAGCTCTTACTTCCTAACAGCTAGCAATTGTGGTCCTTAACAAAGTAGATATATGACCCTGTATGTTTCAGTAGCATTTCACACACTCAGCAACATTGCCGGCAGATATTGTAAAAATCAGATGATGTCACTACAGAGTATTTAAACGTGCACATTTACATGATTTGTGCTCACCAACAGGGCCACCAATCACAATCCCCAAGTGGTCCAGCAGATCTTGCTCCCTGGAGATAAGGTCAGCCCAGCAGTGCTTCAGCTGGTGGTTGTTTCTTGGTGTCCTATAAATCCGTTGCAGATGATGCAACACCTTTGCCCACCTGAGCCTCCGTGCCTCAGTGTGATACCCCTGTATCACCCACCCACCTGCCTCAATCATTAGGGGTAGGAAATGGCACACCAGCCTTATAAATCCACCCATTACATACAACAATGCCCTAACGGGGGAAAACAAATTGTTTATATATCATAAAACAACATAGGTGAAAACAAACAAATCATTTATTCATGCAAATATAATATTCATTTATTTACTTATACATAAATATCAATTTAATATATTCATCCTATATGGACAGCCCATCTGATAAAACAACACACCAAAGGACAGGTAGTGTGAGAAAAAGTGCTTGTGATTGAAAGAAGAATAATACATATTCCAATGGATCAAAAACCTATACAAGAAACAAACATTTTGACGCACATTCGGCGCAGACGGAGTATAACTATGCGTCTGGATGTTTGTTTATTTTTATGGTAACACAAGTTACAGTGCTAAAGCATTACTCATCTCTGTTAGATAACGAGGCCCACTAAATCAAGGTTGCAATTTATTTTTGCCATGTAGCTTTATTTGTTTGGGGGCCAACCAAACTGCATCTCTTACACTGTGTTCAGAAGCTACTCAACAAAGTTTATTTGCCTGTCTTTTCTGCGACACCTAAACATGTAAAAGAATGAATTACCTTCATCAAGACATTCTATAATCAATTTCAAATATTTGTCTACAGAGAGTACTGAAATTATAACATTTACCAATGATCCTAAAAAGGCTGATAAACTTGTGAAATGAAGAATTGATACTGGCCTAAAGAGCTGAGTACTGAAATATTGTGACAAAACTCTGCCAACTAAAGATGCCTAGCCCAGTCTAATTGATCTTGCAAGAAACATCTTAGATATGCTTTCAAATTTTAATTTACTTGTTCAGGGCCTCGTTTACAAGTCCCTTGTGCCGCCGCTGAATCATATTTGTTGATGCAGCACTAGCAGTGCACTACACTGCTCCATATTTACAAGCTTATGCATCAGGCCCAGTGCGTCAGTTTGTAAAGCCCTGTGTCACATTATACCTACGCCAGGTATAATGTATGAAGAGTAGGTGTTCCCATGGGAAAAGCCATATAGAACTGACGCAGTGACATTTACAACTTTTCACTGCATCACTCTACGGTTTCACTGTGTCAAACTTTTACCGCCTGCTCAGACCAGGTGTAAAATTGACACAGGGCTTTTTCCAAAGAGAATCTCCTCACATTGCTGGAGTTGGGTTAGTTTAACGATGCAACTCCAACAATGAGTCAATTTAGTGCCAACAGATGCGTCATAATTTCTGATGCATCTGTGGGAAGGTGCACCATGGAGCTCTGCATTTAAATACAGTGCATCCATGATGTCGTTAGGAGATGAGCAGCAGGAACAAGAAATATCTGATCATCAGAGGAAGACTACTCTCAACGCTTAGCATGATGTAATGCTGTTGGTTTAGGTTTTCTACTGAAACAAACTACAGTAAACAAGTAACATTACATGAAGTGGAGTGAAAAACATGACTTCTCAAAGCGATGACAGCATGAGAGACTTACAAGCAGTTTGCATATGTTTTACATGTATGCTTTGGTGTGAGGCAGGATGCAGGGTTTTGATTTTTGCCTGCCTTGTGCACAGTTGTGTAGTCATCCTCTTGTAGATGCAACCCCTACCTCTCAATATGAGGGGACATCTTGGCCTTTGGGTTTCTGAAAATAGTGAGCAGGGCCTGGTGGTCTATGATGATCGTGAAATGGTTTCCATACAGAAACACATGAAAATGTTCACAGACCCACACTACAGTCAGACTTTTTTTCTGGCTAGGAATAGGCCTGCTCTGTGTCAGATAAACTTTGGCTGGCATATGCCACAACTTGTCATTGAGCATCTGATGTCCATTATGCTAAGCAAGGATTGCTCCCAGCCCCACCGGGCTCATATCAATAGTAATCTCAGAGTGCAATTTAGGATCAAAGTAAGACATTTAAGTTCCATTTTCAATTGCATGTTTTATGCTCAGCTGACCATCAAAATATCACATTAAGTTTTGTCAGATTTTGCAATGGGGCACTTACTGTGACAAAGTCACAAATGTACCTTGAATAATAGCTGGCCATGCCCAAGAAGAACTGTGCCATTGTGACATATTGTGGAGGACTGGTGGCTGATAGTGCTTGCAATTTATCAGGAGTCATCCATCCATCAGAAAAAATGTGCCCAAAGAATTTGAGTTTTGTTTGGTGAAATTCACACTTTTCACCATTGACTGTGAGCCCTGCATCTGTAAGCAACTGACACACTTGTTTGAGAGCATTGTCATGCTCTGTCTGTCTTGTGCCTAAGACCCCTGTATCGCCACTGTTATTGAAGGCATGTGTGACAGACTGGATGATTCTGTGTATAATGTCTTGGAAAGATTTCTGTAGCAGATAACATTCCAAAAGTCAATCTTTTATATCTGAACAAACCAACATGATTAAAAAAATGGTAATGTACCTGCAATTTTCTTCCAGTTTGGACGAATGGTATCCCTTGTTCAAATCAAGATGGGAGAAGACTATGGCTCCATTCAGCTGCCTGATTATATCCTCAATGTGCTGCCCAAGATGTCTTTCTCTTTCTATTTCTTTGTTGACTTGGCGCATATCCTTGCCAATGCGCACTGCACCCACAATGTCCTTTTCAGCACAACTACGATGGGTGACACCCATGGTGTGGGACCAGTAGAGTGCTTGATGATGTCCTGTTTCAGTATAAATTCTAGTTCCTTCTCAATCACTTCTTGTGGATGAAAGGCTATTCTGCAGTGTTGTTGTGCAATAGGCCAGATGTCCTTGTCAATGTGAAGTTTCACTTTCATTGTTTTGAGCCTTCCTAGACCATGAAACAGTGATGGAAACTGACTTGCAATATCAGAGTGCGTATTTACGTTATAATTGATAGACTTCAGTCCCATGTCAGCAGCAGCTACAGAACTAAGTAGGCATTCATTAGATGGAGTACCTTGGAGAACGTGGACTGGGCATACACAGACAAGTTCTTATGCCACAAGGTCGCTGTGAATGACCCTTGCCTGCACAATGGCTTGGACGCACCTCATGTGTACACTTTCATATGTGATGCCTTCAGTTGAGGTACATGTGACAGACTGCTAAATTGTTTGATCAACATAATGCTACTTGATACATTGCTATCAATTGCAAAAGTTATGGGTTTAATTTGATGTTGGGCAATGTCCATGAGAATTCTTTTGTTTACTAAACTCACTTGTTATTGACACTCGTTGGTCTTCTTTGCACATTCACCCTCTTCACTGTCACTCAATAATGACTTTGAGGAATTCTTTCAGGGTAAACTTGATGACTATCAACCTCATTTAGTTTCCTCCTGCCACTGTTTAGGTTGCTTTTTATCTCTTTGGGTGTGGCAAGACTGCTTCTGGAAACTTCTGCCTTCCATTTTCTCGTTCTCTTTTGCTTTACAAACAGTTATGAAATGATTCTCCTTTCCACACGATTCACATGTTCATCCAATGGCTGGACATCTGTTCCCATTTGGAAATGAAAATACATATTAGAAGCACAGCTTTCTTTCTTTGAAGAAGTTGACTGGCAGATGTTTGCTCAGTGCTTGTGTTTGCTCTTCATGAACAAAGTCGATTCACCTTTCATTACTCCCACTTCTATGTCGGCAGCTTTCCGGTCTGCTTGTTCCCTGGCTCTGGCAACCATGAGTACCTTTTCGAAGCTGACTTTCTCTCTCAACATGCATCTTCCGAATGAATCTGACAAACAACCATCAATAACTCTGAGGCACATGGCTTCTTCATCATTAAATTCACTGAATTTGTAAAGTTTAACAAACATATCAAGTCTCTCCAAAAACTCATCCATTGTTTCACCAGCTTGTTGTCTCACTTAATTGAAAATGTATCTTTCATAGTCAATATTTGGGATCAGACTCAATTTGGCTTCCAAAGCTTCCTTGACATTGTCTCAGCTTGTGAGATTTTCTTTATCACTTCTTTCACTTCTTCACCAGTGAGATTCTTTAGGTATCTAATGATTTTCTCATTATTTAGTTCTTCTAGAGCATCTATGAAATCATTAAAAGTTTCAATCCATGTAGTCCATCTGGCGCCAATATTCTACTTTTTGACCGTGTCGAATGGCATCCGAGGTTTCAGAAAAGCAGCGGCTATGTACTACACATTTCTCTCTCCTGCCGTTGAAGTATACCTGAAGTTCAGGCAGTGCTTGTTGTGTATCTCACTTGCCCTTAACTTCTTCATTTTCAAAGACTTCACTTTCGGACTCAGCCCATTTTATCACAGTCTAATGCAGGCTGACACCAGTAGCGGTGTTTTGGCTTTCCATTTCATTGTTATAGATTGTTTGGAAAGTAATAGAGAGATGTCTAGGAAACAGGCATTCAGTTTGGGTTTTTAGTACTTAAAAAAATGCCCAAAGCACAAATCTCCTAGCTGTTCAGGTTAGAGCAGCCAGTAGCATTGGTGAGTGTGTCAATGATGGTGGACAAATAATTCTTCTCTGACCAATACTTCATCGGAGAAGAACAGTTCCACAGCACATGTGGTAGATCTGCTCTGGGAGTGTTACAGTAACACTGACTCAGAGGGAGGTAGGCTCTATGATGAATAATAAGTTGCATATACTTGAGTCTAGTATTTTGGGTGAATAGACATGTGCCCTATCCCATTCCTTATCATGTAAGGCTCGCCATAGTCCAGTCTCCCACACCTTGTAAAATCCCTCTTAATGCCTTCATGATCCAGCTTATGAGCTTGTAACTAGAACCCATCGTGTTTAAGGGTTGTAAGGGAGTATCATACAAAAAAATATTTTCAAAGAAATTGAGCACAAAAATATAGTTTTCCTATACTTATAATTGAAAATACAAAATTATTTTAAAAAATATTGTTTTACACTAATATCGAAAAATAATACTCTTTAAAATATAGTTAAAAATAGTAAACGTTAAACATTATTAATGTGCAACAGTAATATAATTTAAATTGAATATATTTAAGCAATTAAAAAAAAAATACATATATATACTTATTTAAACAAGCACACACATATATATGTATATGTGTATATTTACACACATATAATGTAAAATTATTATTAAAATAATAATTTCAATTTTGATTATAATTTAATAATATAACAAGTATATATCTATACATATATATAGCAAGTATATACATATACATATATATATAGCAAGTATATACATATACATATAGATATATACATGTATATACATGTATATATCTATATGTATATACATATATAAAATATATTAAAAACCGTAACAAATAATTTAGAAAAAATGTAAAAAAACATACTAATTTATTTATACACAAAATACATTTTACTAAAAATATATACTACAAAGATTAAAAAATAATAAATAATTTAAATACACATTGGGTCTCATTACGGGTCTCGCAGTCTACAGACCACCAGACTCCCAGTGACGGTCATGACTACTGCCGTTTGGTTGTCCGACAGCCAAATGACTGCCGTCTTTGCCAGGAACAATGTTCCCAACGGGCTGACGGCAGTGCAGGTTGGAATCAGCCAGTTGGCGCTGAACTCAGAGCTGCTCTGCTGATTATAACTTGGTTCTCCGCCAGCCTTTTCATGGTGGTTTCACTGCCATGAAAAGGCTGGTGGAGAACAGATGCAGGGGGCCAAATGGGGACCCTGCACTGCCCATGGCATGGGCAGTGCAGGAGTCCCCCTGCCCAGCACCCTTGTCTGTTGTGTAGACAGTCCACATTACGAGGGTGCAGGTGCCGCCGGCTGGGAGCAGCATTTCCGCCAGATCAATTATGAGCAGGCAAAAATGCTGCCGCCACTTTCCCACTGGGCTGATGGGTGGAAACCTTGGTTTCCACCCATCAGTCCAGCCGGAAAGTTGTAATGAGGCCGGCAGGGAAGTCACCAGTAAGGGGGCAACCTCCCTGTCAGAAGTTCGTAATCGGCCCCATGATAATCATAATATAGAGCCTCATTACAAGTTTGGTGGTCAGACAAGCCGACTGTGCCTGTCTTGCACTGAGGAGACTGCCGCAAAGCTGGCGGTCTCCTCACCAGACCCATTACAAGGTTTCCACTGGGCTGACTGGCAAAAACCAAGGTTTATGCAGGTCAGCTCAGTAGAAACTGTGCAGCAGCATTGGTTTTGTCCGACTGCCACTGTGAGGATGGCGGTCCTTGAAGGTTAATCATATTAAAAAATATACAAAAAATTATACATTTCTAGGAATAATACATATAATATTCTCACTCCACTCTGTGCCACAGTAGGGAAAGGGTAGGGCTCAGGAAGAGTAAAATTTACTTTTCCCACTCAGGCAGTGCTACAGTAGGGAAAACTTTGGACTCATGAGGGGTATAATTTATTATTCCCACTCCAGTCTGTGCAACAGTAGGGAGAGTAGTTCACTTCAAACAAATACCTTATTTTAATACAAATTTTAATTTAATACATTTATAAAACTATTATCATACAAATACATATATACATTAAAAACAATTAAACTGTTAAAATAATTATAATTTTTGTAATTAATAAAGGAAAAAATGTATTAAATAATTATTTCACTAAATTCCCATACTATAGTCGCACGTTAAACATATATCTAAATTTAAAAAATATAATATTTACACAATGTACATAATAAATTACCAATTAATTAACTAAGTATAAATACATAATTTATAATTAACTATTTATCATTTAATTAACTTTCCACCCTCTATCCTAACAAATCCAACAAACTGCACCCAAAATGTAAATAAAAAAAAATCATAATTACAAAATTTGCATAACTGACTAACATTTAACTAATTAGTAATTAATCAATTAATTATCCAATTAACTTCCTATCCTACACTCCTGCAAGTGCAACATCCTGCACCCAAATATAAATTACAAAATTGTAATAATTAAACAATTTACATAGTCAACTAACAAATAATTCATTAATAATTTATTAATAATAATTAATAATACCACATGTTATTAATGACTTCCCACCGTCTACACCTACAAACCCAACAACCTGCACCTAAAACATAACTTAAAAAATATTGTTTACAGAATTTATATACTTAATATTCAAATAAATAATACACATTAATTGAAAAATATATATAAATGAATCATAGTCAATTAACTTCCCACCCTTTAGCCCTACAAAACTCACAACCTGCCTCAAAACTATAAATTTACTATTTACTACTTTACTATTAAATTGAAAATATAAATAACTTCAAATTACAAACTATTTTTTATAAACGTTAACAACTATCACACAAACAATATCAAACATTGACAGAAAAATATAATGTAAACACATAAAGAAATTTAAAAAACTATGGGCCAGATTTACAAGGACCTAGTGCCAGTGGAGTGTCTCTTTTTGTGACACTCTGGTGGCGCTGTACACTCCGCCGTATTTACAAGGTGGCTTTAAGCCACTTTTTGTGGCTTAACGCCTCCTTGTGAATACCGCCCCTTCATATGCAGCACTTTGCATGTAATGGGGGTGCAATAGTTCTTGCTGTGGGCGTTCCACAGCAGCACCCACTGCCTTTTGACGCTGCCTCAGATTTAAGAGATTTCATAAATCTGAGACAGCACCAAAAACTAACACCACCCCATTGGTGGCATTGGCATGGCGCAACAAGGAGAAATGCTTTAATTTCTCCTTGTTTTTTGCTCTTTCTAGGCGTGCTGCACTCTGAAGCATTCATAGAAAGAAGAAATCGCCGTTGATTATTGTTTTTGTGCAGGAAGGCGTCCCTTCCTGCACAAAAACAATCTGCCCTGCAATGCAGCCATCCTTGCACCATGGTGCAAGGGTGGTTGCGTTGGGGCTCAGTAGCAAATTTAGCACCGTTGCAGTGGGAAACACAGGCGTGTGCCATATTGTTGTTATTATGGTGCATCCCTGCATTTCTAAAGTGATGCAGCGTGGCACTGCAACACTTTATTGTAAATTTGGCCCTTTATTTCTTACCTTAAAACATCGATATTTCTGTCAACTATATTTTTACACACAATATTTTTGCATCACGATATTAAAAACTTGGTATTTCTGTAACTCGATATTTTGAATTGATATTTTATCTGAACACCTTGTGGGGTCATACCCAGTAGAGATGTCTATGTTTATGGTTAAAGGAGCCAATGGTTTTGGTGTAAACATGCAGTCTCTGAATGAAACTGCTGTCTTTAAAGCTGAGTGTCAGTTAACTTGAACCTGTTTTTCAGATAGGGTCACTAGGCAGTTTTGCTGCATAGTATGCTTCTTCTTGTGTCTTTTGCATGAGTGTTGTCTTGTTTGATCCCATTTTCTAGGGGCATCTGTTTTGGATCCATGAAATAGTATGAGTTGTGTGTACTTATAATTCTGAGCTGTGCAGGGAACAGCAGAATTTCAAGCCCATGTCTCTCCTGCAAAGGAGTCCTTTTGTTGTTGTACCTAGGGAGTAGTACATGAACTCAAAAAAACAATTGCTGCCTATATCAAAATGAGCAATTTGCATGACTGTGCGCAGGATTTCATTGGTATCCTACAGTAGTAGGAGCAATCGGTTGAAGTGCAAAGGCAGGAGGGGGCCTTTGCGAAGGTACACTGTGGGCCCTTTGAATGGAGAAAAATATTATATTTTGTTAGGGGTGGAACAAACCTCTGAGCACTAGGCAGCCCTACTAGTCTGATGTTGCTCCAGGGAACAGCCTCAGTCCACCCTTGACAAATCGCACACAGTCCATCAGGTCAAGTAGTTGCTGTCGTAGTTCTGATCATTGTGGCTGTAGCCCGTGCAGCTTTCATTCCGATTGGGACACCATGTTGGCCAATTTCTTATGATCGCCATTCAGTTGAATTGCATCAAGCACCACCTTGTGTATTTTGGTTTCACAGGATGTCCTTTGCATTGTAATTGCTTCACATATTGTGTCCAATTATTAAATTATTTTTTTAGCAGGCTTGATGGTGTACTTGAGTTGGAAAAGCCACAGCCTTTTAGTTACAGCAACCTGGGTAGGACAATTGGGCTTTTTTATAGAGTTGAGTCTTCTCACCACCATAGCGACTCTAAGTGTAATAGAAGGATCTTAACATCATGCATAAACCAGTACACCAAGTCAAGTGAAGTCCTCTGGTGTGAAGAAGTCTGAACATCTGTCAGCTCTGAAGGTGGCCAGACCTGATATGCTGGCCCACTTTCTGTAGCTGGCCAGCCGCAAAAAATATGGCCAGCCACAGCAGCGGAACTAGCCAGATGGGACAAACCCTACCACGTCACAGGATGTATAACTACAAAGAGGGCAGTGAGTAGTTCAATTATTACCCAATCAGAGGCCCAGAACACAACCTCCACACCTATTCCACACTGTGTAGGATAGTTTTTACAGTCACAATGTTGAAGCACAGGTTAAGTAAGGACCCAACATTTTTATGGTTGTGCAGAAGGGGTCCTTAGTATGTCAAATTGTTAGTGGTGAGTGGTCACCAACTATAGGTCCTAATAGTGGGTAGTGGCAAAGGGGAGGTTTGCAGATTACACTCATGGCACAAGAATGCGAGCATGATAGACTCAGGGGCAAGGCAAGAGAGGACAGTCCGCAGTAGAAGGGTGCTATGCATCCTTGCTGCAAGTGAGCTAAAAACAAGCCTGCATTGGGAGAGAGGTGATGTGAGGGCATCATGCCATGCAGGGGGGCGCAACTCAACCACAATGATGCTACTTACCAGTCATCAAGGGCCTGCACCAAGTACCATAATGTGGTGCTAGGCTGCCTGATGTGCACCAGTGCTATGAGAGAGCAGAAGTACACCATATGTTAGTAGGTATGGCACATTACTGCTCTCTCCCTTTCACGATATGCAGAAAGTTGCCTTGCTTTACTGTGTTGTGTGAAAGATTAGTAAATATAGCCCACAGTATCTGGAGCAGTGGGAGTAGGGATGGACATTGCCTGCAGCCTCATGCATTGAACTGATATTTACCTCAGAGCAATTATTGAGAGAATTGTTTGATGGCTGGGATGATGTATTAACCCACCACACTGTGGAGGCATTGCAACCTCTGGCCAAGCCACAAGCTGTCTGCTATATCACTAGGTGATCCTCTCTGGGTTTTTGAGATCTTTTCACCAAAATTGCTACCTCCTTATCATTAAAGCGTAAAGCTGGCTACCATATCTAGATGGTTATTTTGATTTTTGGAAACAAAAGTTATTTTAGAAAATCGGAAAAAAACAATGACCCTTACCAACTAGACAAAAGGCCCAGCATGTAGCGGGGTTATTGTTTTTATTTCTGTTTGCAGTCACCTTCATTTACAAGCATTCAAGAACAGAAAAAGTAGCACTGAAAGACTTGCTCATAATAGGTGGCCCTTCTGATGTAGGCAGCATGTAGCAGCTCATCGGCTGGCTAGAGGTTTGTGAAGGCAGAGCCGTCTAAAGCTTTACCATTGGAAAACAAGTGGTTATACTACCTTACAATTTGATTTTTTTCGCTGAGATCCTGAATATTACAATTCTTAAATGAGACCCTAAGGGGCCTAGTCACAAAAGTGAGGCCCATATTTATACTTTTTTAGCGCTGCATTAGCATCATTTTTGGATGCAAAAGTGCAAACTTACAAAATATAGCGCTGCTTTTGCATCCATAAATGATGCAAAAGCGGCACTAAAAAAGTATAAATATGGGCCTAAATATGTATGTGTATATTAACTAGGAGTGGGTGTATCTTATATAATTTGCTGTACTGTAATTACATGAAATTTTAGCAAATTACTTAGAATTAAGCGAGGAGTGTAACCCATCATTTAGCATTATTTTCTTAGAGTAAAGAGCACCCTCAGGCCTAAAATGGACCTTAAAATTGCTGTGTTACGAAAACTGCCATAATTATGTCATTTTATTTAATTTTGCTTTTACAACATAATGTGAAATTACTGAAATAACTTCAATTACTCAGACATAATTACAGTTTTGCCCAGGCCTAATATTTACTTATTGGTATGTTTACTACTATACCTAGGTGTAAAACTGAGGGCCCGATTACGAGTTTGGTGGTCCGACCGCCCGATTATGATTCTGGCGGTCGGACCACCAGCAGACTGCCACCTCAGCCAGGGTCATTGATCTCAATGGGTTGGTGGCAGTCAGAGTCATGGTCAGCCACTGCAGTGCCGAGTTCAGCACCACAATGCTGATCACAACTCCACTTTCTGCCAGCCTTTCTGTGGTGGTAACACTGCCATGGAAAGGCTGGCAGAAAGACAGTGCTGGGGGCTACAGTGGTGCCCCTGCCCTGCCCATGACTATATTGTAGGCTGAGAAGGGGCCCCCTTGCAGCACCCTCAGAATGTACACTGTCTGCTGTGTAGTCAGTTCACATTCAGAGGGTGCTTGTGTGAGGCGGCATGGAGGTCAATGCCACTGCACAGTTTCCACCAGGTTGACTGGAGGAAAGCATCATAATACGACGGTAGCCTCACCCCTGCTCTATTGGTGGTGTTGGCGGCAATGCTGCCAAGATCATAATCAGCCCCTAAATTCTTTTGCTATTCACCATTTCTGAGTTTAGTGTTAAACATAAGTTTAGGCTTACATTTCAGGGAGTACAGACATCTATTGCAAATTAATAACTAATACCTTTTCACACGCAGGTGTAAAAGTCTCCAACTTGGAAGAGAGCTCCCTATGAAAAAGTATGGGGATAAGGAAATAAAGTTAGTTGATTTTTTTTAAAAATATTGAATATATTTTAAAGTAAAACGTAATTGTAAAATAATTATAAAGCAATTATTTGTGGTGTAGAAATAAAAAATTGAAATATTACAGCACATCAACTCTTCCAACTTAGGGTTTTGATTACGAGTTTGGTGGTAGCAAAATCCAACGTCCAGACCTGTGGTGAGGTGTCTCCCCATCGGCCCTATTACAACTTTCCAATTGGACTGACGGGTGGGAACCCAGGCACCAGCACCCTTGAAATGCAAAATGTCTGCACAGCACATTTCAAAGGTGCTGGGCATGGGCAGTGTGGGGGGCCCCCGGAGGCCACCTGTACTTGTTCTCCACCAGCCTTTTCATTGCTGTCAGACCACCATCGAAAAGGCAGGCATAGAACAAGGTTGTAATCAGTAGGGCAGCACTGAGTTCAGTGATGCCCTGGTTGATAACAACCGGGATCACTGATCCTGGCGGGGACGGCGGTAGGTTGGCAGGTCTGCCCACAATCCTTGAAATGTGGCAGTCAGACCACCACAGCTGCGGCAGTCCAACTGCCACCACTAGGCTGGCGGTCTTGAGACAACCAGCCTTGTAATTGGGCCCTAAATGTCTCTCAAATAATGAAGATTGTGATTACAAGTTTGGTGGTCCATTCACTGCCATGGTGGTAGCGGCAGTCCGACCACCATTGGCTTGGTTGTTGGATCACTGTATTACGATGCTGGTGGGCATATAGAGCAAAGACTGCCACTGTCCCACCTGTACCGGCAGACAGCACAGACCGCCGTAGTGATGAGGAAGGACAAACAGGCCGGCAGAGTCTGTGTTTCTGCCAGACTCATTCTGATGTTCCACACCACCAATGTGATTGTGGCGGTCCAACCAGCAGGCGGAAATGGAGTGCATAAAGGACGAAACTCACCTGCAGGCAGCGTTACACGTCCTGTGCCACCATGGAGCGCATCACACACGTTCTGCCACTGCTTCTGCTCATCGAAGGTCCACAACATCCACGCAGCTGTGGACTGAACTGACAGTAAGTACACACACCTACCTGTGTCATTAAGCCTAACAAAAGATTGTTGCACCATCGTCCACACGATATGGGGCTCACGCTATGGGCACCAAATACACGTGTCATTGTGTTCACAATCAGAGTCATTCACAACAAATGACGTTTTCACAGCCATTAAACATCCCCTTTGGGCAGGTCATTGGCACTGCACCACAACACTACACAAAAACACACAGGAGACCCTCTCAGGCACAGAGACAGCAAAGTGTACACAACATTGTGTCACACTACAGCAACATCACATCCACCAATACAAATGGCACCCTCGCGTTGTACACATGCCATGGACTGTTGTCGGATTAAACAGATGAAGTAGCTGCAAGGTACACGCATCAAAATTGACACATTCACAGTAAAATGCAAAGGACACTAGCACAATTGAATACCCTCCATGTCTAGACAAACAAAACTCTAGCTTGCACACATGAGACAAATGTGCAGTCCATATCAGGGCGACAAGTCTAATACCGTACATGCTGACATTAGACAACACAAGATGTGATACCATACCAAACAGAACACAATGCAATTACACCTCAGTTGCATTAACAAACACATATCCATACAGTCAACATCTATCCTTGTCCTGATTGACACAAGCACTGCCCACAAAGTCAGAGTTTGCAAGCAAATAACAGAAAATGGATCACAATTAGGGTGAAACCCACTCTACTGTAGGCCTACAACACAAGATGCTCAAGAACCCCTTAAATGTAGAAAAGGAATTGCATGACAAATGCGTATCCAAAAAAACAACTACTTGGGTTTATTAGCTGGAAAATCTTCAGAACAATTAATGTCCATGCACATGGTTGTGCCCACACTTGACTCCAATCACTGCCAGGGAACCTCCACAGGAAGGAGCATCAAGTGGGCAGACAGTCACCTCAGTGATCATCCTTGGGTGGGGTAGGTTTGGGAGGAGGGTATTCTTCTTTGGAGTGGCAGACTTCTTCTTGGGGTAGGGGTATGAGTGCTTGCAGGGGGGCAGGTGTGACTTGGGAGGGCTTTGATGTGGAAGGAGGCTTGGAATGTAGGTGGGGGACTTTTGGGTTTGGCTAAGGGTCGGGAGAACAGGGGAAAGAGCAAGCTCAAAAGGAAACTCTCCTTGGGAAGCCGGGCACGATGTGCAGAAGGGCTTGGGAATTCGGAGGTTGAGGAAGTGGTTGTCTGGTGTGTGGGTGTAGATGTCTTAGATGTATGTGTGTGTGAGTTATGATTTTGTTTGGGTGGTGTATGGTATGTATGTGAGTGATGGCATTAGTGTGTCTTGGTGGGCTAGACGGTGTAGGTGCTGGGTGATGGAGTGGTGGATGTGTGTGTGTGTTTGTTGGGATGGTGTCTGTGGGTATTCTGGATGTTGTAGATGTTTGTGTATCTGTTGAGGTGGTGTCTGCAGGTATGCTTGATGTGGTGGATTTTTCTGTGGGTGTTGTGTTTGCATGTATGGTTGATGTGGTGGCTGTGCCTGTGTTGTATTGGTATCTGCGGGTATGGTGGGTGTGATGGATGTGTCACTGGCTGTTGTGCTGGTGTCTGTGGGTATGTCTGATGTGATGAGTGGGTCGGTCGGGGTGGTGGGGGTGTCTGGTGAAATGCTGGCTGATGTTGTGTTTGTGGGTGTATGTTGAGTGCCTGCGTGCCAGTGTGTCTTGTGATGTTTATGTCAATATGTGCTCCTTGTGTGTGTTGAGGTGGATGCGTACAGATGTGTTTGTGTGCTTGGAATGGGTAGGGGGATAGGGGAATTGGATTGGGAAAAGGGAGGGTGAGGGGGTGAAATTTGGGGGAGGTGACTGACTGCCATCAGTGAGGAGGCCAGAGCCTGAAAAGATCTCTGTAAGCCGGACATGGCACTATGAGTGCCTTCCGGGGAAGCACTGCTCTGCTGAAGTTGGCTCGCACAAACCCTGGATGGCATTCACAATGGCAGTCTGACCTACAGAGATCCTCCTTAGGAGGTCAACAGCCTCATCACTCAGGGCAGCTGGGGTAACAGGGCCTGAGGCAGAGGTGCCTGCAGCAAGGGGATATGCCCAACCTCTTGGGTGAACAGGTATGGCCAACTGGGTGGGAAGCAACAGGAAGTTTGGCAATAAAATTGTGGGTGTCAAACAAGGATGGTACAGGAGTAGGTCCTGATGGGTCTGCCATCACTATAGAGGGTCACTGGAGGTAGAATCTAATGATGAGAATGTAGATTGGGTCTCCTCTGTGGCACTTTCCTCACCCTCTGGGTCACTGGGTCCCTTTCATGCTGGTGGTCTCATGACTGGAGGTACCATGGCCAGATGCTTCCCCACTTGGTTGTGCCCTGTCTCCCTCGCTTGCCTGGGCTGATGCTAAAAATACAACGAGAAAAGGGGTCACCACATGTTTCTGATCGCACTTGAACAACAGCTGTGATTAGCAAACATTATAATCACGTCAAGTCGGCCCCAGCCAACAAAATACATCAAAGTGCCTCCTACATGTGCCATACAATATGCATGCATGCCCACAGAAAAATCCAGAACTCTGACAAATATAGTTGCATGGCTGAAGTTGTGCAATCACAGACATCCTACACCACTGGTTCCCAACCTTTTTACTTCTATGGCCCCCCACTTTATCAATACTGGAACCCGGCGACACTCACTAAAACATTGAAATCTGGGACCCCCCCATTGAGTCATTACAGAAAGCTGGTCACCTAATCTGTTAAAATTATTATATTGTTGAAGCAGTTGCGGACCCCCTGAGGAGACTTCATGGACCCCTAGGGATCACTGGACCACAGTTGGGAACCACTATGGAAATGTACACTCGAGACAACATGTGCAAAATGTCAGGGAGATATGTCTCTAAAGTCCACAACAAAATGAATCAGCTAGCCCCAGGGAAATCACCACTGATGTCTAGCACCCCATATAATTCATCAGCAGACACCATTAGTCCTTTGTATGTTGGTGAGACCCGTAGATTTGCAAATATTTGTAAAAGGCCCTCAACATCTTTTACTAATGGGAAGGTACAGCACTGTCTCCATTTTGGTCCTTCGAACACTGATGTCTGTGGATGAATAATTGTACCCAACCACAAATGATTCCAACATGACTGCAAGTCACTGCAAGATGCATGCCAACAGTCAGGTAACAAACCTTCCCCATTGCAACACAGGTAGACCGGGCATTAAACCGTATTGTACACATTTTGTCAAAAGAGAAAGGGAATAATGCTAACACGTAGGCACAAGGAACGTTGGCAACTTTGATGGCACATAAATCATGTCAATGGACATTTCCCACTTACCAAGGGAAAGTTCTAATCTGTAGCTGACACGAGGAACAATGTATTCTATGTCACATGTATGATGGCTATCTTCACATGACAGACAGTAGTGAGGCACCAGCACTCAACACACACTGAAGACAAGTGGCCTCTGGGGGAAGATGCCAATTTACTCACTTGACAAGACGTATGGCTGAGGACAGTGATCCATCACTTATTTTTCGTTGACCTGTAACACTGATGAATAGTGCTATGTAGCATACAATTTACACCCACAACAACAACACTTTTTACTTGATTGATCAATGTACACAGCCATGTGTTGTCTCTGGAGAGAGCAAATTGATTGTTGAGTGCACACAGTTGTGTCCTAGGTTTCTGGGCTAATAGGTTAGGCTCAACCCTAATCATCAGGGTGAGATGTCAAAACCTAACACATTAACTTGGCTATCTGACAGGAAGGAATATGCCCTTACTCACCCCAGTGTGGCTGCTGTGTTCACATCAAATGTCCATCAAGGTCCAGATATCCCACCACCAGAATGCAGGCCATTAAGTGGGTCCTGGTCCGATGTGCACCCCGCCCATGTTGGGAGGACAGCTCCAGCTGGACCTCAGTGATCTTTCAGGCCCAGTGTCTCAGGTCCTCCGATCTCTTGCGACAGTGGGCGCTTTGCCCGTTATGGACCCCCAGAGTCCGCACCTTCCAGGCAATGGCTCTCCAAATCTCCTTCTTCAGATGGGCATTTACCTGTATGAATGCAAGAGACAAATCAAGCGATTAAAATCAAACATTTTTCCCAAAATGGTTGTGTGTGCCACACACATGTGAGAAAGACCAAGCAAAAAAGTATCAGTTTGTCAACTTATCACAAGCATAAAGCACACATGCCAATATGTACCGGGACATGACTATACACTTTTATATCCATCTGCAGACTAACCCACTACCTTGCTTATGGTCTACAATGACTAAGCAAGCCTACTCACATAAGGTAGCCCATGTTCCTGCAACATGTACTGTGGTGTGAGCCACAATGAAACACTACATGCACATGTGGCTTTTGAAGGGTAAACTCCTTCGGCCTGACTGGGCCAACACATTCACAGTCTGTAAGATTGACTCATTGCATACAGTCCCTACAGGTAACTTCTAATGTGCAGACTTCACCCTTACACTTGAGTGGCAATGAAGGGGCTGCCATGGTGGGTACAGAAATTGTTTCCCCTGGGCATGTGTGGAAATGTGGCCTACCAAATGCAGACTCATACCACTTTGGGGGGTGGGACAGAGGTTGTGTGGTATGTACCTGTACCACAGAACATATGTATCAAAAATACAGAGATTGCATCCAACATACAAAAGTATGCATTGTGCAATTTCTGCTATTTGACCAAGCTGCTGAGTCACATGTCATGGCCTTCCAGGAATCTACACACTGCACAGCAGTTCTGTCGTTTGTGCAATACAGCTGTGCAGGACAATTATGACATGTGAATGTGACAACAGAGCTGTGGAGTACGAGACCTGTCATAAGTCAAAGACACACATTGACAATAATGCAAAATGCACATATGGACTAGTTCAGGGATGTACCTCTGTACCCATTCCTAATCTAGTCGTTGGACTGAGGCATTCATGGCATGTTTTGCCACTGGAGCATTATATTGGCCACATGACAGGATCAACTGATTCACAGGGAGTGGGTACAGTGCCACAGTGACTTTAACACAACGTGGACTATGTCTCATACTGGGAGATACATTTGACAGGCCCTGGCTTCTGCAGGCTGAGAATACAGCACCTACATGACACTCACATTTACATCACTTCCATGCGCGACAGTAAATCGTGCCCATCATCAACGTGGCTTGTGCTTTGTGTGGCAACCTGAAGGGCTGAGTGAGTCATGATATGCCTTCCAGACAACAGTATTTAAAGGCCAGATATGGTTTGAACGTTCTGTGGCACTATACACATTGCTTTCAAGTGACTCAGACAAGATGCATGCACAGCTCATGCTGTCATGCACATACATGTGATCTAATATTTACAACCTTAATAAAGAAAGAATTGTCATTCGATGGCAGTAAATTCTCCTTGCCTAGTTATGTGCATCCAACACTAGGAGTATCTAGGACACACAACACAATGTTAATGAACACAACATATAGTACTCTTCACCAATACCTGCACCATGTACATCTCAGTGATGCCACGCAGACTGCAACAACAGGCACACAAGAAGTCCAACTGGCACACAGGGGCACCTTGTAGCTTCTGGGGAGGGAAGGATTATGTTGAACAAAGTCAATTGTGCAAATGAGGTACTGACCTGCTCCTCGGGTGAGCCATAGACCTGGCCATACAGGGAAAGGACCTCTTTTACAAGCCTCTCCAGCTCCTATGGAATTGGCGTGATTTCTCTCAGACGCCGCATACAGCAGCTCAAGCAGTGGAGGCGTTGCTGGCAGCAGTGTCAGGAGTCAAGTGAGTGAATTTACATAACATGGTGGTCACATCTGCCACATAGGTGGCCATCTCCGCCGACGTACATAGCCATTGGGGCGCGACCACAACAGGCAACAACATTAGCCTGTGGCTGTGTACGCTGCAGTTGGAACCGTCTATCGCACGGACAACTTCTGCCAGAAGTTGCAGACTGTTCCTAATGTCCAGTGGAGTAGGCCAGACATCTGCCATTTTGGCAGGCACAAATACTCTATATTACTGTGTAAACTGTATCACACATACAATATATGTGTAGGTCATCACGAACATCCTCATGCTGTCTTATGGTGTAGGCCCTACAACACAACTACCAGTGTAGTGTGATGCAGTACACAGATCGCATATGATGGCGGTGCACGGGCCACCACTGCCAGCAATAGTTTTTGGTGGTTGGAAAAGGCAGTCACATTTAGAGGGGCAATTGTGTAGCATATAGTTGGGAATCACCCAAATCAATGTTGAGGACACATGTGTGGACAACAATCGGGGTCACATGTGATCCTTGTGTAGTTGCCAGCTGGGGTGTGTACTGTGTGTCATGTCCATCCAGTCAGAAAAGCTTTGTCACAAGATATTGTTGGCATGCATCATGTGTGTTGCTGTGGACACACTGACTAATTTTACAAGTCATGTTTTGCCACACATAGGTACCCTGGGAGAGGGATGATGTGACAACCTTCTGTCTACCGTACACTGGCAGGTCTTCAGACCATGGAAGAATGCCACATCATACAGTTGTAGAGTCTGAATAGGCAAACATTAGTGGACTTATGCCGTCAGTTGGAGCCAGAGCTGATGCCAGCTTACAGCAATCCAACCTGCATACCACCCACTGTACAAACCATGTCAGCATTGCACTTCTTGGCCAAAGGGTCATCCAAAAAATCAGTGGCCCTATCCGCTGCTGTGTCCTAACCTATGTTCAGTCTGGTGTTGAAGAAGTTCCTCTCAGCAATGTTGAAACACATTGACAGCTATATCATGCTCCCCCGATGTGAGGATTTAGCAAATATGAAGGCTAACTCCTATGGCTGTGCCCGCCTCCCACATATATTGACTTGATGCCACCATAGGCTACTGAACAAGTCTATTTCAACAGAAAGAACTTCCATTCCATTAACATGTAGTTGTCTGTTTGGCGGATCTCTACATCTCAAAATGTGTACCTGTTATCCTGGATCAGCCCATGAGTGCTTCATAATGCGGCACAGCACCATACCCCAGCTGATGCCATAACTGTTGGTAAGTCATGTCAGTCCTGACTGTGTTTGAGCAATGTCAGGTGATACAATTATGAAGTCAGTGACTCTTTGTTGCACTTATGTCCCATTCCGTAACAGGAGACTCAACATATCCAAACTGTCCTTGGTTATTGACGTCGCTGGGTAATCCAACTACGCCAAGGGAAGTCCGCTTCACTGAGGCCCATGGAAGAACACAGCGGCTACTGGAGCTGGCCTTTGGGTTCCCGAAGTCCAGATTCCCCTATCTGGACAAGAGCGGTGGAGCTCTCTTCTACTTACCCAGGAAAGTGTGTCAGATCATTGTAGCATGCTGCATGCGCCACAACATCAGCCTGTACATCCCAGAGGAGGGGACGCCTGCAGTTCCACAGGGTGAGAATCCTGAAATGCCAAGTGAGGATGACAGTGGCGAAGAGGAAGGAGATGATTTGCGAGAAGATCTCATCCACAGCTACTTCTCATAAGTGTAATTATGCCATGTTATGTAATGACTTTGACTATACAATTAACTGTAGTTGTGAGAATGCGTGGAGTTGAGTGTTTTAGAAACATCTAGGAAGCTGATACTCTACAATATTCAGCCAGAGGCTGCTTGATAATGTAGTTTTTGACACATCCCCACCTTGATGATGTTGCTTTGTTTGTGTCAAGTTTCTTGCAATGTACGTTGTTTTCCAGATGCTTGCTATGGGACTTGTGTCATGTATATGGTGTAAAGCCCATACTCCTTGTTTTGATCTTTGTACAGGTACCTTCACCATGACATCTTCCTGTGGGAATTTCAGAGTTGTGACATTGGCAGGTATGTGATTCTGTTCTGACATGCAAAATAGACATGGATTGTTCCAGGTAATGTAGGTCGCAGAGTTTGGGTGTATGAGACCCATACCAAGACAGTTTGCACAGTGTTTGGGTGGAGGTTCTGAAGTGCCCATAAGACTTGTTTTGTGTCCTGTGTTGGGCCTGATGCATCTTGTGTGTCATCATGTGGTCATCACATATGTAGTCCTATCTTACGACCAAGTAATTTTTCCTTCACATTGGCTAAACACTTTTTGTATGACTTGTATATAGCTGTAGATGTGTTTCGTCATTGTAGGCCACAGTGCCTGTGCCACTGCATTGACATAAGTTTGTGTCATATCACCAGATGCATGGGAATTAGATTATGATGGCCCTGTGATCAGGGACTGTTGTACTGCCATGTGTCTGCATCTTGCATTATGTGATGTTGAATTGCTTTGGTGTGGTATGTGATAGGGCTCAAGCTGCTGACATCAACCGCATCAATGTTTGCCTATTCTACAGGACAATGTCTGACAAATCCCTTACTTCATGGTCTGGAGGTCTGAACCTGCCAATATGTTCAGTTACTCGGTATGAGTCAATTGTTCTTGATTTCCAACAGTTCAGACATATTGACGGCCTATGTGCTGAACACTGTATTAAAAATGTTGGTTTGATCAGACACTTGTATGTATGTGTTTGTGTGGGAGGGTTGTAATCCTGATCTGGACACTGTGTACATGCAACATATCCCATCTTGAAAAAATACCTTGAAGCATCATTGTATGGTTTACATGGTCTGACATAGCTACATGTCTAAATATGAAATCAAAATCAGCAGACAGTCAGTGAAGGGTGATTTTATTGCTCAGCTATGACTCATACAAAAGATACATGACATGACTCAACAAAAATTCAAATTTAAAGGCGTCAGTCATGGTGAATGAAACAGTTGGAGTAGATGCCACACCATTAGGAGTCCAAAGTCCAGAGTACTCCTCCCATCGGAAATGGTTGGTGGTTCAGGATCAGTCGAGAGTGAATGTGTAACACACAAAGGAGGTCCTTGAGGAAGAGTCTTATTACTGGCAGTGATGGGTGTCTTGCCATCCTCACCTCTTGTATTCTTTGCTTGATGTACCTTCTTGCGTGATGCAGGGAGATCTACTGCTACAGAGGCAGGGTGTTTGGGGCTTGTAGATCCTATGGCAGGGCCTTCCTTCCAGTGACTGGCACCAACGTTGATGGGCCAGCTGTTGATGAGCCAAAGGAAGGGGTAGACTGTTGTTGAAAAGCCCAGCTCAGGGTGGTGTGTATGCCCCTCAGTACCCATGTCCTGATGCATATCTCTCTGTAGCTTCTTTTTTTCCCAGGGTTTGGTCAGCACCTGCCCATCATGTTTTGGATCATCTGATACACCTCAAAGACGAGGCTGATTCTGTCCTGGCCAAGGGCAGCCCCAGTGGCCTCACCCAGCAGGCCCAGAGCATCCCTCTCACTCACCCTCCCCCCCCCCCCCACAGGCCTGTGCCCTTGCCAGAGACTGCCCTCTCCAATTTGGCCTTGGATCTACATTGTCTGAAGTGTTGCACTGCAACTCAGGATCCTAGACTGGGGGGCATGACATGGTGACAGGGTGCCAGTGGCAGAGGTTGGGGGGTGAATGGTTGCCGGTGATGATGTAACAGGGCGGGGAGGTGACGTTAGGGGCACAGTGAGACTCGCTGTTGTCACCTGACCAGGCTGCTCAGACAGTCTAGAACCGCCCTCCATGTCCACAAGTCCAGGGGTGTTATCTTCACTGCGGGCTTCATCCAGGGGGGTAGAGGCAGTTTGTTCCGTGGCCTCTGTGTGGCCAGCGGCAGCTCAACCTGTTGTTGTAAAATGTGCAATGTTACTGGTTGTATTGTAACACCTACCTCCAATGGTTTAGAGTTACAGTAAGCAGAGACCTTGTACAATGTTAAGTTGTAGTTAATCCAATCGTGGCAAGAAACCATAGTATTGGACGCTTTTGCATGTCATGTGTGAAGCATGCCAACCCAACTTGACTCAAGCAGCTGCTGAGATGTGCAGTTGCACTTGGGAGGATGGCCTGCCAATGACAGCTTGCCACCAGTGCAGCCAAAACAGTGGCAAGGCAAGATATGGCTTTGACCATTTGGAGACCTAGGGGCCTAATTATAGGCCCCTAGCGTCACAGGAGCGTCACTTTTTATGACACTCCTGTGGCGCTAAACACTGTGCTATACTTACAAGGTGGCGTCAAGCCACATTTTGTGGCTTAGCATCACCTTGTAAATACGACCCCTTCCCATGCAGCACTGTGCGTGGAAGGGGTGTGCAATGGGTGTTGCTGTGGCACGCCATTGCATTTTGACCCTGCCTCAGATTTATGAAATTTCATAGGCAGTTAGCAGGGCGCAATGAGGAGGAATACTTTTAGTCCGCCATGTTTTTTGCTTTTTCTATGCGTGCTGCATTCAGCAGCATGCACAGAAAGAGCAAAATACCAGAAATTATTGTTTATGTGCGTGAAGGTGTACCTTCTTGCACATAAACAATCATTTGAAAATTATGCTTTGGCACTTCTGTGTGTGCAGCATTAGTGATTGTTTATGTGCGGGAATAGACACCTTCCCGCAGTTAAAAAATCACACCCCTCAACACAGACATCCTTGCACAATGGTGCAAGGATAACTGCTTTGGTGCTGGCAGCTGAATTTAGTGCCAGCACGGGGGACAACATAGAGGTGCACCATATTTACTTAAATACGACACATACCTGCGTTTCTAAAGTGACGCAGCACGGCGCTGCCAATTTTGGCACAGCACCGCACTGCGCCACTGTTCCGTAAATCCGGCCCCTAGTTGGTTGTGATGCATGCAGACTCAGGGTTTTGTTGTATATGTGACTGGAGTCATCATGTGTAGAGTGCTATATCAATGTTTCTGCTGCCAGTACCAATCTGGTGATGCAGCTTGAGGCCTTATGAATACTTGTTGTACACACTGGGTAAGGAGTCATTCCTGTCCTCAATAATTTAATCTTGGGTTAACAGGTCTAGATGGAGTTATGTTGACGGACACATCTCTGATTTGTGTAGGATCTGTGCTTGATCACTCCCAGGTGAGCATTCTTTATTTGAGAGTTAAAAACAGGGGAATTTGGACAAGTAACCCCCTGAGTTGGTGTTTGGAGTTACAGACACAAGGGCTGCTGGTAGTTGCAGTCAGGTCAATCCCTGACCTACACACACTATACAAATGTTATCCCCCAGGTGAGTACACTTTCATTGGGTATTTGGACAAGCGAACACTGTCCTGCTGGTTGGAGTTAGAGAAACAGGGTCTCCTGGGAGTTGCAGTCAGGTTACTCTCTCTACCCTCAACTTACTTAATGAATGTTCTTACCCCAGGTGAGTATACTTCATTTGAGAGTTAACAAACAAGGGTTTTTGGAGAAGTGACCACTGTGCTGGAGTTTGGAGTTACAGAAACAGGGCCTGCTGGGAGTTGCAGTCAGATCAATCCCTGTAGTACACACACTATACATATAGTATCCTTCCAGGTGAGCACACTTAATTTGAGAGTTAACAAACAAGGGTGTTTGGACAGTTGATCACTGTGCTGGTGTTTGGAGTTACAGAAACAGGGCTTGCTAGGAGTTGCAGTCAGGCCAATCCCTGTACTACACACAATATAGAAATGTTGTGTATTACATATCTGTATGCAGATTGCTCTTAGGTTTGGGCATACATTTACATGTTAAGACATACCATGAGTCCTGGGATTCCTTTTGCACATTGAAAGACTCACATACACCATTTGGACTTATGGCATGTGATGGTCCTTGGTAGCTGTGATATTGGGTCCAATAATACAGATTGGCAGTGTTTAAACCCTGGGTATTGAACATTGGTGGGGTACATGAACAAGACAGTGGCAAAAGGTGAGCTATGAGCATGCATGACTTTGCATTTTGTGACATTTTTTGTGTTGTGACTTACCATACTCCACTCTCACAGGTTTTCCTGTCAAGCCCTCAGAATGCAGGATGGCCAAGACGTTCTCCTCCCAGGGAAGGAGTATTAATGAGCCTCTGGGAGGGCCACCGCCAGTCATCTAGGCCTGTAGCTGGTGCCTGGAGACTACGGAACAAACCTTGCCCCTGAGGTCATTCCACCTCTTCGTAATGTCCTCCTTTGCGCGCAGGGTGGTTGGTGCCTACAGCATTCACTCTGTTGATGATCCTGTCCCACACTTAAATTTTTCTACTGGGAGGATTATGCTTGACCTGTGCTCTAAACAATTGTGGGTCTACTCTTATGATTTCATCCACCATGACTCTTAACTCATCTTCTGAAAAATTGGGATTTTTTTGAACGTGATATGGTGGAACAAAAATATGGTTGACAAGGACTTACTTAACAGGGTAAGTGCAACAGGGTCAAAATGTGTGCAGGGATGATGAAAAAAGGGGTGCCTAATCTATGAAGTCTAAAGAAAATAAGGTGCTCTGACTTCTGTGTATTCCAGTGGAAAAGCAAAGTATTGTGGTCTGTGAAGGTGTGTGTTTTATAGTTTCCTTTGCAGCCTTTGCTGGTGTGTCCACTGAAGCAAAGTGTGTCTTCAAATCCATCCAATATGCACTTGTCTGTTACTTTGCTGACCATGAACCGCTGTGGTCCGGACCAACATTGGCTGACTGCCACCAGAGGACCGCCACAGTGACTGTGTGTTTGTAATAAACTTGCTAGTTGGCCGCAGTGCTACCGGCACTGGAGGTTGGACTGCCTATTTTCAGGCTTCTGCACTGCTGCTGTTCTGCCATTTTTGCTTGGTGGACAGTGGTCCTGCCTGTATAACTTGTAATAGGGCGGTCTGGAAGACTGCCAGCATGGTGGTCTTTTCAGGACCATCTAGATGGTGGTCTGACCGCCAAACTTGTAATGAGGCCTCTTAAGTAATTTAAATATATTAATTTACTTTATAAATATACATTTTAAACAATAAAAACCAATGGAAGTGAACATTTTATTTTCAATACTATTTAGTAGATGTATTAATAATTTATGGGCTTAAGTAAGATAAATGTTTTTTTAAATGTTAATAGAAATTTAGAAATAGATGTTTGTATAATTTGTTTTGTCTAAAAAATATCTCTGAAATTCATCAGTTATACGTAACTGATCTAAGAGTAATTGGCACTGCTATATGTTTCACATGTCATCAGAGTTATAATATGTGTGGTATGTAGTGCATCACAACGGTGAAAGTTATACTTAGTGCAGTTACATATAAGAGCTGAATTTCAGTGTTTTTTGGTTTGAAAAGACAAAATATAACTCTACTTTGGTTTTTCAGTGAATTTCTATGTTTTTTTCAACATACCTTAAAATGATACTACCGTTCCTACGTATAACTCCACTTTAATCTTCAAATGTTTTCATTGAATTTCTATGTTTTAGAAAGGGATGATAACAGAGTCTAGTCACAATA